>NW_024870695.1:14520000-15202142 GCF_019054845.1 Dipodomys spectabilis | reverse complement strand
CTTTTAAATCTATGGGAGCCAGCACATCATACCTCTGGGGACATTTATGTTCCTTCAAACCCAGAGTCCAAGGAGAAGAACTGGGCTGAGATGCTTTCATCTGCTCCATCCAAGCAAAGTTGGGGGTGGGATGAGAGAAAGTACCCACAACTCAGAGAACTGGTAAGGGGGCTTTGTAGCTTAGAGGAAATGGGAAGTCTGGATGTCTCAACACCTTCCCTCCTCAAACAGGCAAATGTTCTGTTCCTGAGGTTACTTCCAGAATTGTACTTCTGAGCTGAAGGCAACAGTGGGTAGCATTTCCCGGGGATTGAAATTGATGTGTGTGCTCACCCACAGGACTGCAGATTCAAAGTACAGAAAATTGCAATTATAAATCTTGCCATAGTGTCCATGGAATTCATCTGTTGTGTACTCAAGACTTGGTACACATGTCTGTCTATCTATCTATCTATCTATCTATCTATCTATCTATCTATCTATCTATCTATCTATCTATCTATCTATCTATCTATCCATCCATATATCTCCTTCACTGAAGCAGAGAGAGACACCCTGGACTGGCAGTCCTGCATGCCTGCTGTATATTTACATATTCCCCCATGGAGACAGACAGACAGTCGTCTCTGGACGGAACCACAGACAGATTCGTAGAGATCTGGCTCCAGAAACCAGGCAGTCTCTGGCCGGGCTCTGCCTGCCTGCTCTTTTTCCCAAACAAACGGATCAGATGAATAAACGCTCATAAATACCTCTGGGCTTAGATAAGAGCGATGAGGCGCTATTTCCTTTCATGCCCGACTCCAGGCGCCCAGGCCCTGCCCTGTAGTGGCTCCATCTCCAGACAGGCAACCTGCAGAGGTGAGGTTAATTTGGGGGCTGCAACTCTAAGGACAAGGCAGTTGTTTTCCTGTTTCTATCACCCTCACCACCTTTGACTATACTTTATAGGGAAGACCACACACACCAACAACTCCTTCCTTGGAGACATTGTAACTAAAGAGGAGAGCAGAGACCTAGGGCCCAGCTTCAGGAACTGAGTAGAGGGAGGTGCTTGTATACACCATTTCCCTCCTTGTTCCCCCAAATCTTATATCCTACTCCTCTCTACCAGTGGGCTGAATACATTGCTAGATTGTAACATATTTGCTCCTCCATCATTAAGGGGTTGGAGTTCCTTTTCTTAAATAGTCATCAAAAGCCCCAAAGTCAGGCCAGGAGGTAATTGTAGGGAAGTGAATACCACTTTCCTGTGAAAGTGCTAGAATTTGCTCTGAGTTCAGCAAGTCTCAGAGGCTACTTAGCAACCAAATGAATCCTCATTCTTGTTCACCCAACCCCAACCTCAGCCCTCTACCACTTCCCATTCCCTGTTATCAATGGGAAGAGCTGGGCCACAAAAAAAAAAAAAAAAAAAAAGCCCAAAGAAGAAGGCAGAGGTGCTTCAGCCTGACATCAGAAGTATCTCACACCCTGGCCCCTTCCTAATATGTCCATACTGGCCTGTGTGTACATATTAGAATGTTGGAAACACATTGTGGCCCAGTCTAGTCTCTGTGCTCATTTTCCTTGGATGAGAGAGAGAGAGAACAGAGACGTACTCTCTCTTGCATTTAAGCCTGTACACCTGCAAAGCTGAGGATTCAAATATGAAAGAAAGGTAGAGAAGCTGAGAGATAGAAAGGGAATGTGGACTTGAATAGGGGAGGTTGAGGAGTCCCCAGGACCAGAACAACCTTTCCTCCTTATAAAACTAAACCAGTACCAAGGTGTGACACAGATTTTTTTTTTAAAGAACTGCCAAGGTCTAGAGACACCTAAGAAAGAGATAAGGGCGTTTGACAGTGATGTCTGATTTTCCTCCATCAGCATAAGGGTTTGAGGACTCACAATTGGAAGACAATGTCTTCTTCCCTGTACCTAGACTTACTAAGATACCTTTCATTCCTTAAAAGAAAAAAAAAAACCACAATAGTCCAGGATATGCTTATGTCATGTGGGGGCAGGAGGCTGAGAAGATATAGATCAGAGAAACAGTCACTTGGCTGGAAGTTACTCCTTACTCCCACTCCAGATCCCCAAGCGAGGCGATGATTAGCCTCTATCCCCAGTGTCCCTTCCCCTGCTAAGAGTGAGCACATCGGCATACCGCTATGTGGGTTGTCTTGGGCAGGAGCAGCTGCAGGCTTCTGAAAGCTTGTAACCTCACGGCAGAGGCTTAGACCATCCTGCCACCTCCCCATTTTCTGGGTCTTGTAGTCAGAAGGACCTAGCTTATTTACCCCCTCTGACCATATGAGTTGTGAAATACATTAAAAAAAAAAAACCCAACAGATTTGATAGAGACAGGAGAGAGAGAGAGAGAGAGAGCTAGAGCTGACAAACGGGGGGGGGGGGGGGGGGGGGGCGACGGATGTTCAAAACCCAGGTAGGAAGATGATAGTTCTTTCCCTGTTTCTGAAACCATGCAAATTAGTTGACGACTCTGCTTCCCTTCTGCCAACACAAAACCTAAAAACAAATTTCTTAACGAGATTCTGGGACATTTACCCAGCTCTCCCTTGAGGGAATAAGCCCAAGCAACGCAGGGGTTAACTTTTCTGAAAACACAATTAACTTTTTCCTATCCTGCGTGGGGTGGTGGTGATTGGGGGGGGGGAGGAATATATTTATGTAATCACTGGGGAATGGGGTGGTCTCAATCCAAATGCTCCCTCCTTCCTCAAAGGCACAGATGCGTCTTTCGCAGATCCTGCGTAGGTAGAGCAGGACGTGTCGTGCTGTTGGGGAGAGAGAGGGAGAGGGAGAGCGAGGGAGAGAAAAGGGAAGGAGAAGAAGGAGGGAAAAAAAAAGGTTGATAGGTTTGTGCGCGGGTCCCTCGTGCGGGCTGCGCTCCTCCTGGGTGCTATTTGACAATTCCTGCCTCTGCCATTGGTCAGTGTTGGATCAGATGGTTGTATTTCCTTCTGGCCCTCACTGGCACCTCGCCATCCCCCCTCAGCTAAAACCCAATCTCGGATATACTACTAATAGGCGCGGCGCTCGGACTATAAAACACAACAAATCATAAACCCGGCGGAGCAGCAGCGGCCGCGCGCGCCTCCCCTCCCAATGAGTTCCTATTTCGTGAACTCCACCTTCCCCGTCACTCTGGCCAGCGGGCAGGAGTCCTTCTTGGGCCAGCTACCGCTCTACTCATCGGGCTATGCGGACCCGCTGAGGCACTACCCCGCGCCCTATGGGCCGGGACCCGGCCAGGACAAGGCCTTTACTGCTTCTTCCTATTACCCACCCGCTGGTGGAGGCTATGGCCGAGCGGCGCCCTGCGATTACGGGCCGGCGCCGGCCTTCTACCGCGAGAAGGAGTCGGCCTGCGCGCTCTCGGGCGCCGAGGAGCCGCCCCCGTTCCACCCCGAGCCGCGGAAGTCGGACTGCGCGCAGGACAAGAGCGTGTTCGGCGAGACCGACGAGCAAAAGTGCTCCACTCCCGTCTACCCGTGGATGCAGCGGATGAATTCGTGCAACAGTGAGTGAGACTTTCCGCGATCGCCGGGTCCTCCCTCCCTCCCCCTCCACTCGCAACTTCCCACTCGGGGATCAAGATACGAACTGAGCGCCCCTCCCATTTTCCCACCGGGGGCCTAGGTGGGCATCTCAGGAGACAGATTTTTTGGGGGGGGGGGGCGAGACCGCACTGGAGGGGGGGGGTCTCTCGTCCTGCCCTCTTGTCTACAGGAGTTACAAAGTTTGCAAAGTCCCAGCTGCACTGGGAGCCAGGGGGAGTGGTGAGTGGGCTCTTGCAGAGTGCCAGGCCACAGCCCGGATTCTCAGTTTAGGGTAGAGAGAAGGGGACCAGGGGACGCATTCACTTGATTTTGCTTTCCTACGCCTTCCAACCCCCCTCTCCCAAGTCCTGGTCGAGCCCCCACCCACCCACCCAAAGACCGCTCTATTAAAAACAGAGTGCGTCATATAAGGGGTGGGGGCGGTATGATGTCTGCCAGGGCGAGCGGAGGCTGCCTGAGACTGTTTCTCTGGGAGTGGGGGGAGGGGGGCTGGGGAATGGTAAGGCTCCAGGAAAAAGGGGTGGTAGAGGAGGAAGAACTAGAGGGAGAAAGCGGAGGGGGAGTGCGGGGAAGGGGGGGGGGGAATCGGCGCCTGGGTCTCAGGTTGGATTATTTGTCGGCTTTAAAGTCCCAATTGATGTCCATTAGTGGGACACGAAAGTGAGGAGCTGTTAATGCGGACTACGGATCGATCCACGTCATTACAGATTAAGAGCTAGAATCTATCATTCATTGGGTGGGCCAGAGATGGGGGAAAAGTAGATGGATGGGAAGGAGAGCTAGGAAGAGCTACACCTGGCCAGCCCCCCCCCCCCCCGCCCCAACTCAGGTGGGAGTTTCAAACTCCTCCCCTCCCCCACCCAAAGTCTCCACTGCGAACTCAGGCCTGGGAGTCCGGGAGGGAATCTGGAGAGGGCGCTGGAGGAGTGGAGGAGGGGGCAGGGAATTGGGGGGAGATTGGAGGGTAGCCTCCTCCTACAGGCTGGAGTCCATGTTTGAGGGTCGAGTGGGGGGAGGGGTTTGGGGACCCCCCTGACCCACGGCCTCAGCATCTGCACTTTGCGTAACAGGTTCCTCCTTCGGACCCAGTGGTCGGCGAGGCCGCCAGACCTACACTCGTTACCAGACTCTGGAACTGGAGAAGGAATTTCACTACAATCGCTACCTGACCCGGCGGCGCCGCATCGAGATCGCTCACGCGCTCTGCCTGACCGAGCGGCAGATCAAGATCTGGTTCCAGAACCGGCGCATGAAGTGGAAAAAGGAGAGCAAACTTCTCAGCGCGTCTCAGCTCAGTGCCGAGGAGGAGGAAGAAAAACCAGCCGAGTGAAGGTGCCAGGAAAGGGAGGGGGGACGCGAAGGGAGAGGCCTGTGGGGGAATCGAGAGCGCCTGAGAGCCGAGAGAAAGCTCTGCGGGCGCGGGAGCCTGGGGACCTGCTCTCCAACGCTAGACAGGCGGGGTCCAGCGCTCTCCTGGACGACCCCGCCCGCAGAGGTCTCCCGGGGGCTCTCAGGCCGCAGCGTCGACCCCACCCAGCACCCCAGCGCCTCCTCCCTCCCCAAGGAATCCGCCAGGGCCAGATCAGGCTCCCTGGTGAGAACTGAGGAGCGGACTCACTTGATGTTTTCCTGGAAGCAAAGCAAAAGGCTCTTTTCCATGTCGAGTCTATTTCGTCCATGTCCCCCTGTGCACGGTTCAATGGTAGATTCGCTGTCCCTCAGCAGGGCTGTCGAAGACACCCTGACCCCAGACTTGTCTCTCCCAACCCCTCCCCAAAACCACTGGAAGGAGCACATACTACCTAGAAGTAAGAAGAGGAGCCTCAGAAGAAAACAAAGTTCTATTTTATTAATTTTCTATGTGTTGTGTTTGTAAGTCTTGTCTTAGCTCTGGACGTGAAATACTTCGGTAATAATATTAATATTATTAATAATGATAACAATAAAAACGTGAAAACTCGCCGCTCAGTCACCTCCGATCATCCCCTGCCAACCCCCTCCCCCCTTTCAACGTTCCCCAGCCGCCCTGGGGTCCTTTAGCGCGAACAGCGCGGCAAACGCTACAGCCCTGGTCTGCCCCAGGGCCTCTCCAGTCGCCAGACTCGACTCGGAAGTTACAGTTGAGATAAAGGCTCCAGCAATCGGTCCCGCCCAGGCTCCAGCTCAGTGCTTCGCAGATGCTGTAGCTCTCAAATGCCTTTCCTTGCTCACACTTGGGGGACCGGGCAGGGCCCTTTCCCTCTTACTCTCTAGCTTAGCCCCGTTTTTCTCCTTTAGAAGGGAGCCACTGAGGTCTTCTAGCCCAGAGCCTCGGCAGACATCGAGCTGGGCTGGTCCTGGCACCTCTGAAAGGGCTTTTTCTGTTTTAGGCTCGCCCAGGCCCCTGGCCTTTGGCACGCCCACATGGCTCGGTCGCTGCTGGTCTTGGCCCTCGGCTCTCGTTCTGTGGCTCCCGTGATGGAAAAAAATGGTGCCATTTGGGCATCGCTCTGCCCTTGGCTGAAGGCTGCTGGGTGCTCCTTCAGTGGGATCACACTGATAATTAGGAGAACATGAAGCCGCCAGCTTAAGAGAGGGAAAGGACCCGACTTTTATCCATTCTTTGGAGACCCGGGGGCAAGAGGCCAGGTGATGGTGCATTTGGTCTCATCGGCTCCACCCAAAATGGCCTATTTTCTCTCCAGGCGACAAGTTGCAGACACTGTTTTCTTTTCTTCCTCCCTCTACTCCCCTTTTTATTTTTTATTTTTAAAGAAAATAGCCCGCCTGGCAGAAGGGGCCCAGCTGCGGAGGTCTCTGGCCGCCCAGCGTGCTCAGCAAGGGGCCGCGGGTCCTTGAAACTCCTTCCCTAAGAAGGTGGTAGACCGATGAGCAAATTCTCAAATTGTCAGCCACCAGCAAGAGGCCTCTAGTGGGGCCTCAGAACGCAATAGCTGGCATCTGTCGAGAAAGCAAAGGGGTTCTGTTTAACCCCAAACTCTCAGACACATGTTATCACCCAAATCTAAAGCAGCCTGGGCTATGGCTGCAGCAATCTTTTCAGTAACCAGGCTGCTTCTGTTACTCTTCTTGGGTCCCTACCCTTTTCTGCAGTTCTCAAGCCTGGGATAAGGCCAGGAAGAGAATTCCAAACTTCCTAGGGCCCAGAAAGAGTGAAGGCTTTCCTGCTTCTTCAAGCTTCCAGCCCAGCCCTACGGCTCCAGCGGTGGCTGTGGACCCATCGCTACAGCCACACCAGGAAGTAGGCCTAGCTGAGCTAGCAGGGAAAACTCGTCATAATTGTTTTTCCGCACACAACTTCCACCCCCCCCCCATTTCCGCCCCCAACTTGGGAGACTTGCAAAGCCCGAGTAAGGGGAAAAGCAACTCAAATCTTTGTTTGATCCAGAGTTACACTACTACTACTAATAATAATCATGATAAAGATAGACTAACCCTACCCCCAAGAAAGTGGCTAAAAGGCTCAAATCCGTTCTGTGAAGGAGTCATCCCTGAGGGTGAGCCCCAGCCCGGTTTCTGTCTTGCTCTCCCGGTTGCAGGGAGCCTGTTAGGGATGGAGCCACCGCCGCCATGGCGGTCTGCGGTCCGCGCTCCCGTCGATCGCCGGGAGGTGGCGCGCTCTGCTCAGAGGCCAACGCCGCCAACCTTCTCCTAGTTCCTCCCCCTTCTCCTTTTTTTTTTTTTTCCTCCCCCCTCTCTCGGAGGTTCGCATTGAATCGGCCCTAACGATTCTCGGATCGTCATTATTTGTAACCATAGAGCATGAATTACCTCTTGAGGTCATCAGCGAGAATTTACGACTGGTCAACAAAAGCACGTGATTCCCTAACGCCCCCCCATCCCCCTTCCAAGCCCCCCCCATATTTGGCCGCATACATAGCAAAACGAAGTACAGTGCATCGCTATAATTCATTAATACATCATAAATCGTGAAGCACAGGGTTATAACGACCACGATCCACAAATCAAGCCCTCCAAAATCACCCAAATGAGCTCGTACTTTGTAAACTCCTTCTCGGGGCGTTATCCAAATGGCCCGGACTATCAGTTGCTAAATTATGGCAGTGGCAGCTCTCTGAGCGGCTCTTACAGGGATCCCGCTGCCATGCACACCGGCTCTTACGGCTACAATTACAATGGGATGGACCTCAGCGTCAACCGCTCCTCGGCCTCCTCCAGCCACTTTGGGGCGGTGGGCGAGAGCTCGCGCGCCTTCCCCGCGCCCGCCCAGGAGCCCCGCTTCAGGCAGGCGGCGTCGAGCTGCTCCCTGTCCTCGCCCGAGTCCCTGCCCTGCACCAACGGCGACAGCCACGGCGCCAAGCCCTCTGCTTCGTCCCCTTCCGACCAGGCGACCCCAGCCAGTTCCAGCGCCAATTTCACCGAAATAGACGAGGCCAGCGCGTCCTCCGAGCCCGAGGAAGCCCCGAGCCAGCTAAGCAGTCCGAGCCTAGCTCGGGCACAGCCAGAGCCCATGGCCACCTCCACAGCCGCGCCCGAGGGGCAGACTCCGCAGATATTCCCCTGGATGAGGAAGCTCCACATCAGCCATGGTAATTCTGTCTCTATTATTATTATTTTTGTGTGTCTCCTCGGCTTTCCTTCTCTGTGTTGGGGAGGAAGGGCAAGGGGAGCTTGGCTCTTCCATCCAGATAGATTCATTTTTCCAAAGGGGAGAGAAGTCTCTGAGAGGGTCCTCACTAGCTCCGTGGACAGAGCCCAAATAGGGTCTTTGGCGGAAGGGTGGGTTTAGTTTTTTAAATAATTTCTTCCTAGGGTCCGTTTTTAGGGTTTATCCTCCCAGCTAGAAGCCAGCTGGGGGATGAAGGATGGGTTTTGTTTTTTTTTTGTTTTGTTTTTTTAATGGGATGTGGATAGGGATCCTGCTTATCTCTCCAATTTTCAGAGCGTTTGCTTGCAAAGGAGGGCTGAGCAGAGAAGGGAGCATTCTAGGGCAAAAGTGCAGCCGCTTCCCTCGCTCCCTCCCGGGGGCGAGCGGCTGCCTGAGTCCAGCCATGGGTGAGGCACTGACTGGGAGGCAGCGACAGACAAAGCCGGGCTCATGCGCTGCCATCAGAATTGGGGGCTGCAGGAGAAAGGGGTGCAGCATGGAGTCTGGATGCGGGCATCTGGAGTAGAGAGGATGGAGTTGCGATGAGCTGGGTGCTGGGGACGCCTGGGTCCCGCTCCCGCCCCCCCCCCTTCCCAACCAGTGGCCTTCCTCCTGGAACCAGAATAACATTGCCTTGGGGGCTCTACTCTATCTGCTCTTAGATATGACCGGGCCGGATGGGAAAAGGGCCCGGACCGCGTACACCCGCTACCAGACCCTGGAGCTGGAGAAGGAATTCCACTTCAATCGCTACCTGACCCGGCGGCGGCGCATCGAGATCGCCCACGCGCTCTGCCTGTCCGAGCGCCAGATCAAGATCTGGTTCCAGAACAGGCGTATGAAGTGGAAGAAAGACAACAAACTGAAAAGTATGAGCCTGGCTACAGCCGGTAGCGCCTTCCAGCCCTGAGCCCGCCCAAAGGAGCCCTGGGCAGCCCAAGAGCCCGCGCCACCCCCACCCCCACCCCAGCCCCAGCCCCTCCAATCTTCCCTGCCCGGCCGCTGTGCGCTGGGGACCGGTTGCCATGAGCCTGCCTCGCCCCAGCCTTGTGTTAAGATATTTCGTTTGGTCTTAGGTCTTCCTGTGGCTCCCTCTCTCCTGGACTGGTTATCTTGTTATTATTGTTAATAATAATAATAATTCTTATTATTTTTTTCCCTTCATGCTCCCCATTCCCCTCTGCTCACCCCCCAAATCCACCAGTGTTTCTGAATGTTTGTGTCTGTGGTTGCACTGTTTTCCCCAGGATAAAAAAAAAAAAAAGAAATTCGCATGTTTAATGTGAACTTTCCCCCTTCCCCCTCTGTGTTCTAACTTATTTATAAAAAGGATGATCGCTGCATTTTGAGTTTCAGCTGGAAACTTCTCTAAAGGGTGGCAGTTGAGGTGGTGCAGTCGTGTGGGCAATGCTAATGGAAGCCCAGCTGAGCTGGCCTCTGTATCTCTTTTCACCTTTCCCCTTCCGCCTCCCTCCCCACTTCTTAGGCCTAAATCTCCCCTTGGCTTGGTCTTGGAGTGGGTCCTGGGGTGAGGGAGATCCAAAGGGGTGATGTTGAGAAGAGAGAAGGAAAATAGTGAGATTTAAGCTCCTGCTGCCTGGTAGGCCCCACAAGGCCTGGTCTTGGGAGAGTACGGAAACAAACAATCCTCAGTGTAAAATGTCTGGTGTTTATCTCTGTGCATCTGTGGGTCTGCCTAGAGGACCCAAAGCTTGTAAATATGGGACTGAGTCTGGGTCAGACCCATCGCTTCTTCCCCACCATTTTGCTTCCAAGACCATTTGTAGTGAGTGAGTGGATGCCGTGCTTCGTGTGAAATCTGTCTTTGCCAGGCCTGTCTCAGTGATTCGCTTTTGGTATTTGTTTGTAGCTTTCCTTGAAGTCAAATAAATGTTTCCCCCACTCCACTACCCTTCCACTTGTCTTTTCTCTGGGGTCTGCCTCTTCTCATCACTGGGCACACCCTAGACCAGTCTCCAGAAACAGAAACGTAGGTGAGAGGAAAGGAACAGTTGGGTGCTCCTAGCAACCTCTCTCAACCACCTAATCCCAGGCTTGGTCACTGATGCTTGGGCCAGAGAATGGGCCTTGATGACAGGGTGCCTGAGAAGTCCAGATACCCCATGTGGGACTGAGATATCTTTCCTGGCCTTCCACCAGCTGGCCAGGAAAAAAAAAAAAAACCACACAAAACACCAAAACAACAACAAAAAAGCCTTAGAAAACTCTTCAGGAAAAGGAATTTGGGCCTAAGTCTTGAGCAGGAGGCTCCTGACCTTTTGGGAGTGGCAGAGGGCTAAAAAGCTGCCCTGTTCCCAACTCCAAATCCAAATTCAACTCTGCCACACACTAAGGCAAAAAAAAAAAAAAAAAAAAATCAGGTTAATTTGGAAGGTTATCTCTAAGCCTCAGCAATCTTGTCACTTTTCAAGAGCTCCTTCTCTCCTGGGACCCAACTGACCTTGGAGTTACAGTCCCTCTTGGAAAGACCTCTGTTTCCCCCTTGCAGCCTGGCCCCAGGCCAGGGCCCAGTCCTCCTCCATACAAGTCAGCCTCCACCCTGTGCGCAATAGTCAAGTCTGGACACTTACCCGGTCAATCCCTTCCAGCTGGACCCAACTTCTTACAGGACCTGGGGGGAGGGAGGGGGGAGCTGATGAGGAGGCACGAAGGGTCTTGGAGGCTCTACTAGGCCCTCCTTCCCCTTCACCCCTGGACTTTGTTCCCCCTTTGCCGATAGCAAACTATCCCAAAAGTCGCTATGACATTTAGATGTCAAATGGATAGGGGTTTTATCTCGAAGTTAGATCGTAAAAATCGCCGAGAAGTCAGACAGATACCCCTCACTGGCTCGAGAAAGTCACGTGAGGTCCATAAAGTTAGTTTTATGGTTTTGGGGAGTTGACACTGCGCGGTATATTTCACATTCTCCAGAATGTTAAGTGACACTTTAACTGCTCGCTGTGGTGGGGAAGGGGGCAGAGGTAGGTGAGCGGCTCTTCCCAGCTTAGAGCAGCCGGACCAACCTAGAAGGCAGTGGCGCAGCCCAGGCCCAGCACTCCAGCAGTAAGTGGCTTCTAGCTTTCACTTTCTCCCCTTGGCAGTTTTAGGGTTTGGGACTAAGGGAAGGAAATCTTGCTTCCATCCAGGGCTATGGAGTGGTGCAGGACAAATTAGCTAGTTTTTCCTACCCAGTTCTGAGAAATGGGGTGCCAGTTCTATAAGGTTTCAGTGATCAGGGAGGAACTGGTTCATATTTGCAGGCATATGTATTTTACTCTGTGAAGATGGAAGGTTGTGTGAGATACATAGTCCTTCAGTGCCTTGGAAATTTAGGGAGCAAGAAGAATGGGTATGTACTATTAGAAGGGCCTGATTTGGGGGGTGGGGGCTGCATTTCACAAGTGGTGATCTTCAGACAAATGTCTCCCTATAGGGAAGAGGAGACTTTATGACATTTATTTGTTAAAGGTGCCTCTTCCGCTGGCTACTTTTATCTGGCTACACCTAAGCTGAGAAAAAGCAAAAGGGAAGGAAAGAAAAAGGCAAGGAGGCTGCTGTAGCCCATGTTGCCCTGGGGGTACTTTCTGGCTTTTGGTTCTTCGAACCCCTGGAAGGCAGTTCCTTCCTTTTCTGTGGCCTGCGTCATCAGGATTCTCCAGAATGGAGCATGCAGCTTTTTTTGGTATCCATCTTTGGTCTTCGATCACAAGGAATCACTTTTACTAGGTTCTTTAAAGGATTCTGAGATCAAAATGGGTAGCAGACAGAGGAGATAATGTCCAATCCCAAACCTAATTCCTGGCCAAGAGAGAGGGAGGAGAGGTGCATCTGCTCTGGCCTGGTTGTATGAGGTGGTTAAACAGACCCAGGCAAAGTCTTCCACAAAGAAAACCTATCCAGGGACAGGGACCTCAGCTATGGGACAGCATCAAAAAGATATTGGAGCTGGGACAGACCATTGGAAAGGTGCTCTTTTCTCTCTTTTCCTTCCCCTTTCTCTCTTCCCTTTCTCAGACCTTTCAGGGGTCCCTTTGTTTTGTGGCACCGCAAACCAGAGGTGCTCCAGGATTTGACTGGGGGAGGTGCATTTTCTAAGGAAAAGTTACCTTTCTTTTGAAAGCCAGAGGCCTCTTCTCCATCAGATTGAACCCCACTTACAATTTTTTTGTTAAGATATTGTGTCCAATGATTCTGCTGTTGCTGCTTCCTTTTACCAACCCACTATCTTTCCATTCTGCTTGCCACCTTGGATGAACCCATCCCTGGAATTAGATTTGTTGTATTTTGAGGGACTTCGGAACTTGGAAACTAGGAGGGGATGGTCCCTCAGTTTCCTGTTAAGGGGTTATTGGCATTTTCTCCTTCTTTCTTCCAAAGCTGCTCTCTGTTTTCTGAACTCACCATTCCTTGCCCATGCCGGGACTTTCATGGGAGACTCTTAAAGAGGCTTTGAGAGTGGAGGTATGGCACAGTGGGCTTGAGTTATCCTAGTTTGAAGCCATAATTCCCCAAGAATGATTGGCATTTGAATTCCATAGAAAGGAGACACTGGCCAGCTCTGAAAGAGTTCTAGTAGACTTTAACATTGGAAAAACATTTTGGAGGTATGGCTTCCACAAAGGTTCTACTGTCTGCACAGCAAAGAGATTTGAAAATGGTACCGAGGAAGAGTGGAGCAGGGAACAAAAATCCCACCTAGGGCTTCCTGGGGAACCCCATTCCCATTGAGCCCTTGTTGTCTTTATTCTAGCTTCCCTCATGGAGCCTTTTTTTTTAGGAGTCTAAAACCCCTGACAACTAGGTTTGCCCAGAAGGTATTTTTTTTTTTTTTGTCTCTTTGCATAGGAGTTCTGAAAAATCTGATTAAGACAGCATGAGACCAGTGGCCTAGGAACATCGACTGGGTGTATCTGGGAAGATTTTCTTTTTTGTTTTGTTTTGAATGGCAAAGAGAAGCCCACTTTCAACTCAGAGGTCAAGCCTTTGGAGTGTCTTCTGGATGGAACCTGAGGAATCCCTGGATGGGCTTTTCCTCTTCCTCATTCCTTGGACCACTTGTCTTCCTTGAAACCCCAACAGGACAGGTTGGGGGTAAGAGGATGAGAGCTGCTAGAAGATTTCTGGGGCAAAGAATTTTCCTATGCTCTCGCCTCCCATGGTCCCCTCTCTGCGGAAATGCTGCTTCACTCCACACTTCTTCTCTTCCTCCTCACTTGCCCACTGCTTCCTCTCATCTGCCAGTCCAGGCCTCCGCCTCTGAGCTAAAGAAGAGCCAGCACTCGCTGGCTCCTCAGACACTGGCAGCCAGAGATTAAAGCTACATTTTCCCTTTTGCTCTAAGGCCAGCCGGGCCACCACTTAGTAGAAATTTGATTTTGATTTTTTTTGGGGGGGGGTTATTTGGTTGTTTGTTTTGTTTCTATGTGGCTGTGGGGTGGGAGGAAGTATAAAGAAGTGTAAACAGGAAAGCCAGCAGGGCCTGGAGTTCCAAGTGCCATATTTCATCAGCTTCCTCTCCATAACCACGACTGGCTAGGGACACTTAACCCTTCCCTGGCTGTGAGAAGTTATTCACTGAGAGAAGGGTGCAGAGATCCAAGAGCTATCTCTTTTCCTTGCCTGTTTCCTTTATCCCTGGAATCAGAGTTTTGGGGCAGAAGCCAAAGATTTCCAGCAAAGAAGAAGACAGACTGAGCACTCAGTCTCCTAGCAGGACTGCTCTCACTCACTGCCTGCGTTTCCCAGTTGGGGACTCAGAGACCAACATGGGAAGATGAGGCTAGTAAGAACCCCCTACCCTGTTTTACCGGAAGGGCCACTGATCACCTTATCCATTTTTGGAGTTTCTCAGGATTAATTCGATTTTGAGGCTGGGAATCTGTCCACAGCAGGATTTATCGATTGCTGCAGTGCTGTTACACATCCATATTAATTAACTCAGACACCGCCTGTTTGGGAAGGGGGAGGGGAGAAATGGGGGCCCCTTTGAGAGTGGACATTTCTCCCTAAGTGCCCCTGAGGCTGAAGTTGGAGAAGCCAAAAAGGGTTTTGTGGCCCTCCTCAAGCATGAAGTCTCTGGACTTCAGAGTAAGGGTGGGGTGACTCAGTTGTCACAGCCAGACTGGACAGAAATCTCCTGGGGATGGAATTAGCCACCTCCCAGACTGGTTCCTGCCCGCTTTGCTTTGGCCCAGTTCTTCCCTGCGTGAGTGTGAGGTTGGTGTGATACAGACTCTGGGGTGGAGGGATCTTTCTAGAAAGGCTTACGCCTCTTCCCCCACCTTCCTTTCAACTTCCCGAAGGCAGATGCTTTTTGATGGCTTTCTGGTTAGTTTGGTCTTGCTTTTACTGTCCCGTTTGTTGGTGGTGGTTGTGATGATGGTGTTCTGGCCTTCTCTTCCTCTTACCCCTCCCTCCAAAAAGTGATTAAAATCTGTTAAAGGATTTAATTAAGAGAGTTAAATGAAAAGGAAGGCGGCGCAAATGAGTTGGGGGAAAAAACCCACACCAAAGCTATTCTCAACGATTAAATCGCCATTTTAACAATATAATGGAGTTTGCATCCTGAAAGGGGAAATCAACGCTCATATCTCATCAATAATTCATAGAGTTCGGGATCACACAGAGGTCAGCAGACGGGGGCCGCAGCGCCGGCCTACGTGGGGCTCTCCGTGCTGCATACATTACTGCCCGGTCCACACCGCCACCACCACCCACCACCTCTGCTGCTGCAGGCCTGGCCAGGGCATGCAGACAGGTTTAGGCCGATCTTTCCTCCTTTCCTTTGGCAAACTCACGGAGACTCAGACTGTGGACTTCAAGATGAACTGTGTGTGTATAGAGGGCGTTTTAGGGGACTAGAGAGGATTAGGGAACCTATGGGATCTTGATTGACACCTCCAGTTTTAATTTTTGCCTCCCTCCATCTTCTTTTTCTCTGTGGTTTAGGAGCCTCTGGTCTGGTCTCTCTTCTCCTTCAATTGCCTCTGGGAGACGTATACTCTGCAGTTTCTTCTTGGAAATAGTCTCCCTGGCCTTCAGGCTGCTTTCTGGTCTCCCAATAGATTGGGGTTGAGGCCACTGGTCTGCGGTCTGGGATCGAGACCTCGGAGTACCAAGGCTGGCTTTGGTGAGAGCTGGGAGCACTGACCTCGGAGCCTGGTAGGGTCAGGGATGAATCATTTAGGCTGGAAAAATACCACAGGCCCCAGGCTGAATCATTGCCCAGCCACCGGATGATCCCGGCCAGGTGGAAAGGTGGGCAGTCAGCGTGGCGGGAGGCACTTAGCACACAGGTGGAGGAAACGTGTCAGCACGGGAGGGGTCCTCTTTTGAGGGGGTTGAGTGGCACCCCAGGGAATAATCCCTACATCCCAGCTTCTCTCAGCGCTCTCTTTCTCTCTTTCATCCTCCCTTATTCTTTCTTTTCTGTTCCCTGACGCCCAAGAGCCCCGCTCCCCGCCCCCCACCCCGGGGTAGGAGAAACGAGCCTCTTCCGGAGCACGCCAGGACCTGGGGAGGGGGGGGGACGGGGAGGTGGGTGGCATTTTTGGACCGAAGGGAAAGCGAAAGCGCGCGGTGCGCCCGCGGAGCCGCGGCGCCGGCGGAGGCAGAGGCTGTAACGTCCCGGAGTTGCCAGTAGAGTCCGCCTTAGACCAAGTTCACAGCCAGGCTGGGGCCTCCGAGGCGCCAGCGTGCGGCCGCGCAAGGTGGCCCCGGGCCCCGCTGGGCCTCGCTTTGTTAGGACACAGCTCTGCCCTCCAGCCCCACGGGTACAGTGGTCTCCTGCTCCCAAGGAAACCCATTCACCCCAACGCTTTCCATTATCCACCCCAGAAATAACCCGTCTCCAGCTCAGCCTCAGGCTGACACTGCTCCCCGTGGGCGCCTGGTTCCACCGCTGCGCTCCCAATTCTGGGATCCAAGAATGAAGGGTGGGTGGTAAACAAGACAAAACAAACAAACGGACAAAACAACCTTGCGGGAATCTCAACTGTGGAGACTGGTGGCAAAGGCGGGAAGTGGGCTCCGCGGCTCCCCCTCTCCCCAAAAGAGTGATTTAATCAACAGAGTTCTATTTCCCAAGTCGAAGGCTCTTTCTTGGGCAGCAGCTGGTGGGGGTGGGGGGGTGTTGTGGGAGGGGGCAAGGTGGTATGGGGGAGGGGCAAGGACAGCCTTTGCGCTTGGATTTCTTCAGCTGGCGCTGCAGAATGGGACCCTGGGCAGTGAGGCCAGTGTTATTGCCTACGGGGTCGCAAAGTTGGAGGGTCAAAAGTTTACAGCTTGCGTGAGCCGGGGCGGGGCCGCTGAGGCGTCTAGAGGTGGGGGGGGGGGACGAGCTGAGAGAAGTGTGTGTGTGTGTGTGTGTGTGTGTGTGAGTGTGTGTGTGTGTGTGTGTGTGAGAGAGAGAGAGAGAGAGAGAGAGAGAGAGGAGCACGGGATGCTCGAGGTAAGGAAGGGGTATATGGGGGTGGGAGAAGTTGGAGGAGCAGAAATGGGCAGGAGAGGTGCAGCTATCTGGGGAAGGAGAAACTGAGGAAGGAAGAAATCCCTCTGCAAAAACTGCCTAGCTTGATGGTGGGCAACTTCACAAAAGACAGCGCTCAGGGTCTGGAGAATCGTCCCAGCAATTTTCTCTCCCAAAGATAACCTTTGAGTCACCATATAAAATTTAATTAAGCCAACCCAGCCGCACACATTAAAAAAAAAAATCCAATTACCCACACGTCCTTGCAGGACGTTTGGCAGGGCCAAAGAAGGCTTCTCAGGTGAAGGTTTGATTCTCAAGCATATCAGCCCCACCCTGCTGGTCCTATAGGAGACACGCTGCCCTCTTCTGCTCACCCCCACCCACACAGGTCAGCTTTCAGAGATCGCTATCCCCAGCCCTCCAGGCTAGAACCAGGTATCTGGAGTTCAAGCCCACAGGCCAACACTAGTGGTTTACTAAATTGCCATTCTTCTCCTCAAATTGTGGGGATATTGAAAGGTAAGTAGTTTGTTGATTCCATTATTCTCTCCTAAATTACCTTTATCCTCTCTCTTCCTCTCTCCCTCCCAATCTGGAGGGGAGGGAGGGGGAAAGGGAGGATGAGAAGGAAAAATACCAAATAGCCTCTCTGAGATCTTTGTGAGAAGTTGAAATGGTGAGACCTGAAATGAACCTTGAATCTAGGCATTAAGCTAAGCTCATAAAATGCTTGAAGAGAGACAGTAATTATAACAACAAGGCATATGCCTATTTTGGGTCTTTAAATGATGGTTGCCTTATGAGATATCATCATAGTCTCATTTAATGTAGGAGGTGCACTTTGTGTGTTTGTCCTTCCAGAATGGAGATAACCTGAAAGTGTTTGTAAAGATGACTTTTGAAAGATGGCTAGAAGAGCAAAATGGTTTTATATCCAATTCCAAATCAATTTGACCCCTGTTTTTAACTAAACTGAGTGTAAGGTCTTATTTCTACTTCATCCTCAAGTGAGTTTGTCAGGGATGTCAGGTCAGAAAGGAATTTCTGGGTCCTGAGGAGACAGAGGTCAGAGTTAGAGCTGGAGAATCCACTTCTTTCTGCCCTACCTTAAACTCCTTCCCCTTCATCTGGGGACAAAAATGTTGACAAATGTAGAGATCTGTGGCACACACTGGACTAGCCCAAGGTCTTGGGCAGGAGGGACATCAAGGTGGGAAAGGAATGACCTCTGCTATCTCAGACCAAGCTGGGTGCACTGGAGGGACACTTTCCTGACTCTTCTGTACTAGGAGATACTACCCTATCAGTGCTCACTCTAGGCCTGAGCCTTGAACTGGGTGGAAATCCCCTGACCTACCTCTGTAGGTCCCTTGATGGCTAAAGAAAGGGAGGGATGTATTATAGACACCCTACTAGATTCTACTCCTGGAGAAACAAACTCCAGAATATCTTTGATATTTAAATCTCTTCTGTTTGCTCCTGTGTACTGTTTTATGATGGTGACAGAGGTGAGGGGTTACTGTATAGATGAGAAATGTGTCTTTTACATAAACTGGGGGGGAGGTGTATTTTGTTTTGAAATGATAGCTTAAAGCCTCCAAATACCAAATCCCCAGCTTTGGCCAGTGCTACCCAGCCATTCTCCTGGGATTCTCTCTGTTTTCCTCAAATGTGCCTACCCTAAGAGGTAGAGGGCTCATGCTCGAGGCCCTGGAGCCCCCAAAGTTTTGACAGAAGTAGAAGTGTTTCTGGTACTTGAAGAAGTAAATAAAGCAAATGAAATTGTCAGTGGTCAGGATACAGACCTGTGATTGCAGGCATTTAGAAGAGCAGATGGACGGGAGCTGCTGGCTCAGGCCTGTACTCCGCTTGGGGTCCAGATATCTAAAGGGACATTTTGAGTTCTTAGGTACCCACCTCTTTCTCAGGTCTCAAAAGAATTTCCAATGGTATCCCACTTTCCCCACGTTCTCCCTGTTTGTCCTAGGAATCAGGACACACACACACACAGATTACAAGAATAATGGAACATCAAATTGGAGCAGAGGATTCTGAATGGGACTATTTTTTTTTGGGGGGGGGAGGGGTTAGATTAAGGAAAAAGAAAGGATCTGGTAAAAAAAAAAATCCTACAGGAGAAGATGAGTTGAATCAGATCCCGGCTCTGTAATTTTTCTCCCAAGTAATGACCTGCGCAAAATTCAATATGACCAAGCCGAACTGCACGAGCATATTCTAGCAACTGCCTGCTTGTGGGGGAGGTTGGGAGAGGGGTGAACCGCAGGTCACAGCGTCTAAAAATTATTAAAATGTTCGAGAGCCTCGTGACACGCCCAGCTGTTTAACAAAGACTGCCAAAGTATGAGATTAATACGAAAACTTGAGCTTCAAAAACAAAAACACACTTAAAAAAAGAAAGAATGAAAGAAAGAAAAAAAGTCTTGTTCCGGCCTCCGAAGGGGGCCTTTGGTTCCTCGGGCCCCGCAGCCAAGGTTCGGTTTTCCGGACACACAATAGGGGACACGAGCGATCTCAGCTGTTTGTCCAGCGGGTCTGACACCGGGAGCGGTCCGGTGAGTACTCTAGCCCGCTCCTCTTCTGGGTCTTCTTCTCAGGGCGGTTGCCGATGCGCCGGCGGCTGGCGACTGGCCTCGGCTCGGCCCTTGGGTTTCTCTACTTCCCTGCGCCCCGTTCTCTGCGCCGACAAAAGTGGACACTTCCTCCCGGCCTGGGTACTCTGTGGATGGTGGAGAGGGGCTGGGTAGGCAGAGGTCCAGTTAGCAACCTGTGGCTGCCTCGAGCTGGCGGCCCGGAAGTCTCCAAATGACCCGGGAGCGCAGGGTGGTGGCACGGAACGAGCGCGACCGTCTTGTTTTTCTTGTTTTTTATTATTATGCATATTGCTGTTGGTATTCTTCTGGGTGTGGAAGGGGAGAAGGCTGCCTCTTGCGTTGGTGAAATCCGTCCTGGTGATCCGCAGATGTACGCTGTCCTCCACCCCTGGCGGCTGCATTCGGCTACAGAGGGGGTAGGTGGGGGGCACGGCGCCTTGGGATGGGCAGGTGGCGGCTCCCAGCGCGCAGAGGAGAAAATTTCTGTGGTCTCTGGACCCAGGATCAACCATCTCCAATTCTGTAGTGGCTCTGTCCCCTAAGTCTTCTCTTGGCGTGCTCTGGACACCTGGGCCGCATCCCTCGTGAAGTGTACAGCAGCGGAGAGGCCCAGCACCCGGCCCAGGGGCCCTCTCAAACTTCCGAAAAGCCGACGGGTTGGACGGGTTTCCACGAGCGCTGGAGTTGAGGACAGGAGGTATGGGTTGGGGGAGGGGCCTGGCTGCTTGGAGTAGGTCCTGGAGCCCCTGGATTTTAGAAGGTTTAGAAAGATCCTTGATTCCATTGAGCTGGTGACAATCCTACCAACACATTTTGTGGCCCTCATGGCTGGACTTCAGTTTTCCTAGGTGCCCAGAGGAAGGTCTGAGATTAACCTATTGGACCCTCTGTGGACAAAGATCATAACTATAATGTAATTCGTTTCCTCCAATTATGTGTGGTGCCCGCCTAGCTAGGAGAGCATTGGTGTTAGAAACCAGGCCCAGAGGCCAACATTGGCAGGGCCTAGATTTGTGATTAAGAAATAACAGCAACAACATTATCAGGGCAAGCGCTCTACCACTGAGCCAACTTCCCAGCCCCAACAACAACATTATCAGAAGGTCTCTGCACCTAGTTGCCTGCAGGTGGGAGCTCTTTTACTCACAAGATTGAATGGGCTGGAGTGTGGTGGTTAGAGGGTTGTTTTGGTTTGCTTCTGTACTTGTTAGTTTACTTGAGAGTTTTCTGATTTGGTCAGTAAAGATACAAGTTATGTCTCAAACCTGGAGGGGGTGGGGGGCGGTGGCATCCACGATGGGAGGAGTCTTCCTTTGGGCACATTTTCTCTCACCTGGTCTCTATTCCTCACAGTCTAAGCCTGAGTTCCCTCCAGCCCAGTCCTCAGTTTCCCAGTTTAGTGAATCAATTCAGAAGTTACTGGGAGCCTCAGGAAGATGAGAAATTACAGATTTGTGTTTTGGCCTCACTGCCAGACACCTAAGCAGGTGGCTGGGCACAGTCAATGTGAGTGTGTTTAGACAGAGAGTATCTTCAAGAAGCTGGAGAAGTAGGGAACTGGATCCTCCCCACACCTCTGGGTTACCGTTTCCCCTTCTCTGGCCCCCCGAACATTTGGAAGGCTGGGAGAGAGCAGCTCATCATCTGGCAGCATCTTTTATGGTTCCTCATTGCCCTTCATTCGGAAATGAAATGCCTTTGATCTTTTTCTCAGGTTGTAAACGGAATTGCCCGTCATTAAATATCCAGGACCCCATCTGCTTGGTCTCCCAGCATTTTTCTTTACAGCTGTTTCTCTTTCTTTCTTTCTTTTTTCTTCTTTTTTTTTTAACCATTGAAAATTTCCAAAAGGACTTTTATTACACCCCCTTTTCACACCCGGTCGCCGTCCCTTCGCCCTTTGCTTTAGAGGTGCTTTGGAAAATATCTAGATATTCGTTTGATCACAAAATAAAGGCCAAGTGAAGTCTGTGAGGAACACGGGAGGAGCCGATTGGAGTTTTGTTTTTTTCCTTAAAAAAAAAAAAAAAATAGCTCTAGGGGGAGGGGAGGGGTGGGAGAGCACCCAGAAAGGCCTGATTCTGACTTCACTCAGCCTCAGGATGACCCTTCCTCCTTTTGTGCTTAGCTAATGTTTACATCTCATAATTCATGCGAGGGGGGGCCACCCGGTTTGAGTCCCTTTGCGGACTGGCTGCTTCTATTTCTAATAGAAGAGGAGAGCAGAAAACCTTGTGATCCCAAGAATGGACCCATATTGCCTTGTTCTGCTCCCAGAACTCAAAACTAGAACAAAACGAAATAAAATCAAACTACACCCCAAAGGAAGAATCCTCGGAAAGTAGGAGAACTGGAAAATTTCTGGGCAAAGAAGATCTGTCTGTCTTCTGTATATACCCTGTAGATCCGAATTTGTGTAAGGAATTTTGTGGTCACAAATTCGTATCTAGGGGAATATGTAGTTGACATAAACACTCCGCTCGTTGTTTGTTTTTTTTTTCCAGAAGAAAAAAATTCATTATTTTTCTAAATGAGGACAATCCAGTGACCGGCCTGGAGAAGACTCTTTCCTTTTTCTTTCATCCTTTTTCTTTTCCTTCCTCACATGGTTAGAGAGCGAGGAATTATCTACCTGAACTCCCCCTCATCTGCCCTGGGGGAGCCTTGCTCCTTTTACACTGACAAAGTTCATGTTGTTGATGGTGGTTTTAATTTAATCCTCTCACCCCAAGCCCAGCCATGTTCTATTCTGGGCTAGGAGAGGGATATATTGGAAATTCTGGGGAGTGTGTGTGTGGGGGGGGGGGGGGGAGACTTGCCTACAGAATGTATACAAAGGCAAAGGAAATTCGCTTTCAAATGGATGCTGAGTTTGCCTTTCCGTTTGGATTTTGAACAAGATGCCTTGGAAATATGAAGTTACTGGGGGGTATTATTGGGGGGGGCGAGCATCAGGATCGGGTCACCACTAGGGCTCTTCTCTCCAGCATCACAAGCATGTGAGATTTCTATTCGTCTGGGAGGTTGTGACATTAGTGGCTATTAGAAAGTCTCGGCGCCATGGTTAGTATTGCTCTGTTGGTTCTGGAATTAGCAAATTGCTCTTCAATTTGCTCTTAAAACTTGCAGGGTGTTTGTTTGCTTGTTTTGTTTTGTTTTGTAACTCCAGCGCTTTTCTTCAGGTTATGAAGAAATCATTTCTCTGAGCTTGGGCCATGTGGGGCAGAAAGGAGTACATAGAAGTGGACAGACAGACTGACGGATACTGCCTAGCTAATAGAGCAGCTAAATGCGATTTGGAAAGCGAGGTCTCCCCGAATTAGCGCATGAATTTCCTATCGATCCGCCTGAGGTTCCATTCATCTCTGACAAGTCCCTGCGCGCCCCCCACCCCGCCCTCTAGCTCCCCACGCCTCCTCTCTCACCCCCTTCCCCTCCCCATCTAGCTGCAAAGAAAAAGCCCCAAGCTTAGGGTCCCTCATCCTCAGTGGGCTCCCCTTTCGAAACGGACATTTCCCCCCCTCTCCCCAGCCCACCAGTCACTTAACTCCCCATATAGACCCAGGGTGCCTGGGCTTCCTCTGGATCTGGGGAGAAGATGGAAGCTATCTGAGAGTCAAAGAAAGGCTGGGCAGAGGTGAGACAGGACGGGAGGGGGCCACATCGGGAGCCCCCAACTTCTGAAGGGGTCCGGGAATTGCGCTCAGCTCCATCGCCCCAATGGGCCTTCCAGTCGCAACCTGCTTGCCCTGGATCGCTCGGGCTCTGGTTCTCCGTGGTGCGGGAGAGATCGAGGCGAGGAGGGGGTCGCCTCGCAGGAGCCCTATGTAAATCCTGGTGTGTGTGGAGGGGGGGGGGGGGGGAGAAAGGGGAAATAAACCTCTTTGGCTGGAGTAGAGTCCGGGTGAGCAGATTTCCTTATCCGGGAATCGCAGGCGGGGTGGCCATTGGCTCCGAGGATCACGTGGGCCCCTAACTTTGTTCACTTGACAGTAAGTAGGAGGGCTTTCGGAAACAGGAAAACGAGTCAGGGGGTCGGAATAAATTTTAGTATATTTTGTGGGCAATTCCCAGAAATTAATGGCTATGAGTTCTTTTTTGATCAACTCAAACTATGTCGACCCCAAGTTCCCTCCGTGCGAGGAATATTCACAGAGCGATTACCTACCCAGCGACCACTCGCCCGGGTACTACGCCGGCGGCCAGAGGCGAGAGAGCAGCTTCCAGCCGGAGGCGGGCTTCGGGCGGCGGGCGGCGTGCACCGTGCAGCGCTACGCGGCCTGCCGAGACCCCGGGCCCCCGCCACCCCCGCCGCCGCCCCCGCCGCCGCCGCCGCCGCCGCCGCCCGGCCTGTCCCCTCGGGCTCCCGTGCCGCCACCCGCCGGGGCCCTCCTCTCGGAGCCCGGCCAGCGGTGCGAGGCGGTCAGCAGCAGCCCCCCGCCGCCTCCCTGCGCCCAGAACCCCCTGCATCCCAGCCCGTCCCACTCCGCGTGCAAAGAGCCCGTCGTCTACCCCTGGATGCGCAAAGTTCACGTGAGCACGGGTGAGTGCGTGGGCATCGCTTCCCTCCCACCCCTGGCGCTTTACACCGAAGGGAACTGGAGGCATAAGGGGGGGAGGGAGCTGGGGGAAGCCAATTGTCCCCGCTATAAACTCGCCATTGCCAGAGATTTACGGTCGCCTGTTTTCAGAGCCACATAATTACATCCCCCATAAATTTTTATGGCCTGGTGGGCCCCTGCGCCTTTGAAGTCGGTTCCCCATCCTCTTCTCCATTCTCACTAGCGACGATTTTTTCCCCCCGCCAGGGAAAAGCAGTCTCAGTAAAGAAGAAGTTGGGGAGGGATGGGAGGAGGGGAAGAGGAGGCGGTAGTAATCTGTATTTAAGTAGACTTGAATCAACTCCATATATATACATATATATGTATTATATATGCATATATATATATATATATATATATATATGTTTTTCTTCCTTTCGGTTCAGTCTGACTCCTTGGCTGGAGATATGGGCAAAAGTTCTTGTTCTTTCTTTCTTTCTTTTTTTTTTTTTAAATAGGGGAAGGCATTGCTTGGAATCTGAGCCATGAGGGTGGGAACTGCACACACACAGGGAAAAAGGTTTAGGGACACACCCCTCCCTCTTCCACCTCTCATTTTCCCACCCCCGGGGCCCCCAGGCCAAGAGGGAGAGTTTTAAAACCTTGTAAGATTCCTCACTGCTCCCAACCCCCACGCAACGACCACCGCGAAAGAAAGCACACTCTTTCAAAACTTTGGGGTCTTTTTCTCCCCCCACCCCGTCCCACTTTCTTCCTTTTCTGACCCTCACCCCAGAGGGGGTGGGAGGGGAAGAAGAGTGGCGAAAAGAGGGAGGGGGTGACTGTTAGCTGGAAGAAAGAGCTCTTCCTCCTCCCTTTCTGGGGGCAATAAAACTTTCTCTTTCTCCTTTCTCTCTGTGTGTGTCCAGTAAACCCCAATTACGCCGGCGGAGAGCCCAAGCGCTCCCGGACTGCCTACACTCGCCAGCAGGTCTTGGAGCTGGAGAAGGAATTTCACTACAACCGCTACCTGACTCGGCGCCGGAGGGTGGAGATCGCCCATGCGCTCTGCCTGTCCGAGCGCCAGATCAAGATCTGGTTCCAGAACCGGCGCATGAAGTGGAAGAAAGACCACAAGTTGCCTAACACCAAGATACGCTCGGGTGGCACCGCAGGCGCAACCGGAGGCCCCCCTGGCCGACCCAACGGAGGCCCCCCTGGCCTCTAGTGCCCACCCCAACAGGAGCCTCAAACCTGGGGGAATGGGGGTGGGCAGCAAGTACAGAGATGGGGGGTATGTGGGGTGTGGGAAGGGACCATCCCCTCTGGGGCCTGGGCCAGGGAAAAATCCCTATTCACCCTTTCTCACTTTATATGAATAAACACAGAGAAGGGAGATAGGGAAGCTTTATTTATAAAAGTGACAATAGGAATAGGAAGCCGGGGATGCCCACCAGAAGCAGGATTCAGGTCTCTTGCTTTCTTCCAAGAAAAGAAGAAAGGAACTAAGGAAGGAAGGAAGGAAGAAAGAAAGAAAGAAAGAAAAAGAAAGAAAGGAAGGAAGGAAGAAGAAAAAGACAGAAAGAGAAATAGGAGGAGACTTCAGCTCCTCATTTTCAGCTTTGGCGAAGATGGATCCACGTTTCATCTTTAATCACGCCAGGCCTGGGCCCATCTGTCTTGTTTACTCTGCCGAGGAGAGGACGGGCCTCGGTGGCGACCATTACCTCGACACTCGGCTAACAAATGAGGCCAGGCCAGGCCGCCGCCTCTGCTGCTGCCGCTGCTGCCACTGCTGGAACACAGCCTGGATTTTTTTTTTTCCTTTGTCCCTTACCCCTGACACCCAGCGAAAGCACCCTCTGACTGCCAAGATAGCACAGTGTTTTGGCCATGGTAACAAAATACACACATAACCTCCCTCCCTCTGTGCCCGGTCAAGGGGGACAATGACTACTCACTCAACTCCCTTCCACCA
Organism: Dipodomys spectabilis; assembly: GCF_019054845.1. Taxonomy (NCBI): domain Eukaryota; kingdom Metazoa; phylum Chordata; class Mammalia; order Rodentia; family Heteromyidae; genus Dipodomys; species Dipodomys spectabilis. The sequence goes on along the minus strand of NW_024870695.1, from coordinate 15,176,363 downwards.
TGGGGCTGGAAAGGGAAGAGTTTGGGGGCCAGCTTGGACAAAGCAGGAACTGTCAGGGAAACTGAGTCTCAGAAAAAAGAAAAAAAGGACTGGGATACCCCAGGAGGGGAAGGCCTAGTCATGCCTGGCAGGGTAAGGGTACAGTTGAGTTCTGTGAGCTGGGCATGATGACTATGGCTAGCGTTGTACAGCAGAGGCCCAATCCTAGACTGAAAATGAATGTGAAACTAGGAAATAAAATGCGACCCTCCCATGCTGGGAGGGTGATGTTGCAGAACCTCTTCCATAGTTTTATCAGTGTTGCATCGTTTATTATTATTCTTAATATTATTATTATTTTATGTCGTGTTCGTCCTCTCTCCTGTTTTCTGACATTCCAAACCAGGCCCCTTCCTTCAGGGGCTGCCTGAGCTAGAACCTTTCGTTGGTGTGAAAATTGGTATCCTGTACAGAGTGACAATAGAAATAAATGTTTGGTTTCTTGTGACCATCACATCGTGTTTTTGTTGGACCGTCAATGGCAAAGATATGGACAAATGCCACCCAGTGACTATGTTAAGCACCCTAGTGGATTTGGCCTTATGTTCTATGTGGTTAAAGTTATTTTTTTTCTCTCCCCCAAAGACTCTTACGGGAATTTCTCAGAGGATTCCAAATTGTGGTAGCTGGTTTGTTTCCCTTTCAGGGTGGGTCTGTTGTATTTGATGCTTTTATTTTATTTTATTTTATTTTTCCCGCAGCCCAGAAATGGGTCAGAAGGATGGGAAGGCTGATTCCAGTCCCTAATTGGGGTGGGGGGATATGTTTCATTGTAGGACACAAGAGGCTTAAGTATGGCAAAGCCTTTCATATCATGATTTATTTGTCATAAGCAAATAAAATGCGGTTAAGCTGTCTCTTTCTAGACAGACGGCTCTTTGGTTATTAAAGTTCTGAGAGGATTCCAGGAGGCCGGCCTCTTTCCTCCCTGCGTAAGAAGGTATTGCTTTCCTCTGAGGTGTTTAAGGCTTTAATGAGTCTAATTTTTTGCACAGATGTTTCTGGGTGTTTGCAGGTTTTCCGAGTATTTTTATATTACAAAGGAGCTAGCCGGTGCCATAGCTCAAACTCTGACAAGCAAATAGATAATCAAGAAGACAAATGGCCTCTTTTGTGAAGCCCTGCTCCTGTATTAATTTTCATTTTCTTTCTTATAGAAAGTATCGAAAGTATGACTGGGGACCAAATAGCTGTCTGTCTCTGAGGTCCCCATCTTCCCTAGAATGGAATGGGGGAAGGGGAAGAGGTGCAGGTGATCCTCAAAAAGCTCTCTGAGGCTTGGGCTGCTTTGAACAGCACAACCAAGGAAAGTTCTAAGATCTGAGGCTCCAGCCTTCAGGGTCTCTTGAATGGTGGTGGTCAGAATACCACCACTCACAGTCCAAAAATCTTGAACTCCAAGGAGCTTATACAATTAAAAGTCATTTTGATATTGTTTTGTTTTGTGGTCCTATCTCCTTTCAGCAAACAAAAAAAAAAAGCCTTTTACATGTTTTATTGTTATTTATTTTGCATTTCTCAGGTTTACAGATTGGTGATTAGAGGCTGGGTAGGACCAGGAACCAAACGGCCCCTGATTCCCAGTTCAGGAAAGGGTGGTTGCATTGCCACTTTAAATGCAACTGGGAGATTAATAATAGCAATAATAAATAATAATAAATGTTCTCCCAGACCTGGAGGAGGATGAGCCGTGATGTTTTATATGCAAAAGCTTGGAGCTGAGGGGGGAAATAGCTCTTAAAAAGCATACCCCCCCCCCAGGAATGTCTCTAAAGAACCAAATCAAAGCTGTTCCTTGGAAGGTATGAATAGAATTAAAAAAAAAAAAAAAGATTTCTATGGAGCTTAAAGTTCACAGCCATTCTGTGTAGACAAGAGCTAAGAAAAATGTGAGAATTATACAGAAAACCATTAATCACTTCTTTTCTTTAAATACGTATCCTCTCTCCTTTGTTATTATTCAACAGCAAATCTCCGCAGACCGGCTGTTGGGGGAAAAAAGTGTTAGCCGTCTCTCCCGGATCTGCGAGGGGGAAAATTTGGAGCCATAAAGTTGAAAACTTTTTTCTCTCAGTTTGGAAGAAGCTGATCATGAATGGGACCTGCGGAGCTCGGGCAAGAGGAGGCGAGAGATGCAAAGGTAAAGGAGGCCTACCCTAGCCTGGCATTGCTTTCTTAAAAAATCAGCTTATTAGCTCTTTTCACAAGTGAAAGAAGGAACCGTCTCGCCTCCTCCTTTTCTTTTTCAGCTATCTTTGTGGGACTTTTATAGTGGACACTGGAGCAAAATTGCTGCTGCCTCTTATGATGACTGATGTTAGAATGAGAGAGAGAAAGAGAGAGAGAGAGAGAGAGCGCGCGCCTGACACCTGGAGAGTGTTTGAACTGCTTCTAACTGAGGTGTCAGCACCCGATGAAAAGCCCCAGCCAAAAAAAAAAAGCTGTTTGTGAAATGGCTCAGAAAGCACTGATCTAATTTTGAAATACACAGGCTGATTTGGGGCGAGACTTCATGTGTGTGAGCGTGTGCCTGTGTGTAGCTAGCGAGGTGTGTGCTTGCCTTGTATTCCTGAGACTTTGATGATCTACATTGAGGACTTGTGTCTTTATTCCTGTTTTACCTCTGAGGGGTTGTCACTGCCATTTCCTGGAAAAATGAAATCAGTTCTTGGATGGAGTGAGTGTTACAGTCTTGGAGCTGGCACAAAGGGATGTGATCTGTTTGGTTTTCTTCTTGTGTGTAGCCTGGGATTCTAGACAAATTTGGGCTCTCCGCGGTGCTTTTCTCTGCAGCGAGAACTGCTTGGTTTACAGGCAAGATGCATTGACACAGAAATATTCCTCTTCTGCTCTGACCCCTGGCCTTTTTTCCTGGAGGCTCAGTGTTCATTTTGGTTTCCTTTGGCTCTCTGAGCTCAGGGAGTCTGTTCTCTCTGCTGGGGCCCTGCTTCTCAGGCTGAGGGAGGCTGTGGCTCTGCCTCCGACCTGAATGTGCTGGCTCTTTTTTCCCTGAGGCCTCACTTAGAGTTTGGAGGCGGGAGGCTGGCAGGAGAGAGAGTTCATGGAGAGGCCACGTTTTCTAGGCGATTAGCTCAGTATTAGAACCACAAAATGACCTCGGAAGCCCCTTGACCTCTCTTAGACTGGACATTGTGTTGGCTCTTGCCTCCTGCCCAGGAGGGAAAGTCACACCTCTGCAGGGAGGGGTCCTTGGGCTGTCTGTCCCATGTTCTCTTTTCTCTTATCCCTCTCTAGTACCCTAACCCTTCTTTGCTTTCATAGAATTTCTGGGCTTTTTTTTTCTTTCTATTACTTTTCATTGGGGGAAAAATGAATAAAAATATTAGGCCACGGGGTCGTGTGTGTGTGTGTGTGTGTGTGTGTGTGTGTGTGTGTGTGGTGTGTGGTTTACTCACACACAGGTGAGTTGGGGAATAAGATATAAGATGCTGGTCTGTCTTCACTAGGCCTCCCTCCCATGTCCAGTCATCTTTCCTTTCCAGTTCAGTTGGAGGGAACTGGGGGGAATGGAGACAAAGGGATACCACAGCAAAGGCTGGACAGGCTCAGTCCAACAGATTCTAGGGAGCTAAGAGACTAAGACCTCTACCTGTAAAGGGAGAAGAACATTTCTTTGTATCCTCTAATCCAAATTTGTAACAGCCTTATAACTTCTTTTCTGAAGTTTCTTTGTTTAGAAAGCTACTACAGTAATCATCTTTATCCTCTTCCCTTATTAAACTCCAGTCTTATCCCAGCTACTCAGAGTCCCTGCCTGCACAATCTAACCACTCCCTAAATCTAGTTCTGCCAGAACAGTCAAAGTTTGCAGAAACTTTTAATATGCTAAGAGATGCTCTGATCACAGAGAAACCTGGAACACAGAACCTTTCTAAATTTGAAAGAGGCGTTTTGACTGAAAAAGAAATGTTCCCTTTGAAGTAAGACAAGGAGAAATGGATCGTGTATGGGTTGATGATTCGTATTTTGAAAATTATTTCCTGTAACTTGGGGGGCTCCATCTCAGGCAAGAAATAACTAGTGTGATTGACACCTTCTTTGTTTTGGGTAGCATAAATGGAGGGATTCGAGTCCTCAGGAAGGAAATGTGTAAGAGAAAGGCAAGCTGGGCCAGTCCTAGACTGGAAATAATTTGGAGCTTGGAGAAGATGTTCACTCATTACCAACAATGGCAGATAACCAATTGCAGGTCCAAGTGGCAGAGACCTAGTTATTTAGGGCTTTATAAACTGCTCTTTGCAATGTGAGGGTTCAAGGTGGGCAAGTAGCTTAGTGGTAGAGTGCCTGCCTACTATCTTTAAGGCCCTGGGTTCTATCCCCAGCACTAACCTTAAAATAATTTTCTCAGATAATCCCAGCTGGACGTGGGGACAGACATGCTCTTGTCATCCTAGGCCAAATTAGCCAGGGTCTGGGCTATATAGTGAGATTCAAAGAGAGAGGGAGAGAGAGAGAATAAAAGGAGAATGTTGGGGGTTCACTGAGGGATCCCCTTAGGTCAATGCTGGGATCAGACCTTTCTCTTACTTACAAACCACTTTAGACTGTTGCCTGAAGTCACTTTCTACAATTCCAGTGAGAGCGAGGCCTTCCATTTTTAAAAATATCTATCTTTCCCCCAGTTCCCTGCACCCTGTACTTCTACTTGCACCCTGCAAACCTACCACCTGGGCAGAGGTGTCCAGAGCCCAGGAGGCAGTCCTCAAGCAGGGTGGTGGATCTCCTTGGGAAGCAGTGACTGGCTGGGGAGGGGTAGGTTGGGAAGTTTCCCAGCGTGAGTTGAGCGCTGACGGATTTGTGATCGGCCATAAAACCGGCGCGTTCAGATTCGTAAATCAATCTCGCCTTTCTCACAGTCTAAACGTTCGCTTTATCGGCTGCAAGAAAGCGCTCAGCTCTCACTCAGGCGCTTGTTTATTTGAACATGGACATTCCCAGGGTCTGAAAAGATGTGTACGAATTTAACAGAACCTACCCGTGTCTTTGTGTCATTTTGCTCCTCTTTTTCTTGTCCTTAGAAACAATTTCTCAGAGGATAACTTCTCAATTTTTAAAGAGTGTTATCTTCTTATGTGCACTCTCTCTGTGTGTATATATAAATATATTCTCTCTCTCTCTCTCTCTTTCCTTTTGGGGGACGGTTTTTAATGGCCCTGCCAAGGAGTTGCCCCGGCTAGAGCTGGTAGCGTGGCTTAGGATCAGGATGAATTCAATACTAGTCTGTATTTTGTGTCCAGACTATCAAAGCCAGCACCCCTACTCTGTGGGACTGGGGCAGGATTCCAGCATCTTCAGCTGAGGCCTCTCCACAGGCAGCGCCTGGAACTTCTGTCTATTTCTTGGGGGTTTGTTATCAGTGCAGAGAAATCCCCAGCCTTCTCCTTGATTGAGTCATTTTCAGCTCGGAGCTCCCTTCCCGTACACTGGAAGAAGTTTGTTCTTCCCCATGACTCCTGTGCACTGGAGACTGTAGTCTCCAGGCTACCCCAGAACTGCTCAAGTTAGATAAGGCTGGGAATGTACAACTCCGGCTTCTTAGGAATGTCTTTTCTGCTTCCCTTTGTACCCACACCCCACCCCATGCTCTAGCCACGGGACTCAGATTCTGGTTGTAAACTGTTAAGTTTGGAGGCTTTTTGCTTTTGTTTATATTTGAGGTGAAAGAGTCTGTGTAGTCTTTCTCTCTCTGTCTCTGTCTCTCTCAGTCTCTCTCTCTCTGTCGCTCTGTCTGTCTGTCTGTCTGTCTTGGGGATGGATCTCTCCATCCTTGAGGTTCAATGCTTTAACAAGCATCCCTCATCTTTTCCCCCCCCCCGCATTGATCAGTTTCCATTGTCTGTTGATTAGACACCCAGGATTCTAACACCTGGGAAATAGAGACCCAGACTTGTCAGGCCAGCTCCAAAGCTTTCCTTCACTTTCCTTTCTTCCTGGTTGCCACTCTGGCTGTCTTCACTGGTGTGTTGAAATAGTGTGCAACAAGGATACAGAGAGGGGGCAGAGAGAGATGTCTACTTCTTTTGTGAAGAAATCTTAGTCTTAGGTCTTTGTCTCTAGAGGCTGTTTTCAAACTGTCAGTAGCATTTGGTTCCCTATGGTAAAGCCACACAACAAGGGAGATTGGGGGGGAAAAGGCCTCCCTTGTGGTTATTCTCAAATCTGGGGGCTCCAGAGACATCTCTTCACTCTGTCCCTTTCCTGCTTCTTCAAAGACACCACAAAAGATTGAAAAGAGAATTAAAACCAGAAATCCCAAATCTAGCTACATATGTAACAAGGGCTTACAGAAGGTTTCTTTACAAGATGCTCCCTTTAGGAATCTTGTTGATTATTTTGGAACTGGTGTGTGTGTGTGGAGGGGCTTCCACTAAAATAGATATTCCAGGAGTAGAGGGAGAAGAATGAGTTTGGAAGGGAATCTTAATCCTAAAGGATAGGGACAGGAGAATTGGAAGCTGAACAAACCAGGGGCTTGGAGAAGGGCTCTGCGCCCCACCCCACCCCCCACCCTGGCGCCCCTGCAGACTATTTCTGCACCTCCAAGAACTAAGCAGAAGCAGGAAGAGAAGGGAGAGAGGAGAGGTGGGCTGTGGGTAAGTGTATGTCTGGTGTGGGGGGGGGCTAGGGAGGTGTAGCTGTAGCAGGTATAGATGTGGGAGTGGGAAAGAGAAGACCTCACTACTATTCCATTGGTGGGTTGGGGGGAACCTATTTTGCAGGAAAATTTCTCCTCCTGAAGGGGAAGGTCATAGTGGTCCTTTGAGCCTGAAATTGAAAGACCCCCTTCCCCCTCTTGGTCACGTGATTCATTAAATAATTAATGCCGAGGTTGCAGAATAGATATGTATTCGTCAGGAAAATCGCAGCCTCGGTCTCCCTGTTTCTGACGTGCAATTCAACTGTCCTTTGAAAAACAAGCCTGTACCCTGAGAAAAAAAAAAGAGAGGGTGAGAGGGTGAGAGAGAGAGAGAGAAAGAGAGAAAGAGAGAAAGAGAGGCAGCAATAAAACAGCCCCGCAGCCGGAGCCACACCAGCGGGCTGGGGTATTGTAAGTAGAAGGGATTTCTCACTACCTACCGCGTCTTATATGTCCATGTAAATTTATTGTTTGTTATTAATGTTATTGTCGTAAAATGTGACAAATAGCCATCTTCATTTCCTGCCATTTCTCTTCACACAGTGCTCTGTGTCTTTATACCCATTGAGGCATTGCACAGAGATTTAAGAATATTCCTCCTCCTCCTCCTCTCTCTCTTTCTCTCTCCCTTTCTCTCTTCTCTCCTCTCTCTCTCTCTCTTTCTGCTCCAACCTTTTTCTTGATTTATAGCAATATAAGTGTCAGCTTCTTGGGCCGGCATGCCAGCCATTGTGTGTGTGTGTGTGTGTGCGCACGTGTGCGTCCGCGTGTGTTTGTGAGCGAGTTGTGTTGTTTATGGCCATGTCTTCAATAAATCATTTCTCATAGAAAATGATGTGGAAGCTGGGCCGGTTCTGCTGCTGGGAGAGTTGCTCTCTGAGGCACTTCCTCCCTCTCTGCTCTGCTCCCAGGAGTTGGTTATTTCAGACAATTTACAGTAATAGATCAGCAGTTAATATGAAAGCTCTATAGCTGGAGGTCTTAAATTACAGCATCTGTGATTATCAATTAAGGCAAGATTTGTATAAATTTGGTAAACCAGAAATGCCTCATTGGCATATAAACCCAGTCAAAGACCACGACCTAATATAAAAATTATATTTCTAAGTCTGATAGAGCCAACAATCCTGCGGCAAAACAACAACAACAATAACAAAAAAAAATTAGTTTTCATTTTTCAGCATTTCCCTGCAGGAGCTTGGCTTCTCTACTTCCAACCCTGAGTGCAGAAGCCCAATTCTAAGGCAGACCTGAGGGCAAGTGAAGTGGAGGTGGAGGAAAAAAAATCCTAGCTTTTTGAAGGCAAAGATTTTTACAATCGATATGGACCCGATAGAAAACTACTGCCACTGGAAAGGGAAAGAGGGATTTCAGTTATAGGATTAAGGCTTCCTTTATAGGTTTGATATGTATGATGTGTATTGAAGGTGCTGAAGGAGCTACTCAAATTGGGGGAGACAATGGAGGCCAGCAAAGGGTGAAGGGCAGGGAGAGAAGCTGAAAGCCTTAGCTCCCCACCCTCCCCACTAACAAAACAAGGAAATGAATTCACACCCCAGGAGCCTTCCTTCGACCTTCTGAAACAAAGAAAGTTTCCTCCGCTGTGACGCTGTGAGAGACTGTGTGTGTGTGTGTGTTTGTGTGTATGTGTGTGTGTGTGTGAGCAACGCATGTGTAGGGCTAAAGGGAAGGAAGGAATTCTCTTTTAAGTTTTTCTAGAAAAGAAATATTCTAGGAATCAGTAGCTCCTGGAAAGTTGAAGAGTGTTCCAAGCCGTGTGTGTGTGTGTGTGTGTGTGTGTGTGTGTGTGATGGGGGTGTGGTAGGGGGTGGCATTCCTCTCCCTAAACCTTCATGCTAAGAGGAAACAACTGGGAAAGCTGGTTACTTTTTCCTACAGTTTCATATGGAGGTGCTTTTCCATTAGGGAAGAGGCTGCTGGTCAAGAGCAAAGCTAGAAAGGTAGCTTCTGGGGCTGTCCTATACTGTGCTTCAAAGTTGTGATGGATGAGGGGCACAGGGCCAGGGCTCTTGCCAAGGCAGTCCAAGCTGCTCATTTCTTGGCTAGAGTCACGCCAACTCACTTTATAGCCACTATTATCTATGCTATTTAACTTAGCCTACTAGTGTAAACCTTGGAGCAGGGAAATTAAGAGTGATGTTGTGCCCAGGTGTTAATTATTCATAGTATCAGCCTCATGAAATGGCAGCAAAGGCGTGCTCCACACTCTGTTCCTAGTGGGCACTGGAGTCCCGTTCTTGTTAAGTGGAAATTTGTGGGTAGGGAGAGGGTGAAACCTCCCAATTGGGAGTCTGGTTGGGGAAAAAAAAAAAAAAAGTTTGGAGAAAAGAGAAGGCAAAGAGAACCTAGGCTTGGATAGATTGGAGCACTGCCTACCCTACCTAGATAAAAGAAACTGGACTGAACTTGGGGGTGGGGCAGGGCAGTCAGCCTTAAAAGGACTAGAGATTGTGGGGGAAGGAAAGGTTAGGGATGGTATTCAAGACACCAGGGAGTAGGTACTCCAGACCTTTTAGTCCCACTTCCTATGTCCCTCCACCCTGAAGTGTAGGAGATAAGCATTGAAGCATTTCTGCTTCTCCATCTGGGAAGAGGCATTTGTGTGCTCTTGTGTGCTTGTGTGAGTGTGGGTGCCTGTGTGCACATGCATGTCCAGCATTCAAAGGTGAAGAAGACATATTCACTCCCAAACTGATCCTTCAAAATTTAAACCAAAGTCTTGGGGCCCCTGAGATTTAGGGAAGGATCATCTCCCTGGATGAGGCAAAGGTGGAATTGTTTGTGTTCGCTTTCTAAATTCAATGTGCTTTGGAGGATAGGGAACAAAAGTTGGGGTGTGTGTGACGGATTGGCTCCTTGGGCTAGGCCATAGCTAGCCTGGCACTGATAGGAGGTGGTCCCACTATTCCCATGTTTCCAACTTTTCTCCTCCTCTTTTCCACATTGCTTCCACCTTTCCCTGTGTCATGGGGGTCTGACACCCCCTCTATACACATAGCTTTGCCCCTTCCTTCTCTCAGCCTCTCTTAAGGCCTTTGTCTCTTCTGGCCCTGGGTAAAGGAGGTGGCATTGATACTCCTCCCCCTCCGTTTCCCCAACTTGTACACAGACTTCTCCAGGAGACAAAGCAGAGAGATCATCCTTTGCTTCCAGTCTTTTTCAGCCACTGGTCCCCAGATAAATCCCCCTGGGTGAAGCCTATTGCCCTTCTTTCAGGCACCTAGGCCTAGTCTCCTCTCCCCCCAAATGAGTCAGTTAGATAAGACTTTGTTGTGATATATATACACACACACACACACACACACACACATATATATATATATGGTTCATTGAGCCTGCCTCTTATTATATCTGCATCCCTATCCCTCTGATCTGCTTTTGTGTTGTTCAGGGGATGGGGGTAGAATGCATTTGGTGGATGGGGCTCTAAGAAAACTGCTGACTCTGTCTTCCCCCCAGTATCTGATCCTGTTCTTTTTCTCTGTACAATTACAGTGTGTATTCCTTTGACTTTGAGATGCCAGGCTGCTCATGTTTTTATGATCAGAGGAGTTCGATAGAAAGATGAGGATAGAGAATAAGGGAGAGGGACTCTTTCTGGAGTGGAAAGTCAAAGCTGAGCCCAAGGAGAAAGTGGTAGGAAGAGTAGAGAAGACAAAGAGCAGTCAGAAGGGGAAAGAGGTTATCCTAGAAGAAGGACCCACAACTTGGATGGGCGTACACACACACACAAATGCACACACCAGTGCACGCACACACACATGCATACACATGCACACACATATACAGAATTGCAGGAAGTGAAAAGGATCTCACGTTGCCCCAGAGGGTTTTCCCATGACAGAGCCGAGGATAGGTTCTCCAAGGTGAGGCGAAGGAGAATGGCAGTCTAATCAGAGGGCCCTGGGTGATTTCTGGAGACACTCTTAAGTCCTTCTCAAGGCTCAATTCAAATTCATTTAGGAGGCAGAGAGAGGCAGAGTAAGAAGACAAAGAGGAAACAGAAAAGGCAGAGTGTGAGAGAGAGACAGAAATGGAAGTTGGTTTGTTTTCAGTTTCTTGCAGTGCTGGGTATCTAAGAGGAGAAATAGGGACAAATACAGAGGAAGGGTCTAACACTTGGAGGACACATTGGGAAGTTCCTCCAGATGCTATGGGTCCTGCTTTTCTAGAACATGCAGCTTTCTTCTTTACAGAAGCTGCTGTATAGAGTAGGCCCTGAAGATGCAGATTCAGCTGTGGGATGGTTGAATTAGGAAATGAAACGTCTGGGAAAATGTCCCCACAACTTCGGACCCCTTCTCCAGCTCCACCATCACGAGTACCCTGATAAGGGGACCTTCCCAAATAATTTAGTCATAGAAAGGAGAACCGGGGCCAGTCTCACACCTGGATGGTGGAATTCTTCCTTGGTTTCTCTTCCCTTTTGTGGATCTGGTCTCTTCTTTTCCTCTTTAGCAACCAAAGAGGAGTTGATTACAGGGCCTGAGAACTTTCTCCTCCAGTCCACATTCCTCTCTTCCCTCACCAGACCTCACAAACAGATGCTAGCCTCACTCATCTCCTCCCTCCCTCGTCTTCCAGGAAAGAAAAGTTCCTTCCAGCCTGAGAAAATCCTAGGGAAAATGGCAATGCCAATCCAATTTCTTCCTGTTGCCTCCCCAGGATTGCTCGGCTCCTCCACGGGCACCCCACCCCCTCCTGTCCGGCCCAGAACTGTCTCCCGTTCCCTCCCTTCTCCGCCGCCGCCGGGTGGTGGGACATATGGAACCCATTTCGCTGGTGACATTGAAGAGCCGCCGGTGTGCACCCGCCTTCCGCCATGGCGCCCCCGCGCCCCCCTGTGCCCCCCTCAGTCGCTTCCCTTCGCGCCTGGCAACTTGGCCAGCTCTGGAAGCCCGAGCCCCGCTAAGTGCCAGACCCACCGGGTTTGTCCCGCAGCCCCACGCGGGCCTCGGTGGAGCAATCACCCGGCTTTTCAGGCCTGGGGTGCTGGGCCGGCCGTACCCCAGAGGAGGATCGGCTCTCCCTTCTGGCCCGAGTGGTCGCCCAGGCCGAACAAAGCCCGGGGCCGGGCCGGGGCGGGGCGGGGGCGGGGTGGGGGCGAGCGTATCCGGGCCTCTCCCCCCAGTTCAGTGGGACGGCTCGGGGGTTCCGGGGGCCGGAGGGACCGGGATGCACCTAGCCGCAGCAGCGGCACAGCCCCTGCCGGGGCCGAGGGTCCGGGCCCTGGCCATCGGCTCCCGCGGGGCCCTCGCGCCGGGCCGCCCACCACTGTACGCACCCTAAGGCACAGGTAAGTGTGGGGTGCTGAGCCAGGCAGTCCGGCCTGGTTGGGGTGCAGAGAAGGGTGGGTGAGATCGCAACCCTAGGCCTATTTGAGGTGAGGTCGGGATCGAAAGGAACACAGAGATGAGAGCAACTTGGAGAGGTGTTGATGGGACCCAGAGAGGGGAGGGGACCCTGGGGTGGGGGGCTGGCGGGTGTAGAGGTCTGTGGAGTTGCACCGGGGGTACAGGAGGGGACAGAGGAGTCCTGCCATAAAGGAAGGGAGGTAGGAGGTTTGTCCTGGGGAGTTGGCTGTAGGTGGTGGTGAGGGAAATGTGAGTGGTCCGGCTCCCACAGTCCAGCTGCCACCACAGTCCAACCCTTTAGCACCTAGGAGTTATTTGAAGCTGAAATTACAAGGGGTTGCGCTGAGGCTGGGTGTTAAGCCGAGAAGGAGAAGGGGGTGGGGGTGGTGATTTATGGCTTCAGAGAAGCTGTGTTTACTATCTGCCTGCTCTGGAAACCAAAAACCAAACAGCAGAGCAAGGAGAAACCCCTTTTCCCTTCGAATGGGAGGCGAGGCGAGGCCCGGCTGATGCACTAAGATTTATTTTCCCAGATGTGATGAGATGGTAGAAATTGCTCTTTTGCGGGCGCAGGGCGTGGTGTTTCTGTGTGAGGTATAAGGAGAGTGTGCAAACACAAACACGTGTTTATGTACTGTGGGAGTGAGTGCACCTGCACATTGGGGCATGTATGTGTGTGTTGGTTGGGGGTTGTAGGGGAGGGAGGGGATGAGAGTGTGTGATTTTTAGGGTTATGTTGTGAATGGATTAATCACCTCAGGAGCCAGGAGAAAGACTGGATCCTGGTACTCCTGGATGGAGTAGGTCTGGACATGAATTTCCTCCCAAAACTACTTGTAGGAGAGCCCCCTGAGTCCTACTCCTTTGCCTGATGTTTTCACATTCAGTGTTGTCTGCCCTCACAAGCTGATCTACACTTTGGATCTGTAACTTTGCCATGGAAGACTGAGCAATTAGTGAACATGGTTTGGTGGGGAGAAAAGGCGAGGAGAAAAGGATCTGGTGTTCTGGGGAGATCAATGGTTTGAGGCTGGGGTTTACCAAGGTTGTGGCCACACTATTCCAGTTCCAATTTCCCCCAAAGTAAGTGAGCACAAAGGGGACAAAAATAAGGGAGCCATGCAGGATGATGGTGGGGGTGGGGGAGTGGGGAGAAAAACATTTTGACCCCTAGATAGTTATTTCCGCAGGCCAGATAGTGGCTCTTGCATTTCTGTCCAGACGCCACCGACTTTGCCTGGAAATTGTTTTGCATTAAATTTTCTCAGCCGCGGAATTATCTTTCCTCGCCTCCAGCTAAACTTGCATTTTTCCACCAGACACTTGGGCCCCGCACCAATGAAATCTGAGAGGAAGCGACTGGGCCCTAAGTGGCCGTAATTTAATTGATTTTATCATAAATCATCAACTTGATGAAGAACCTGAGGTTTCAGTGAAGTAAATTGATATTAATGGGAGTTTCTTGAAATGCAAACTCGCTGTATTGTTGGGGCATCTTGAGCTGAGGAGGTGGATTACATGTTTCCCAAGTGCTGAGAACTGGGACCTGGAGCCCAGCACAGCTTTGTGTGTGTGTGTGTGTGTGTGTGTGTGTGTGTGTGTGTGTGTGTGTGTGTGTGTGTGTGTGTGTGTGTGTGTATGGGGGCATAGGGGAAGCAAGCTGGTAGGGCAGCTGCTGGCAGATGGATTTCTGTGAGGGAACACAGCAGAGAATGGAACTTTGTTGGGATGGGAGCTGATTCTGGCTCTGTGGATCCTGTTGGTTGTACTAAGAATGCTGGTCTCTGATTGTGGGGGAGAGGCAATTGGGGGAATCTGGTGGGTATGAGGGCAGAGATTGGGGGTAGGGTGAGAAAGCCAGGCTGGTACAATGAGTACATTGATGCCTGGTTAAAAATTGCCAGGTCGAAACCTTCCTCCTCCAATTATACAAATTAATTATTTACTGCTCAGGTTGCTGCATCCAAGAGTAGCACTTTTGATTTGATAATGAGGGTAGAGAAATCACCCATCCTTCATACAGAAGAGGAGCAATGAAACCTAGTGCACGGGCCTCTGTAGCAGGTGGACCATGAATGGGATTTGTGCTCAATATGAGGGGTATAAGTGTTTAAATCCCAAGAGAAAACACTGCATTCGATCACAATGGTATGCTTTTATTGTTTGAACTCACTCAGTTGATTACTGATTTTTTTTTTTTTTTTGGCCAGTCATGGGGCCTGAACTCAGGTCCTGGGTGCTGTCCCTCAGCTCAAGGCTAGCGCTCTACCACTTGAGCAACAGCGCCATTTCTGGCTTTTTCCGCTTATGTGGTGCTGAGGAATGGAACCCAAGGCCTCATGCATGCATGCAAGGCAAGCACTCTACCACTGAGACACTTTCCCAGCCCCTTATCAGCACACAGAGAAGCACTCATGTCTAATCCAAAAGGGAACCTTAAAGGTCGTTTAGCCCAACTGCTCCACTCTATACAGAATGGGACACTGAGTCCAAAAACAGTACCTTGCCTCAGGCCTTAGATCACAAGGTATAGCCAGAATGCTTAGAACTCAAGCCTCTCAATTCCCAAACCTATCTCAAGTATAACTTGAGGCAAATCTCTTCCCCACTCTGGGCCTCGGTTTCCCTGTCTGTAACAATGGTAGAGTGGAATTGGATACTCTGAGTCCTCTCCAGTTTGATCTTGGGCCCTTCTTGATAGGTTGGTGGATTGATCCTCAGTTGGGACACTGCTTGGGAGCCACTTCCTTGTGTTTCGTGGAGTTTTGTGGACAGAGATTGCTTTATTTGCAATATTCAGAGTTCGTTTATGCAAAGGATGGTGGATGGCTACTCAAGCTGACTCTAGGAAACGCAGTGGAATCTGAACTATTCCTCATCCTAAAGGCATCCTTTTTTTCAGTAGAGGAACCCAAGTTGTGAGCAATAGTGACAGAAGGTAGTGGAGAGGAGCTAGCTATTTGGGCTGGACTGGGATTGGCTTTTGGAAATGGGCTTTAGGGAGCCCTTCCTCTGCTAGGTACTAGGCTTAGGCTGGAGTTGTTCAGAATACAGCTTCTGAGGTGCAACCTACCCTAATCTGGGACCCAAATTGTGAAACCAGAGTTTAGACTTGGTGACACAGGTGCAACTCTAGCCTCACCCTCCACTTGTGAGCCTTTGGAGCTTCTGTCATTGGAAGGGATCAGATATGGTGCCGCAATGTTATACATGTCATTACTCTTTCCAAGGCAGCCAGAACAGAAAGCCTGTAAGATGGAAGACCCTAGTCTATTCTTGCTTTTATTTTTCATCTCTTTCTCCTATTGGGGATAAGTATAGCTTTACCATAGTAGCTTTTTAGGCACATTAATTGTGTGTAGGGAAATTATTTTTATGGGATCAGGGATAGTAGGAAGCCAGCAGGAGTGAGGAGACTTTCAGACTTTCAGTGAAGTATAGCTTGGGATGTGAATTCTAGAACATGAGGTAGAAAGAGATGGGCAATTTCATCTTCAGAAATCTCCATTTCTAGCCAGATAATTTACTTCCCAAAGCCTTATCCAAACCTATTTTTGAGAGAGAGAGAGAGAGAGAGAGAGAGAGAGAGAAATGTCCAAAGGGTTAGCAGGCCCAGTTTCTGGCCCTGTCCCATTCTGACTTTGGAGTTTCATATTTGGAGGCCTTCTGCTGATTGGTCATTAAATCCAGTGAGTTGCTGTTTGCTGAACAGAGGTCACTGGAGAGAGACAGCCAATCTGTCAGGAGAGACTGTGTTGTAGCAGCCATTTGTGGCAGACTGGGGTCCCCACTCCTGTGTTTGCTTCTCCCTTCTTTCCCCAACACCTTCTTCCAGCTGTCCAAGATTCTGGGCTTCTCCCCTCTCTAGCTTCTTGATTCTATCTCCTTTTGTCTCCACACTGGATAGGATGAGGTTTGCCAGGTTAAGACTGAGCTAGATTAGGTGTGATTCCTGATTCAGAACAGGAACACTTCCTGAGTCTGCCAGCTCCCAGTGGGTCACTTCAGTCCTGCCATCCCCTCACCTTGTTCAGGCACCACCCCTAGACCCGGAGTAGACTTTGCTGGCTCTTTTTCTTCCAGCCTCCCTTTTGCAGCCTCAGCTTTGGAGAGAGTAGCAGCCTCATGCCTGGAATGTGGGTTCTTTATAATCTGGATTTTTCTCCAAGCTATACTTGGAAGTACAGCTTCTAAGAACATGGAGGACGTGGTGTTTGTCTACTTTCCTTGTAAGCTATTGCTGAGCTGGATTTATACCCGCCTAGGCAGGGCTGAAGCACCCAGTTCTTCTCCTCCATGCTCCTTTGTCCTCTCTCTCCCCTCCAGTATTTTAGAGAAGAGGGAATTGGGGAAACAAATGGCAAGCATATCTTCATTGACAATCACTCTTCTATAAACTCTGGCTTGGAAGCTTTACTCTTATTTAATATGAGAGCGAGACTGGGGTGAGTTTGTGAACTTTACACCACTCTATGGCAGCCACAAAGTTAGGCAGCAAGGCTGGAAAAGGGTATGGGACAGGGGACCCAGATATGCCCAGCAAGAAGTAAATCATGAAACACCTTGTCTCAGACTCCCAGCTCCAGTGAGCCCAAGAGATCAGGGAATTATTTTTTTCTTCTGCTGTTTAAGCTGGGACAGGATCTCTGTCTACCTCAAGATGGAGATCAGAAATTGGTTTTAAGGGAGCAGGCACAGTTTCCTTTATTGAAAGAGGTTTCATATGTTCTTTAAAGGACTTTTGGGGGAAAGGAAATAGGCATGATCCCCTTAGGGTTTTAAAGCATGAGCAGCTGGTGAAACATCACCAGAGGTTGCCCTCCAGTATTAGATACCAAGTAGAAGTGGGGAAGGGAAGTGTAAGAGCTGAGAGGAAAAGGAAAATTGTGTATGGGGGACAGTTTTCCTAATTTCTCTACTGATTTGTTTTTGGCCTTATTGGTTTACCATAGTGTCTGTCTCTTAGTCTTCCTCTCGATTTTTCTTTTTCAATCTCTGTTCTCCATTCTGCTTCCCTCTCTCCTTTCTCAGTCACACAGGCACTTGGGTTCGCATGTGCACGCAGGAGTGTGTGCACACACAAACACATAGAAACATATGCACATAGTTATCCAGCTTTCCTCCCCTGAATCTATGAGGAAACTCTTTTCTTTTTACCTATCTCTAGGCTATCCTTAATCATGACTTATCCCTGCTTTCTTTTTTTCCAGACCCCAGACTCCTCTCTTAGTCTGCTCTGAGCACCCCTTCTCCATCTCAAGTTCCTTGCCAGAGTACCTCCATACTCCACCTTTTGTCTCTTAAAAGTTTGAAAGACTTCTTAACCCATGGACTAACACTTGATTGGAAATGAGGCCCTTAGATCTGACTGGTCCACCCTCGTGCTATTCTCCCAGCTCACCTACAGCCCAGAAACCGGGGAAAGGAAGAGGGAGGAAAAAGCCAGAAAGAAATCAAATAGATCTGATCAAGTCCCAAGCATTCCAGAGGGACTTTGTTCTCTAGAATTAGGAAGCCCCTTCCTTCATCTCCTACCGCATCTGCATCTGCGGGTGCATGTCCGCTGAACTTACTCCTGGCTTGTTTTATTTTCTTGCTCCCCGGTACTCGATTTGGCTCCCACCATCTTGTACTGGACCAGAAGGGCTCGGGAGGTTGTGCAGGAGAGAGTCTTGTGCTTTCTGGGAGCACTTTCTACCCCAAGGGAAACTTCAGGTCCGTCTGTTCTTCCAGCAGCTCTGCAGCCTGGCTGCTCTCTCACCCACCAGCAGTTGGCTAAGTGCCTTCCAAGATTTTTCTTTAAAAAAAAAAAAATCCTCCAGGCAAAGTCATTCCAGACTTAGTTTGCCTCTCAGTCCCCTAATGACCTTTCTCCAGCCAACAGTAGTAAGACTGAAGAGCTAGAGGATCTGAAGTAGATTCTTGATTTTTTGGGGAGCAAAAGAAAAAAAGATATAAAAGTCCTGGTTCCTTTAAGTCTCCAAAAACCTTCCCGGCCTGAGCTCCTTACCCACATTCAAAGTTCCTTGGGTCTAACCCTGTAGGCCTTTAGCCAGTGTTGGTAGAGCTCAGGACATCTTCTGGGAGCCACAAACGCAAGCATTGCTGAAGTCTCTTTAAGGAGGGTCCTGGCGTTGAGTGCCAACACTTCTTCTGGCTTGAGCATTTTCTTTTCTTGATACTACCAATCAACACAGGAAAAAATGGCTCCCACCTTCCCTCCTTATTCCTGCTCTCCCTATTCTCCAGCCACCAACCCTTTTCGGCAGCCAACTCTGCAGGCAGTAGGAACCTCAGGGCAGCAGGTCTAGGGTTCTGTATGTTACCCCACTGCTGGAGGGGCAGGGAGACCCCAGAAAACTAGCTGCTCTGGCCTACCTGGCATGATTTTGGGTGGGGGAGAATGGAAAAAGTGAAGGCCAGAAGCAGGGTCACGCCTTTATCTCATCCATAAGTGAGGAACAGAAGGAAATATTGCCATAGCCAGACAGAGCCATGCTCTCCGGGAGGGAAGACAATAGCTGAAAAATCATCTCACCTTTGTTTCCCCAGTCCCATCGCCTGTCCGGGTACATCTGCATAGGAGAAGGCAAAAGTCAAGTATTCTAACCAGAAAACCACAAAGTAGTAGCTGGCTCTGTCTACATGAAGTTAAGAGGACCAAGTTTCCAAGTAGCCTTTGCAGACTAGAGAAGATGGTCTGCCTTTTATTTTATCCCTTAAGCCCAGAGTCAGCAGTTAGGCAGCATTGCCAGCTTTTATGCTTGGGGGGAAACTGTTCTCTTTTTGTCTTTTTTCTCTCCACCAGGAATGCCTCTTCCCCACCCCCCACCCAAAATCTGCAGATACCTACATTCTTGGCTCCTGTCTTCCTCCTACAGGCCTTCTCCTTGCCTCTTCCCGCCCTGCTCAAACACACCCTAAGAAAACTTTAGCTTTTGTAGCCTTCCTCATTTGTGCCAAGAGTCATAAATCTTGCTGAGCAGAGAGAAACAAACAAGTTTGCTCTGAATAATAAGAATAACCAACCATCTCTTCTGCCAGTGCATTTAAAATGAAGCCAATGCGCTAGTTCTTCTCATCTTCTCAGAAGTACAAATGTCCTTATCACCCCTTAGCCCCTTCTGCCCCATCCAGAGGTGCAAATCTTAACAGAAACTTCCCAGTGAAGTTCTTACAAGCCTCTGTACTGCCGCCTGGTCTGGAGCTCCAGCTAAACTGCGGAGTCCTCCTTTTGTCACCCTCTCTTCAACCCTACTGCCCTGCAAGATGTTCTTGGATTTTAAATCATCACTCACCGCTTGTTGTCTGTTCTCAAAAAGGGGGGGAGGGGCATTAAAAAAGGTCTGGCCTTGCCCCCACCCTCATTACAGATGGAGAGATTTGGGAGGGGGAGAGAAGGAATAGAGAGGTTCTGCTCCAGAGAAGCAGAGATTTTGAGATTCAGAAGGAGGGAGGGGAAGGAAGGGGGGGAGGGAGAGGGGGGGACCAAGAGACAGAGAGAGAAGGAGAGAGAACAAGAGAGAGACTGGGGTGCAGGAGACCCACTCACCAGTCCTGCAGAAGTAAAACTACTTAAAACACACACACACACACACACACCCCAACACCAACAAAGTCCTGGTGTTCCAACTCTTTAATACATACGGAGGGTACCACCAGCACTCCTATTCCCTAGCCAGGCTACTCTTTAGGCCTTCAGAGGCTACTTCTTAAATTAGCATAATGGATCATAGTGGGGTTTTTTGGGGGGTAAGGGGGCAGCTGGGAACTCCATCTGCTTTTGCTTTTCCCCAGTATTTTCTGTCTTCTTCCTCCCCCCCACCCATCTCACTTAAAAAATTTACCTGTTCTTTAAAAAAAAAATTCCTTCTTTCCTTCTTCTTACTCTTTTTTTTCTGTTTGTTTGTTTTGGGGTGTGGGGGGGGATGATCAACAATCCCCCCCCTCCACCCTCATCACGACCATCACCTTCCCTCCTTATCAGGCATCTAAGCTTGCTAAAGGGGGAGAGGTGGGGGGGGTGTGTGAGCTTGTGTGTGAGTGAGTGTGTGTGTGTGTCTGTGTGGTTTTTTTTTTTTTTTTCCCTGTGCAAAAGCAGAGGCCATTGTTACGGAGAGTAGGGCGTACCAGTCTTATAGGGCAACCACACTGTGGCGGCTTGGCTGAGCCGGAGCCTGGAGCTGGATTCTCGGCGAGCCGAGCAGCCCCAGCACCTTTCGGTCTTCTATTTTTTTCCCCCGGCTCCCCCAACCCCTCCCTCCTGCGCACCCCCGCTCCTAAGCCGAGTGAATTGAAGCGGACGCCGCGCGGCTCCACGGGCCGGTCTGCCCCTCGGGCTCCCCAGCCGGGGTGGCTTTGGGGAGGGGGGGGGGGCGACGCAGCTTTAAACAGTGCTCTTTTTTTCCTCCCCCTTTGCCTTCAAGGAGGGGAGATTTCTCGCCTGCCGCTCGCGCTGGGGCTCGATGTGAATATATATTATGTCTGCCTGTTCTCCCCTCGTCGGTGGCTAAGGTAAGCTGGACTGAAATAGGCTATCAGTTTGTGAATGGCGGAGAGTATGTCTCAATGATTTATGGCCCATATGACTCCAATCTCGGTTCAAGAAGAGTTCACAAGCTTTAAGCTTCCTTCCACGCAGCGACTGACTCTCTCTCTCTCTCTCTCCCTCTCTCTCCCTCCCCTCCCTCCCTCTCTCCCTCTCTCTCTCTCTCCCTCTCCCTCTCTCACTGCTTCTCTCCTTTTCTCTTTCCTTCCAGCAGGCTTGAATCCCCCCCCTCCCCTCGGTGGTTAAGAAGAACCTAATCTTTCGCTTTTCTCTCTCTTTCGTGTTCTTTTATTTTCCTTCCCTTCATTAATTTTTTTTTAACTCCTGGAAGGTGGCTTATCCTCTCTCCTTGGGCTTCTCGAGCTATTGTTACCCTCCCTGCCTCTCCCAGGGGTGTGCCTGGGCAAGGTGGGGTTCCTGTGGGGGGGCTCACCTCCTTTATCCAATGAGACCCTTTGGGAAAGCCAGGAGCCACCGTCTCCCTCCCACCCTTCGGAGGAGCCATATGGAGCCTGAATTTTTCCAACATGGAGGCAAAGGAAATAGACGTTTGGCCGGGCAGAGCTGCTTCCCCCCCCTCCACACCCCCTTTTCTCCTGGATCCTAGATCTCAGACCCCCACCCCCATCCGGCACCTTGCCTCTTCCCACTGTCCGGCCAGTCCGGCCCCGGCGCCCTCCAGCCCGGAGCCTGGCTGGGCAAAGTCCCAGAGCAGAGTTGCCAAGGCGCCTTTTAATTCGGTTACCTCCAGCGCCCAAACTTGCCGCTGTAGAGCTCAGCTCTCGGCCGGCCGGGTGTGTGGGAATCTGCTACGGCTAACCATTTCAGTGTCCAACGATGGCTTTCTCTTCGCCTCCTTGGGCTACCCTAGGTAGCTGGTAGCTGCTCACCGGGGTCACCGCAGCCACAGCGGGCTGGAGGCGGCCGGGGAAGGGGGCTGTCTGAGTGCAGGAACCTTCTCAGCCCTGTCTCTCTGCCGGCGGAGCCTCCATTCTTTCCGATCACCGCTCTAGCTCCTTTGCTTCCCACTCCCCTGGCCTGTGTCCTGAGACCGTTCGGGGTTTATTGCAGGGAGAGAGCAACAGAATTTTGGCCTCAGGCGTCTAGTCAAATTATTGTTTTATTTTTTATTATTATTATCATCATCGCCATCATTATTGCTATAACTATCATTTAGACTAAATAAAGCCAGGGCCCAGCCAGCTAACCCCCTCCAACATTTTTATTTCATTCTCTTCTCTATCTATTAATAACAAACTCAACTGACGCCTGTTAATTAATTCCCCCTTCATCAGGGCCGCTCAGAAGCTAATTTTGGTTAAATCATCAGAGGCTAATGGTAATAATAATAAAAGGATTGGGTCAGCCTGGTCAATTGAACTCCAGTTCTCCCTAGAAGGACCTGCTGCTCTGCAGACCCATGTGTATTTCCAGAAACAAATCCTTCCCAGAAACCAATTGGAACTTAGGGCCATCCCAGCTCCCTTTTGAGTATAAATCTCTGCACTGTTGTTAAGATTTATGTGTGGGAGGGACTTCCTTCACCTGAACCCCTTTTATTTTCCTAATTTATTTTTAAGTTTTCTTTGGAGTTGAGCCGCTGGGCTGATTGAGATTTGAGTTTTCCAAACACACAGGACAGCCTGGAGTTTTTATGAAAAGTAGAGGTGAGAGGTTGGGAAAGACAAGGAAAAATATGGCCACAAGTTTCACAACAAATACACACAATCCTACATCTTGAACCTTTATTTTGCTGGAACACTTTTAAAACGCTATATTGGAAAAGTGATTGTATTTTATTTCTGTTCGAGAGAACCCCAGTAAATAAGGGGTACCTTTTCTATTACTAACTCACTCAAAGAAAGATATTGGTCAAATTCCTTTGTGGATTTTTTTTTTTTTTTTTTGCATCCTGAATCGTTTTCTCATCTTTGGGGAAAAAAGTCCAGCAGTTACACATTTCTTTTGGAGAAATCAAAGAAAACTGACTGTGAAGGAAAGGGTTGGGAAAATTGGTGATTTAAAAAAAAAAAGAAGGGTGCGGGGAGGGGAGAGATCTGGGCCAAATGGTCACAGCACCGGGTTCTTGCCATTGCTAAGAATTTGAAACAACCCTGTTCCATTTGGAAGCTCCACAGGGGCCATTGGCTGCCAAGTCCCAGGCCTGGCTAAGCAAAGAAGGTAGTGAAGGTAGTGGTACCTCAGCAGAGCAGCAGACCTACAAAGGGAAGCGGGGTTCCACTGGCTGTGAGTTAGAAATCTTCAGAAAGTTTGTAGAAACAGTCTGGAGTTGCTGGCATCCTGTGAAGGGATGAGGAGAAGGAACATTACTGGAAAAGGTTCTCTTATGAACTTGCTTCTTTTTCTTTCTTTTTTTTTTTTTGTCCCAGATCTCCCGGTTTCCTCCAGGCTAGATTTTGTTTAGTGAAAGTGTAGAAGTGAGGCCAGATTGGAGGCAGAGAGGCCGCTCAGCAAAGGTGCTGGTGATGCTTTTATTTTGGAGTCTTCTAGTGCCCCCCTCCCTTGAACCACCCTATCCCAGAGTTAGGGGGAGGTGAGGAGAGAGGGAATGGGAGAGGTCAGGGGCTAGTGCACCAGCGGTGGAGAAGCCAGGGAGGGCCCTGGTGGCCACAGGATTCTACACCTA
The DNA here is from genome assembly GCF_019054845.1 of Dipodomys spectabilis. Taxonomy (NCBI): domain Eukaryota; kingdom Metazoa; phylum Chordata; class Mammalia; order Rodentia; family Heteromyidae; genus Dipodomys; species Dipodomys spectabilis. Next base: position 15,153,096 of record NW_024870695.1, on the reverse strand, counting down.
GGCAGTCCCCTTTTTAAAGTAGATATGAACACGGGTGGCATTTCTCTTTAAAAATTAAAGCATTGAAATAAGAAAAATCCATTTCAAATCAGATACATGGCTTTAGCATCAACTCTGGAGATGTTAGGGAGGTGAGAAGAAGGAAAAAAACCCCACAAAAACAAAAACCTATTGATGTCAGTTCCCTTTTCAGTTCCTAAGATGGATTTGAGCCCAAGTCCTCTTCTCCCCCTTGTGTCTCTCTTCTCTCGCCCCGCAGGTCAGCCGCTTGGAACAGTCCCGGGAGGAGGGGGGCAGAAAGGGGAAAGGGAGAAAGAGGGGGGGGGTCCGGCGTGTCACGTGACCCCCAGGGGTGCCAATGTCCGGTTGTGAGGGTAGCAGGCCTTTGCAAGTTGCCACCCCCTGCCAGCGATGCAGAAAGCCACCTACTACGACAACGCCGCCGCCGCACTCTTCGGAGGCTACTCGTACCCAGGCAGCAATGGCTTCGGCTACGACGGCCCCCCTCAGCCCCCCTTTCAGGCTGCCACGCACCTGGAGGGTGACTACCAGCGTTCAGCATGCTCGCTGCAGTCCCTGGGCAACGCCACCCCACATGCCAAGAGCAAGGAGGTCAATGGCAGCTGCATGAGGCCCGGCCTGGCCCCTGAGCCCCTGCCCGCTCCGCCAGGCTCACCCCCGGCCAGCGCCGCACCTACCAGTACCACTAGCAACAGCAGTAACGGGGGCGGTCCCAGCAAAAGCGGCCCCTCCAAATGCGGTCCCGGCTCCAACTCCACCCTCACCAAACAGATATTCCCCTGGATGAAAGAGTCGAGGCAAACGTCCAAGCTGAAAAACAGCTCTCCCGGCACAGGTACCAGCTCTCTGCCTTCCTCGCTTTTGTCCACTCCAGGAATGTCACTGTTATTCTAGCACCCAGCCCCTAGGCGCCCAGCAGGCGGGCTAAGACCAATATTAGGTGGCGGCTGCGCATTTTCCCCCTGTACCTCTTACCACCTGATGACCCCCTGTGACCCCGCCAATACCCTGTCCATCTACCCAGGGGGTGAGGCGCTTAAGCCTTGGAGCCCCTTCCCAAGGCCACAAGGCCCAGAGGCATCACCAGGAAGACGCACATTGATTATTATTAAGTATGATTACTGTGGGTATTAATCACAATTGTTCTGGCGGCCCGGGGTCTCAGCCTCCAGGCAAAGGCAGTCTTCGTGCCACACGCCCACCAGCCCCCCCTCCTATCCATGAGGGCCGGTCCAGTTTTCCTCCCACTCCCCAAGTGTTTTCCCCACAGGCACCCATCCTGTCCATAGGACAGGAGTAAGGGGATGGATGTCTGGGATTGGGAATAAGGGGATGGGGGGGGGGGGAAGGGGGAGACACATGCGCACCCAAAAAGAAAAAAGAAAAAAAAAATCCAGCCTTAAATAAATGGCCACACAGCTCTGTCTGCATGACATGATCAAATTTTCATAAGCTGGGGCAGTGAGAGGAGAACAGGTCTCTTAATAAATGCCACTATTATAGAGTGTCCGCTAATGCGACGGGCGGGGGGGGGGAGGGTTGAAGAGGAGGCGGGGACACGGAGGGGAGGGCGGCGGGGGCTCCCGAGTCCAGGCCTGGATTTATTAAGAAACGATGCATTCAATTTCGACGTGTTCAGTAATTATCTTTTATTTCATTTTCTTCCTCTTCTCACCCCTCCCCCTCGGATCCGGCAGAGGGCTGTGGCGGCGGCGGCGGCGGCGGCGGCGGCGGCGGTGGAGGCGGTGGAGGCGGCGGCGGCAGCGGTGGGGGCAGCGGCGCGGGCAGCGGCGGGGGAGGAGGGGACAAGAGCCCCCCGGGATCGGCGGCGTCCAAGCGCGCGCGCACGGCGTACACCAGCGCGCAGCTGGTGGAGCTGGAGAAGGAGTTCCACTTCAACCGCTACCTGTGCCGGCCGCGCCGCGTGGAGATGGCCAACCTGCTCAACCTCAGCGAGCGCCAGATCAAGATCTGGTTCCAGAACCGGCGCATGAAGTACAAGAAAGACCAGAAGGCCAAAGGCCTGGCTTCCTCCTCTGGGGGTCCCTCTCCCGCCGGCAGTCCCCCGCAGCCCATGCAGTCCACCGCCGGCTTCCTGAACGCCTTACACTCCATGACCCCCAGCTACGAGAGCCCGTCCCCGCCCGCCTTCGGCAAAGCCCACCAGAATGCCTACGCGCTGCCCTCCAACTACCAACCCCCCCTTAAGGGCTGCGGCGCCCAGCAGAAGTATCCCCCCACTCCGGCGTCAGATTACGAGCCCCACGTCCTCCAAGCCAACGGGGGCACCTACGGGACCCCCGCCATGCAGGGCAGCCCCGTGTACGTGGGAGGGGGCGGCTACGCGGATCCGCTGCCGCCCCCTGCCGGCCCCTCCCTCTACGGCCTCAACCACCTGTCCCACCACCCTTCTGGGAACCTGGACTACAACGGGGCGCCCCCCATGGCTCCCAACCAGCATCATGGACCCTGTGAGCCCCACCCCACCTACACAGACCTCTCCTCTCACCACGCGCCTCCTCCTCAGGGTAGAATCCAAGAAGCGCCCAAATTAACACACCTGTGATGTGGGAGGGTAGGGGAGGAGGGAGGTCAAGGTCGAGGGGAGGCCAGCCTGGAGATTCCCAGGGAAGTGTGAGGTTGGAGGGCGGGGGGTGCAGGGAAATTGCAGGAAGTGGTCGGCAGGCTTGCACGTGGGAACCGACCTGGAGCTCCCCTTCCCTCCTCCCTGGCCCGAGGGCTTGTTTTTAAATCTTCCACTCCTTATTCCATCTGCCTGCCAACCCACTTGGAAAGGAATCCACAGCAGACTGGAGATGACCCCCATCAATCCCAGGTCTCTAGTGCTACCCAGCTGGAATTCCATGCTCCTTCCAGAGGGAGTTGGGCAGAGAAAGCCGAGATAGGAAAACAAGGCAGAGAAAGAAGCACATTTTCAAAAACAAAAAAAAACCCAGACAAGATGGGTAGGCCATCACCAACCAACAGACTTACCTTCCATCTCTGTTGATAACTCCCCCAAATCTTGATTTTTTTTTACCCCTCTCATTTTCCTTAAGAAACAAGGAAACAGATTTAAACCCAAGGGCACAAAATTCTCCCTCCACTTCTCCAAGCCTCAAAATGTTCTCCCTTCTATTTGAGGTCTTTGGGGAACATGCCCTCCATTTCGAACTCCATAGTTTGTTTGTTCTAGGTCATTCATCTTTATACCCCGGCCCCATCAATTCGTTTTCTGAGGCCTCAGGGATGATGAGATCCTGAAAATCAGAGCTGCCTATAGTATAAATAAATATATATATACATATATATTTTTTTTCTTTTAAAGGAAGAGTTGGGCTAAGGCAGGCAAGTTGTCAGGACTGAAGGTTTGCCTGTTCTGCAGCCTAAGTTCAGCTCCAGGTCCATCCCCACCCCCAGCCCCCTTGCGGACAGCGAATGGCCACAGAGGTTCTCCACTTTTCTTTTCTTGCATTGCTCTCTTGACTTAACGTGAAAACAGGGTATATTTGAACAAACTGTCTGTCCCAGGCAGGGGCTGCAGCTGGGTCTCTGTGCCTTGCTCAACCTCCTGACAGGACACTTTTGTTGCACTTAGAGTTTACATTTTAATGGATATAAAAACAACTGTGAGAGATGTCTGGGCCTGCAGAGGTCCAGCATTGCTCAAAAAGCGTGTGTTCTAGTGAACATTTTCATATATATTTATTGGTTATAGCCTGTTAAGATATTTTCTTTCCTTTTGGTATTATTTATCCCCCTACATTATGTATTTATATGAGGGAAAAAAAGGAAAAATGTACTTTTTTAGTATTTACTTGTTATAAGGGACATTGTGTTTCCTGTCATGTAAAACCAGCTATTTTAGTTTTTCTTGTACTCTAGAAAAGAGCTGTAGATTTATGTTAAACTCGTACTTATGAGCTATTGTAATTAGTTCTAAAAGGCATGAACTCAGCTCCTAATTGTCACTGTATAGTCCTGAATTTGTAGAGTTAGAGTTAATTCCCTCTTGGAACTTTCTTTGTTCTTCTGTAGTTACTTTTTCCCCCCTTACTTGAAAGGGTTGTCTGTCAAACAATTCTTGAATAAACTTTCTGTTATCAATTTTATCTTGTCCTAGTGGTCCAATTTAGATAGCAGAATGAGACTGTTGATTGCCATTTTTTTCCTCCAAGGAAAAGAGGGCATTAAAAACCCTTCCCTGACCTTTTCGTCTGATGGTCAGGTTCCTATCTGTTCCATTTCTCCCCACCTATTTTTCCAGGTTAAGTAGTTTTTCTCTCACAGGAGCCTGAGCCATTCTACCAGCTTCTTTTAAGTTTTAAGTGACAAGTAGAAGATGGACAGGGAAGTCTTGGGGCTTTCTGTATTATTCATTCTGTTTGCCTCTCATTTTTCTCATTTATTGGCTTTATTATTATTATTATTTTGGTCTGTTTCTTACTTGGCTACAATGTTTGTATGCTTTCCCCAAACAAACAAACAAACAAAAAACAAAACAAGAAAATCTGGCCTATTTATTACTGCTCTTCCATGCAACCTAAACTTCACAGTTCTCTTCCGGAGCTACAAAGAAGTTGTCACGTGACCTAAAGCCCAACTATCATTGGGTCTAAAATGAAAACAAAGGAAAATGATTAATCTTAAAAAAAAATGGGAAGCCTAGACTTCTCAGGTCAAACCTTAAAACTAAAGTGAAATTAAATCATTAAATAAAACCTAAGGCAGAGGGAGAGGAAGCGAGTTTGATTTCCCCTGCCAGGGAAAAAGGAAAAGAAAGTGGCAGAAGCTGTTGGAGCCAAACGTAAATAAAATGGTCCCCAGGCTAATGTGCAGCTCTGTTTCTACGATCCTTGGGAAAACTTCATTTCTTAGTCGTGGTTCCATAAAAGTTTTATCACATTGGAGCGAGGATAGAGAAGGTCTGTCAAAGATGAAATGTCACCACTGAATCGCTGGAGCCGATAAGAGCGAGAAGACAGGGTGGCTGAAATATGGAGCTAATTCGTTGAAAGAGAAGCAATGGCTGCTTGCTGAAGAGTTGCATAATTCTAATTGTAAGCGATGCACCCGCATTGCTTAATTAGGAGCATATATTTGGTGATAGTGGTATAGGAGGGGGTGAGAATTGTTCTAGGCCCACAACCTTAAAGTGAGGGCTGATTTTCATTTTTATGTTGCATCTTGGCAGTCCAAGGTTAGTAATTACAGTCTTTATGCAACAATAAATAACAATAAAAAAGCAACCTGAATTCTATACCAGCCCCTCCCCCCCATCAAGTAGAATTTTAACTGGACTCAGCCCATCCAGGCAGCAAGCAATTTAGCATTGGGTCAGGCTATAATTTAAAGGCAGAAGAGCGTGCAAAGTTTGATTGGGATCAAATAACGCTCAAGGGTTTTTCTTTTTCTCTTCCTCTTCCCTGAATAACATTTTCTGAATGTTGTAACTAGATGAAGGGCCACGTTTGGTCTGGGGGTGGAGGGTGGAGTGGATTGCTGATTTATCTCCTAGGACAGAGGCAGGCCAAGAGAAGATTTAGCTATAGTACAAAAAAGCTGGCTTGAAGCTGGGATTGCAAATAAGAAAGAAAAAAAAAATCGGCCTGGTTTGGCTTGGTGTTCCTTACCTTCTGTCTGCTGGATTCCAGACTCAGCTAAAGATAGGGGTAAAAATATCTGTGTTGTATGATTCCTAGCAGGACAGAAGGGCACTCTTACCCTTTATAACACCCAAGTTTTCTGCTGTTCACTAATCTGGCCATAAAACCTGTCAGCAAGGGTTAGAGAGTTGTATTTCCTATAGGGACAGTCTCTGCCTGATTGCTTGGAGGAGCCCTGGATCCTGAAGCCAGCTGGAGTGGCTGATAGAAAGCACACAAGAGCCTATAGGGTCAGCCAGAGGTACTCCACTCTCCAAGGCCTCCCTGCACAACTTCCAGATTGCAACTATTTGGATACCGCCCATTCCCCTCCTCACCTCTAAATGACAAAAAGTAAAATAAAGGTTTCCTTTGCAGCTAAGTTGCAAACCACCCTGTCTGGTTAGTTGGTTCGTTTCAGAGCAGTTCTCCAGAGTCCTCCAGAGCCTATCCCTGGAGCCCCCACCTCCAGCTCCCCTTTTCTCTCCTCCACCCCCCACCCTGCTACTCAGACTTCTCTGCCCTTCTTTTTAAATACTCACCACCACCCACGCCGATGTTACATTGACAGAAAGTTTCTAGTTCCAGCTCTCAGCTGAGTTGCCATTTCTCTGCTAACCAGCCTTTTCCTCCCCGGCAGGGTAATGGAGAGCCAGGAGGGGGGAGGGGAGGCCAGATCCGTGGGAGTTCTTCAGGCAAACTTTCCACCCAACTTAACGCCTTCCCTCTGTCCCCATTTCCCATCTGTTTCCTGGCTCTCCCAGATCACCTTTCTCTGTTGCCACCCCCCCCCCCCAGGCCTTTTTAAGGGATGTGGAATTTCGGCTGTTCCCTCTTGCTTTCCCAAAGAGCCAAATTCTTTGATGCAATCGGAGAGAGCTGTCAGGGGGTAAGATTGATCGCCTCATCTTCTCTCCGTCCCTCTGACCCACTTATTTAAAAATCTTCCTCCAGATCGACTTTTCATTTTCTGCTTTGAGGCCTAGTTTCCCACCAATTGCTCATGGCTCTTGAGTTTTATGCCTCCTCCCTTTAGCAAATTACAGCATTAAACTTTAGACTATCTTAGTCTCCTTACAATAAAAAAAATTAGAAAAAATTCTCCAGAGGCCAGAAATGGAATATCATCTTAGTGATCATTATTTCCTCTTGTATGGTCTTCAGGGAATTCTTACTAAGGGTTTGTAACACACACACACACACACAGAGAGACAAATATGAGAGGGAAAGCCTCTTTGTCCTAGGGAAGAATCCCCACCCTCTACCCCATGTGTTGACCTGAGTTTTGAGAGTTAAATGATGGCTTCTACCTTGGTTCTTGTTCCTGCTTCTGGCTACAGATATGGGTAAGGTTGAGAGGGACATATATATCTTCTGTACATGTATGTGTGTGAGTGGAGAGACAGGGGTGTCAGAGAGGGATGTAGGTGCCCCCCCAAGAGGAAAGCAAGTGGACATAAAGAGCTGCCTGTAAACACTGGGCAAGAGAAGGGAAGCTAGGCTACATAGCTATGGAGAGAAGCTAGTGGCCCCAAATTGCTCCTCACGTGTGTCACTTTTCTGTGTCAGGCTGTGGGTGCTGGTCTATTTCCCAAGACTGAACTATTGCTTTTAGGGGCAGGGATAGGGAAAATAGTGCAGCTGCTGGGAAAAATCACTCCCCTTTATTTGCACCCTAATACCTTTCCCAAATGATAGAAGCTTCTTTTTATTCCCTCCTCTTCCCTCATTGAGATTCTCTCTCTTTTCCTGGGGCAGGGAGAATGCTGGCCAGAAAACAGGAATATTTTCCCTATAGATTTGGTTATTTCTCAGATTCCTACAACCTTCCAGTCTCCCAAAGGGAGAAAGAGGTTCCTCAAGCCTTTCTGGAGAAAAGAGAGTCATTGGTGTAGGAATGGGGGGCTCATGGTGTCCAGGCTGTGGTCCTCTGGAGTTTTTGAATCAATTAAAGCAAATAATGCTTTCTGTTTTCCACCAGGCCCAGAAAAGCGATTGGCCAAGGCCGGTCCCGTGACCACGAATTCCCTGCAATTTCGCTGGGAGTCCTGGGTTTAATAGAGAGAGTCCCCATACGCTTGTATTTATCAGCAATATACAATTATAAAGGACCAAAATTTAAAAAGAGGGAGAGAGCAAAATCTCCCCCCCCCCTCCTAAAATCGCTCCATCTCATAAACCTGGGGGGGGGCGGGAGGGGGGGGTCCCTTCCGATCCTCCCTCCTGACGCCCCCCCCAGCAGGCCCCCTCCCCCACCATTGAAAGCCATGAATTTTGAATTTGAGAGGGAGATTGGGTTTATAAACAGCCAGCCATCGCTCGCCGAGTGTCTGACTTCCTTCCCCGCTGTCTTGGAGACATTTCAAACTTCATCAATCAAGGAGTCGACATTAATTCCTCCTCCTCCTCCTTTGGAGCAAACCTTCCCCAGCCTCCAGCCCGGCGCCTCCACCCTTCAGAGACCCGAGAGCCAGAAGAGAGCCGAAGATGGGCCTGCTCTGCCTCCACCACCGCCGCTCCCCGTCGCCCCCCCAGCCCCCGAGTTCCCCTGGATGAAAGAGAAGAAATCCGCCAAGAAACCCAGCCAATCGGCCTCGTCTCCTTCCCCAGCTGCCTCTTCGGTTTCGGCCCCCGGGGTCGGATCGCCCGCAGGTCGGTAAGCTTGGTGGGGGTGGGGTGAGGGGCAGCTGGAACGGGAGGCAGAAAGAGCCATGGAGGTGGTTAAAAAAAGAAAAGTGGCAAACCTGTTGGGGTTCTAGGGCTTGGTGGATTCGTAGGATAGGGAAGCAAAACGTCCCACTGGGGTTCAGGCCTGGCCACTGTCATCATTTTTATTCTGCTATAGAAGTTTTGGAAGCTGGTTAGGAAAACAAATGTCCCCCCTTTCTGGCCCCCCCCATGCTAGAAGAAATGGATTCGATTGAGATTTTTACACTTATCCGTGTAAAGGAATGAGCATTATTGCTGCGACTGAATCTAAAGGCAGGAAAAGATGCGTCCTCCTCCTTCTCCCAATCCTAGCAGAGGAAGGGGGAATTTAAGAGCCAGGAAAGAAAAAAGGAGTAAAACACAATATTTATGAACCCTTTCCCCAGGTTGAATTGGAAAGTTCTGGATCAAGGGATCCACTGGGAGGACCTGGGAAGGAAGAGGGGAGGTTGGTTCTGGGAATGAAAGCAAGCCGCTCCCCGCCCCCTACGTGGCCCGTGGGCGGCTAGGAATGCCGTGCCCTGCCCGGGAGCCAGCTTCGCCACTCCGGGGTGGGAGTAGAAAGAACCGAAAAAGGTGGGAGAGCAAGCCGTGTTGGGGTGTGAAGAGACTGCTCATATTGTTTTTTTGGCGGACGGGGTAGCGTTGATCGCAGCTGAACTGAAGTAGGCCCTCGGTGACGCCCCGACTTGCTGCTTGCCTCCGCAGATGGCCCAGGACTGGCGGAGCCCGGCGGCGGCGGCGGCGGCGGCGCGCGCAGATTGCGCACAGCGTACACCAACACACAACTGTTGGAGCTGGAGAAGGAATTCCACTTTAATAAGTATCTCTGCCGGCCCCGGCGCGTCGAGATCGCGGCCTTGCTGGACCTCACCGAAAGGCAAGTCAAAGTCTGGTTCCAGAATCGGCGCATGAAGCACAAGCGGCAGACGCAGCACCGAGAGCCGCCTGATGGAGAGCCCATCTACCCGGGGACCCTAGAGGACACCGGGGACCCATCTGAAGAACCCTCGGCCAGCCCGCGAGATCCCTCCGCCTCTCAGGGGGCGCGGGAAGTCTGCTTTCAACCAACCGCTGTTGTTCCGGGTCCCCCGGGCGCCCCCGGCCCGGAGTCTTTGGCTTCTCACTTGGAGAGTGCGGGCGCACTGAGTCCCAGCTGCGCGCTGAGCCGAGAGCGCGCGCTGGAGCCCGAGCCATTGCTGGAAGACGCCTTCCCCGAGCGGCAGGATTCACCTTCCCTGCCTGACATTAACTTCTTCACCACAGACTCTTGTCTCCAGCTGTCCGGAGGCCTTTCCCCCAGCTTGCAGGGCTCCTTGGACAGCCCGATCCCCTTTTCGGAAGAAGAGCTGGACTTCTTTACCAGCACGCTCTGTGCCATCGACCTGCAGTTCCCCTAACCCAGTTCCTCCCTCGATCCCGACTCTTTTCATCCCTGCGTTCCTTGGTTGGCTGTTGGGAAAGAAAAAAAGAAGGAAAGAAAGAAAGAAAATCAATCCTTTACCCCTAGTCGCATTTACTAACGTGGTTTGCTAAAATTCAGGTATTATTGAATTAGCATTAAACCCGCTCCCTTCTTTCTCTTTTTAAAATGTCACAGGAAAAAAAAAATCTGTTTGGTAGACTCCTTCCAACGAAATCTCAGGAATAATTAAACCCTAGGAGGGCTTTCTTAAAAAAAATTAGAGGGACCTATTTTCCTCCTTTTTTAAGTTTTACATGTAGATTATTTATTTAAATTCTTTAATAATAGGAAAAGGGGAAATATTTATTGTACATTATTTTCATAGATTAAATAAATGTCTTTATACTGTGAAAACGAGTCTTATGTTTACGCTCAGCTTCTTTATACCGTCCCCAACACCTACCCTCATTTTAGAACCCTAGCAAGATTGGTCTTGGAGAGAGAGCGCCCGGCTGGTGGCCTTACCCTCCCCCGCCCCTGTCCACGCTGGCAAAGTCCGGATGGTACAAAGGTGACTCCTGCGTAGGGACCACTTGCCCGGCCGCGGCTCCAGGTAGCCTCGAGGGGTGGTTCTCTCATCTGTCCCCCAAGTCTCTGGCCCGGTATGGATATTCTCTTGGTCTCTGATCGGAAATAATAAGATGGATGAGTGAAAGTGAGCAAACAGAAGTGGTGCCGGGAGGCTTCGGGGATGAGCTTGGGAGTGACGGCTGTAGCGCCGAGGCTGAACGGAATTAGAGGAATCCCGGGGTCCCAAGCCGGGCAGAGAGGCTTTTCCCTTCACGCTGGAAGCCTGAGGCCCTGAGGCCTGAGTCCAGATCTCCCGGGGCAGCGGGGTGGGGTGCGGGCGGCAGTGGGGTGCTGGTTGTGGGTTTCTCGGGAAAGCAGGGCCAAATGCCCGGGAATGATAACTCATCTCCAAAGTGGCAAGTGAAGAGGCCAGCTGAGAAGGTGGCACGGCCAGGGCGGACACCGACGCCCGCGGGCTCCTCCAGGGATCCGGGGGAAGTGGGGAAGGATCGATCCCCCGAGCACAAAGCCTCCAAGGAGGCCCGGGCCGCGTCGGGACAATACAGACCGAGGGCGAAGCGAGGCGCGGGGAGAGCCAGAGGGGGAGACGGGGAAGCAAAGAAGATGCTCAAAATGGCGCTGAGGCCTGGCAGTCCGGGAGGGCCAGCGAGGAGATCGTGGCGGCCATGACAGCCGCGGGAGGGATGCACCGCGGGGGTTCAGGCCCGGGTGTGGGGAGAGGTGTGGGAGCCCCCCCCCACTACTTTCCTCCAGTTGCCAGACTTCCAGACCTGACAGCTTTCTAGCTATTTCCCCCCCACACCCCCATCCCCCTTTTCTTTTTGAAGAATGAGGCCAATGGATGCTGAGGGCTGGGGGTGGCAGGACAGGCCGCGTGGGTGTGGGAGGGGAGGGGACCAGCCGCTGGCCCCGAGGCCGGGCTCTTCCCTGCCGAGTGTGACTTTTGATCCTCCTTGCGGGATTTGAAGCCGGGCCAGAACTTTCTCCGCACGCAGTCCTGCTGTCTGGGCCAACAACTTCATTTTCCATCTCAACGCCGCCATCCTATCCCTCTCCCCACCGCCCCTGCTCCCTTCCCAGCTCCGGGTCCGATCAGCTCAGCTCGGCCACGGCGGAGGCCAAGCGGGCCCAGGCAGGATCGATCTCTGCCCGCGTCTGCCTCCTGGTTTGTTCCCAGGCACGCGGAGATTTAAAGGGCCCTGGAAAGCCATTCATCCACCTCAGGTTTATTTAATATTTCTCCAGCTCAGGAACACACACCGCGGGGGCTACCTCCCCTCGGCTGAGACGCAGTTGATTTCCAAGGCCTCCCAGACTTTTCCCCAGGACCAGCAGGAACCGGACGTGGAGTACCAGGCAGCCAGAGGCAGCAACTGGCAGGAAAAGTCAGGAGACACGCAGGTCACTAGGCAGACCCATGGCTTATTATTTATTTATTTTTTCAGTTGGGCCCTCAGTGTGGGAAGTAACCCACATTTTATTCAGCTGGAATTTAATCCCTTAAACTGTCTTAATATAGATTCATCTCGTGCATTAAATAATCTTATGTCATGTTAAATTGCGCTTATTTCTCTCATAAATTAATATAGAACAATTAGATGTGTTATTATAATACTATCGTGTATCTTATTAGTTTATTCTCCCTCATAAAATATATAGGTGTGAAATAAATTCGATATATTAAAGTAATAATACACAGCTTATTGGCTTGTGTTTATTTTCCCCATAAATAAGTAAATATACAATATATTAAAACCACACTATACATCTCATTGGGCTGTGTGTTTATTTCTCCATAAAATATGCCCACAGGCAGTGTTTAGCATCTTAAAAATCACAGCACATAAGCCATCTCTATACTAGCAAAATGAAAGAGACGTATCAGCTGGTGCCTTGATTTCAATGGACAGCCAAACTAGATAATTTGGTCTAATTAAAAATGTTCTTGCAGCTTTAGCAGGTTGTTACAAAGATCAAGAATACTAGAAGGATCTCACTAATTACCCACCCTCTAGCTTTCTTTGGTCAGAAAAGAACAGCACTCTTTTATCAATGCAAAAGAGAGGGGGAAAAAATGCAGGCACTGCTGTGCAGGAGAGGAGAGACAGACACCCCATCCTGGAATCCTGGACTGCAAATACTCAGGGGTCTGTGAAGTTCCAGTTCTTTACAGCCTGGCTACTGTGGGTCCAGCAGCATCAGTATTACCTGTGAGGTAGTTAAAAATGTAGAATTTTAGGCCCCACTCCAGATCTACTGAATCTGAATCTGCAATTTAACAGGGCCTTAGTGACTTATAATAAAGTTTCAATAAATTAATTTTCAGAGGTATGGTTAGCAGGATACCTGTGGCTCATACCTGTAATCCTAGCTACTACAGAGATCTGAGGATCACAGTTCTAAGTCAGCTTGGGTGGGAAAGTCCATGAATCTCTAATCTTCAACTAACCACCTAAAAGCTGGAAGTGGAGCTGTCTGTGGCTCAAGTGGTAGAACACTAACTTTGAGTGAAAAAGCGAAGAGACAGTACCCAGGTCCTGAGTTCAAGCTCCAGGACTGGCACAAAAGAAGTACTATTAGGGGCTGGGAAGGTGGCTCAGTGGTAGAGCGCTTGCCTTGCATGCATGAGGCCCTGGGTTCGACTTCTCAGCACCACATAAGCAAAAAGAAAAAAGCTGGAAATGATGCTGTGGCTCAAGTGATAGAGCACTAGCCTTGAGATGAAGAGCTGAGAGACAGTGCCCAGGCCCAGAGTTCAGGACCCACGACTGGACCCCCAAAAAATAAATAAAATAAAGAAGTACTGTTGGATCACAGTGCTACCTTTCTTTTTGCCTTCCACCCTGTTAAGAATTTTTACCCCCTCCCCGTGTCACCTTTATTTTATTTTATTCTTGTCGGTTGCAGAACTTGAACTCAGGGCCTGGGCACTGTCCCTGAGCCTCTTTGTACTCAAGGCTATCACTCTACCACTTGAGCTACAGCACCACTTCTGTTTTTTTTGTGTGGTTAATTGGAGATAAGAGTTTGACAGGGACTTTTTCTGCCCAGGCTGGCTTCAAAGGGTGATCCTCAGATTTCAACCTCCTGAGTAGATAGGATTATAGGAGTGAGCCACTGGCACCTGGCTATACAACACGTCTATAATAATAATAAAGAACTTCAACCCACTGTACTTGACCCTATGACTTTCCAATTTTCCAACTCAAAGTAGACTACAAAGGACAGGGAATCTCAGCTACTGCCTAAGGTTGCATCAGTTCTGATTCCTCCTGCCAAATGAATAGGGAACCAACAGGGATCAGCCAAAGGCTCAATCTACCTGTTCAGAGTCTTGAATTTCCAACATGCTAGGGTACGTAAAAGATTGTGGTGGTCATGACAATTATTGTGCAGGGCCCAGCCTCCAATTCAGGAAACGAAGAGATCCAACATTTCCTTTGGTTGACTACTAAAGAGGACTTGGAATTCTCTTTACAGGAAATACACAGACTTCCTGTTACTCTTCTTACACAAATTGACTATCTTTGGTGACACCATAGCAATTGAAAGAGGTGATGCACTTGCAAAAGTAATGACTCCTCTCTTTGCTTTCCCTACCCAACGTCATTAGCTTCTTTTCTCTTCTGTAGAGTCGTCATTAGCTTGAGATGTTCTACTTGGCTATGAGGGAAGGGGAAGAGGAGTAGTTCCCAAGTAGGGAGGGCAGTGGATCTCTCAGTGGTGGCAGGCTAGAGGCCAGTGCCAGGCAATTGCATTCACTCCATTTTGATTGGGGCAGGAGCCCTTTTGGGTCAGGACCAACTGTGAGTGTCCTGTAGCACAGACAGGTTATAAATTGTGGTTGGAGTGGGAAGATTTCATTGTAGCCCAGAAAGCTGCTGGTCAGTCTGCCCTGCTCTTGGTGAATCATTCTTTTAAGAGGAATGGCTCATTAATATTATGGTGAAAGCAAATGACCATTAGATTGAGGAATTACTTGCAATCCTGATAACCCAGAGTCATTAAAAAAAAAAAAAGTTAACTTATGCTTCTCCTTTCTAGACTTCATTTTTTTTTCATCTGTGAAAAAAAATGAAAGTGTTAAATATTTCTAATGTATTCGGCAATAATATACGCCGAAGTATATTTGTTAGTCTTCACAAATAATCCATTAAATATTTATTTTAATTTATTTATTTATATTTTATTTATGCAATTTTTTATTGTCTTTAAGTAGTTGTACAAAGGGATTTCAATTCAACCCGTCACTTTATGAGTACAGTTCATTTTTATCAATGTCACCCCTTAATCACGCTCTCCCATTGCTCCCAACCTATTAAATATTTATTGTGGCTGGAGTCATATGCTCTTAAATGGATAAATCTACTTCCCATTTTACTGGTGGGACCATTTTTTAAAATATTTATTTGTTTGCTTGTTTGTTGTCAGTGTCTGAGCTTGAATTCAGGGATTTATACTCTCACTTGGTTGTTTTGCTCATGATTGGCTATCACTTGAATCTATTTCTATCACTTGAATCATGCCTCTAGTTCAGCATTTTTCTGCCTATTTGGAATGTCACAGACTTTTCTGCCTGGACTGGCTTCAAACCATAGTTCTTCAGGACTTAGCCTCCTGAATGGCTAGGTTTACAAACATTACAGGCATAAGCCACTCATGCCTGGCTCAATTTAACAAATTTTAATTTGTATCTTTATGCCAACACCCATAATTAATTAAATGAGCACGGGAAGAAATTGTTTCAGTAAGCATGTCACTGGATACAGTAATGGTAGGCCAAATCAAGTCAAGAAATATGAGTATTCAGAAGTGTCTTAGCCAAGTTTTTCTCTAGCTGGCATCTTTTGCCACCAACATTCTCCAACATTTGACTATATTTTCTCTCCCCAGCCCCTTTCCTCTTGGAGTTTGGATTTTTTTTCCTCTTATTGGAGTTTGAACTCAGGGCCCCAGTCTTGCTAGGTATGTGTTCTACTACCTGAGCCATGCTCTAGCCTTTATGTTTAATTATATTTGAAAGAAATGAGGCCTTTTTTGTTGTTGTTGTTGGTCATAGGGCTTGAACTCAAGGCCTAGGTGTTACCCCTGAGCTCTTTTGCTCAAGGCTAGTGCTCTACCAATTTGAGCCATAGCTCCACTTCTAGTTTTCTGGTAGTTAATTGGAGATCAGAGTCTTATAAACGTTCCTGCCTGGGCTGGCTTGGAACTGCAATCCTCAGATCTTAGCCTCCTGAGTAGCTACAATTATAGGCTTGAGCCATTGGCACCCAGCTGACTCTTTTATTTTTTTTCAGTTGTGGGGCTTGAACTCAGGGCCTGGGTGCTGTCCTTGAGCTCTTTCCCTAAAGGCTAGTGCTCTACCACATTGAGCCACAGAGCCACTTCCAAGGCCATTTCATATAAAAAGAGCTGCTGAATTTCTTCTTTGATATGGTGTCAAAGACTTGTTGGAATTTCTTCTTTGACATGGTGTCAAAGACTTACCTAGTCACTGGGCTTCAGAGCATAGGCACAAATTAGTGTGTGTGTGTGTGTGTGTGTGTGTGCGTGTGTGCGTGCGCGTGTGTGTGCTGGTCCTGGGGCTTGAACTCAGGGGCCTGGGCACTGTCCCTAAACTTTTTTGCTGTTGCTCTACCTCTTGAGCCACAGTTCCACTTCTAGGTTTGTTTGTTTGTTTTGTTTTGTAATTTATTGGAGTTTAAGAGTCTCACAGACTTTTCAGCCCAGGCTGGTTTGAATTGGGATCCTCAGATCTCAACTAGGATTATGGGTGTGAGCTGCCAGTTCCCAGCATAGACACAAATTCTGAGGTTCTGTGAATAGCCCTGCTTAATTCCCCTTCTTACCACCCCTCTAGGTCTTTGAGAATTCATTGGACCCATTGCATAGTGTACTAAAATGTGCTTTCAGTAAAAAACTTTCTCTTCTTTTGCAGAAGGTGCTCTCTAGGGCTTCACTTCATCCCCTCTGCCTGTTGTGGTCATGGTGGCCCAATCCTCCATTCTATATTAACCTCTTCAGCCCAGCTCAGCACCTCCTTCCCACTTCTCTCTCCCCTTTCAGTGGTGAGGAAGGTTGTTGTCTGAAAGGACTCTAACAAACTTCTCCCTCCTCAGAGGAGAGAGTAAATAGTGAAGGAGTCCTTTTAAAGCTTTTTCTAATTCCCAATTAGTACTACAGAAAAATCAGCCTGGACAGTCATTCAGATCCAAATTTAGATTGACTAAGTTTTGGTAAGGTTTCCAAGGTGGCTATTTTGGTCAAAATTATTACACTGGGAGTTTTGATTGGGTGTGGATATTAGTGTGGGTGTGGGTGGATGATCAGAGCGGGGAAAAGACGGTGAATATAGTCATAATAATCTATATATGTTTAGCCGGGCGCTGGTGGCTCACGCCTGTAATCCTAGCTACTCAGGAAGCTGAGATCTGAGGATCTCGGTTCAAAGCCAGCCCGGGCACGAAAGACCGTGAGACTCCTATCTCCAATAATCCACTCAGAAAACCGGAAGTGGTACAGTGGCTCAAGTGGTAGAGTACTAGCTTTGAGCTGAAGAGCTAAGGGACAGCGTCCAGGCCCAGAGTTCAAGCCCCACGGCTGGAAAAAAAAAATTTGTACATGTTTATAAAAATAGAACAAGGAACTTTGAGAGCCTGGTTTCAGAAAGGGGAGAGGTAGAAAGAAAATGAAGTAGAGGGTCAGCCTGATCAATATGCATTGTAAGCTGGGTATTGATGGCTTACACCTGTAATCCTAGCTATTTAGAAGGCTGTGATCTGAGAATCATGGTTCAAAGCCAGCCAGGGTAGGAAAGGCTGTGACACTCTTATCTCCAATGAACTACCAAAAAAGCCAAAAGTGGATCTATGGCTCAAGCAGTAGAGCACTAGCCTTGAGCAAAAAAGCTCAAGGCCTGGGACAGCGCCCAGGCCCCTTGAGTTCAAGCCCCAGAACTGAGCACTAAAATAAATAAATAAAATAAATAAATAAATAAATAAAATACCCTTGTGCTACTAATTGATACTAACAAAAACTATCACATTTTGAGTCAGGCGCCAGAGGCTCATGCCTGTAATCCTAGCTACTCAGGAGGCTGAGATCTGAGGATTTTGGTTCAAAGCCAGCCCTGGCAGGAAAGTCCGTGAGACTCTTATCTCCAATAAATCACTAGAAAACTGGAGGTGGAGCTGTGACTCAAGCGGTAGAGTGCTCGCCTTGAGCTGAAGAGCTCAGGACCAGCACCTAAGCCCAGAGTTCAAGTCCCATGACCGACAAAAAAAAAATATTGCATTTTGATAAATCCAATTATTTATTTATTATTATTACTATTGGAGCTGTGATTTAAACTTAGAACTTCATGTACACTAGGTAAGTGCTCTGCCATTGAGCCATACCCCTCAGCCCTAGATAAAACTTATTAAATACATAATTATTTTAATTCTTCATTTACTCAGCTTTTTATTTTTAATTAATGCACTT
This sequence comes from Dipodomys spectabilis, assembly GCF_019054845.1. Taxonomy (NCBI): domain Eukaryota; kingdom Metazoa; phylum Chordata; class Mammalia; order Rodentia; family Heteromyidae; genus Dipodomys; species Dipodomys spectabilis. Next base: position 15,135,243 of record NW_024870695.1, on the reverse strand, counting down.
TATTGTTATTACAGAGGTGATATTCAGAGGGATTACAATTATATATCAGGTAATGAGTACATTTCCTTTATTTTATTATTTATTTAGTTATTTTTGTCACACACGGGGCTTGAAATCGGCCTGGGAGCTGTCCCTCAGCTCTTCAGCTCAAGGTAGATGCTCTACCACTTGAGCCACAGCACCACTTCCAGTTTTCTGGTGGTTGATTGAGATAAGAGTCTCACGGACTTTTCTGCTTAGGCTGGCTTTGAACCAGGATCCTCAGATCTCAGCTTCCTGAGCAGCTAGGATTACAGGTGTGAGCCACCAGCGCTCAGAGCCTTTATTTTTTATTTTTAAGCTGGAATCTTACTTTATAACCTAGGCTGGATCCAAAGTTGTGATCTTGTGACCAATCTGCCTCTGCTTTTCCAGTGTTGAGATTATAGGCATGCCACTAAAAAATTCCAAGCATTTCTCTTTTCTTTCCTTTTTTTTAAGGTAAGGTATCACTATATAGTCCAGGCTTTCCTTGAACTCAAGATTTCCCTGCCCTAGTCTCCTAAGTGATAAATTTTATTTATTTATTTTTTTGGTCATAGGGTTTGAACTCAGGGCCTTGGCACTGTCCCTGAGCCTTTTTGTGCTCAAGGCTAATGCTCTACCACTTGAGCCACAGTGCCACTTTCAGTTTTTGAGCGGTTAATTGCAGTTTGGGGACTTTTCTGTTTGGGCTGGCTTTGAACCATGATGCTCACATTTCAGCCTCCTGAGTAGCTAGGATTGTAGGCATGAGCCTGGCTTAATTTATTGTTTTTTGTTTTTTGTTTTTTTTTGGTCGTAGAACTTGAACTCTGGGCTTGGGTGCTGTCCTTGTGCTCTTCAGCTCAACGCAAACGCTCTACCACTTGAGCCACAGCGCCATTTCCAGTTTTCTAGTGGTTTATTGGAGATAAGAGTCTCACAGACTTTCCTGCATGGGATGGCTTTGAACTTCGATCCTCAGATCTCAGCCTTCTGAGTAGCTAGGATTACAGGCGTGAGCCACCAGCACTCAGCTTAATTTATTGTTTTTTATATTATTAATTAGGCTTTAGCTCCGAATGCTTCGCTTTAGGGGATAATCCTTTGCCTAAACACAACTTTCTCTATCCTCAATGAAATTAGCATATGATAAAACATACACTGTATAATATGTGGTGATTTGTAACATTAAAAAAATAGTGCATATACTATTCTCCTACCACATATTTCTACATTTTAATATGCTAGTTATATTAAAAAACAGAAGGCTGACTTACACTATTTCAAAATGTGCATGTAATGTTATTATCATACATCTATAAAGTTTTCTGTGGTTTATATTTTCCTGTTTGCTTTAATCCCACTAACAATGCAGCAAAGTAAATAGTATTAAACCCATTCTTCTTCTCTGAAGCTGAAACTAAGCCAAGTCAAGAAACTTGTCCAGGGACCTAATGCTAAGGAATGGTTAAGCTAGGACTTGAATACAAGTGGTCCAGTGCCAAGCCTCATGCTCATCCCATTTCAATATGCGCCACACAGTCTAGTTCTCAATCAGATTCATGACAGTTTAATAATCTCACATTCAAAGAACAACACTGAGTTCACATGCATCCTTCTTTCAAAGCATCACGAAACCATCTCTCACAGTGGAAGAAATTTTAAAATCCTCTAGATATCCTTCTTGTTCAGAAGCTTCAACCTTAGATCTTAGGTTTGGCCTCCCAAAATTTGGGCTGGGGAGAGTCAATGGAGACACATGAGTCCTAGCCAAAGAACTGTTAGATTATTTCTACCAATCTTTAAATAGCCCAAGTAGTTTTCTCTGAAGAAAAGACCACAATCTAAAATGTAAACTTTTAACATACCCTTATTCTGCTTAGAATAGTTTGTCTGCATTATTAGCATAAGGACCCAAACCCTTGAATATAACTTTTTAGTTCTAATCATACCTACATTCTCCTATCTAAAAATGTAAGCAGATTATACAAACTAGGGAGTCAATTTTTATTTGGATATTGAGTCCACTCAGACTCTCTCTGGTGAATTTCATCTGACCAACCAGAAAACCCAACATGGTATTCCAGCCAGTGAAGCATCTAAAGGAGAAGGGGCCTTGGGACCCTAGAGAACCTGTATTACTTGCCTCCAATCCTTTCTGCTGGGACTGAGACCGGCAGGAATTTTGGAAAGTTTTTTTTTTTTTTTTGTCGGTCGTGGGGCTTGAACTCTGGGCCTGGGCGCTGTTCCTCAGCTCTTCAGCTCAAGGCGAGCGCTCTACCACTTGAGCTACAGCGCCACTTCCGGTTTTCTGGTGTTTTATTGGAGATAGGAGTCTCACCGTCTCTCCTGCCTGGGCTGGCTTTGAACCTCGATCCTCAGATCTCAGCCTCCTGAGTAGCTAGGATTACAGGCGTGAGCCACCAGCGCCCGGCTTTGGAAAGTTTTAATGTGCCTACTGTAACAAGAAATGTAGGAAGACACAGGGATGAACTAGAGAGTACAGCAAATTTGGAGAACTAAGGCCAAAGCAATCACTGCCATTACCAGTGCAATCTGGGGCACTACTGGCTCAGTCTTTTCTCCCTGTCATTAGTGATGAACTTCGGCTGTTCCAGGGGGAATACAACTTGCAACTCTCAAGCATTCTCCCCATCCCAGCTCCAGGACTGGGGCTTGAATTTAAAGATTGGCAGTTAGCCCTTAGCTTTTTCATTCAAAGCTGGAACGCTACCACTTGAGCCACATCTCCATGTCTGGCTTTTTGCTGGTTAATTGAAGATTAGAGTCTCACAGACTTTCCTGCGTTAGCTGGCTTCAAACTGTGATCCTTAGCTCTCAGCTTCCTGAGGAGCTAGAATTCCAGGATTACCAGGGCCCAGCTCCAAGTCTTTTTTATACTGATTTAGAATTTACTTTCTCCTTTAGATCTCAAATTGGTCCCTTTCATTAGGAAGCCAAGGGGCGAGGTGGGAAGGTTTTCTCTGGGATGATGGAAAGGTAGGTGAGGAATGAAGCAGGTCCAAAGTCACACATAGGCCTAGCTCAGATTTAGGGTCAGAAGACAAACTCCAGCTCTCTATATGCATGGGTCTGGTCTTCTGTGGACAGCATCTTAAAATAAGAGAAAAGATTTGGGAGCAGCTACAAACTCTCCTCCAGAAAAAGGGGAAAGCAGAAAGGAATCTACTTGCTCCCATCTCCAAAATCCTTTTCTCTTCAATCTCTCTGCAAGCCAAGCCCCCATCTCAAAGCTCCTCTCCTTTGTTTGTCTGGAAACATTCTCTCACCCTCCCCCATAGCCTCTCTCTTAAGGAAGTTACTAACTGGTCTCCCTCTGTCCTGTTTGCTTGGGTCTAAAGAGTACCTGTGAGGATGGAAAGAAACTGGTTCCATGAAGTACTTCAAACTCTGTCTTAGTAGAGGGTGAAGCATACACAGTTCACACTTTCTCAGGGAAGAGAAGGTCGTATGATTCTGGCAATATAGCATACAAAGCAGGAGGGCCCACAATAGAAACAGACATGGACAATAAGGGGGATTGAAAGCCAGAAAGAGACTAAGAGAGACAACTTTGAGGTCCCTTGTTGGAGGGATGAGGGTATTTACCCCTCTCATTCTCAAAGAAACCTGAGAAATGTTGAGAGCCCTTCCTGGAAACCTGTTCCACCTGCTTCCTCTTCTTCTCCCGAGCTCCATTGTTTATGGAGATCCATCCCTGAACTCTTGCCCTCCTGGACTTGCCCTAGCTCAGGCCCCAGGCCTCCGGTCAGGCAGACACCCTGACAGGTTACAAATGAGTGTGGGTGTTGGGTTGCGTCAAGCCCTTGTCTTCTGAGTCCGGAGGAGGAGAAGAATCAATGGACTCTACCTAAGAACTCTTCCAGTTCCATCCAGGGACTGAGAGAGTGAGAAAGGCACTTCCTTTTCCCCTCCCCCCCCCAAACCTAACCCAATAACACAGCGCAGAAAAGGCTGAAGGGCCTCTGCACGGATCTCTCATTTCTCTGAGCAAACTCACTTTATCCTAGAACATTTGTGGGAAATTTGGGCCATCTCTAACTAGTATTAGATTCAGGAGATAGAGGATGATGAAGGAGAGAGGGCAGGAGAGAGAACCAGAGGAATGCAAGATCTCCACTAGCTTCAAATACTTTGGAAAAAGAATACAATTTCCCCTCCTCTTCACTCCCCTGTGAACATCACCTTGCTCTGCTCATTGCTGCTCTCTGGAGAGACATAAGGAGTTATTTAAGTCTGAGTGAGTGAGCCAGCTACAGCTATGGATGGCTAGAGAAAGGATAAATACATCTAGAGAGATGACTTGATGGATAGGTGGAGAACAAATATAAATATGGAGAGAGATGGACGAACAGAGAGATGGATTGAGACAGAGAGAATATAAAGAGAGGCTGAGGGAAAGAAATGGATGGGGGAGCGTTTATGTAGAGAGATGGAGCCAGAAATGGGGCGTTTCTCACCCTCCTCTTCACATTTCTCTAGTCCTGTCTTGCTTCCTTGAAATGCCATTTTCCCACCCCTCACTTAATGAAGGCTTTCTTGGGAGTTTTAGACCTTGCCTCACACCCTGAGGTGTTTTTACACCCCCTCCCTTCACAGCCATCCATTTGGCCCAAGATAATGCACCTCACCCGGCTGTCCTAGCCCATCACCCAAGAGAAAGAAACAGTAAAAACCCAGTTGGGCAAAGTAGGCAACTGGACTTCACCCATCTCTAGGTACTGGGGAGGGGAGGGCATCTTTGAGGGGTGGGAAGCGTGAGGGACAGCTGGGTTGAATTTGTCCAAATCTAATAATCTAGGGGCCTATTGAAGGCATTGGGGGCTGGGAAGGGAGGGAAGTCTTGAATATTCTTCCAACTTTAACCCCCCCCCTCCCTCTGGTCCCTTCTTTCCAAAAGTCTTTGAAGAAAGATGTTTTTGACGCTTCCACGTCACTCTCAGATGGATGGGCTGTGGGTGATTGAAGTGTCTTTGTCATGCTAATGTTTGGGGGGTGATGGATGGGCGCTGGGGCTGCCAAACTCTGGCCCGCTTAGCCCATTGGCCTGGGAGAGATCACATGTGGGTCCCCCCCACCCCCATTCCCTACTCTTTTCCTAGGGGAGCGCTGGGCCCAGGCGTTCTGGCTCAGGCCATGGATGCAAGCCTCAGGGCTGTGACATACTGCCGAAAGGTTGTAGGGCAAGAGGGTGTCTCCCCCAAACGGGCCGACCCTCTTGCGGCCTACGCATGGACTATAATAGGATGAACTCCTTCTTAGACTACCCACTCTGTAATCGGGGATCCAGCGCTTACAGCAGCGCCCATAGCGCCCCGGCCTCTTTCCCCCCCAGCTCGGCTCCAGCCATTGACAGCTACCCAGGAGAAGGTCGCTATGGTGGGGGGCTGCCCAGCCCAGCGCTCCAGCAGACCTCGGGCTATCCCGCCCAGCAGCAGCCTTCAACTCTGGGGGTACCATTTGCCAGCTCTGCACCCTCGGGGTACGCCCCAGCCGCCTGCAGCCCCAGCTACGGGCCTTCTCAGTATTACTCTCTGGGTCCACCAGAAGGTGAAGGAAGCTATTTTCAACCATCCAGCTACGGGGCCCAACTAGGGAGTTTGCCGGACGGCTACGGAGTGAGTGGGCCTGGCCCCGGGCCCTACCCTCCACCGCAGCCCTCCTATGGGACTGAACAGAGCGCGGGCTTTGCACCAGCCTATGCAGATCTCCTCTCAGAGGACAAGGACTCTTCGTGCCCTTCAGACTCCAGCACGCCCACGGCCCGGACCTTCGATTGGATGAAGGTTAAGAGGAACCCACCCAAGACAGGTAGGGCTCAAACGTGGTCCAAGGCAGCTCAGATGCCCGGCACTGAGGTGGCTGAGGCTGGCCTCTTCTCCCTCAGTCCCTCTGATCCTCTGATCGAGGCAGGTAAGTACAGTCTGTGGGTCTCAGATCAGATGAGATGATCCCCCTCCTTTTCCTCATCTTCCCACGCAGTTAAGTGCAGGGTAACCCCCTAAGAGTAGTCCTCCATCCTTATCCCATTTCCTGCTCTGTGTGTCCAGTTTGCGATCAGGACTAAGTGGGGCAGGGGAGGTTGGAAGTGTGGGGATGGCTGCCTCCAATTCTCCCCATGGAGAGCTGAAGTCGGACCGGATGGTAAATGAAGTACAGCCTGGATTGGGGTGGGGTGGGGTGGGGGGTGGGGAGCGGAGAGGAGAAAGAGGTGAAGGAACTGAGCGACCTTTCTCCCTGCCCCACCCCTAGCGAAGGTGTCGGAGCTGGGACTGGGCGCTCCAGGTGGCCTCCGCACCAACTTCACCACCAGGCAACTGACAGAGCTGGAGAAGGAGTTCCATTTCAACAAGTACCTGAGCAGGGCCCGAAGGGTGGAGATCGCCGCCACCTTGGAACTCAATGAAACGCAGGTCAAGATTTGGTTCCAGAACCGACGCATGAAGCAGAAGAAGCGAGAGCGAGAAGGAGGCCGGGGACCCCACGTTCCACCAGGTTGCTGCAAGGAGGCTGTGGGAGAGGCCTCCGACCAGTCAACATGCACCTCCCCCGAAGCCTCGCCCAACTCCATCACCTCCTAAAACCAATCTCCCAAAGAACAGGGGCTCTTCTTGCCACTGGAGCACCCCCATCCAGCTCTCTCCTAGGCTCTCCCCACTTTCACTGACCTGGTGACCCTCTCTTAGGCTAGGGTGCCAGTTCATAGCTGTCCAAGGAAGGGGAGCAGGAGCTGGGAAAACATTTTTTCCCAGGTCTGGGCATGGGGTGGGAGTGGGGGATTGATGGCTGGGGATCCTACAGGACCTGAGAGTTTAGGAGATGTGTCCCAACTTGTCAAAGATGAACGCGAGGGCTCTGCCTTTGATTTTGGCATCCACTGGGGTGGGGGTGGGAGCCAGCCCAACGCCCTGGATTCTTCCTTCTTCCCCTACCAACTTCAGTTCAGTGCCTTTAAGCTTGGAGAACTAGATCGTGCACTCCTACCCGAACTCCTCTTTGTAGGCCTGGGATAGAGAGAAGGCTTTGGATTTGCTTGTGTGTGATGCGTTTGAGTGCAGGTATGTTATCACCAATCCTTAACCCGGTCACCACAGACCTTACAATAGCATCAGCTTGCCTTGTGACAGACCAAAAAGCTCTCCCTTGTAACCTTATGAACCAACGCCTGGTACATTTCGATTGCACTAATGCAGCCTGCAGAGGTTGTTTTCTGAAACCCGGCCCCTCCCACTAGCGACCTCATCACTAAATCACCAAAGTGTTGTGGAACTTGAGACTTCAGAGACTTCTAGAATGAAGCACAAGGACTGCCTTGAGCAAGTCTCAGCCAGGAAGGAGCAGGCACTCTCCCACTGTACCCCCATCCTTATTTATTGCCTCCTGGAGTCCCAGGAACTTCTTTCCCATCTCTGTCCCTACTCCTGGAATCAGTCAGCCCAGGGAAATCCAGGTACCAGGAGAACTCCCCGCAGCGACAAGTGTTTCTTTGAGTGAAGTAGAGTATATGGGAAACTCAGGCCCCAAGCAAGCCAGGTTTGTGTGTGTGTGTGTGTGTGTGTGTGTGTGTGTGTTCGTGTGCGCGCATGTGTGTGTTTTTCTTTCTGTATATCTAACTACCTCAATTCAATAAAAGCTGTTTCCTTCTCTATCTTGCCGCCTCTGCTTCTCCTTCTAGGGGTAGAAAAGGCCTCCTAACACCATGAGACTGTTGGCTGGTTGGGCTGGAAAGAGCTGAGCTTTTTCTCAAGGGGGGGAAGAGAAGAACTTCCTGGGTTTGGGCCTAAGCAGAATTGGAGCTGGGCCATGTAGATGCAACAGTATGATTGCTCACTGGAAGTCTCCTGATCATCAGGGAACCCAGCTGGGAGGGGTAAGCTGGTCTTGAAAGAAGAGCAGGAAGGAAGGGAAAAAGGACAAAAAGAGGGTGTAAGGGGAGGGGCAGGTAAACTCCATTTTTTTTTTCACTTTCCCTTCCTCCCTCCCTTCTTTCCAGAGCTGGGCTTGGTATACAGAGGAGTAAAGCTGGCAAAGGTCGGGCTGCCTGGTGCTCCTTGCCCTCATTCTTGCTCAGAGAAAGCCACAGGATGGATTGTTGCCTAATTCCGGACCCGCACACAGATTGACATCTCCCCTCCTTCCCCAGCACCCTCCCTCCAGCCCGTGCCCTTCCACACAGGGACCTCACTCGTACCTCTGCCTTACCCTGACTCTGGCTGGCTCAGGGCGATTGCCCGGTCTCCCAGGCCTGGATGGCTGGAAGAAGTTGGCAGGGAAGGATGGCTAGGAGAGCGGGACTAGAAACGAGAGATTGTGGCGGTGGTTGGAGAAGACGCACCGGGTAATCAGAGGACTACCAAGTCTGGCACGGGCGGAGGCCGCCGAGGTCCGTTCCCTCTGCTCTAAAGCTGACCTTTTTACCTCTAAGCGCTCCTAGGCTTTCCAAACAAGCCTGCGGCGCACCCAGAGGGTAGCTATTGTCTCTCCGCGGGTCCCACTAGCAAAACTTAGGTCTGCAGAGGTCGGGGATCCGGGCTCGGGTAGCTCTTCCCCGAGGTGCTGAAGCGATGAGGCTCTAGGCTGGGGTGGGGGGCGTCTATTGATTCTGATGCTTGTTGCGGGAAGGGGGAGGAGGGGGGAAAGGAAGCCTGCGGCCTTAGAGCCAGGCAAGCACTCCGGGGGGGATTGTCCTACCTAGATCCCATCTGTTTTAACTTGTGGCCTTTGAAAGGAAGACAGGCAGAGAAAAGGACTACGAACATACGTAAGGACTGCTGAGCATTTGCTTCCTCCGAGGAACCGGTGACGTTATTCCAGAGGCACCGTCATCCATAATTGCACAGCCCAGCTGGAGAGGAAAAATGTCTTGCAAGGGGAAGCCTAGCTTTCCCAGGGGCTACTCTATTGCCCACTGTCTTAAAAAAAAATCTATTAGTTGCTTTTCTGCATTTAATTGAAATTGCCACTAAGCTTGACTTCCCCAAAGGGGTCACCTTGACAGAGAGGACAGAGCAAGTGTCTAAGAAAACAAATTTCTCCTTGCTTGGAGCCATTCAATAGCACCTTCCAACAAAGGTTGGCTCTCTTCCCGCGCCCCCTCCCCCCCCAACCTTTAGACAGGCTAGAAGAGGAAGGAACAGAGTTCAAGGTAAAGCTGGACTTCAAGGATGGCAGAACTAGGTTTCTGACAGAATAACATGACCTAGGTAAGGAATGGTAGAAGGGACAGGAGAAAAAGGAAGTGTGGAGCATTTGATTTTTGGTCATACATGGCAGAAGGAAGCATCAGATTCTCCAGGGAAGGGAGAGGGGCAAATCAATTCTTCATTAACACAGAGGCAAGCACAAAATAACCCACAGTCAATCTGAGCCTCACACACAGGTTTCTTAGATGCGAAGGTGCAGTCTCCTACTGAAGACATTGCTCTCTCCTGCTAGAATGCTATTTCCAGTCAGAGTCCCCACACAGGTCAACAGAAGATACTTATTTGGAGAAAGAAAAACAATCTCATGGTATATTTTTCTTATCCTAAGTAACAAAAGACAGAATGATAATTAAGAACCCATTCTGCTCCAATTGACCCAAATCATGGATGACCACAAGATAAATATATATATATATTTTAAAGTTCCATTTCAAGTCTTCTGGGGAGTAAAATTTGAAAGCCTTCTAAAGATCAGATCTTAAACAATATTTGAAAAGTTAAAATTTTAATCCAGGTGCTGGTGGCTCATGCCTGTAATCCCAGCTACTCCGGAGGCTGAGATCTGAGGATTTCAGAAAATAAGAGTCTTATCTCTAGTTAATTACCCAAAAACTAGAAGCTATGGCTCAAAATGGTAGAGCTGTAGCCTTGGACCAAAAAGCTCAGAGACAGTGCCCAGGCTCTAAGCCTTGAGCCCAGGCTCAAGTCCCATGGACTAATAACAACCAAAAATTTACACACACACACACACACACACACATATATATATATATATATATATACACATTAGGTTGAAAGTTTGTCACCTTTTCTGAGGAGTACTTCCTCTTGGCCCCTGGCTGCCAAAATTGAAGGGCAGTCAAGTCTCTCCTCTCCCAGACTCTTTGCACCATCTGTTTCTCAAACCAAGTGTGAATGTTTCCTCTACTATTTGCCTTTTTTCCCTTAGCATTTGTTCTCTCAATGTGAATCCCTTTGATCTTCTGGATGAGAGAAAAGAAGGGGTCGGGGGAGGAGTAAAACTCCTCCGAAGTTCTTCTTGTAATTCCAGGATTTCTTTGTTATTCCCTGTGCCAATACTTCTGAGTGCCTGGTCAGGAGTCAGGGTGGAGAGGTTGGGTGAGGAGGTTCAGAACTGTGAATAGCTGATTGAGATGAAGGAGAAGAGGCTGGCTCACAAAGGAAGTCCAATAAGGTTGGAGAGATATCTGATATACCTGTGCTCAAGTCAAAGTCCTGCCTGGAGCTAGCCTTGTGGTATCAGGCAAATTGCCTAATTTCTTGTGCCCAGTTGCATTGTTTATTAAATCAGATATGGTTGGCACTTCAGCTCAGGGCTTATATTGGCATTAAATGGGTTAATATTTGTAAAATGTTTGAAACACACCTTACTAAGTATGAGCTAGAATAATATTTTTGCTTCTATTTTATTTGATATACTTATGTTTATTATCTCTATAGAATAATAATTATTAGGGCTCAGAAACGGCTTAGTGACAGAGTTCTTGCCTTGCATGCGTGAAGCCCTGGGTTCAATTCCTCAGTACTACATAAACAGAAAAAGCTGGAAGTGGTGCTGTGTCTCAAGTGGTAGAGTGCTACCTTGAGCAAAAGAAGCTCAGGGACAGTGCCCAGGCCCTGAGTTCAAGCCCCAGGACTGGCAAATAATAATAACAATGATTATTAATAAAAGATATATACTCACTTCTCTTTTTATAGTCTCTGAGGGTATCTTGAATATGTCACAATTCACATTCATGACTTGTTTGATCTCTTGTCAGTGCATGAGGCTACTAGTGGAAAGAGTTTTCTTCTTGGCAACTGAGGACACCCAAGTCTTCTGGCAGACACCTCCTCCTTCCTCTGCTCTCCACCTGCCCCCCTGTACAATAGAAGAGCTATATTGACCTCTTACATTCTTTCTCTGCCTTCTGCATTATGAGAAGATGGACATGAAGTCTGCAAGGCAGGCCCTTCAAGTTCTTGATTTAGAGTAGCCAAGGGCAAAGGTTCTGAACTACAACTTAGTTTTCTGTGTGGTCCCTCTTTTCTTTTAGCTTATGATGCTGGCTATAGTGAATGCAGAGTTGAGAGTTCAGTAGAGATTTTTCTATTTCATATATTCACAAGACATTTTTTTCCTACTACTTCCTTACACTGGGCTCCATTGTTGGCATTGGTATGATAGAAGCAGAAGACATCTTGGAGCTTCTGTTTCCCTACCCCCACCCCCCCACTGTAGCAGCAAGTTTCCTTGGCATTGTAACTATAGGACTTGCTGCCAGGGAATAAAATAATTATGAATGAAATGCTTCAGGGGCATCCCACTGGTATTGGGTATTGGTTTATAGTAAAGACACAAGGGGGGGTGTTCTTGATAGGGCAGTCTCCTGGCACAAATTTGGGAACACATTCTCATTGTCGTCCATGAAATTGGCGCCCCTGCAGTTGTACTAGACATTTTCCTGGCTTCAAGGATTTTTTTTGCACGACTTTGCATGACTCAACCATGGTGTCCCAGATGCTTCAGCGTTCACTGTTTCCCTGTTCTCAATGTGCTTAATATAATGTGTGTATACTAGATGGGACAGGAATTGGAGAGACAAAAATATTCAATGTAAGCAGCTGCAGACTTTTGTTCAAAGGTTGACATCCTGGCTCTCCCATGGGTCATTCTCTTCACTGGAAAAGAAATAGAGTCCAGAGGGGAATTTTTTATTTTTGTAGAAAAACAGGAGTCTTGAGTTTACCAAGGGCCCCCTTTGTGTCCTTGGATAATTCACCTAACCTGAGACTAACTTTCTAGAACTGAACATAAATTGAAGAACCCCACAACGGCTTGACTCATTTTTTCTTCTGAGGATGGAAGATGTAGGTAAGAAAGAAGGGCAGCTTTGTGGGAGGTACAAGGTAGAAAATAGGGGAGGGGGAAACAGCCTGTTGGAATGTATTTTATTGGACTAGTGAGAACTAATTAAAATGACTCTGAATTTCCTCCAAGTTCTCATGATCATTGGCCTGGATCCAAATTATTTGTGTTCCTGTAGGCTTTTCTTCTTTTTTGGAGGAGGGCGGTGGGAACCCCACAAAGCATGCTCCCTCTGCTTCTTAGAGGCTCAGTGCTTCCTTCAGTTTACTCTGGTCTGACAGTTCCATTTCAACCCCCACCTTGGAGATGAGGCAGCTCAATATTTACTCAGTCAGGAGGTTTGCCCAGAAGCCTTACCTCCCCAGCCTGCTCAGCTGCCTTGGCTGTGTCACCCCACCCCCTTCCCTTCCCGGTTCATGGAGAGTTCAGCCCTGAAATGGCTTGCAGCCCCTCACTCACCAGCCCTGGTGGAGCCGCCTGTCCAGTGGATTGCTGAGGCCAGAAGGGCAGGGGATGGGGGCCATGGTCCTGGGGTCATGCCCCAGTGTCTCCACTCTTGCTGGACCAGCAGCCTGGGCCTCCTGGAGGACGAATGAGTCCATAAATGATTGCCTTTGGGGGGGAAGAGGTGCATGGAGATGGGCTGAAATGGAACTACTGGGTGAGGGGATGTGTTCTGCAAGCTATTAGTATTATGAGCCATGATATCTGGAAAAGAGACTTGGTGAACTTGTAACCATTTGGAATGTTTCCCAAGACACTAGAAGAGCTGATAGAATAAAGGAATGACACTTGCATATTCGTAGTCATATAGGAAAACCAATTTCACATGGTCCAGTGTTCTAGAATGTGAGTTCCATGGAGGAAAGATTTTTGTTGTTGTTGTTTTCAGTGCTAGGGATCTCTGGATTTTGGGGGATGCCAAACAAGACCAAGACCTACATCTCAGCCTAGATCTTGGCTTTTATTTATTTCATTGAGACAGGGCCTTGCTATATAGTCCAGGCTCAAATTTGCAATCTTCCTGCTTCACCTTCTCAGGCGCTGGGATTGCAGATGTGGGTAGCCACTGAAATGGGTGAAGGAGGGATTTTTTTTTTTTTGGTCTGCTTGGTTTACCATTTACTGTTAATGCCTAGAACAATAGTTGGCACGTAGTAGATGATCAGTATCTGCTAAATAAATGAATATCAAACAAAATTCTTCTGTCTTACAGATACACAGAAAAAATGGTGATCAGAAATAATATTTGCTTTGAGTCTGATTGATCCAATAGCATTATCATAATCAATGTTATTTAATATGAAGGCAAAAAATGTAGGGTTCGAAATCAGGCAAATTGGGCTGGAAATGTGGTTTAGTGGTAGGGTGCTTGCCTCACATGCATGAAGTCCTGGGTTCAATCCCTCAGTACCACATAAACTGAAAAAGCTGGAAGTGGTGCTGTGGCTCTAATGGTAGAGTGCTAGCCTTGAGCAAAAGAAGCTCAGGGACAGTGCCCAGTCCCTGAGTTCAAGTCCCAGGACTGGCAAAAAAAGAAAGAAAGTAAGAAAGAAAGAAAGAAAGTAAGTAAGTGAGGCAGATTTTGGAAGCATTTTCTTTATTGCTACCTTGTGTGTTAAAGGTGCTTATTTTAGTCAAATAACAGAGCACCGCCTTTATGGCTTCAAAACATTTTCTCTCTTGCTCTCTTCTTGTGTGTGTATATTGGAGCTTGAACTCAGAGTCTCCTTCCCTTAGCTTTCTACTCAAGGCTGGCACTTTATCACTTGAACCACACCTCCACTTTTGGCATTTTGCTGGTTAATTTTTGGCAAAGCTCACCAATTTCTTATTTTAGAGCAGGCTGAAGTCTCTCCAGGAGCTGTTGCTTTTTGAGATGAGGAGTCTAAAGACGAAAAATTTGAACATCATGCTGGGGAAAAGAGTTCAGGGACGTCTATTGCTGGAAAGATAGGCTGCTAGATCACAGGAAGCGCTATTTCACTCTTCCCGCTGGCCCTTCCTTTCCTTCATGGCCCCTTGTTATTCCTACTTATACTCTTTTCCTAGATCTACAAGTTTGCTTGGCAAGCAGAGAGCATCCCAGGGTGGTTGATGGTGATTAGAGAGGACCCAGTCCAGCACCACCCTTCTGAGAAGGCAAAGAGAGCATCCTCCACCCAGCCCGCTGGAGCCCCTATTTACCACATTCACATTCAGTCTTTTGGGTGCTTTGGAAATGGAGAATTGCTAAACAGGACCTTGAAAGGGTCTAGTGCTTGCAGGATCCCACCCACAGTGAACATTTCAAAAACTCCCTGAAATCCACACCTTGACCCAAGCAACACATAGACCGCCCACCATTTGCAGACCGATCTGCAAACAAGCAGATCTCTTGTGTGGCCAATCTCCAAACAAACAAACCTGGTGCACAGCAGCTTTCCGATCTGACTTCCACACAGCCAGAGGAAGAGGGCTAGGGAACCGCTACTGTTGTTTGTGAACAGGGTTCCTTTCTCTTCTGCATTTTGGAGTTGATATTTTGACTTAATGTGGAGCAAAATGAACTTTCAGAGAAGTAGGAGTGGAAAACAAAAGAATTCTCAAAGATAAGCAAACAAAGGAATTATTGCTAAACATCTTTCAACCTAATCTACCTATAGAAGAGTCCCAAAGTGGAAGTGAAAGGGAAATTGGGAAGGTGGCTATATATATTCAGTGGTATAATGCTGAGCACTCAGAAGAAAAGCAAAACTTAAGACAAAGGAATGCGACCAGCAATTATGATTGGTCTTTTTCATTTTCCTCATAAAGATCTAGATAGCTACTTTTCACCCCCAAGTTTTTTATGTGAGTATTTTGGACTTATACATTAGCAATATTTAACAGACTCCCCCTGCCTTGAATAGCAAAAAGAAGAGCTTGGCTATTTATCTTCTCATTGAATAATAAGTAAGAAATATACAAATGTAAAAAGAAACATAGCATCCACTCAATAGAGTTTAATATCAAGTCTAACTTTTTGGATCCTTTAACATCTTACCTTATACCAAAAAAAGATGAGAATTTGCAATGTGTATTAAGCAAATCTTTGAGTCTTCCAAAATCACATTGTTAAAAAAAATCCATTTTGCTATGGAAAATTTGTGTCTTTGCAATTACTGTCTTTGAATGAGAAGGGTTTGTTTGTAACAGAGGTGTTTAAACTTCAGCTCCCCTCTGTATAAATCCCTGAATGGATTTTCGGTTTGAACTCGATTTATTAGCTATCATAAACTCTTCTTGAGTATGTTCTCAGCATTGGCAGATGCTCAATGGTTCCTAATACCAGAGTCTTCTTTTAAAAACCAAGAAAATATCTTGTTCTCTCTTTTTTTCCATCCCAACCCCTCCCAGAACCTTTACATTTAATTGTCAGTATTAGTTTTGGTGACAACTGCAAATGTTTGCTCAGTGGCTGAGAAATAACTCAGATTTTTTGTGTCAGATCACATAGAAGCCCTCATCCCACTTTCAAAACTTAGATGGGTCTTGCAGTTACTGAGGATCTAATTTAGCAGCCCTAGCTCTTTCCCTATCCAATTCAAGCCTGGAATGAGGAACCCTTTCTGAACCTGAGCGCCCCCCCCCCCCCCCCCCCCCCCCCCCCCCGGCCCCGCTGCCGCGCAGCCTCATGAGCTTGAAGACCTCCCTTCTCCACTGGTAATGGAGTGAAGGGAGAAAAAAAGTCTCACAGGTCGCTGGTGTGTGTGTGTGTGTGTGTGTGTGTGTGTGTGTGTGTGTATAGCAGCTCTTTCTACATTAGAGTGTGCTTGGAAAGAAAGGACATGCTCCTACACACACACACACACACACACACACACACACACACACACACACTCATTTTGCCCCTGAAATCTTCATAGAGAAGTTTGTTGTTACAGAAAGAGGAGTAAGAAGAAAGGCAAATTACTTGCAATTCTGCTTCTAGTATTAGGGAAAAATGGATTCTCCTGACCTTTGGCAGGTGTGGAGAGAAATTCTTGTCCTAGGAGATGCTGATCATCCTCACCTTTGGGTATCATGCTGGTATAGCTGCCTCTCATCCAAACTCCCCATCTGTTCCCTCGCCCTTTCTCCACATATCTAATACACTGAGATGGCCTTAGAGAGTGTGTGTGTGTGTGTGTGTGTGTGTGTGAATCCAAACCAAAAGAACAACTAAAAGGTTGGACCCTCACTCCATCTTTGCTGAAGCACCCTGGACTCAGACACCTACAATAAAACTTAGTTTGTTTCCTACACAGTACCCCACCAAACATTCGAAGACAGTTGTCTTGTGGGTCCCTTAGGATTCCCACAGACACATGTAGACCATGAGAATGACCAGGACCAGTTCCTTCACTGGGTTTCCCCATGCTGCTCTCCAAAGTGTGATCAGATTTGTTGAAAATAGAAGGGGAGAGCCAGGCGCTGGTGGCTCACTCCAGTAATCCTAGCTACTTAGGAGGCTGAGATCTGAGGATTGCGGTTCAAAGCCAGCCTGGGCAGGAAAGTCCTTGGGACTCTTTATCTCCAATAAACCACCAGAAAACCAAAATTGTCCCTATGGCTCAAGTGGTAGAGCACTAACCTTGAACTGAAGAGCCCAGGAACAGCTCTCAGACTCTAGAACTCTGCTTCAAGCCCCAGGACTGACAAAAAAAAGATGTAGGTACTGTCTATTGGCAGAGGCAAACTAGGCTGGGCAGGGAAGGACTAACAGGCATGCTGAGAGAAAAGGGAGGAAATTCTCTTTCTCTTGTAAATTCAGTCCATCTACTTGACCTCTGGGGCCTCTGCAGTTAGTGATACCTTCCTTAATCCCTACAAATCCCCAAACTCAGGAGTAGAGCTGGTGTATCAGTAGTCAATTGTAGGAAGCAAACATTTGCTGAGCAGTCTGTGTCATTTGTAGGAAGGGAAGGGAAAAGGTGTGCTGGTGGAGAGAAGCAATGTAGACAGGTGACCAGAGAGGCCCTGTTATCTCAAGGGAAGGAAGTGCAGGGGACCTATCCAGGGCAACTATTTCAGTTCCAATCATCTATCACGGCTGGCCAAGTAATTTGACTTTTTCCAAGATGCTTTACCCTAACCTCTCTCCTGGGTGGCAGCCCGGATTCTTTTTGTTATCATTGTTGCTGTTATTGACATTTATATAGCACTTTGCTATTAGCCCTTATTTCTCATCACATCTCTGGAAGGTTGGTGTGATCATTATTCTCACTCTGAGCCTGAGGCTCAGAGGCTGAGAGAGAATAAGTAATGTACCCAAGATCCCATATCTGAAACGCAACATATCATTTTCTTTTTGTGCCTCTGGTCCTCAAGTATTTATATAAATCCACATATATGGAATATACCATATGTTTAGGATGATGGCCTTTCTTCCCTTCACTTCCTCCCTACTGTTCCCGCATCCCTAGCTATGGGAACCTCAGGTATGGTTCAAGTTCTTAAGATACTGCTTCTGCCACGGAAAAGAGAGATCAAGCAGATTATCCAAGTAGACAGGATCGTTAAGTGCAGTCTAGGAATATCCTTTTCTATAATGCATCCAGAATTCCTGGAAATAGAGTCTAAGTCACATCATTGGCTGGGTTATAGATTTTTGTGAAAATCTCTAATGGTCTAGGGTTTGGCTAAGATATGAATTTTGTCTTAGGAATCTTGTTCTTAGTCTTGTGTAACTTTGGGAAGATACAGACACTCCAAACATGACTAACTTTGACTTTAAAGGGCTCATGCTTGTTTGCATATTACAGCAAGTCAGAAAAAGGGGATTAATAAAGTAAGTTTGAGGGAGCCAAGGGGGCAGTTCAGTTGTATATTGTTTGCCTAGCATGTGTGAAGCCCTGGGTCTGATCTCTAGCACCTCAGATAAAAATAAAGCAAAATTGGGAAGGATGCCTCTTTACAAATTCTGATGAGCATGGAGATGCTATGCCTTCCTAGGTAACAGAAGCATGAGACAGGGGTTATATAGGAACCGGGACTTGCTGGGCGCTGGGGGGCTCATGCCTGCCTATCTACTCAGGAGGCTGAGGATAGTGGTTCAAAGTCAGCCTCGGCAGGAAAGTTCATGAAATGCTTATCTCCAATTAACCATCAAAAAGCCAAAGTGGAACTGTGACTCAAGTGGTAGAGCACCAGCCTTGTGTGGAAAATAGGAGAGGCCCTGAGTCCAAGCCATAATACAGGTATGCATATGCACGCACACACATGCACACGTGCACGCGCGAAAACACACACACACACACACACGCAAAGAACTGGGGTGTTCAACCCCAGTATTAGAGCCCACAGTGCTATTCAGCTGCCTTCTGCTCTTAAGTCAGCCTTCTTCGACATCCCTTTTCTCTTCCCTCACCTTGCTGGAGAACCCTGTCTTGGTAGACATACAGAGCTTTGAAGACTGGGGAAAAAGCAAATCAAAGGTCTTAATCTCCAACTCCTTCCACTTTCCAGTCTCCCATTATCAGTCTACAGAGCCAGGCACGAGGCAGATGGAAGGCAGAGACCCGGGGGCCACACAGCTTCCTAGTGTTTCTGACAGCAGACTTACCATGCTGGGGAATCTGGGATGGGAAAGGAAAGGCAGGGAGAGGAAGGATGTACAGGCATATCAGGGGCAGGGGCACTAGATCACCTAGGTCTGGCATCTGCTCTCCTGCTTTATGCAAATGTTGTTTTAGCCCCAAAGAAACTACAGTCTGGGCCCTGCTTGCTGTTTATTTAAAGATATACAGACTTTGCAATCTGTCTAGAGAGCTCCAAAGGGGCTTCTGATAAGGGCATCTCTTCAGACCCCCGCAACAGGGTAGTAAATCCAGAACATGCAGAAACATCAAAAAAAGCCCTTTCCTTGATCCGATGTTGTAAAGAATTTGCAGTCTGCAGATAAGGAGATTGCTAGAAAGTGTGTCTGGATGAGAGCCTCAGAGAAGACCCATTTATTTTCTTCTTCCCTTCCCTTCTGCTTCTCTAGATGGCTAGGCATGGCTAGGCAGGAGAAGGAATGAGCCACTGGTTGGGAGGCCACGCCTTCCACACCCTGTTTTATATAGTGTCACCTCTCCTCATCCATTGCTCCCAATGAGCCATTCTGAGGGGTCTTGTCTTTCCTTATCAGTCTTGAACTCCAAGGCACAGAAACTCAGGGGCTGCCAAGGTAAAAGGCTATCACAGAGCAAATACCTGAAAGAGGGGGACATATTTGAGAAAAAACAGATAACATTTTCAGCATAGTTAGAGATCTTAGCCCTTATCCAGATTCGGTATCCACCTGAGCTCTTGCTAGCTTTCAGAAGAGGTGTCAAACAGATTAAATAGTTTATAAAGAAGGCAGAAGCCAGGCATCTTACCAGTCCTTTTTTTTTTTTTTTCTCTTCAAATGTTGCAGCCAGCTGGGAGATCGTTGTGCTGAAATAATCGGTCTTGGTAATTTTCCCAAGCTAAGAGTCTCCAAGTGTGCCATAATTGACTTCCTTTGCAGATAGTCACTGGACCAAGGGGAATATCAGTTTGTGTTCCAAATCAGCAAAACTCATTAGACCACAGTGCAAGTATTAAAGGAAGAAGGTAGAATTTTTATTTATTTTGTATTTTTATTTATTTAATTTTATATTGCTTAATGTTTTTTGGACAATGTCTTGCTGGTTAGTTCAGGCTGGCCCCAAATGCACAATCCTCTTGTCTCAGTCTCCTGAAAACCCTTCCACATCTGGGTCAGGAGTTAAGTTTTAGGCTTATACCTTGTAATCCTAGAGACTCGGGAGGCTGAGATCTGAAACCAGCTGGGGCAGGAAAGTCCATGGGACTTACCTACAACTAACTGCCAAAAAAACTCCACTCTGAATTAGACAAAAACAAAACAAATAAATGGAAGTGGAATTGTGGTTCAAAGAGCACCCTGGCCCTGAGTTCAAGCCTTGGTACTGGCATACACCCGAAGGAAGATTTTGTGAGGCTATGTTAAAGCTTCTTAATTTCCTTCTTTACTCTCGCATTCATCCCTCATGTCACTAGCTCTGAATGGGTAAAGAAAGAAACAAACACCCCCACCACCTCCCCCCCCAAAAAACAAACCAAAGTCAGGGCTGGGAAGGTGGCTCAGGGGTAGAGTGCTTGCCTTGCATGCATGAGGCCCTGGGTTCGATTCCTCAGCACCACATAAACAGAAAAAGCCAGAAGTGGTGCTGTGGCTCAAGTGGTAGAGCACTAGCCTTGAGCTAGAGCTCAGGGACAGGTGCTCAGGCCCAGAGTTCAAGCCCCACAACCGACCAAAAAAAATTTAAAAAAAATCAAAGTCATGTCCATTAACTGGAAGACCCCCAGAGCTCTGCATAAGACAACGTTTCAGAGTGTCATGGTGAGAGAGCGAAGACTAGGCAGCCATCAAAGGGAAGGTTAGACAGGTTGGGTGATTCTTAAGAGATCAGAAAAAGCTGAAATCCATAACTGAGAAGACACCAGTTTCAGGTTGCTATATTTCTAAATCCTCTTGAAAGACAAAAATGCTTGGGAGACAAATATACATACTTAAAGAATAAATGGGGCTGGACTGAGAATGTGGCTCAGTGATAGAGTGCTTGCCTAGCATGCATGAAGCCCTGGGTTTGATTCATCAGTACTACATAAACAGAAAAAGCTGGAAATGGTGCTGTGGCTCAAGTGGTAGAGTGCTAGCCTTGAGCAAAAGAAGCCCTGAGAGCCGGGCGCTGGTGGCTCACGCCTGTAATCCTAGCTACTCAGGAGGCTGAGATCTGAGGATCGCGGTTCAAAGCCAGCCTGGGCAGGAGAGACTGTGAGACTCCTATCTCCAATAAACCACCAGAAAACCGGAAGTGGCGCTGTGGCTCAAGTGGTAGAGCGCTCGCCTTGAGCTGAAGAGCTGAGGGACAGCGCCCAGGCCCAGAGTTCAAGCCCCACGACCGACAAAAAAAAAAAAAGAAGCCCTGAGTTCAAGCCCCAGGACTGGCAAAGAAAAAGAAAGAAAGAACCAAATGAGGTTTTAGGAGAAGAGCTCTGAAAGTAAGAAAAAGGGAAGAAAGAGCATGTTGGATATTTAAGTGACTCTCTTAGAATTGTGACAACTTCCTTAAGTTCTTGGTTTTTCATATTTCCTTCAGATCCAGTCTTACTTCATATTTCCTTCAGATCCAGTCTTACCTGGTTATTGTCCCTCTAAAACAAGGCACACCCTCCTGACTTTGAATCAGGTCCTCTTTTATCAGAATGATGTTTTGTACCCATTCTAGAAAACCTTTGTCTTCCAAATGCTGTTCATATATTGAGTCTTCCCCACCCTCTTCAGAGAGAATGAAGTGATTTTTTTTTTGGCATCAATTCCCTCTTTTGTGCTACCATGCCCTATTTATCCACGATCATTTTTTTATCCATCTATTCATTTTTGTATATTTAGTACCTACGAAAATACATATCCTGTAAATATTTATGAAGTATGAAAAGAGAAATGAACGAATGTGAGAGTATAGATGAGAGAAATCCAACACTTGGTGTAGATAGTACGATATTAATAGCTGCCAGATATGGAAAATCTATTGTTTTTAGTTTTCTCTCTTTGTATAAAATAAAGGTCTTTATGATTTAAATAACTATGGTAACTGTATTAAGGGAGATATTTGTCTCACTAACTCTAATATATAGCATTACATTCACATCCAGGTGCTATATTTTAAAGGCCTCTTAGACTCTCTCCCCTGGAAGGGACCATAAAGATCATGGAGCCCAGTGTTTTCACCACGGAGAATGTTTTCATCTACTGGTTGTCCAGCTTCTGATTGCAACTCACCCATCATCAAAGACAGGGAGTTCAGGACTTCCTGAGACAGTCAATTTTCTCTTTAAGCCACTCTGACTGCTTTGCCTTGCTTAGGATTGAGATTTATTTTCTTGAGACGATTACCCTTGGCTCCCAGTGCTATTCATTTAATTCTCCGAAGACTTCCATGATGCCTTCCCACCTCGATCTTTCCCACTCGAGGTAAAGTAATATCCCTTATTTTCTGCTCTTTCTATGACACTTACCAAGGACCCAACATCCTCCTGTTCTTAGCCTCCCAAGGGACTAGGATTACTTCTGTGAGTCATCTGTGTCTGATTATTAATTGTTTTTCTCTTTGTGATTTACTTAGTGGAATGTCTTCATTGTTCATATATGTTGTAACATCTTTCAGCATTTCCTTCCTTTTTCAGGCTTAATAATATTTCATTGTATGTATATGCTACATTTTGTTTACCTGTACATTTACTGATGGACACTTGGGTTGTATCTTTTTTTTTTTTTTGGTTGGGGGTAGGGGCGCCAGCCCTGGGTCTTCTTTTCTTCTTTTTTTTTTTTGGGTCCGGTTGTGGGCCTGAACTCTAGGCCTGGGCGCTGTCCCTCAGCTCTTCAGCTCAAGGCTAGGGCTCTACCACTTGAGCCACAGAGCCACTCCCGGCTTTTTTCTTATGTGGTGCTGAGGAATCGAACCCAGGGCCTCATTCATGCAAGGCAAGCACTCTACCACTGAGCCACCTTCCCAGCCCAGCCCTGGGTCTTGAACTCAGGGCCTGAGCTCTGTCCCTGAGCTTCTTTTGCTCAAGGCTAACACTCTACTCCTTGAGCCACAGCACCACTTCTGACTTTTTCAGTTTTTATGTGGTACTGAGGAATTGAACCCAGGGCTTCATGCATGCTAGGTAAGCACCGCTAAACCACATTCCCAGCCAGATTGCTTTCATCTTACGGCACCTGTGTATAATGCTGCTATGAATGTAAGTGTACAAATAGCTTTTTGAGACCTTGTTTTTAAATTCTTTTAGTATATCCCTAGCAGTGCATTTATGTCTGTATTTATTTATTTATTTTCAGTTTGGGGGATAGAACCCAGAGCCTTGGACGTGCTAAGCAAGTACTTTGTCATTGATCCATGCTTCCAATCTCTAAGATTCCTTTCGAGTCTTCTCTATATCATGTCATGTGAAACATTTGCACATTTGGCCTAACCAAAAAAAAACAACACCAAAGATAGGTATCACCTCTGTAGACAAGTGGACAGCATTGACTCCAAGAAGCAAATAAAACCATGAGAAATAGACAGGTGCCAGTGGCTCATGCCTGTAATCCTAGCTACTGAGGAGACTGAGATTTGAGGATCACAGTTCAAAGCCAGCCCAGGAAGATAAATCTGAGAGACTCTTATCTCCAATTAAACATCCTCCCTCCCCCCCAAAAAAAGCCTGAAGTGGAGCTGTGGCTCCAGTGCTAAAGGACTAGCCTTAAGAAGTGGTGAAGGACTAGCCTTAAGAGAAAAAACTAAGAGACAGGGCCCAGGCGCTGTGTGTAAGCCCCAGTACTGATACACACACACACACACACACACACACACACATACACACACACACACACCACGCACACACACACACACACAAGTACAAGAAATGAAGATTGGTTTCCATCAGGAAAATATGTTTCTTCTAATGATGTTTAGGATTACAGTGCTGAAAAGCCCTTGTCCCAGTTGGAGATAGAACTCAAGATCCCCAAAAGTGTGACCATGGGAGGAAATGGCACCGTTGCATTGTGGGTAGGACAGAGGGCAAGTCTTCCCACCTGCAAGCCACATTCTTCTCTTGGAACTACTCTGGAAATTTGGCCTTCGTTTCTTCCTGAGGAAAGGGAGAGTCAGTGGAAACCAACTTCTTGGGACCGAATCTAATTGTCACATATCCTTCCCAGCCCTCTGACAAGCACGGAGTCAAAGGCTTCTAGGAGAAGGGGAATCTTGGCTGCTCAGTGCAGCATGAAGCCCCTGAGAGGATGGATATTAAGGAGCTCTGATGTCTGCACATTCAGGGCTTAATAATCCTGACGCATATTGTGCTAGCCCTTCTGTGAACTTTGACCTTCCTTTCAAATCCCTGGCCTCCATGTTCATTAAAAAATCAGATCATCTGACCTGGGCCCTCATACAGCTGACATGGCCTGGATCCTTTCATTTCTGCTCTCACCCTGGTGTGCTCTACAGATGCAAAGCAGCCAGGTCCCAGTGGTGAGAAAAATCACTGGCTGGAGAAATCCATCTCTAGCGAGAACCTCTGTCTGGAGCTAAGAGATGGAAAAAGAACAGAAGGAAATAGGCGGTTTTGCCCTGCTGAACAGGAAAATATTGTTTTCATGGGCCACCAGGAGGCAGAGGTTGGGGCAAGGATGACATTCTGAAAATTTCTTTTCTCTAAAGGAAGAAAAAAAAAATAGTATCACTCCTGCTACAGCCAAAATAGTGTTAGGCTAACCTTTGGGGCGGGCGGGTCTTGCCCTCCTGAATCCTCTTGCAGCAGCATCTGTGTCTAGGGCTTACCTCCAAATGCGTTTTGAAAGGGTGACTGGGGTTGTGTTCACCACTTCTTCTTTCTTTTTCTTTTTTCGTTTTCTTTCTCAAAATGCAATTTTGAGGTCTTGCCCGCTGGCTCTGTAATTCTCACTCTGAATCTTAACGGAGATAGAGGCCTGGAGACTTTTGACATGATTTGACATTTTCCAGGCCTTGACATTGACCAAGGACGTGCAGGATGAGGAATGATTCTCTTGCTCCAACAGGAATATGGAGGGGGCTGGGACTGGCTCACTCGCTGAGTAATTCATGCTCTGGCTCAGTTGTCTTACTGACCACATTTGCAAAGGGCCTAGCTAGGCTAAGCTTGAAAAGCAAAGTGGTTTTATTTGTTGTTGTTTGCTTGCTTTTTTCATGCCTAGCACTTAGGTACCTCAGTACATGCCTGTGGAGGATATACTTGGTACCCACACAGTGAGGGTGGGGCCTAGGAACTGATGTTGACATAGTCTTTCCATTTTGAAGTCCAGAAACTGACATCTCACTTCCTCAGGAGTGGGTAAAGTATGTGTAACAAGTCTTATTATCATCCACATGGAAAAAAAAAAAAAAGAGAAGCAAAAGAATTAAGTGAAGTTGGGGATTTGCCTGGCACGCTGAAGAACCTGGGTTTTATTCTCAGTATTGAGAAAGAGAAAGAAAGAAAGAAAGAAAGAAAGAAGAAAGAAAGAGAAAAGAAGGAAGGAGGGAAGGAAGAAAAGAAGAAAAAAAGAAAGAAAAGCAAGAAAGAGAGAAAGAGAAAGAAAGAATGGGGGGGGAGGAAGGAAGGAAGGAAGAAAATTAAACAACCCATCCAGGTCATTCAACTAAGCAAGGGTAGGACATATTTTCAGTCTAAAGCCCATGTTCCTTCTCTTACAAGAAAATATTGAGCCAGGCAACACTCCCAGCTCACGCTTATAATCTTAGTTACTCAGAAGGCAAAGATCTGAGGATTCAGGGTTAAAGCCAGGACAGACAAATCTGAAAGACTCTTACTTCCATTTAACCAGCAAAAAGCTAGAGGTGCAGTTGTAGCTTAAGTGGTAGAGTACTACCTTTGAGTGGAAAAGTTAAGCAAGAGCATGAAACCCTAAATTCAAGCCCTAGGACTGGAGACAGACACACACACATACACACACCCCTAATAAAACAAAAATAGACAACTGTGGTCAAAATAAATAGCTTTAAAGCTTTAAATAGGCATATATATATATTAATTATATATATAAAATTAATTATATAAAATGTGCCTTCTTGGTTAATTGTTGAAATTGGGAGTTGGACAGATGTAAGAGTTCATTACATTTATTTATTTATTTATTTGAATTCAGGGCCTGGGTCCTATTCCTTAGCTTTTTTTTTCTTCTCAAGGTTAGTGTTCTATTACTTAAACTTCATCTTCAGTCCTGGATATTTGGTGGGTAATTGAAGAGTCTCTTGGACTCTGAACCTAGCTCCTCCTATCTGAGCCTCCCGAGTAGCTATGATCACAGGCATGAGCCATGGGCACCTGATTCTTTTATTCATTAATTTATATTTTACTAGCATCAATTAATTATACAAGTAAGTTTCATTTTGACAGCCCATATATTCATGCAATGTACCTTGATTAGACTTACCCCCTCTGTTATTTCCTTCCTCCTCCCATATTCTCTGATTAATTTATACATTTGAGATTTTCTACACTAAAAAGCTTTAAGAAATGTGTGATCTGTGCTGAAATTCTACTCCCCTAAACAACTTGCTTAGGGAAATCCTGTCCCTAGGTTTTATTTTAATGGGTAGGATTTCATTACTGACAATGGCTGCTGTTCACTAAGTGTTTATTGTATCTTGTCCTCTGATAAGTACTGTCCTTACATGTCATACCATTTAATCCTTACAACCAGTTCTTGATTGGCTACTAATATCCCTGTTTTGCAGATAAGGAAACTGGAATTTAGAGGGGTCACATAACTTGCCTAAGATCCACTCTTAGTATCTGAGCTGAGACTGGAACTCAGGTCTGTCAGCTCCCCGCTCCCCAAATCCTATCTTTAACAATTTCAATAGCCTCTCTACCTTACAAACAGAGAGGAATGTCCTTCTCTTCCAGTCAATATTATTTGAAATGTGTTTTCCTTCTCCTGTGTTATAAGAAATTCTAAACATAACAGCTACTGCTGGAAAATATAGGATTTGTAAACAGAATAGTTCTTCCAGTCAGCTAGGCCTGTCTGTTTCCACTCCCTGAGGGGATTCAAGCACTTAACTTTGTTTTGTAATCTCAGGTAGATGCAACTGGCATCCATCTACCATCTGAGCACAGGGGTCATGGTTATTTGTTTACTTTTTTTGTGTGTTCTAGCAAATGGAACTTCTCTCAAAGAAAATGGATGGGTTGGATGCTGGAGGCTCATACCTTCAACCCTAGCTACACAAGAGGCTGAGAGGCTGAGATGTGAGGATTTTTGTTTAAAGTCAGCTGGGACAGGAAAGTCTATGAGACTCTTTCTTCCAATTAACCACCAAAAATCTGGAAGTAGGCCTATGGCTCAAGTGGTAGAGGCCAGTCTTGAGCAAAAAAGCTAAGGGATAGTCCCAGTACCAACACACACACACACACACACACACACACACACACACACACACACACACACACACTATATATATATATTCATATATATATGAAAAGGGAAAGCAGGTGTACAGTGAACAAGGAGGGATGAATTGCCTTTGAAGGAGATTTAAGTTCTATTTCTTCTCATTTGTAGAGGTTCATTCTTTGTTGGGCAGTCAGTCTTTGCCTCTTTGCCTCTTACTGGGTTGAGATGCACCCCCCCCCCCCCATCTCAAATCTTCCTTGATTTTAGCCAACTCCAGCACTGGTTAGCGTAACCTCTCCAATCAGGAAGCAGACTTTTCAAACTAGTGGGAAGAGCCTTGGGGCTGTTATCTGCTGTGGAATCAAATATTTAGCAGGAGAACTTTCAGAGTGCTTCGGGGACATAGGGAAGTGTTTAGATATCAGATTCTCTCCTGCCAGGTCAAGCAAACCCCCTGTTGACGAATGGCTGTGTTTCCTCAAGCATCTTTCCCAGCAGCAAGCTATCTTGCCTTGCCCTTTAACTCCCTGTCCAGCTGAGAGGCCCCAGGCCTGCAGAAGCTGTTCTTCTAATCCCCATCTCAGCCTGGAGCTGCTGCAGTGGGCGATGGAAGATTGTTTACAGAAGAGGAAGGCTCACTGCCTTGCACCTGGTTTCTGTCTGGCCCACGCTGATGGGATGAAGGATACTTCATTTATCTCAGTCTCTCTTCTTAGGCAGCTCCTGCTGTCACGGCAAGCTTGGGCCAATGTTTCATGCCCTGATAAGCAGCTTTCTGAAGAGCTGGGGAGAGCCACTTACAGCCTTTACATACCTCTCTCCCTACACATCTCTACCAGGGACTCCCCCATCCCTACCCCAGTTGCCACAGGCTGCAGGGCTGGGTGGGGCAGAGGCTGCTGAAGGTTGGGGTAGCTGGTCCAGTGGCTCGTGCATTTCAGGTCATCGAAGCGTGTTCTCTATTTACAGAGTTTGCAATCTAGGTGGTCAAATAACCCATCCGTCCTTTTTGCCTCAGGGAAGTGAGAGAGACAGGGCATTTTCTGGGCAGAGGGTATCAAAGGGCAAAGCTTGGATTATGATGTATGATAGAGACATGATAGACAAGAAAAAGAAAAAGGCCCCAAGGAAGAGACACGTTTTTCTGAAAGTTGGGAGTGGAGAATGAGGCACATCGTTTTCTAACAGCCACTAAAGGTCAGGCTCTGGTGGCTCCTGCCAGCATTTTTAGCTACTCAGGAGGCTGAGGTCTGAGGATCTGGTGCAGGAAAATCTGTGACACTCTTATCTCCAGTGAACCACCAAAAAAAGCTGGAGATGGAGCTGTGGCACACGTGGTAGAGTGCCAGCCTTGACTGAAAAAGGGACAGAGCCAGGGCCTTGAGTTCAAGCCCCTAAAGATAAAGAGAAGTGATATTAATACATTTTATGGGGTGCTGACCATCACCTAAGCCCTGTGCTGAGCATTTGATCTCATTTAATCCTCAGAGGTAAATACTCTTGTTACATCCATTTACATCTGAGGAAACAGAGGATTAGAGAGATTAAGTAAACAGCTAGTAACAAGAAGAACTAAGATTTAAACATATGATAGCTTGGTTCCCTGCAGCCACACTGTCGATCTGACTTCCTATGGGCAGCACAGTCGGAGGATCTGCTAGATGGATGCTCATGTGTCCCTCAGTGGATCAAGTCTCTAGGTCTCTAGGACCTCATTTTTTTTGCAAAACCTACAGCTTTCAGAGGTCCAGGATCTCAGCTCATATGCTTTCTCCTCTTCCATCCTCTGGTGGCAAACAGTTGCAGCTTTGATACCAGAAGCCATTATATTCTGAGGGAAGTCTTCCTTAGTTTCTTGTAATTTTTTTATTTGTATTTTTTTTTTTTTTTTACTGTTGGTCTAGCAACAGCATGACTTCTAGCCTTCCTTCTCTCCTGTATTTCCCTTCTTCCCTTCTTCCTTTCCTCATTCCTCATTCCTCCCCTTTCTCCTTCCTTCCCTTCTTCATTCCCTCCCTTCTGCCCTTTCTTTCTTTCTCTCTCTCTCTTTCTCTCTCTCTCTTTTTCTCTCTCTCTTTCTTTCTTTTGCAAGTACTTGAACTCAGGGCCTAGGTGCTATCCCTTAGCTTTTTCGTTCAAGGCTGGTGCTCTACCACTTAAGTCACAGCTCTATTTCTGGTTTTTCGGTGCTTCATTGAGATAAGAGTCTCATGGACTTTCCTGCCTGGCCTGGCTTCAAATAGAGATTTCAGATCTCAACCTACTGAGTAGCTAGGATTGCAACTTTGAACCACTGGCACTAGGCTTAACAGCAAGCATTATTTATCCTGTCCAGCCAGGACTCTCCAAAGTGGCAAAATGCCTTCCTTCACAGTGTCCCCTTTCCTATGTCTTTTTCAATGAAGTTTTGGAGGCCAGGGCCCTCTTGGCTCAACTGGCAATTTCCTCTGTGACAACAGTACTCTGTTGTAGGCACACAGTCCTGTGGCTGGTTTCTTCAGTGGGGAGGGGGATGGCAGATGGCAGAATTTTAGAGACCAGTGTGAGATTTCTCAGGAGTAAGGATGCCTGGTTTTACTTGGTGATAACCCTGGCACTGGAACCTGCAGTGTAGGCAGCAAATCTAGGAGGTGGCTGGGGAAGCAGACCGTGAATGGTAAGGGAGAAGCTACACTTGAAGACTACAGGAACATGCCAGATTATGGGGTTTTGAAGAAGCAGATTTCCATCAAAACAACCATTTCCCTTTTACTTGGATAAGTCCCTTTGCTGCTGGAAGTCCATCAGCTCAGTTTTTAGCCTCTGCCCCAGAAAGAGTGAGTGTGTGTGTGTGGGGGGGGGGGGTGGGGGGGTTGGTGTAGCTCAGGGATAGAGCAATTGCCTAGTATACACAGCCTTTAGTTTGATTGCACTGAACACACACACACACACACACACACACACACACACACACACACACAAATTGAATAATGCACTGAGATTAGAGGAGGAAGGGGATTACTTCCTCCTCGAATAGGTTTTTGAGTCATCTTGACAAGTCGTGGCTTTCTCTGTCCTGGGAGAACACTGGGGTTGGCCAGAGAGAGGATTCTCATCAGACTGTGCACAGGCTTCCGCTCCACCCACATGCACCTGTTGTGCTGAACCAGGTAAGGGAGTGTGGTCCTGTAGGATGGTGCATCCTGGCTCTTCACATTGCTGCTGAGGATTCTGGAATGTTTCTAGCTTTAGAAGCTGGGTGTTATAATGACAGCCCAGGGAAGAGAGCCCTGGACCAGCTGGGCCAGGACTGAAGAGGTGTTTGTCACATTCTTGATTCTTTTTCTGAATTGCTAGGGTGCTAGAGGGATATTAAACACTTAGTGTCTCTGAGCCTCTCCTTCTAGAATATAGATGTTTTACTCATGCACTGTCATAAGAACGTGATATAAACAAGGAAAAATGGAGCCACTTCAGTTAAGTGTCCCTTACATTCAAGGCAAGATAGCTTTGATTGTTTGTTTGTTTGTTTGTTTTGGGGGGGGTCCGGTCGTGGGGCCTGAACTCTGGGCCTGGGCGCTGTCCCTCAGCTCTTCAGCTCAAGGCTAGTGCTCTACCACTTGAGCCACAGCACTACTTCCGGCTTTTTTCTTTTTGCTTATGTGGTGCTGAGGAATCGAAGCCAGGGCCTCAGGCATGCAAGGCAAGCGCTCTACCACTGAGCCACCTTCCCAGCCCCAAGATAGCTTTGATAAAGGTAAGTCCATGTCCTTTCTCTCTCTAACTCTTTCTTCTAGGCTCCCAACCCCCCCTTTTTTTGTGCCAGTACTGGGGAACACAGGGTATGGCTGCTGTCCCTTAGCTATTTTTCACTCATGGCTGGAGCTCTCCTACTTGAGCCACACATCCACTTCTAGCTTGTTGGTGGTGGTTAATTGGAGATAAGAGTCTCTCAGACTTGCCTGCATGGGAAGGCTCCAAACCACTCCTGGGTAGCTAGGATTACAGGCATAAGCCACTGGTGCCCAGAATGGGTTCCTTCTTTAAGGAGGAGTCAAATCAGCTGCAAGGGGTCTCCAGAGCACAAAGCACTGATGGAGGGCTTTAAGCCTCTTTTCTGCAATTGTAGCTCCTATCTGACCCCTTGAGGACAGACAGTTGGGAGACCAGGGGAGACAGGTGGGGGCAGGGAGGGGATGGGGTTTCACACCCTTCCAACCTGACGCCACCAGGACTGCAATGGTGACAGGCCCTGACTCAGCATCCAGAGCAGCTGACTCTGTGGACAAGAAGCAGATAAAGTACGCCAGGCCTCTTAATGAACTCAGCGCCAGCTTCAGATAAACTGTCGCCACTTATTCCTCTCTGCTCTCCATGCTGCAGAACAGACTCTGCTCTGTATCACCAGGGTTTTGGAAGAGAGCTAGAGTCCCAATGCCAGCCACTAGCCAGGCAAAGTGCGGAGGGAGTGAAGATTCCAGAGGGCTCTGATTAGAACATTGATTCCTCCTAACTCCATCTGAATCTAAGCCTGCTTATTGAGAGGAGGAAGAATACAACTGTCTGCAGAATGGAAGTAAAAAGTACTGGGGAGGAGGGGTGGGTGGGAAGGTGGCTCAGTGGTAGAGTGCTTGCCTTGCATGCATGAAGCCCTGGGTTTGATTCCTCAGTACCACATAAGCAGAAAAAGCCAGAAGGGGTGCTGTGGCTCAAGTGGTAGAGCGCTAGCCTTGAGCTGACTTGCTGAGGGACAGTGCGTAGGCCCAGAGTTCAGGCTCCATGACTGATGAAACAAACAAACAAACAAACAAAAAACCCACAACTACTGAGGTACTAGATGCTGGTGGCTCATGCCTGTAATCCTAGCTACTCAAGAGGCTGAGATTTGAGGACTGTGATTCGAAGCTAACCCAAGGAGATAAATTGGAACTAATTTTTGGGGGTGGGTGGGTCCTGGGATTTGAACTCAGGGTCTGAGCACTGCTGTCCCTCAGCCTTTTTGTGCTCAAGGCTAGTGCTCTACCACTTGAAAGCCACAGTGCCACTTCCAGCTATTTTCTGAATAATTTATTGGAGACAAGAGACTCATGGACTTTTCTGGTCAGACTGGCTTGGAACTGGGAGCCTCAGATCTCAGTTCCTGAGTAGCTAGGAGTACAGTTGTAAGCCACTGGTGCCCAGCTGGAGACTCTTATCTCCAATTAACAAAAGCCATACATGGAGGTATAGCTCAAGTAATAGTATGCCAGCCTTGAGCAAAGAAGTTAAAGGAAAGTAAGAGGCCCTGAGTTCAAGCCCCAGTACTGGCATTAAAAAAAAAAAGACACCAAACAAAAAAAAACACTGGGCGATGCTAACTTTATTAATGTTTTATCCTTGCTTTTTACTACTCTCCACCCCCACCCCCATACTGCCTTTGAATCATGCATTCATTCTAACCACATTAGAGTTATGTCCATTCCAAGGAAGTAAATTCTGTTTAGAGGTGTGGAGAACCCTATTGGAGATCAGTAGGACATGGCAAAAACTAAAATCTGGGAGCCTTATTCCCATCAGGAATATTCCATTATGATAGTTTCCCCTCCAGGTAGCTCAATAATTGCTCCATTTTAAGCTTTGTTTTGGCTCTTTGAACCCTGGGCAGGCAGGTGCTAAGACATGGATCATGCCTTTGGAAGTAACTGGGTCAAGCAGATTCAAGTTTATTTCTTCTAGGTGGCATGCTGCTAGGGAAGCCCCAGGAGCTTGTTTAAGAGTGATATAAATGTGAACTGATAAATATTCCTCAGGGTGTGAGCAAGCAGTCATTTTTTATGAGGGAAGTAAAGAAACATTTTCTGAAGGCAGTGGAGAGAGGGGAAGCTGTTTCTCATGTGCAGTGTGACGTCAGTGTTCGGAAGCAGGTTGAAATTACCTCAAAGGCGTTTTTGAACACAAAGCTGAGGTCTAGATCAGTGGAGCATGTCAGGGCTTTACACTTCTGGAATGTTTGTTGTGATCTCAAGAGTCCATCGAAGCCAGGTGCTACTGGAGACTCACATCTGTAATCCTAGCTGTTCAGGAGGCTGAGGTCTGAGGGTTGAGGCTCAAAGCCAGTCTGGGCAAGAAAGTCTGTGAGACTCTTATCTCCAATAAACCACTAGAAAACTAGAAGTGAACTGTGGCTCAAAGTGGTAGAGTGCTAGCTTGAGCTCAGAGCAGTGTCCAGGCCCCGAGTTCAAACCCCACAAGACAAAAAAGAAAAAAAAAGTCCTCCATCAGGGTCTAGCACTGGTGGCTTATACTTGTAATCCTAGCCACTCAGAAGACAGATCTGAGGATCACAGTTCAAAGCCGGGCAGAAATATCTGTGAGACAAATAGATTTGATCATTCAGCAAAAAGCTGGAAGTGGAGGCATGTCAGCACTGGGGCTTGAACTCAGTGCCTCATGCTTGCTTAGCTTTCTCACTCTCTACCATTGGAGATGGAGTCTCGTGGGCTTTTCTGCTCATGGCTGGCTTCAAACCTCAGTCTTCTAAATCTCAGGCTCTTGAGCAGCTAGAATCATGAGGCATGAGCCACCTGTGGCTTGTTTCTTTTTCTTCCTTCCTTCCTTCCTTCCTTCCTTCCTTCCTTCCTTCCTTCCTTCCTTCCTTCCTTCCTTTCTTTCTTTCTCTCTCTCTCTCTTTCTTCCTTCCTTCCTTTCTTTCTTTCTCTCTCTCTCTTTCTTTCTTCCTTCCTTCCTTCCTTCCTTCCTTTCTTTTTCTTTCTCTCTTTTTTCTTTTTTTTTTTTTTGAGCCTAGCTTCTATATTTGGATGCATTGATACCCTCCATTAGTTTCACCTGTCATTCCATAAGTTTCTTCTATTAACCAAATAATGGCGGCTTAAGGCAGCTGTAATCACTTATCAGGACCTTGTTGAAAATTTTATTTATCTACTTAGTTAGTCAGTTGTGAGGCTTGAACTCGGGGTCTGGGTGCTCTCCC
Source organism: Dipodomys spectabilis (assembly GCF_019054845.1). Lineage (NCBI taxonomy): Eukaryota > Metazoa > Chordata > Mammalia > Rodentia > Heteromyidae > Dipodomys > Dipodomys spectabilis. The sequence goes on along the minus strand of NW_024870695.1, from coordinate 15,101,233 downwards.
TGAGCTCTTTCACTCAAAGATAGCACCCTACCACTTTGAGACACAGTGTCACTTCTGGTTTTCTGGTAGTTAATTGGGTATAAGAGTCTCATGGACTTTCCTGCTTGGGCTGGTTTCAAATTGTAACCTTCAGATCTCAGCCTCCTGACTAGCTAGTATTACAGGTGTGAGCCACTGGCATCAGCCCTTCAATCTTTTTATTTCTTTTTTTTCCCCTATCACCTAACAACATCACTAGCCCTAATCACTAATTCACAAGCACAGACCATTAGTAATAATTGCCAGTATATCTGTCGCCCAGCCTCTACCTTCAGGAAGCACTCAACAAATGTTTGTTCAGCCCAACAGTTATCTAGCACAGGCTCTCAAGAGTTGTTTATCAAAGTACACTAGTAAAGAAGTATCATGGGTCTCTATGACTCCTCCAGCTTTAGAGAAAACTTCAAATTCCACCTCCTCCTTCCATCAAAAATAGTAACATCATCTTCTTAACCCCAAGAGGAGATTTTGAAACAAATTCAATCCATGATTCAAGCCAGGAGCTACAGAAACCTGGTGAGTATGGGATTCTTCATGCTTGCACTGGAAAACAGGCTCTGCGGCCTTTTCTTTGCCTAGAAGCACATCATGTGGGAAAAGTGAAAAGCACTGATAGGGCCGGCCATGTTTGCAGTCAGGGGTCAGCAGGAGCAGGTACTGGGCCACAGTAACTGGGGTTGGCCTGTAAATGCTGGCCAACATTTGGGATTTTCTCTGGATTTGTTGACACTGGGAAAATCTGAGGTTAAGCAGGCAGGAGATTTCACTCATCTAAAGGGATCCAGGGCTGAACAGGAAATGCTTCGATTTCTTTGCTTGCCTTCCCAAGAGAGCAGAACTGAAGCAAAAACTCGGAGGAAGGTTGAATTTTTATGCTGCAAAGAGTTTTCGGAAGATCTAGGCCATGAAGATGGATCCCATTAGTAAATCTGACAGCAATTCCATGCTTCCTTGCATTTTAGCAGCTCATACCAAAATATAAATGAGAGGAAAACACTATCTTTGATAAGAGAGCTGTCAATCCTACTCTCTCTGTTCAGTTACAGAGTCGGTTTTTCTACCTGGTTAAGGCTGGTGGGCACAGTTTGACCCACGCATTTTCATTCAGCCCTCTTTGTGTCTGGTGAAATCTGGGAGCCATAAGACAGAATTCCTGTAACTTTGTCATCTTTGGCATGCGTCAGATCCTAAGCCACAGAGTGAGTGAGCCCCACATGAAACAAGTTGCAGGGTGGCCTTTGATCATATGAAGAGTGGAGAGGCTTGGTTCATCCTTGTCCAACTTCTTTGGAAGTCATTGTGATGACTATTTTCCTTCCACATAACAATCCTGGAGGTGGGGTTCTGCTCTTCCGGTATGGGTGAAGAAAGCCCTTCCATGGCCTCTACTTGTTCTGCAACCAAACAAGAATCCTGTAGCCTTGGGATCTTCTAAAAGCTAGATAATAAGGAAAAAAAGTACTGGCTTCAAGGTGTACCTGTTTCTAGTTTCAACAAGTGAGTTGTATACAGGTATGTGCAACCTTATTCCTACTTCCTTTATATTTATTCAGCCAGTTCTAAGACTTAAACTCTGGGCCTGGGTGCTGTCTCTTTTGCTCAAGGCTGGTGCTTGATCACTGGAGTCATAGCTCCACTTCTGACATTTCAGTAGTTAATTGGAGATAAGAGTCTCATGGATTTTCCTTCCTGCCCTGGCCTTGAACCTCAGTCCTCAGATCTCAGTCTCCTCAGTAGCTAGGATTATAGGTGAGTTACTGACATCTGGCTCTTACATCCTTTAATTTAGTTGGTTTGGCTCATAGAGTTGATGGTAGCTATGTTGGCTTATTTCTAATCTTTCCCCCCTCCCCCCGCTGCAGTGTTTCTACTCCAGGATGTCTGCGAGTTCATTCATTCATTCAACAGGTATGGAACAACAATGGTGTGTGAAGTACTGTGAAGTTCTGGGAGAGAACCACTACTTTCTCCTTACCTATCCAAGTGTACCTACTCAGACTTTCTTTTTAAATCACAGAACATGGAGAATTGTATTCTATTTATGTAATATATTTTCATCTACCTTTAAATGACAATGAACATCTTGAGGGAAATAGAGTCTTACTAGGTGTGTGTATGTGTGTGTGTGCTGGCACTGGGGCTTGAACTAAGGGCTTCATGCTCTCCCTTAGCATTTTGTTCAAGGCTAGTGCTCTATAACCTAGGCCATAGCTTCACTTCTGGTTTCTTGGTGGATTTGGAGCTAAGAGTCTGTCTTGGATTTGTCTGCCTTGGATGTTTGAACTGGAATCCTCAGATGTCAGCCTTCTGAATAGCTAGTATTTCTTTTTCATCCTAATCATCTAATTGAGAAATATTTAATATATATTGACTAAATAAATGGAATGAAAGCTGGGTGCTGGTAGCTCATGCCTGTAATCCTAGCTACTCAGGAGGCTGAGATCTGAGCATCACAGTTTGAAGCCAGTCCAGGCAGGAAAGTCCATGAGACTCTTATCTCCAATTAACTTCCAGTAAATCAAAAGTGGGGTTGTGGCTCAAAGTGGTAGAGTGTTATCCTTGAGCAAAAGAGCTCAGGGACAGTGCCCAGGCTCTGAGTTCAAGCCCCATGACTTAATAAATAAATAAATGGAATGAAGAGGAATGAGAGAACAAATATATACGTATTTTTTTTCCTGTAAGATAGGGTTCTTGCCATGTAGCCTAGACTGGCCTCGATCTTAAGTCTTGCCTTAGCTTCCTAAATGCTGGGATTACAGGCACAAAACTACCATACCCAGGTTAATAAAGATAAGTTAATCAGAAAAATCCAGGCTCAAAAAATAAAGCAACAGATTTAAGTTCTTTAGAGTAATGGGTCTGTGGTAAACATACAAAATGACTCTGAGTTTGGAGATTTGACCTTGTCAACCTTGATATATCTACAGCCTCAGTGTGGTGACTGAGCTGTTAATAGTGTCACAAAGATGCTTGAAAGGACTGAGGACAGATGAAAACATGTTGTCTTGTTGCAAACAATGTAGTTCATATATTCGTGAGGGAGCATTGCTTAAAAACTGTTTCAACAATACATGATCGGAATTGATTTGCAGAGTTATTAATAGACCACTCAGAGTTCATATTTTTGGGTATATTTTTAAAAAGCCAGGGGGTATGTTTGACAAATAAAAAGCTTTATTTGACATTCATAACTTGAATTTGAAGATAAGCATAAACTTGTGAAAATATTACCATAATCAATGCCAGAAACATGATCTACCAGTCCAAATGTTGCTAAACATTCTGGAATAGAAATGTAAAAGGTCAATAGTGAGACTCTTGTAGCAGGGATCGCTCCTCTTTTGTTTTTGTCGTTTTCTGTTGTGTATTTATGTTTTTGGAGATAGGGTCTTTCTAGGTAGCCCAGGCTGGCTTCAACCTTGCAGTCTTCCTGCCTTAGCTTCCCAAGTTATAAATAACATTTTCTTTTGGTAATTATTAGAGGTGGTGCTGGTACTAGGGCTTGAACTCAAAACCTCCTGCATGTTCTCTCTCTCTCTCTCTCTCTCCTCCCTCCACCTATAGCTGGTACTCTACCACTTAGGCCATGCCTCTAGTTCCTTTCTTTCTAAAATATATTACTTTACTTTTTTTTTTTTTTTTTTGATTGGTCATTGGGCTTGAACTCTGGGTCTGGGTGCTGTCCCTGAGCTCTTCAGCTCAAGGTGAGTGCTCTATATTTGAACCACAGCACCACTTCTGGTTTTCTGGTGGTTAATTGGAGATAAGAGACTCACTGACTTTTCTGCCTGGGATGGCTTCGAACCGTGATCCTCCAATCTTAGCCTCCTAAGTAGCTAGGATTATAGTCGTGAACCACCAGTGCATGGCTACTTTACTTTTTTAAGATAAGGTCTTGGGGCTGGGAAGTGGCTCAGAGGTAGAGTGCTTGTCTTGCATGCATGAGGCCCTGGTTTTGATTCCCCAGCACCACATAAGTAGGAAAAGCCAGAAGTGGTGCTGTGGCTCAAGTGGTAGAGTGCTAGCCTTGAGCTGAAGAGCTCAGGGACAGTGCCTAGGCCCAGAGTTCAGGCCCCACGACAGACAGACAGACAGACAGACAGACAGACAGACAGACACACACACACACACACACACACAAGACAAGGTCTCACTATATAGCCAACTTGGCCTATCCCTTCCAGTCTTTCTGCCTCAACCTCAGCTTCTGGAATGCTGGTATTACAGGCTTATGCTATGATACCTAGCTTGTTTCCTTTTATGTAGAGGAGAAGTTGAAGCCTAAGAGACTGTGCAGAAGACCTATTATTAAATAATGGAAGAGATGGAATTTGAATCAAAGTCTCCCAATTCACAATCACATACTTAGAAATTATACCATTGCTACCCCCCTCCCCCCATGTCTGACTGGACCCCCCCCCCCCCCAACCCCTGCCACACATTGAGATGGAAATCTGTCTTCTATGCAGGAAGGTGTCTGGTCCAGAGCTGGGGTTGCTTTTCCTACTGGGTTGTTCCTGTTGCATTGGATTTGTTTGTATGATACTCCTCTAAGCCAGACTAGACCAAAGCTCCATTCCTGTATGCTGCTTCCTCTTCCTGTAAGGACATTGAGCTAGTGCAGGCCTGGCTAGGAAGGATGGGCTGCTTGTAAGATCCTTGCCCTTGCTAGTGGCCAGGGAGGTCCAAACCTGCCCACACCATCCTGTCCTAGGATGTGTTCTCCCAGGGTAAAGTCCATGTACCCTCCCACCCTGAGCCCCAGGAGAGGCACAGACATAGGAGCGAGAAGAAAGATCCCCGTAACTATAAATATTTCTCAAATGTCTCCTGTAAATCTCCAGCCGTGTCAGTGAGACACAAGGAAGAGAGTTTGAGTTAGAGCCGATCAGAGACCACATTCTCCCAGAGGAAGGCAAGCCTGCCCATCAACCCAGCCCTTCTGGGCCGCAGGACCACCTCGGGAGGAAGCATCTCCTGACAGTTGTTTTTTCCCCCCCGGGGAGCTGAGATCGTTGGGAAGATGCCCATCTCTCCTTTGCGTCCCTGCCCTTGGGGCTTGAGTTCTGGATCCTCCCGGGGTGTGCCCTCTTGTGAGGCCGAACTGGGGGGACCAAGAGGGCGCGGAAGAACTGAGACGTGGCAGAAGCAAACTGCCCGGGCCGATGGGTGATTTATGAAGTGCTGAAAAGCATCTTCGAAGCTGTCATTTATCTTACAGCTCTCAGCCTAAATAAACACGGAATCGGCCTAATTATAGTTACAGTGGAAACACAACCCAGCTCCCGCGAGGCTCCGCCCAGGGCGCAGGGCGCACCAGCCCACAGCTGCACCCTAGTGGCGGCCGCCGCGCGCCAAAGGCTCCCGCTTGCCCCGCAGCCTGCGGGTTCCCCACTTCCCTGCAGACGCCCCTCCATCCTCTCTTCTTTCCCGGCCCCCACAATCCCAGGCTGACACACCCCTAAATCAGGAAAGGCAGTGGGCAATCTTGGCTATCCCTTAGTGGTTTAGAGAGCAGAGCATCCTTTTTCTTCCTTGGTGATTTTGTGTCCTCTGAAGAGAGAAGTCCTCTTCTTGATCCTTCTGTTCTCTAGTGTTGTCTCTGGACTTGAACTTGGGACCTCCCTGCCTCTGGCATGGAAGACACTTCTTACCTTTGGAGATTCTTTTGATTCTGGACTTCAGAGCAGAGAGGCAGATGCCTCAAAAGAAATCAGGAGATGCTGCAGAGTGAGTCTGGATAAAGAGCTCGTCCTTTGGGGTGCCCCCTCCAACCAAGTTTTTGTCCTGAAGGGTAGAGGTTAGGGTTAGGGCTGTGCTGGGCACAACAAGGAATACCGGTTATTTTAACAGCAAAGAAAAAATGAATAATGAAGACATAATACCATCCACACTGAAAAATCCTGTTCCCTACAAATGAGAATCTCAGAGCCTTAGGCTGTGCATCAATGGGGAAGTTTCTGATGTTACCCACGTTGTGTTAACTTACATGCTGGCATATACATTATACCAGACAGATGACTCATAATTTACTGCCTTCTTGCTGCATGTGTAGGGTCTTGTTCCTGTGGACAAATTTGGGGATCTAATAACAAAGCAAAGGAAGGTTTCCTCAAGGGCAAATGTAATCTGAGCCGGCCCCCTGGAGGATGCAGCCTGTAGGAAAGGGGTATAAATAATTGTTGCCACCTACAAGTTGGATGGGAATGCAGAAATCTCGGGGAAAGAGACACTGGAGGCCAGCACAGAAGATAACTCAGGCCAGGTGTCAGTGGCTTAGGCAACTCAGAAGACTGAGATCAGAGGATCGTCGTTCGAGGTCAGCCTGATCAGGAAAGTCCATGAGACTCTTATCGCCAGTTAATCACCCAAAAAGCTGCTAGTGGAGCTGTGGCTCGAGTGGTAGAGTGCTAGTCTTCAGCAAAAAAAGCTCAAGACAGCACCAGGCTTTGAGTTCAAGTCCCAGGATAAGCACATGCACTTGCATATGCGTGTATGCGTGTGGGCACAGACACACAGAGAGAAAATAATTCAGGAGAGGAAGGAAGTAGGTCTTCTCCTCGAGAGCACAGGCTAGGGATTGTCTTTCTGCAGTGCTGGGGATGGAACCTCAGGCATGTTAATGGTCTCACAAGAGTTGAAGGGCTTGGGCAGCTTGTCTCTGATGAGAGGCTGTGTGTGTGTGTGTGTGTGTGTGTGTGTGTGTGTGTGTGTGTGTGCGTGTTAGGGCTTGAACTCAGGGCATGAGTGCTACCCCTTAGCTTTTCTCCTTAAGGAAAAAACCTTCTACACTTGCCATAGCTCAGCTTCTAGCTTTTTGGTGTTTAATTAGAGATAAAAGTCTCACAGACTTTCCTGCCTGGGCTAGCTAGCTTTGAACCATGGTTCTCCAATCTTAGTCTCTTGAATAGCTAGGATTACAGGTGGAGCTACTGGAGTGTGGCAGAGGAGAGGCTCTTGGCTCAGCTTTCAGATGACACTTAGCAGCTTTCCCATCAGTCCATGGATCCCTCCTCTCTCCAAAGAGCACAATCCCTCCGCTCCAAAAATTTAGCCTGCCTTCCTAATCCTGCTCAAAGGAGAAAGGCAAAGGCTTTCTCATCCTTCCAGAGGAGCCTCACAAAGGAGAGATTCATTTTTTTTTTTTTTTTTTTACCAGTTACACTACTGCTTATCCATTAAAGTGAGATAAAAATACCTGTTCCCTGCCTGGCTCCCCAAACACCAATTCAAATGAATGAGGATGTAAAAGCTCATGGTAAGAAAATCTCTCCCCAGGTAGTTCAGATGAAAGAGCAGCTCTTTAGCACTTCTAGTGAGTTAGACAATGAGGCTTCTCCTTAGAATTGGCTGGGGTAATCTTCACAGAGGTTTTCTTCCCTCCCCTTCTGGTACTGGGGCTTGAACTCAGGACCTAGACTGCTGTCCTTTAGCTTTCTTTTTTGCTCAAGGATGGTGCTCTGCCACTTGAGCCACAGTTCCACTTCTGGCTTTTTGGTGGTTAATTGGAAATAACCTCTCAGATTTGTCTTCCTTGGGTTGGCTTTGAACCACAAATCCTCAAATCTCAGCCTCCTGAGGAGCTAGGATTTATAGGTGTGAACCACTACCAACGCCTGAACCCCACCCCCACCGCTTTAAATAAGAGAGAAATAATAAGCTTTAGGAAAGTTGAGTGGTTTTCCTGAAGTCACATAGTAAATCATTCTTGAAGACTTAATTCTTGGATTATCTGCTCACAAAGAAGCTTGAAGAATCTTCAGTTTACAATAAGTCTTTGGCAACCAAGACAGAAGAAAAACACACTTTAAGATACCATACCTGTAGTGGTGCACACCTATAATCCTGGCATTTAGGAAGCTGAAGCAAGAGGATTGTAATTTCCAGCTCAACCTGAGCTATACAGAGAGTTCCTGTCTCAAAAAGTAAATGAATTATTAAAATAAAATTACATACATACTCAAGAGTATGCCATTTGTTCCACTTGCAGGAGGTCCTGGACTGAATCCTCAACACTGAAAAGAAAAGACAAAACCCTCCAAGACAATGAGGAAGTCAATTTTTAATAGAAAAGGGAGAAAACTCTACTGCCTTGTCTATCCCCCCCCCATTTCCTCCCTTTCTGCCTTGATTCTTCCTTTTCTTTTTCTCTCCTACATTTTAGTAGTCCAGTCAGCAGTTTTATTCCTAGAATGCTTTGTTCTTTCTTTCTTTCTTTTTTCTTTTTTTTAAAATTGCCAGTCTTTTCCTGCCAGCCATAGGTCCTCCCTCCCGGACTTCCTCAGTTGATGTTGGGCAGAAGTTGATAGCTTATCTTCGCACAGCAATGAGAAAATGAGATAAAAGACTGAGAAGCCAGCAACCCCAGGGCATCTTGGGAAACAGCCTGCCACTGACAACACGTCTATCTGCCCTCCCCCCCCCCCCCCCCCAAAGCTAGATACTTCTAGCTTCTTTCTTTTGCTCTAGTTTGATCCTATAATCAGAGAGGTCATTGGATTCAGGAAGACAAAGGAAAAGACCCAGACAGTGGCGGGTGCACCAGGTCCTCTTGTCCCCTTGTCTTTCCTGCTTTAAGAGGGTTTGAGTCCTGGTTTTGTCTTTCCTTTGCCATGCAATAGCCAAAAAGTCACTCAGTCTCTTCGGGTTCCCAGGCAGGTAGGATCCAACCAGAGTGAAACTTCATGTGTCTGACCGCAGGTTCAGTATGCTGTCTGAGGAGTAGAGAATAATTGCTGTTTCCAGTAACTTCTGCTGAGGCATGCTCTCATACATCACCACTTCCTTGTCATTCTGCTTGGCACCCCTGAATCATGACATGGAAATTTTGCCCCAGACACTAATGTTTTCATATGGAGGACTCCCAATTTCCATTCTGAGGAGCCTCAGGGATTCTTCTCTCTCTCTGTGTGTGTGTGTGTGTATGCTAGTCTAGGGCTTGAACTCAGGGCCTTTTTAAAGTTGGCTTTTTAAATGTTTATTTATTTGTCAGTTGTGGGGATTGAACTCTGGGCCTGAGCACTGTCCCTCAGCTCTTCAGCTTGTCTAGGGCTCTACTACTTCAGCCACAGCGCCACTTCCGGTTTTCTGAGTGGTTTATTGGAGATAAGAGTCTCACAGACTTACCTGCCTGGGCTGGCTTTGAACCATGATTCTCAGATTTCAGCCTCCCGAGTAGCCAGGATTACAGGTGTGAGCCACCAGCGCCTGTCTACACTAGGCTTTTTTTGCTCAAGGCAAGCACTCTACCATTCTACCACAGTTTCCCTTCCAGCTTTTTAGTGATTAATTGAAGATAAGAATGACATGGACTTTTCTGCCTGGACTGGCTTGAAATTATGATGCTTGAGCTCAGCCTCCTGAGTAGCTACAGTTACAGGTGTGACCCACTGGCACAAGGCCACAACACTCTTAAGCCTGTTTACAGATAAGGAAACTAAAGCCCACAAAAGTTGAAGCCAATGGCATGTCATTCCTCTGAAATTAAAAAAACCATATAATGAACTCAGACATAGTGACTCAGACATCCCACTCTGAAACTATATCCAAACAGAACTATATCAAAAAAAGATTCGAAAGTAGATTCACAACAGGCAAAAATGGCAAGTAACCTGTGTCCATCCACACACATGAACAGCTAAACAAAATGTGATATATATGTACCTTGAAATATTATGTACCTTAAAGAAGAGGACATTCTTTTTTCCTTTTTGTGGTTCAGGGGATTGAATCTAGGGCTGTGAACTTGTTAGACAAATGATCTAATACTTGAGCTATGCCCCAGTCCTTTTCTTTGTATTTTGCCCTTGAGATTGGGTCTTGATAATTTTGCTCAGGCTGGCCTTGTACTCTTCATCTCCTGCCTCTACTTCACTAGTAGTTGAGACTACAGGCATTCAACACCACACCCAGACCAAAAAAGGGATGAAATGCTGATTCGTGCTCATACATGGATAACCTTATAAGCATATTATGCTACTTGAAACAAGCCAGTCATGAAAATGGTTTGATTCTATTCAAAATAGTGAAATTCCTAGAGATATGAAGGAGAATTATTGATTCCAGGGACTGGAGGAATGAAAACTAGTGGTTGTTCAATGGTCAGAAATTTAGTTTTAGTTTTCAAGAGTTGTGGAGATTGATTGTAAAATAATGTGAATAGCCTTAACACTGCTGATCTTAAAATGGCTAAGATACTAAATTTTATGTAATGTATAGTCAACCTTAATTAAAAATTTAAAATAGTTTGACACACAGCTCAAGTTTATACTAAAGTCCCATCTCCTCCCCTCTCTCATCATAAAACAACTAATGAGTGCTGGTGGCTCACATTTGTAATCCTAGCTACTCAGGAGGCTGAAATATAAAGATTATGGTTGGAAGCCAGCCAGGGAAGGAAAGCCCAAGGGATTCTTATCTTCAATTAACCACCAAAAAATTGGAAGTACGGCTGTGGCTCAAGTGGTAGACCACTAGCTTTGTGCAAAAGAAGCCTAGGGACAGCACCCATTCCCTGAGTTCAAACCCCAGTACTGGTGTGAGCTCATGCACACACACACACACACACACACACACACACACACATCTTGTCCTGCTCAGCTCCACTGTCTGTTCATGGTTCTCCTGTCTCAGGCCTTTGCTTTTGATGAAAGTACTCTGGCTGTGCTTGGATGCATTTATCCCCCAAAGGCACTTCTCCTGAGGTGTTTGTACTTCCACTTGGACCAGTGGAAAAAGGATGCCTTGAGAATGTCTTTTGATTCAGTGAGCATGGGGCTTGGCAGCCTCCTCTGTTTCCAGTGACTTTGCGGGGATGCCAGACCCCCTCCTCCCAACTCCAGCTAGGATGCTGTTGAGTTCATCAAAAGCCCTGGTCGGAGCTGGAGTCTGGAGTCTGGTAGGAGGGCTCAAGGGCAGCTGTTTGTGGTTTCTTTCCCTCTGAAGGCAAGTCAGAGCAGATGAGTCCCTCAGTGCTGCCCCTTTCCATGTCTGGGAGAGGCAGGATGTGGCTCAGGATCAGTGGAATGGGAGGGGAGTTGGCAAGGAGAGTCTGGGGGGTGCCACAGAAGTGACATATTGCATGAGGTGAAAGATTCCAACCTCCCAGATGACTTTCTCCACCCTGCGGCATTTGTTCTTGGGAAAACCTCATTTCTTCCCCATTCGTTATTCCTGAGGGTGTTTGGTTGGGGAGACTTTGAGAAGCTGCTGCTTCAGATCTGAGGGAATTCCCTCCATGGTGAAGGCAGTTTTCCATCTATGATGTGCATCCAGGCTCCTTATGGACCATCATGCTCTGGGGTGTGGGGGCGGGGCTAACAGGGCTGTGAAGGGCGCCTGACATCTGCTGATGTCATCCCCTGGCCGGGCAGCCCTGGGGCCGGGACAAGCCAAGGACAGGGCAGGGCAGGACAGGGGCAGCTTCTAGAACACAGGGAAACCAAGGGACAATACAAAATCGGTTCCTGGGGACCTCACGAATGTCATTAGCCAGCAAAGCACTGTTCTGGAGACTCCAGGCTGTCTTCATCTTTTAGAGGTTCATGTGTCCAATAGAAGAAAGTAGCAACTTCTCCCCACCAGTAAACAAGTACAATGTAATAATAATAATAATAAAATGGAGTACCTGGGCCAAGTGCCAGTGTCTCACCCGCCTTGCCCAAATCTTCACAGCCCTTCACCACATTGGAGGGCAGGGCTCAGGTTGTTTTTTTTTTTTTGTCGGTCGTGGGGCTTGAACTCTGGGCCTGGGCGCTGTCCCTCAGCTCTTCAGCTCAAGGCTGGTGGTTTATTGGAGATAGGAGTCTCACGGTCTTTCTTGCCCGGGCTGGCTTTGAACCGCGATCCTCAGATCTCAGCCTCCTGAGTAGCTAGGATTACCGGCGTGAGCCACCAGCGCCAGGCTAGGGCTCAGGTTTGATATAAGTGTGTGTGTGTGTGTGTGTGTGTGCGTGTGTGTGTGCGTGTGCATGTGCATGTGCTGGCCAGTCTGAGGCTTGAACTCAAGTCCAGGGTGCTGTTTCTTTTGCTCAAGGTTAGCACTCTACCATTTGAGCCACAACTCTACTTCTGACTTTTTGATGTTTAATTGGAGATAGAAGTCTTACAGACTTTTCCTGCCCAGCTGACTTTGAACCACTATCTTCAGATCTCAGCCTCTTGAGTAGTTAGGATTACAGGCATAAGCCATTGGCATCTGGCTAATGTAATTTATCTAAAGATCTGGAGTAAGGTTTCAGTAAAGATGTGAAGAGGACAAAATTTTGAAATAGGGTTCAGATTTAGGCTAGGAATTAAGTTGAGGCTAATTAAGTTTAGATTTATTTTTAAAATTAGGCTAAGATTAAGGCTGAACTTTTCAATGTTGGTAATATTAACATTTTGGGCTGGAGAAATCTTTCTGAGAGGGGGAGGGGGCTTGAACTCAAGGCCCGTGCACTGTCCCTTTACTTTTTCACTAAGGCTACCACTGGAGCCACAGCTCTATTTCTAGATTATTGGTGAATAATCAGAGCTGAGAGTCTCATAGACTTTCCTGCCCAGGTTGAGCTTCAAACTGTGATTCTTAGATCTCAGCCTATGGATAACTAGAATTACAGAGGTGAGCCATTGGCATCCCACTTGGAGAATTATTTTTTTTCCTTTCTAAAATTTCAATTTGGAATCAATTTTTGTTAGCATCCATTGATTGTACAAAGGGATTTCATTTCAATGCCTACTTGCCCTCTTTCCCCTCACCCATAGGTTGGCTACTTCTGCTGGAGTTGGAGCTGCTCTGTGTATTTTAGAATGCTTAACACCGTACTAGACTTAACCCACCAAATTCTTGTAGCATTTTTTTCCTTTCTCTAAACATAGGAACCCAGAATATTTCACTCAGTATCTAATTTCTCTTGGGGGAAGGATGTTGAGAACCACTGAAATTAAAATAAGGTTGGGGTTTAATATTAGGACTGCAATCAAGTTAAGGTAGGGTCTGGGATTAAGTTATGCTTAGATTGATTTTGCAGTGAATTCAGGTTTAGATTGGGAATTAACCAATTAGGGTTGGGAAGTAACCTAGAGTTATGATTAGAAGTAAGATTCAGGCTCAGGTTCAGGGGTTAACATTTCTACTTTGCTTAGGTTCAGGTGAGCTTCCAGACTAGTGTACCAAGGAAATGTTACACAATACATTTCAGGTCTAAAGAGGAATAATAATGAAATTGTTATGTCCTTATTTCTCTCAGTAAGTACCATAAGGAAGTTCCTGCAGCACCCACCTCCAGAACTCTGGGAGGGATCTCCATAGGAAACAATCCAGAGAGCCGGCTCAGTCTGTGGAGAGTGATTTCACAGTAACCTCCAGTGTAAGGAGGGTGGTTATTTGGCTTTGTTCCATATTTCTCCCCTGGGGTGACATAAGGACAGCAGGAAACTGGCCTGCATTGGGAAGTCAATGCTTCTGCGAAGTCTCTCCTGTGGGTACAAGGAAGCTTATATGGGGGTAGAGTTTTCTAGGGAATATGGCACAATGACCCCAAGGATGCTGGACCTAGGAAGATCTTGGAGACAGTCAGGATGCCAATTGATTTTTGCTTTTCTTGTCCTACTGACAGGGGAGTTGCAAGACAAATTCCTTTCTCTGCTTTAGTTTTCTCATCTGTAAAATAAGCAGAAAGAATCTTGACCCGCAATCCTCTATTTATCTCTGGTTCATTTGGGATGGAGATTCATTTCAACAGGCTGGACGCATTTGGGAAGGAAGATGCTGGCTCAACCTAATTTTTTTTTTTAACAATTCTTTGCTTTTTGGAAAGATGGGATGCACAGAGCTCCATCTAACCAAGCACCCACCTGCCCATGTCAAAGGGTACAGGAGGAATGCTCGCGCCCAAGGTAGATGGGACAGAGGGGGAGCTATACTTCATCAGCTTGTCAACGTGTCATTATGGGTGTTCCTGTGGGAACTAAGAGCAGAGGTATGTGGCAGGAGCCGTGGAAGGGAAACAGGAGGGAGGAAGAGAGAGAAATGGAAGAGATGAAGGAGCTTGTGCCAGTACCACATTCATCCCTGTCATGAGGAGAGCTCTATCAAACCAAGGCCAGGCCTATAAATCAGGCCATAATTAGTTGCAAAGAGAAAGCCTTAACATCCTCATCAAATTGATTAATACATCTTGCTGCTCAGGACAGGCTGGCCCTGCCTTGGAAAAACTGTAAGCTTGCCCAGCTAGGTAGGAATGGAGTGGGGAAAGGGGACGTGTTAGCACAGAGCTGGATGAGTTCTGTTTCTGCGTTTCATCACTTGAAGAAGGCTCTAATAGGTAACAAGGTGCTACTGGGGCTTTTAATTCAGGGCCTAGGGCCTGAAGAATCCAAGTCATGTTTTCCAGGAGTTAGCCTTCATACCATTGGCAAGTTATTTTTCCCCAGTTGACATCAGTTGTACCATCTGGAAAAGGGAGACATTCATTGGAACAAAATTTCCTTCCAGCTCTGACATCATAATTTCTATAAGCTCAATGGATAAACACTTTGTTGGGTCCTAGCTAGGAAAGACTTGGTACAGGTTCTGTTTCCAGAACATCCCACAAGAGGTTAGGAGTTGGGATAAGCTTAAATGATGTTTTTTGTTTTTGCAGGATGCCAGTGGGTTATGCTTGTAATCCTAGTTATTCAGGAAGCTAAGAGCTAAGGATAGAGGTTCAAAGCCAGCCCAAGAAAACAAATCTAAGAGACTCCTAACTCCAATTACCCAGCAAAAAACTGGAAGTAGAAGTATGGCTCAAGTGGTAGAATGCCAGCCCTGAGTAAAAAAGCTCAGGGATAGCACCCAGGCCTTAAGTTTAAGCCCCACTACACACACACACACACACACACACACACACACACACACACACACACACACACACACACACACACACACGAATGACCCACCTGGCTGGGTCATTATGCGGAATAGATAATAGAAGGTACATGTGAAGCACACAGCACAGTGGTTGGCACAGAATAGCTCATCAGCAAGTAATAGCAAGTATAATTATTGTGTACATGGTTCTTAATATCTTGGTAAGGGCACCTTAATCACCTAGAGGGTGAAAAGACTAAAGTCCAGTCAAAAGGAAAGTAAATTCTGGATTCCCTATGGAATCAATCAGTCATTCTCCCAGGAGTATAATGAATAGGCAGCCATTGGTTTTGTATATAGCACTGGACTTAAACTTGGGCTCATATCTCATCTTTACTATTTATAAGTTTTAAGACTTCATTCAGGACCTGTCACCTTTCTGAGCTTTCCTTTCCCTCATGAGAAATACTTTCAGTATTTTATCACCTAATAGATATAAATGATCCTTATTCAATCCAAAGCATTATTTACATATGAAGTCTTTTGTAAGCAATGATCTGGGAACATTCATATCTGCTGTTGACTGCCCCCAAGAAAACCTCCGTCTGAATAAAACAAACTTCTTCTTAAGCCCCTGGGACTTTCTGTTCTATTACTTCAAGGTGATGTCCTGTATGGGTTATGCTTTTTCTATTTCCTATTTTAAGAAAAGTTCTAACCTAACTTCCCATAATAATGAAGACCTTCTACTTGGTGGTGTTTGGGGGCAAACGTAGGCTGATATAGGCCTTCTTCTGTAACCATATGGCTGCTTGTTTATGAAGATACATGCCTTCCAGTCTCTTTTGCCATAGGACTCAACTCTTAGCATTAAGATGTAAGCAGAAATGATGTGGCCAGAGCCATGTATGAGCTGAGACCTGAATAACTGAATAGCTTCTCTACATTTCTTGTTCTTGTTGAGACCCAGGACATTAATGCTCCCATTATCTACTTTTTTTTTTTTTTGACAGTACTGTGGTTTGACCTCAAGTTGGCTAGGCAAGCACTCTACCACTTGAGCCATGTTCCCAGTCCTTGTGGCTTCAATTTGTCTTTAGATAGGGTCTCACACTTTTGTTGTGGCTGGTCCCTGGTTGTGCCCTTCCTAATTATGACCTCCTGTGTAGCTGGGATCACAGGCCTGTGTCACCACAAACAACTTGCTTGTTGTGTTTGCTTCTTCCTAACTTTTTTTTTTTTTTGCTTGACCTAACCTCTTGATCTTTCTGTTCCTGTCGACTGAGTTTGCAGGTGTGAGTCACCAGACCAGGCCTGGACACTCTCCATTTTTAAAAGATATGTTAGAAGTTCCAATATGCTAGAAGTACCTAAGGATAGGTCTGCATCTAGTGCAAAATTATCTTCTAGTAATAATTTTATTGAGACATTTCTCTGGTCAAATATACTCAAGCAATGCTCCTAAAGAGCATCTTTAATTTCCTTCTGTCTTGTACCATCATGCTTTACCAAACCTTATTCTGTTCCTGGAAGGAAGGTCAAGGGTGAAGGAAGATAAAGTCAAAGAGAAGAGAGCTGTAGACAGAACTGAGCAAGCCCAGAAGGACCCACAGGAATCCTGTACTGGGGAAGGGGCAGAGAAGCATTAGCCCTGCAGAAGTAATCCAGAGTTGCCCAGAGGATGTGTCATGAGCCCAAATATGGACCTTGTTTTCTCATACTTCTGATCCCCATAAATAGTGACTCTCTCTAGGTGACCCATTAGCTTCCTCTCCAGTTTGTCATCATCTGTCAAGTATTTCATAGAACCTAGGGCCTTTAGAAAGCTGCCCTCCTGACACTCACCCTCTCTCCTGGTGGAATGCTTTTTAAAATGTTTAGCTGAGCAGATGGTTTGGAATGTGGGGACGGAATGCTTCCTTTTCAAGGGCCAAAAGCTATGAGATTCTAGCAGCCACAGGATCAGGGGGAGAGGAAACAAGGAAGCAGGCACCCATGGTACCATCTAGCCACAGGTGGGAAGGCAGAGGAGGGAGGGAGGGGGGAGAGCTGTCTCATTTTGTCTCAGCACTGGCCCGAATCCTGGGGCAGGGCCGGAAGGAAAGAGCCAGTTGCAAATGTTCCCATCTCATCTCACAGCTCACCAAGTATTACAACCTCGTCCATAAAAACCACAGTGCTAAGCTGCCAGGAGTGTTAAATTCAAGGAGCTGTGACCAGAAGCAGGCGAGCTCCGGGGAACACAAGGAGTGAGCTCCCATTCGACCCTCCTGGCTCTTAGGCAGGGGCTGAAACCCAGCAGCAACCTTAGCCTTTGCCTTTTGCCTCTCTCTCTCCAGTCTGAGTGTTTTAAGGGAGTCCTGAAACTCCTTAACAGGAGCTAGGCTGCCTCAGAGCAGAAAATAAATGCCTTCAAGCCACATAAATCAATGAAAATTAGTAGGAGTCAAAGTAAAGATCCATCCTTCACCACTTGGATGTTTGAGCCAAGGTTCTTCTCGGTGATTTAGAGCCGTATAATTGAGTGATCCGATCTCAGTTGGCTTTTATTTCCATCCTCCCTTTCCTCTCCACACAAAGTCCTCTTCTATGAGGCAGGTCCGCACTGGTCTCCAGCTCTTCTGGCGAGAAGCAGGTGTGCACACCTGTCAGTACAGCAACCTGATGGATCTCTGTGCTATCTTGCTTCACCTCCTCCCTGTCTGCCTGCTAATGGATGAATAGTCCGCCCTAGGCTAGGTATGAGTTGTGGGTGGAGGGATACCATTCTTTACAGCAGCTCTCTCCCCTTCCCACAGAAGTGGAGGTGGGTTCCCCCCCCCCACACCTCCCACTGAAATGTGACATCATCACACAGATGGAGAAAGGGGCCTGGGGTTGACTGAATTTCTCTAGATTCAGAGAAATTAGGACCCTGGGTTTGAAGCCAGCCTAGAAAGAAGCTTATCTCTAATTAACTATCCCCAAATTGGAAGTGGCAGTGTGGCTAAAGGTGGTAGAGCACTAGCCTTGAGCAAAAAAGCTTAGGGACTGAGCTTATGCCCTGAGTTCAAGCTCCATAACTGACCAACCAATCAACCAACCAACAAAAAACAAGTCTCATGGACTTTCCTGCCCAGGCTGGCTTTGAATCACAGTCCTCAGATCTCTGCCTCCTGAGTAGATAGGATTACAGGCGTGAGCCACCAGCATCCAGCCTCCTTTTGTAAATAAGTCTCTACATGATGAAGTAACATGATTTTAGAGAAGGAATTTTTTTTTTTGGTTCCAGTTCGGGGCTTGAACTCCATCTGGTCCTTATGTTCTGCTGTTGCTTAGCTTTTTTGACCACTTCCAGCTTTTTGCTGGCTAATTGGAGGTAAGACTGTGTTGGGTCAGTCTACCTCTACTACCTTCAAACTATGATCCTCAGATGGCAGGCTCTTCAGCAGCTAGAAATTACAGGTGTGAGCCACTGGCTCAGGAGGGGAAATTCTGCTGGGAAAAATGGCTTGGTGTGTGTTTGTCATATGGAAGATATTACTAATATTTTAGAGAAAGAATATCACTCTATATGAGAGGGGGGAGGGAGGGGAATGGATAGATGGGGAAGAAGAGAGAGAGAGAAAGGAAGAGGAGGAGGAGGGAGACATCAGCAGAACCAAGAGAGGCCAGAAGCACTGTTGGAACCAGTGAAACTCCATCTTGTTGCATTGAGAAAAGAGCTGTGCATTGTGCCCAGTACAGCTCTAGTCTATGTAATCTAAGTTCTTTCTGGACACTTACAAGATCTTTGGGTGTATCTCTGGCTCACATTTTTGGGGGTACCAGTCGCATGATCTGATGATTGACATATATTCTCTCATAATTTTCCATAGATGAAGAAACAGAAGCTTAGAAAACTTGAATAATGTACTCAAGATCAGATGAGTGGTAGCTGGTGGACTGGGATTTCAGTCAGAATCTAGCTCTGGAGACCATGCTTTGTTGTTTCTCTAGGCCTCAGTTCTTTTTGTTTTGCTTTGTTTTGCTTTTTTCATTTTTTGGTGCTGATGCTAGGGATTGAACTCAGGGCCTTGCGCTTTCCCTTAGCCCTTTTATTGCTCAAGCTGTTGTTCTACTATTGAGCCGCAGCTCCACTTCTATTATTATTATTATTATTTTGGTTAGTTGATTGGAGATAAGGGCCTCTCGGATATGTCTGTGTAGGCTTACTTTGAATCTTGATCCTCAGTTCTCAGCCTCCCAAATAGCTAGAATTATAGGCATGAGCCATTAGAGCCTGGCCTCAGTTTTAGAGTTTCGAAAGACCACCTCACCTCTGGGTCCATACTTTTTCTTTCTTTGTTCCTTCCTTCCTTCCTTCCTCCCTCCCTCCCTCCCTCCCTCCCTCCCTCCCTCCCTTCCTTCCTTCCTTCCTTCCTTCCTTCCTTCCTTCTCTTTCTTTCTTTCTTTCTTTCTTTCTTTCTTTCTTTCTTTCTTTCTTTCTTTCTTTCTTTCTTTCTTTCTTTCCTCTTTTCTTTCTTTCTTTGTAGTCATAGGGCTTGAACTCTGGGCCTGGGCGCTGTCCCTGAGCTTTTCAACTCAAGGCTAGTGCTCTACCACTTGAGCCACAGTTCCAGTTCTGGTTTTCTGGTGGTTAACTGGAGATAAGAGTCTTACGGACTTCCCTGCCCAGGCAGACTTTGATCTGTGATCTTCAAATCTCAGTTTCCTGAGTAGCTAGGATTTCAGGTGTGAGCCACCAGTGCCCAGCCAGAGTTTTACTTTTTTTTTTTTTTTCTGGTTGTGGGACCTGAACTCTGGGCCTGGGCGCTGTCCCTGAGCTCTTCAGCTCAAGGCTAGCACTCTACCACTTGAGCCACAGCACCACTTCCATCTTTTTCTGCTTATGTGGTGCTGAGGAATCAAATCCTGCGCCTCATGAATGCAAGGCAAACACTCTACCACTGAGCCACCTTCCCAGCCCCTTTACTATCTTTAAGAAGTGTTTTTATGGCTCCTTTCCTTGGTCTCTCAGCTACTTGATAGATGAAAGAGGTAATAGATGTAAAGCACTTTGAAAGCTTTTAATCAAACAAGCCCATTGTGAAAGCAAGTTATTTGTACCATATCTCACATGCTAAAAGGCCCGCTTAATACATACTGCTTTAAAGAACTGGAGAGGACACCATCCCCTGTTTTTGCCTTCTCCCAACAGAAACTACATATCTGGGTCTTGCCTAAAACTATCTGTGTCCAAATACCATGTTCATCTCAAAGGCTTCCCTTCCTTCATTTCTCTCTCCAGCCTCTCACAAAATAGGAATGATCCCCCCATATATAAAATATGTGACATCTCTCTGCTCAATTTGTAGTGCTTGCCAATTTTCTTGGTGTCAATTTTCATACAGTGTCTGATTTCCATCACTAAAGGCAGAATCAACATGAGGTGTGCTTAACGCAATATTATATAGTATTTCTACCATTTTGCTACAGTGGATGCAAATAATCCCAAAGGTTAAGCTTGGATCCAGAGGCTTGAAGGACAAGGAAGCCTGTTGAAGCAATTTGTTCATCAGTTGGTAGCCCCGCAAAGTGGAGTGGGTGGAGAGAAAAGATGGAGCATGGATTCAGAAGGGCAGAAGGATTACCCACCTTAGCTCCTTGGCAGGCTCACTGTAAGCAGTCATTCTTATGGTAGAATGGGAATGTTAGAAGAATGCTTCTGTAACTTACACACACACACACACACACACACACACACACACACACACACACACACACGAATCAGCTGGGTTTTAGAAGGGAAATTTCTGGCTGGTCTGGAGTGAGGCCTAAAATCCATGTAATGCAGACGCTGCTGGCCTGGGAACTAACTACTTCTAGTACATACTTGACCTCATCTCAAACCCAGTAAGTTTGTCTAGCTAAGGGAGTCAGGGCAGTAAAACCCGGAGTCTTCCAGTCTTCCTTTCCCACTTCCTGTCTTACACCCCCACCTCTTTCTTTCTTTTCTTCTTCCCTTCTTTCTCTCTCTCTCTTTCTTTCTTTCTGTTTTCTTCCTTTCTTCCTTCCTTCCTTACTCTCTCCCTTCCTTTCTTCCTCCTTCCTTCCTTTCCTTCCTTCCTTCCTTCTGTCCTTCCTTCCTTCCTTCCTTTCCTTCCTTCCTTCCTTCCTTCCTTCCTTCCTTCCTTCCTTCCTTCCTCCCTCCCTCCCTCTCTTTCTTCCTTCCTTCTTTCTTTCTTTCTTTCTCTCTCTTTCTTTCTTTCTGTTTCCTTCCTTTCTTTCTTCCTTCTTTACTCTCTCTCCCTTCCTTTCTTCCTTCCTCCTTCCTTTCCTTCCTTCCTTTCCTTCCTTCCTCCTTTCCTTCCTCCTTTCTTTTCTCCCTTCCTTTCTCCCTCCCTCCCTCCCTCCCCCCCCCCCTCTCTCTCTCTCTCTCTCTCTCTTTCTTTCTTTTTTTCCTTTTTCCAGTCATGGGGCTTGAACTTAGGGCCTGGGTGCTGTCCCAGAGCTTCTTTTGCTCAAGGCTAATGTTCAACCACTTGAGCCAGAGACATTTTCAGCTTTTTTCTAAATGGTTTATTGGAGATACAAATCTCACAGACTTTCCTGCCTGGGCTGGTTTTGAACTGGGATCCTCATATCTTAGGCTCCTGGGTAGCTAGGATTACAGGTATGTGTCACCAGTGCCTGGCTTCTCTTTCTTTCTCTCTTACGAATTTCTACCTCCTCCTCCTCCTCCTTCTTCCTTCCTTATTTATTTATTTATTTTAGCACTGTTGGGATTTGAACTCAAGGCTTTGTGCTTGCTAGGCAAGTATCACTCCAGCTCTGCCTCCAGTCCCTTTTGCTCTGGTTATTTTTTTTTTTTTGGGTCCGGTTGGGGGGCCTGAACTCTGGGCCTGGGCGCTGTCCCTCAGCTCTTCAGCTCAAGGCTAGCGCTCTACCACTTGAGCCACAGTGCCACTTCGGGCTTTTTTCTTTTTGCTTATGTGGTGCTGAGGAATCGAACCCAGGGCCTCTTGCATGCAAGGCAAGCGCTCTACCACTGAGCTACCTTCCCAGCCCATGCTCTGGTTATTTTTGGGGTAATCTTTTTGCCTGATTTGGGCTGGACTTACCACTCCCCCCCAGTTGACCCTCCCACCTTAACTATGATGACAGGTGTGTATCATCATACCTAACCTTTTCTGTTGAGATGGGGCCAATTGAACTTTTTTTTTTGTCTTGGCTAACCTGGATCCATGATCTTCCCAGTCTCCACCTGCCAAGGACCTAGGATGATGACAGACGGGAGCCACAGGCCTCTAGTTCTTTCCTCTCTTATCAAATTGCCTTTCCGATGCAGCCTAACTTTCTAGCAACAAGATATAAGTCTCTGCTCTGTCCTCCTTTCCCAAGGCAAAGCTGGGTAGGTGGAGTTTTCTGGATCTCCTTAGGGATCCATTTATGGAAACCCTTAAGGGAATATTCCTATTTCTCCAAACCTCCCCCATCTACTGCTTGCTTTCCTTATCTCTACCATAGCCACAGCTGCTGGAGAAAGCTAGTGATCTCCCAGAAGGAAAAGCTGTCAGCCAAGTCATGGCGTGTGGTGGGAAGGCTGCCCTGGGCCTCACTGGGATTCTTTCTGGGATGGAACAGCAGCCAAGTGACCATTCCACCGGACACCTTCTAGGCTGCCCCAGCATTGCTGCTGATGGATTCCAGCCATAACTAAGTCCCCTGATATGTCCCCCAGCACTTCCTACAAAGTCTTTGGAAAGCCCAGCCTGGGAACGCTTCACAGTTAAACAAAATAAGAGATTTGTTTGTGTTTGTGTGCGGACCCATAGCCCCAAGAGAAAAGTCATTTGGATCCGGGACGTGCAGAAGCCAGAGATGCCACCATTCCTGATGAACAAGGAGTCACACTCAGCTTGTGCCAGTGCCAGGAAGCAGTTAGAGCGTCACTCCTCATAGGACAATGACACAGGGACTTGTGGGGCTTAGGAGAAGGAGACATAGGGTCAGCTCCTCCCCAAAGCAGAAGGAAGCAGATCCCTTGGCTATTGGGTCCCGTGGCATGGCATACACAGGTTTGCCTCTCGGGGTGGCCTTGCTAATTCCATACCTGATGTAGGTGGGTGTGCTGGTGTGTTTCTAGGGATGATCAATGTGGGGAGGGGCTGTGGGCACTGAATGCAAAGCTGGAAGATGGATCAAGGCGGCTTTGCCTCAGGAATCTATGCAACGATAGCAATCAGACCTACCACTCCCGAGATGCCTTGTTCCCCTGTTTTTTTTTTTTTTTAAATCTCTTCCTACAATCCCCACTGGGGATAATTTCCATGAGCAGTGACATTGTAATTTCCTGGGGATGGCTTGTTAGGAAGGCAGGAATGGATCCTTTTGGTAAGAGATCACCCAAGGGACCGGGGTCCACTGGACACAGGATAGCCCCTACGCTTTCTCCATCACTGAGGAGAAAGTAGAAAGGAATGTCTTTCTGTCCAACCCATAATACTAACGGTACCACTGCGTTAGCACTTACCATAAAAACACCGGAGCCAAGGAGCAATTTCCAGTTTACAAGGGACTCTTCAAATACATTACCACATTTAATTTTTACAACAAAACTGAGGGATGAAATGAGACAGGTTTATTACCTTTCTACAAACAAGAAGCGGAGGTTCAGAGAAGTTAAATCATTGACCTAAGGTCACTCTTTGCTAACTTTGTCCCCTGACAGATATTTAAGCGCCCGCACACCACTTCTTGTCTACTAATATTTCCCCAACACTTACAACAGTGTCAAATACACAGGATGTGCTTAATGAAATGATGTTGCAGACTTGAATTCATGAAATAGATCTCATGTACCAGAAGGCAAGCAAGGCTCTAACTTTGACTATCACCACAGTGATACGATGGGGGTTGTAAATCTAACTGATCAGAAACAAACAAACAAACAAAAAACAACCTAAAATCCAAGAGGGGTGACAGTGTTCAGAAAGTCATCATCCCAGAAGCAAATCTATCCTGAGGAAGAAGCTTCTAGAATTGTGTGTGTGTGTGTGTGTGTGTGTGTGTGTGTGTAGGGGGAAGGGTATCTGTGTGTGCTGGTTTTTTTTTTTTTCTTGGTGGGTTTTGGGGCTTGAACTCTGGGCGTAGGCTCTGTCCCTGAGCTTTTCAGCTGAAGGTGAGCACTCTATCACTTGAGCCACAGCGCCACTTCCAGTTTTCTGGTAGTTAATTAGAGATAAGAATCTCACAGATGGGGCTGGGAAGGTGGCTCAGTGGTAGAACACTTGCCTTGCATGCCTGAGGCCCTGGCTTCAATTCCTCAGCACCACATAAGCAAAAAGAAAAAAGCCGGAAGTGGTGCTGTGGCTCAAATGGTAGAATGCTAGCCTTGAGCTGAAGAGCTGAGGGACAGTGCCCAGGCCCAGAGTTCAGACCCCACGACCAGACCCCCCCAAAAAAAAGAAAAAAAGAAAAAGACATTCTTGCCTGGGCTGGCTTTGAATCACAATCGTCAGATCTCAGCCTCCTGAGTAGACAGGATTACGGATGTGAGCCACTGGTACCCAGCTTATATGCTGGTTTTGAGGCTTGAACTAGAGCCTGATTGCTTGTCCCTTAGCTTTTTTTTCTCTACCACTTGAGCCACAGTTTCACTTCTTTTTTTTTTTTTTTTGATGGTGTGTTGGAGATAAGAGTCTCATGGACCTTCCTGTCTCGGCTGTTTTGAACTGTGATTCTTCTGAGTTGCTAAAAGCACAGCTATGATGCCCCAGTGCCCAGCTTTGAGGCTTCTAGGATTATGACTCTGCTCTGAGCCCTGCTCATTACCTTCTCCCTGCCCCTCTCCTCCTCAGAGTTAAGACTTTTGCCTAGAGGTCCAGCCAGTGTCTTTTTGATTTAGGAAGCAGGATTGTCTTGTATTCCTGCTGCCACCAGCAGCCATAAAATGGTTTGTTCTCTTGGCAGCCTCCACCCAACAGTTCCCCATGTGTGTGTTGCTTTCTTCAATTTTCCCCTCTACAAAATCTGGTCATGTTTAATAACAATAAATCAGAGAAGAGATTGCAGCCCGGAAGAGAAGTCTGGGGCAGCCGGGGTTTCCACATCTGGGGCCCATTCGGGTAGAAGTGATGACAATTCCTAATAAATGTTAATGGGGAGGATCCTCTGATTCATCCACTCCTGCTATAATTTAGCCTGTCTCCATGCCAGATGACCTTCGGAACATCCAAAATACACCCAGCATAGCACCGGCTACAGCTCTGGATTGCTTCCTGAATAGGAAAAGTGGGGGGAAAAAAACCCAGGGCTTACTGGAGGTAGTTCTCTTCTTTCCCCTTCCTTGGATTTTTCTTCAAAGACTCACAAAGCCCTGAGGCTCCACAGCTACCCAGGCGGCTTGACATGAGAGTGTGAGTAGTCAGATGTGACTCCTCCGGTGGAGGCCTTCCTAAAGGAAGTGTCAGCCTCTGTTTCCACTAGAGACAGGGCTGGGGGCTTCAAAACTCTAGGCTTCTGAGACCCTTGACCAGTTCTTCTTGTCCTGTTCTTTTTACCAGCCCTGCCTCCCTCTGGCTACCCTTTCCAGGTAGTCTGCAAGGCTGACATTGAACCTGGTTTTTCTCTTCTTATAGCTGTCATCTCTGTGACTCTAATGGCCTTCTGCAATTTCCCACCTCTGACCTCTTTTTGAAGATATAGCCCTAAATTTCTCACTGGAAGCCAGGCATGTGTGACAAAAGTCACCTGCCTGTGTACAAATAAAAAAATTTCTAACAGGGAAAACACACGTCACACACACACACACACACACACACACAAAACCAAAACAAAATATTCAGGCAAATAAATCAAATAGATCATTGTTAGGCAAGACAGTTAAGAGAGAATAAGCCCCCTTGTACAATTAGTGGTTGCTAGCAACAGGAAAGTTAGAAAAAGGAAAGAGAGATGATGGTAGAGAGGGAGAGAGAAAATATGAGAATTCTACAGTGTTTGAGTTGGGTTGACAAACTCTTTAATTCTCCCATTACTTTTCTAGTTCCTGATGATGACTACTAAATCTGGGCTTGATGGTTCATGCTTGTAATCCCAGGTACTTGGTAGCAGGAAACAGGAGGTTCAAGAGCTTGAGGCCAACCAAAACTTGGAAAACCTTATTCCAAAAACCAAATTCAGACAGAATTTTGGGGTATGTCATAAGTGGTGGAATGCTCACTTAGCCAGCACTAGGCCCTGGGTTCAAACTCTAGTACTACAAAGAGACAAGCAGAGAGAGAGAGAGAGAGAGGAAGAAAGAGAGAGAGAGAGAGAGAGACACAGAGAGAGACAGAGAGACAGAGAGAGATTCAGCTTTAAAAGGACAAGCCTAAATGACCCTTTGTAAATACAAGTAATTTGAATGTATCTTTCATTTATTGATCTGAATAGAGATTAAACACATTAAACTACGTTTCTTGGACATCTTGAATCAAAGATGTCTGTAACCTAGTGATCTCTCATTTAAAGCACAAATTGAATCATGTATGAGGGATTTAGGTCAGATACAGTAAGGAAGTTCTTGGCAAAAGATCAGTGGGACGGGTGCCTGAGGAACTCTACTAAAATACTACTGCATAACAAATGACCTAAAAACTCTTAAGTTTATGCCACCAACTTCTTGCTCACAGATTGTAAACTGGTTGCAGTGATTGTGTTGTGTTCAGGTCTATTCTTTGTAGCTTTTCGTTCTGGGACCCATGCTGAAGAGACAGGGAGGAGGAAGCCCTTCTTTATTGCAAAATTTAGAAGTACAAGAGACTACCTTAAGCCAAGCCAATGGAGTTACAACCTCTGCTTATATGCCATTGGTCCAAGCAAGTCACATGATCAAGCTCATCATCACTGGAGTGATGATGGAGGGCCAGACAGGCAGGGAATGTTAGTTGAACAATTATAGGCCAGCAGGGAGGTTATGAAGTTGCTTTCACAAGTGGTCTTTACAAACAGAAGAGACATATCTATCGAGGTTCCTCTGGGTACCATATCACCTGAAGTACAGCAAAGGAGGAGCAGAAGACATGACTTCTTAAAGATGCCTGTTTTGGTACAAGGGCAGTGTAATTCGTGTTTGATATCTGGTTGCCACTGAAGTCCTTTTTTCCTTTTCTACCAGAGCTGTGCCAGGGGGGTGATTTCCAGACCAGGGCTTAATAGCAAAGTCTTGATATGATTTTATACAAGTGACAGTCACACTCCAAACATAAATACAGAAGAGGCTCTGATACCACCGGGGAACAGTATTCCTGCCATCCGGCTGCGTTTTGTCTGCTGCGGCAGCCTGGTTAACTCTAGAATGAAATTGGAAAGCTAGACGGATGGTCAGAGGGGACTGGGAAGATTTTCATTTGTAACTGAGAAAAGCAGAGAGCAAAGTGAAAGGGGAGGGAAAGAAAAGTCGTTTCTTTCTTTCTTTCCAGAGGCTAGGTATATCCAGTTAACAAACATGCCTATGCTGTATTGAATCACTTAAAATTTGGATGTATCCAAATGGAAAGACACAGGCACGGGAGTGGGTATGGGGGAGAAGTCAGCTCTCAGTCATTGTTGACTATAGGCTTTAGGGTTTGTACCTTTTCAATCCTCAATGATAACTTTCCCTGTCCTTCCCGCCCCATGCTCCTTCTTTCTTCCTCCTCTTTTCCTCCCTCCCAAAATATGTTATCAAGAACTCTTCAGGTGGGCTGGGTGTGGTAGCTTCTGCCTCTAATCTTAGCTACTTTGGAGGCTGAGATTGAGAGGATAGAGATTTGAGAGTAGCTTGCAAAGAAAAAGTCCACAAGAGTTCATCTTAATGGAAGCAGTGTGTACCTGCCATCCCAGCTGCAATAAGAAGCCTAAACTAGGTGGTTTTCAGTCCAGGCATATGGCCCAGGCAGAAAGTGAGACCCTATCACAAAAACAACTAGCATCTAAAAGGGCTGGAGGGCTGGGGATGGGCTTAGTGGGAAGTGCTTGCCTAGCACACATGAAGCCCTGGGTCTGAGTCCTCCCTACCACATAAACAGAAAAAGCCGGTAGTAGCACTGTGGTTCAAGTGCTAGAGCACTAGCTTTGAGTGCAAAAGGCCCAGAGGCAGCGCATAGGGTCCTGAGTTCAAGCCCCAGGACTGGCAAAAAGAAAAAGGAAAACACAAGGTTAACGATTTTCTCCTCAGGTGAGTGAGGAAGTCTTACAAATATGGGAGCTCTAAGCTGCAGAATTGAGGGCCTGTGGTGTCAGTACCTGGCCCTCAGGTATACTGGGAACCACAAAAGCCTTAGGGCTGACCACCTGTACCACACACACTCCTTTCTGTAATACCTGAACATCTCAGCTCTGGGCCAGATCTCAGGGTTGGAATCTCTGCCTTCTGCAGTTTTCTGTGATGTTTGATGAGTTACTCTCTGGAAGCTATAGTAACCTCTCCCTCTCTCTTTCCATAAAGGTTTGAATTCAGGGCCTTGCCTAGGCAAGGCAAGTGCTCTACCACAACCCCAACCCTTTTTGGCTTTAGCTATTTTTTTTTTTCCAGATCGAGTCTCATCCTGGTGGGCCTCAGACCTCGATCCTCCTACTTGTGTCTCCAGCCTAGCTTGGATGACAGGCCTGAGCTATAATGATGTGCTTATTAATTGAGATAAAATGGAACTAACGTTTTATTTTTTGCCTTGAGATATAGTGGGATCCTCCAGATCTCTGGCCCCTGAGTGGTGAGGATTACAGGTATGAGCCACTATACCAGACTAGAACGTTTAGTTTTTTTTTTTCTTTTTTTGGGGGGTCATGGGGTCTGAACTCTGGGCCTGAGCGCTGTCCCTCAGCTCTTCAGCTCAAGGCTAGCGCTCTACCACGTGAGCCACAGTGCCAGTTCCGGCTTTTTTCTTTTTGCTTATGTGGTGCTGAGGAGTGGAACCCAGGGCCTCATGCATGCAAGGCAAGCGCTCTACCACTGAGCCACCTTCCCAGCCCGAACGTTTAGTTTTCTATCCCGTAAAAACAGAACGACAAGTTGCTGTAGGGTTTAAATAAAAAGAGTGATCAACCTGCTGTAGGGTTTAAGTGATCTAACGCATTTCGAGCACTTACTACAGTGTCTGATAGGGAGAAATTATGGATAAATGTCAGCGATTTTACTAGAAAGCATGGGCAGAGGGCAGTTTATCCATCTCTGCAGCAAAGAGGGACTGATTCTGGAGCCCAGAATGCAGTGCTCCCTCTGTCCTGTAGGTGGCGCCCCCACTCATTGAGCGATACTTGCATTGCCGAAGAAAGTTTCTTTTACTTTTCTGCTCTATTTGGGATTGCTAGAACCGATCTCCTGCGATTCTCGGAAGTTTGTGCCAGGAAAGCCAAGTTCTGGGATCCCGATTTCCTGATGTTGAATCCACTCTCCACTGCACCCCAACCCTGTCACACGGGAGCCTCGGATGCACGCGTCACCAAAGAGGCCTTTACCCTGGGGAGGCAGTTTCCCAGCCTGCACCTGAGGTGTAGGGAGTTCAGCGGAGTTTCTTTCCTGCTCTGTTAAGATGACAAATTGGTACATGAGCGCTTAATGAAAGATGCTGGAAACGTCGGTGGAGATCAGAAAGCTTGCTTCCCTGAGCTGACAGGCAGGCCATCTGCATTCCCACATTCCTATTAATTCCTTAACAATAAACGACAGGAGCGCCTAGAGGGTTAACAGCTTAATTTAATCTCCGAGATTCCTTCCTGGAGCATGGAAAATTAGAAATGCATTTACAAAACGCTCCCTGCACCCCTGGTATTCCCCCACCTGATGGGTCTTCTCCAGCAGCGACACCCATTCCCACAGGTCTGCGTTCAGAGGCTGTGCCTCTGGCTAGTGCCTAACTATTCCCGCCAGACTTTCTCGGACTTCTTGAACCACACAGAGCTGGCCTCCAAGAGTCCCAAAGATTCGCTTCTTAGCGCTCACTCCAAATGTTGGGGCATGGATGGGAAGATGTAGAACAGAGCAAGCCACCTCTGTTGGGAATGAATTACCATCTCAGATGAGAAGCAAAGCAAAAATAGGAAGACATTGTGGCAGCATGGGGGGGGGGGCTATCAAATCAGGGGTGAGTCCCTGGCAGATCATGAATTGATCTTTGGAGCGAGCCAATTTTAATGCCTTCCCCCCCTTAAATAGATAAGAAAACCAAGATGTTCAATCGTTTAAGAAAAAAAAAAAAAGGCTATCTAGTCAGCTGATATCAACACCCCAAAGTAGGACTCAGGATACCTCACTCCTGGACAAATCTATGACTGAAAAATAGACTTCATCTGATATACTAACCTGCCTCATTGGTTGGCAGGGGCTGCCAAAAATTTCTAGGGCTTCTCTGGCTGAGGCCTGGCTTAACAAGAAAGGTCTGAGGCCTTTGGAATTTGGAAATGTCTTCCAGAAACAGGAAAGAAGCAAAGGTGCCAGGTATTTGCTCTCCTAACATTTTTTTTTTTCAGGCTGCTACCTTTGGGTTAACGCATTTAAAGGCTCTATGAAAATGGAAATGTTATCTGGGAGGAGTAAATGCATTAAGTCGTTATCTGTCATTAACACCTTGGCTAGAATACATTGAAGATTAGTTTGCTGGTTGCCCAGCAGATTCCTAAGGGAAATGGAGTTTTGACTTGGAATAGGACCTAGGAAAGGACTCAGGGCTCTATCCTAGAGAAGTACACTATTTTGGGAGACTCACAGTAGATAGGAAACAGAATGAAAACATTGAATGTCCCATAGAGGAACTCTGGGAGCTGAGTTAAGGGAAACAAATGACTGAACTTGGCATTACATGGCATCTACCAGTCATGTGGCTAGACCCTGTATCGTCTTCTGTAGAATAAAAAGTTAGTTTACACTAGAGACTCTCATGTCAGTCTGTACATTAGAATGTGTGCAGGAAATAAGACTTGAACTCAGGGTCTTAGGCTCTTGCTTGGCTTTTTTCACTCATGGCTGGTACTCTACCACTTGAGCCACACCTTTCCTTACAGCATTTTGCTAGTTAATTTGGAGATGAAAATTCTCAGGGATTTGTCTTCCCTGAACTGGCTTCAAACCATAATTCTCATATCTTAGCTTCCTGAGTAGCTAGGATAATAGGCATAAGCCACTGATGCCACAAAGGAGAGTCTTTTCTTCTTCTTAAATTACCAATACTCCAGGCCAATTAAATCAGAATGTGTAGGAATGAGACTCTGCTGGCTTTCCCCCTACTTCTCTATGGAACATTCTGGAACCAAGCATTAAACAGTCTGAGTCTTATTCACACACTGAAATATTAAAAACAACAACAAAACAACACTTTGTAAGCCTAGGTTCTGCATAGTTTTGTAACTTGAGTATATTGAAGTGCAGAGACAGGTAATAATTAGAGATTCCGTAGTTTTATTATCATACAAGATAAGGAGAGTACAGATCCTATTTTGGTCCAATAGCTGAAAAAATATGACAACTGACCAGGTTCTTCCTGTTCCTTCTTCCTGCTCCCCCAGGTTTGGTTTTTGGTCCTTAGACTTGCTACAGCAAAATAAATAAATAAATAATAAATCATGTCCTTATCCAACTGTGTTCATAGATGTGAAAAGAAGGATAGGAGCCTCATGAATTTTCATCATTTGAACTAGAAGAAAAAATATCCTGGGCTTCACCCAGTTGTTTTCCTTTTACCTCTCATTGGCCATTGTATGGCCATTTTAATTGCAGGAGAACCTGGGAAAAGCATGAACCTAATATTTTCTGCCTCTGTGGTAAAAGACAGCTCTGCGGGAGGTATATTTTGATAAGTAGCAGATATATTTGATAAATATAATTATAGAACTATATACTATATATAACTATAAATATGTATAACTATATAAATATAAATAGAACATAACTAAAGATCCAAACCAACAGCTAGCATTTACATGCAGCTGCTTTTTTTTTTTAAAGTGTACTCTTTCCTTTACCAGCTAAAGTCATCTTCTTCATATTTGTGGTGCTAGCTGTAGAGACCACATCCTCCAACCTAGGCAGGAAGTAATTTTTTTTTTTTAAAGATCAAAGCCTTTTAGATGAGTTCTGTTAACTTGTCTTGTGACCATAAATGTCTTTCTGAACAGCAGACAACTTTATCTGGGCTCTGATACCTCTGCTCCATTTGCTAACCAGACTCGTGGTGCTTCCATTTGGCTCCTCCCTTGAACAAGAGAGATCACTGACTCTCTGGTATCTGCCTTCATCTCCAGATCCCCTAGACTACTCATGTTTGGTCTTGACATCGGCAGAGTTCTCTCTTGATCCCTGAGAGGCGAAGTGGGTTCTGATGTTGAAGGTGGGAGTGGGGAGCATGAGTAGTTATAAAGACAATTAGCTATGGGGCAAATCAAACGTATAAGTACTGGAAGTTCATCCTTACCAGCAGTCAAATAGATATGAATGAAAACAACACATCAGTTCTGTCAACTTGACAAGGTTTCAGAATATTCTAAAAAATGCCTTCTTTGTTATGGGAAAAATGAAGCAAACTTAGTTAATATTTATTCATTTGTTTATTTTTTTTGTGCCAGTCCTAGGGCTTGAATTCAGGGCCTGGGTGCTGTTCTTGAGCTTTTGTGCTCAAAGCTAGCGCTCTATTTAAGTTGAGCTGTAGTTCCACTTCCAGCTCCCCTCCTTTGTTTTGAGTAATTGGAGATAAGAGTCTCATGGACCTTTCTGCTCCCGGTTGGCTTTGAACCTCGATCCTCAGATCTCAGCCTTCTGAGTAGTTAGGAATACAGACGTGAGCCACTGACACTTGGTGCAAATTAATTGATAGCTAAATCCTTTGACCATTTGGAGAATGAGCTGCCTACCCAGCAACACACTCACCGCAGATGGAGCCTGTGGTGGCTGAGAGCCTGGATTTTGCCACTACTCTCTCTGATTTGAACCCAGGCTCTGTAACCTTGGCCAACGTACTTACTTACCATCCTTGGTTCTAGTTTTCTTTTGTGCAAACGGGGAGAAAATGGCACCTGAACCACAGAGTTAGGATGAAATAAACTAGTGCCCCCCCAAACCCTTAACCACTGTGCAGTTACTGTGTATTTCTTGAGATGAGCTTTTATGAAATAGAGATGACTGAGTTCAAAGGTAGAGCCCAGTAATTCCAGCTCTACTCAGTCACCTCTTACTTTACTGATTAAACCAGCAGTGACGACATTTTAGAGATCTTGCAAACCTTTTTAATAACCATCTGCCTGCCGCATGTTTACATCCAATTCTTTTGTAATTACGACCAAGCTTTACATTCAGAAAATTCAGAACAGGAAAATCTGGGTGTGTTAAACAGATGCATCTAGGGTTCCTTATTTGTTTTAAAGGAGAGTGAACCTTTCTGAAGCTAATTTTCTATGCATATCTGAGCAGAGAATTTAAAAATATATTTTACATGCATTTCAAACTCACAGAATTAAAGATGGAACTGGCACTAGGAATCATCTAGGCCAGTTGAAAACATTTTATTGTAGTGGTCCTATTTCTTTGAAAGTCTTAGATTTCTTTTTTAATTTTTATTTTTTGTCAGTCCCAGGGCTTGAACTCAGGGTCTGGGTACTGTCCCTGAGTTTTTGTGCTTAAGGCTAATGCTCTACCACTTTGAATCACAGCTCCACTTCCAGAGTTTTGGTGGTTGATTGGAGATAAGAGTCTCAGGGACTTTCCTACCCAGGCTGCTTTGAACCATGATCTTCAGATCTCAGATTCTGGAGTAGCTAGGATTACAGGCAAAAGGCTCCAATGCCCAGCTACATACATGAAATTATTTGAATGTTTTATTTTATTTTATTTTTTTGGGTCCGGTTGTGGGGCCTGAACTCTGGGCCTGAGTGCTGTCCCTCAGCTCTTCAGCTCAAGGCTAACACTCTACCACTTGAGCCACAGTGCCACTTCCGGCTTTTTGCTTATGTGGTGCTGAGGAATCCAACCCAGGGCCTCATGCATGCAAGGCAAGCACTCTACCACTGAGCCACCTTCCCAGCCCCTATTTGAATGTTTTAAACAATGGAATTTGTTTATAGATGGGGAAATGAGGTTTAGCTGAGTTAGAAAATTTGAAAACTAGCTTTGTATGGAGTTAAAAGTCCTCAGTGAAAACCCAGAAGTAAACCACGAGCACAAGAATAGCAATGTGAATACATTTTCTTTGGGCATCAAAGATGGCTGCTTGGGCCATTGGCAGACATTGATTGGAGCAGAGCCAATGCCTTGTTCTTACTCTGATGCTTTTCTGGAGAAAGCACTGGTTTTCTTGGTTGAAGTCAGCTTCATAAGTTCTTCTTTCTTGTTCTGTGTCCCAGGAGAACCAGATGTCCCCTGGCCCTCTGTGAAAAGTAGATACTTCGCCATAGAAGTAGAGAAGGTTGGATGTCCATGCTTTAAAATAATCCTGAGCCAGGTGCTGGTGGCTCATACCTGTAATCCTAGCTACTCAGGAGGCTGAGATCTGAGGACTGTGGGTCAAAGCTAGCAAGGGCAGGAGAGTCTGTGAGACTCTCCAATTGATTATCACAAAGCTGGAAATGGTGCTGTGGCTCAAAGTGGTAGAGCACTAACCTTGAACACAACAAGATCAAGGACAACACCCAGACCAGGAGTTCACGCTCTAAGACTGTGGTGTGCACATACATGTAGGCTACACACACACACACACACACACACACACACACACACACACACACACACACACACACACATTTCCCAGGATAGACTCCTTTTTCCTTTCTCTCCACCAAGGAACTGCCCATACAAACTTGTTTCAACTTTTCAAACCAATCACTGATGCTGAAGCAAATATCAGGTCTTATTTGGCTTTGTGGACATCTATCTCCTGGGCAACCACTATAAGTCAGAAAGGCCCAAGGGCAGGAAGTTGACCAATCCAGAGTTCTCTGCAGAAAGAAGAGGGATGTGGGAGCCTGGTTGCTTTGGGAGCATCTTCATCCTCTGGCAATCCTTTCCCAATCACAGTGTGAGCTGCTGATGTGTGAAAACAGAGAAAGCAAAAGGCTGGTCACCCTGACAGGGGCTGGTGACTATAAAGGTCCCTGAGAAAGCATTGGGGCTATATGTTAGGCTTACCCTCCTCTTCTGAGATCTCATCTTTAAGCTGCATCTTATGCTAGCAAGACCCAGGGAGATTTATTTTCATGACCTTTACGGATGCAGACTGCAAGCAGCCGGGAGGGTGCACATCAGTTCTGAAGCGGTTAATTTTACTGGCTCCTAAATTGATAAGCAGGGGGAGACGTCAGTCTGAAATGAACTCGCCTTGTTGGCCGGGGTTCTAAGACAGCGGAACTCAATCAGCAGCAGGCCGCACAGTTCAAGGCTGCAATTCATCCCACCGGCGCCTCTGAAAAATGGGAGGTGACAGTTCATTTTGCCAGTGACAGTCTGTCGGTCTCGCTGGCTGCTTCTCCTGTCGATTGCCTAGCGGAGGTGAAGCGCAGCTCCAACACACCCTTGTTTGGTATTCTACTCAGCTGGGCAGGATGGTCCCAGGACCCGAGGTGAGCAAATCTTACCACCTCACAGCCCGTCTGCCTTGCTACTCAAAAGCCCCAAACTGTCCATGCATGACACTGGGCTCCACGGTGCCATCTTCCATCCTGCAACTTTCCCACCAACTTTCACTTCCGGTGGCTTCCTTCCTTTTCTGGGATCTTGGGAAAGAAGGCCAGCCTGCCCAGGATGGAATGGCCTCCCAACTGCGGGCTGTGAGAAACATAGAGAAAAACAGAGAAAAATATTAACTGTGCAAAGGGTGAGGCTGGAATAGAATCCAAGGCCTACCATGGATTCTCCGCACCAATCCTGCAAACTTTAGGAAACTCCAGAACAAGGGCAGAGAGAGGGGAAGGAGAAAAGGAGTTAACCTTGTGAATGTGGCTCCTTCCCTACTGTCACTTCCTTCTCTGAAAAGCAATGGCATCTATTTGCCTTCAAACTTATGTGTTTTCCTTGGATTTCTTTATTTTAATAATTGGGTACCATTTTTAAGGGAATGTCCTTATTTCTTAGAAGATAGCACTGGAGTTTTTAAGGAGGGGAATAAAGAACTTGATATCTACAGTTTACTTTCTAAGGGTTCAGAAGTAAAAATGCTGGGTGCCAATGGCTCATGACTATAATCCTAGTTACTCAGGAGGCTGAAATCTGAGGATCGTGGTTCAAAGCCAGCCCAGGCAGAAAAGTCTGTGAGACTCTTATATCCAATTAACTACCAAAAAGCTGGAAGTAGACCTGTGACTCAAGTGGTAGAGCACCAACCTTGAGCAAAAAAAAGCTGAGACAGTGCCCAGGCCCTGAGTTCCAGGCCCAGTATATCCACATGCAATTCACACACACACACACACACACACACACACACACACACACATTTATGTGAATAGATAGTAAGAAGCAAATGTGGGGAAAGTTAGTGATTGACAAATTGTAGCAATGCACAGTTTCAGGTTCCATGGCAATGTTTTTGGACATTTGAAATTGTTTCAATATAAAGTTTCTTTTTTTTTTTTTTTTTTTGGTCCGGTCGTGGGGCTTGAACTCTGGGCCTGGGCGCTGTCCCTCAGCTCTTCAGCTCAAGGCGAGCGCTCTACCACTTGAGCTACAGCGCCACTTCCGGTTTTCTGGTGGTTTATTGGAGATAGGAGTCTCACGGTCTCTCCTGCCCGGGCTGGCTTTGAACCGCGATCCTCAGATCTCAGCCTCCTGAGTAGCTAGGATTACAGGCGTGAGCCACCAGCGCCCGGCCAATATAAAGTTTCTTGAAAAGATCCAACAGACTTGCCTTTCAGCATTTTATGAGTATTTATTGAAGACCTTGTAGACCTGAGGCATTGTACTGGGATATAATAAGACAGGAAGAGGTGGATCCTAAGGAAGCTTCTAGTTGGCTGGAGAAAACAGGAGGTAGGTAGACAGATGGTCTATGAGTTTTGGCAGGCAGGTGCTAAGTGGGACAGGAATGTCTGAGAGTGAAACACAATCCAGCCTGGACAGTCAAGGCTGATTCTCAGAGCAAATTAATTATGATCCTAGGGCTTGAACTCTGGACCTACACTTTACTCTGAGCTTTTTTTCTTTCCTTTTTCTTTTTTTTTTTTTTTTTTGTCGGTTGTGGGGCTTGAACTCTGGGCCTGGGCGCTGCCCCTCAGCTCTTCAGCTCAAGGCGAGTGCTCTACCACTTGAGCTACAGCGCCACTTCCGGTTTTTCTGGTGGTTTATTGGAGATAGGAGTCTCACGGTCTCTCCTGCCCGGGCTGGCTTTGAACCGCGATCCTCAGATCTCAGCCTCCTGAGTAGCTAGGATTACAGGCGTGAGCCACCAGCGCCCGGCTCTTTCCTTTTTCTTTTTTTGTCAGTCATGGAGCTTGAATTCTGGGCCTAGGCACTGTCTCTCAGCTCTTCACTCAAGGCTAGTGCTCTACTGCTTGAGCCACAGCACCACTTCTGGCTTTTTCTGCTTATGTGGTGGTGAGGAATGGAACCCAGGGCCTCATGCATGCAAAGCAAGCACTGAGCCACCTTCCCAGCCCCTTTGAACTTTTTTTTTCTCCTCAAGGCAAGCACTCTACCACTTGAGCCACAGCACCACTTCCAACTTTTTCTGAGTAGTTTATTGGAGATAAGCGTCTCATGGACTTTCTTGCCTGGGCTAACTTTGAATGGTGATCCTCAGATCTTAGCTTCCTGAGTAGCTAGGATTATAGGCGTGAGCCACCAGCTACCAGCTACCCTGTACATTTTACACCAACAACGTAATTCTAAGTATAGCAGAGTCCCAGGCAGGTGAGAGCTAAGGCTCTAGTGAGTGGAGCCACGATCTAAGCCTCTTACCTAACTATATCTGATCCATTTTTTGTAGAAATAGCCATCTATGAGGTCTAGAAATTTCTTTTCTCCTTGGTTGCATCTGCTTGGCTTTGATAGAGGTAGATTTTTAAAAATTTGTTTGATTTTGGTTTTTGTTTTTGTTAGTCCTGGAGCTTGAACTCAGGGCTTGGGCCCTGTCCCTGAGCTTCTTTTGCTCAAGGCTAGTTCTCTGCCACTTGAGCCACAGCGCCACTTCCAACCTTTTCTGTGTATGTGGACTGAGAAATCGAACCCAGGGCTTCATGAATGCTAGGCAAGCACTCTACCGCTAAGCCACATTCCCAGCCCCAGGGTGGGATTCTGTTTGTTTAGTGGCAGTGGGGATTGCACTCAAGGCCTCATTCTTGCTAGTTGTCTAATCTTTTAGCCATGCTTCCTTGTTTTGCTCTTCGGTGACACCAGCCTCATTGGCTCCAAAGTGACTCAGGTTGGGCCAGTGAGAGCAAGGCTTATGGCCTAACACACTTGGATTCAATTGTTCAAGGCCTCATAACAATCCTGCTCTCCTATGTTCAATTATTCAACTCTTCCTTGGAATATTGCTGACAATTTCCATTTTTGCTTATGGCTATTTGATTTGGGTTTCTGTCTCTTCCAATCACGAGGCAACTATCAGGAATTCTTAAAGGAGCCAGGCGGTTGGAAAGACAATGAGAATATTAAGACAAAAGATAATCACCCAAGTAAAGATAGAGTCTGCAGATGGGCCAGACTCAAGGACAAAATGTGTGTAGAAGGCAAATGAGGCTCTTCTTGAATCTTTCTGACCAGCGTCTGGGTCACCCATGATCTCCATCAAGCAGTGGTAAGCAATGCCATACCTTATGGGCAGCCCAGCAAGAACAGGCCATTTGAGAATGAGTCAGGAGAGCAAATGAGATGATGAGTTGGCAGGAGCAGAAGAAGGGATGCAAATCTGTGAACTAACCCTGGGACTCTCAGAAAGACACGGGAAAGGACTGACATCTTTGTCCTTGCCAGAGGGAGCTAATCAATCCATTGGGCTTTAGGGGAAACTAGTAAGGTGAGACAAAGTAGACCATAATCCAACTTTTAGTTTTGTCCTGATCCTAGGACTTGAACTTAGGGCCTAGGTGCTGTCCCTAAGCTTTTTTACTCAAGGATGGTGTTCTACCATTTGACTCATAGCTCTACTTCTGGATTTCTGTTGGTTAATTGGAGATACGAGGTCTCCAGTATCTTGTTCGAGCTGGCTTCAAACCATGATCCTCAGATCTCAGCCTCCTGAGTACCTAGGATCACAGGCATGAGTCTCTGGCATCTGGCTCATATTACCACTTTTGCCATCCCAAAGAGAAGCCACTGAGGAAGTCCACGTCTGAGTTTGGAATTTATTAAGGTTGGCCAAAGACAAAGATTCCAGAAGACAGTGAGCAAAAGTCCCAGGGACTTCCTTCAGAATCCCTCTTGTTTTCCATCCTTTCTTGGTGCCCAGTTTTTTTCAGTCGATTTTAACATTCACCCAGGCTTGAACTCTCCTGGGCAATGCTCAGCATCCCAGACATTTCCTTCCTTCGTGTCCTATCCAAATTTACCTGCCTGTGTCCTGTATCAGCTCTCCAGGACAGCTAACTGCTAATCTGATAAGCTGATGAGGACTAATGGGATAAGGAGTGTGAATATAGCGACACATTAGACCTCCAGGTAATTCATGTCTTATTTATTTATGAATTCTTACCGCATGACACCATGCCTGGCACCTTGCAGACATTCAGCTAATGTCTACTGCAGTGAAATAGATGAATGATGGCATCTTCTCACTCAGACTTTTTTGAAACAATACCTTAAAGTTAAGAACTCCCAGGATAAGACTTTCAAGCACTGTAGCACACTAGACTAGGGGAGGAAGGAAGGGAGAAGCTTTTTGACACTCTTCAAAAGGATAACTAGCTATCCTGGTTAGACTGTGGTTTGTAAACTCATGCTCCGCATGAATCACAAATTGAGCACTTACTTTGCTTTAGTTGGGGGAAGTACTGAGGATTGAACTCAGGAGCCTTGTGCTTTCTAGGCAAGCACCCTCCACACTCCCAGGCCTAAGCATTTACTTTGAGAGTCTCAATTTTTCACTAAACAATGAACACTGCGTTAATTCTGAAATATTAAATAGGCACCTATTTCGGTCTCTAAAGAATATTGATTTGCTGTCTGACATGAAGATATTATCAATACAGTATTTATAGGTCACATGCTTGGTTCCAATCACAGAAATGTGAATTTTCAACAAGTTACCAGAGTATGAAAGTTTTGAGGTATCATATTGCTTCTTAGTGTTTGTGTCTTAGTGTACTGAACATACTATTGGCTCAATAAATGTTGAAAGAATAAAGGAAGGGAAAAAAAAAACCTACTTTGGTATTCCTGGTCCCCTTTGTGACTAACCCTTTGGGATTAAGTTAAGAAAAATTGTAAGGAGCAGACATGTTTTGTTTTATTTTGTCCCCCCCCCCACTTTTATTTTTGGAGATCCTAGTGCTTGAATTCGGGGTTTGGGTTCTTTCCCTGAGTTTTGTTGATAGCACTCTACCACTTTAGCTGTACCTTGGTGTTTTTTTGGGTATTTAATTGTAGATAAAAGTCTCACAGATTTTTTTCCTGCCCAGGCTGTGAACCTTGATCCTCAGATCTCAGGATTACGGATGTGAGCCACCAGCACTTGGCCTGTTTCCCTTTTTCTTTCCCACTTTTTTTTTTTTCTTGTAAGAACTAAAGGGTCCCCTGAGGACTAACCTTGTAATTTTGATTGCAAATAACTGAACTAACTTGCTTCAAGCTATTCTATTAGCTGGTGTAGTAACACCTGAAGTGGACACAAATGAAACACATGGAACTGCCTCTTCTTCCTTTTTTTGTGCTTGCTCGCCTTCCTTCCTTCCTTCCCTCCTTCCTTCCCTCCTTCCTTCCTTCCTTCCTTCCTTCCTTCCTTCCTTCCTTCCTTCCTTCCTTCCTTCCCTCCTTCCTTCCTTCCCTCTTTCCTTCCTTTTTATTTATTTTTATTTTTTGTTGCTGTGGTGGGGCTTGATCTCAGGGCTGGGGTGTTGTCCCTGAGCCTTTTCTATTACTTTGAGCCACAGTGCCACTTCCGGTTTTTCTGATGGCTAATTGGAGATAAGAATCTCACACACTTTCTTGCCTGGCCTAGCTTTGAACCATGATCCTCAGATCTCAGCCTCCTATGTATGTAGCTAGGATTACAGGTGTGAGCCATTGGTGCCCCAGTTCTCTTCTTCCTTTACAGTTTCTTCCTTTACAGCTGCCTGCAGCTCCTGAGAGTTGGGCCCTTAGTGTTTGCTACACTGATGATGCTGAGCCGGCGAGGTAGTGTCATCAGTGCTACTTAGGAGATGTGCATTAGCCCTGGTGCAATTCAGTGCTGCCAAGGGCTCCTGAAAAATCTTGGGATGTTTCTGTGTTTAGAGATTGTGGAATCCTGCCATGTTGGAGCTAGATGGAGCCTTATTTCCTCATTTATAGTTAAGAAACTGGGTCCTTTAATAAAAAGGAAAGACAATCAAATCACCTGTCCTAGATGGTTTGGTTACTCAGCAACCAGAAGAGGTAATGTCAGATTGGATGTTCTCTTGAGGTTCCTATAAACTCCATTATTCTTTCATCTCATAATTCTATGTTGGATATCAACCAATAAAACCTTGAAACAATCAGGTTCACCCTCTTCTCAATGGCCCTGTAGAAAGAATATGGATTGCATAGCAACAATTTTATGGGAGCCCATAGTCCTGTCATTTAACGATTTTCTTTTCTAGAACCTTCCTGCCTTTGGCATCAGCTGCCGTAGGAAGTGGTAAAGCTATTATTTGTAGATTCAGCCAAATCATCACTTCCTGATTCTAATGTTCAACAACCACTTTTGTACCCTCCCCCCCCCCCCCCCCCCCCCGGCAATTCTCTATTTTGGTTTGAAGTTCCAGAGGAGGGAATTTAGTATTCAGGGAGGCAGGCAGGGGCCTGATGCCCTTGTGGCTTTGTTTTTAGTTTGCTCTAATCCAGGCCTGTCATTTCTGCTGGGCTGGCTTGAAGTTTCTCCCTCTAGGGTAGAGGGTATATCCTAAAGTCCCATTCAGCACTGCAACTCTGTGGTGGTTTGTTGAGATTCTGAAAGGGGATCTTCCAGATCAGCTCCCTCTGAGTAAGAACAATGCTATGAACGGCTTCTTGCACACACTGTGTTCTTCTTTACAATGCTGTACAGAAGCAGTGACAGACTCAGAGAGATGGGAATCTGCCAGCATTTCATGCAAATCAAAGATGGCATCAGAGGATGACAGTATGAAGTGGTAGAGGAGCCGTCTACTGGGATGGACAGGAGCTACAGGGAAGGAATGCTCTGGTCTTTATAGTTCTCATTCGTTTAGGGGAAAACTGAGTGTAGGATGTTGGGTCAGCTTGGAGTCAATGGCGGCTTGGATATGTTAGAATCCTGGATTCATTAGAATCCTGGTTTCATTTCCCAATCAGAATAGAAGTAAGGAAGTCCTGCCAATGATTTCCATGGCTAGTCCACACTCTCCACTGCCTAACCGCCTCCCTACCTTCCCTCCTCCCCCCTCCCCCGGCTCCCCAACCTCCCAACCCCACAACTAAGCATCATCAGGAACATTGCTTCTTCTGGGACTTTGGAAGCCTTCAGCTTTTTCTGTTGGGTATTTTTCTCCCTGGGGTGAAGATATTGAAATGTTGGGGTTAAATGACCTGTGCCAAGTCACACTGTGGGTGGCAGAAAAGAGATGAAAATCTTTGGCCAATCCTCAAGTCCTTGGTGTGGGTCTCACGCCACAGCTGCTTTTCATGGAAGGGACAGTCCCACCTTCCTGAGGGCACCTGCAGGAACAGTAGGTGTGATAGGACCACGGCTTCCAATCCCCGTGACCTTTTCTCATCTTGGAGCTGCTCAGACAGCCGCTTGGGCCACAGGGGGTTGCTGTGTGCAGCTCTGCCCTTGCACAGATAACAGGTTGTCTGTCAAGGTATGAAACCTATGTATGGCCTGGACCATAGAGCTTCCACTGCAAGAGAAATTAAACCTGTCTCACACACCAATCCCAGAGCTCTGATTACATTTACAGAGGTCATGGCCTGCATTCTATCACCATGGAAACCTCTCAGGCTGCCAGGGTGTTGTCTGTGTGTGTGGTTGATATTTAAAGGCAACGTCTGGCAATTGCTCTCCTCCACTAGCCTGGGTCCTGGGTCCTGGGTACTTCATCCAGGAGATAAGAGAAAAGGGAAAGAAAAGAAGAAAAAAGGGCTGTCTGTATCAGGCAGGTGTGTGTGTGTGTGTGTGTGTGCGTGTGTGCGTGTGTGCGTGTGTGCATGTGCCGTTTCTGGGGCTTGAACTCAGGGCTTGAGCCCTGATACTGAGCTTTTTTGAGTAAGGCTAGTGCTCTTACCACTTGAACTGCTGCTCCCCTTCCGGCTTTGTTAGGTGCTTAATTTGAGATGAGTCACAGATTTTCCTGCCCAGGCTGAGAAGATCTCAGCCTCCTTGAGTAGCTAGGATTAGAGGCATGGGCCTTTAGCACTTGGCAGGTCTTTTGTTGTTGTTGTTGTTGGTTGTGGGGCCTGAACTCTGGACCTAGATGCTGTCCCTCAGCTTTTCAGCTTAAGGCTAGCACTATACTACTTGAGCCACAGGGCCACTTCTGGCCTTTTCTGCTTATATGGTGGTAAGGAATCAAACCCAGGGCCTTATGCATGCAAGGCAAGCACTCTACCACTGAGCCACTTTCCCAGCCGTTGGCAGGTCTTTTTAATTAAGAAAAAATAGCGTGTGTGTGTGTGTGTGTGTGTGTGTGTGTGTGTGTGTGTGTGTACTAGGGGCTTGAACTCAGGGCCTTTCACTTCCACTTGGCTTTTTCTACTCAATGCTGGTGTTCTACCGCTTGAGCTATGCCTTCACTTTGGCTTTTTGGTGGTTCATTGGAGGTAGGAGTCTCATAGACTTTTCTGCCCAGGCTGGCTTCGAACCAAACTCTTTAGATCTCAGCTCCCTGAGCACCTAGGATTATAGGTGTAATCCACCAGTGTTGGCATCAGGCTGGTCTTTTTAGTAGAGTGAAAACTGTTAGAAGGAGGGGCATTCCATGGGTGGAAAGGCTACCAAGGGAAGGGCACCATGAAGGACCCAACTTTGTCAGACTATGAGTATCTTCTCACAGGCACGTGAGTCCTCCTTATGTTGAGTGGAGCTGTATTTTCTCTAATTCCTTTTCCATTGCATGAACACATCAGAGAGGCCAGATGGAGCTAGGGAAGCCCCCTTTGCTTAAATGCCCTTGGTAGCTTTGATTTTGCACATCTGGTAGCTGTGAATTGTGCTGATAACAATGCTGTTTATGAAGGGTCCTTCTTGCTTCCAAAGACCCCCACGGCACTGTCCTGGAAAAAGCTACCAGGGGAGTGACTAATCAGGAGTCCCAGATGTTGGAAGAGGTAAATAACACCTGATTCAACAGAGGGAAGGAAAGAACACAAGTGCTGACTCGACTCATGGCCATCCATTTTTTTTCTTTCTTTAGTCTCAAGACAATTATTTCCACACCATTGAATGGAGTGTAGATAACTCTGGCACCTTAATAGGCTGGGAGCAGAGGCTGTTTGGAGGAGATTTTAAGCATTGTGAGCAGAAAATGAACATGAATATTCTGCAATAGGCATCTTCCAACTTGTCATTAAGTGACTGGCCTCAATGCTGGGAAGCAACAGGCTTTGATTGGAATACTGAGCTCTGAGAAAGGAAATTTGGTATCAGAAGTCTCAGGATTTGGAATATCACGTATTAATAAGGCATGCCATTGTGTTGATGGTGTGAATGCTAAAAAGTATAGCAGCAAAGCTGGGCACCAGTGGCTCACGCCTGTATTCCTAGCTACTCAGGAGACTGAGATCTGAGGATCACGGTTCAAAGCCAGCCTGGGGAGGAAAGTCCGTGAGACTCTCATCTCCAATAAACCCCTAGAAAACTGGAAGTGGCTTTCTAGCTCAAGTAGTAGAGTGCTCACCTTGAGCTGAAGAGCACAGGGACAGCGCCCAAGCCCAGAGTTCAAGCCCCACTACTGACAAAAAAACAAAAGGTTTAGCAGCAGATCAGAGTACCCCCTCCCTC
This sequence comes from Dipodomys spectabilis, assembly GCF_019054845.1. Classification (NCBI taxonomy): domain Eukaryota; kingdom Metazoa; phylum Chordata; class Mammalia; order Rodentia; family Heteromyidae; genus Dipodomys; species Dipodomys spectabilis. The sequence continues at coordinate 15,056,332 of NW_024870695.1, read as the reverse complement.
CCCCCCAAGGTACTTTTCCTTAGGGATTTACAGTCATTCTGAAGCTTCTCAATGTTTTTCAAGGTGGCACATGGTATCTTCTTTTCTTCCTTCCTTCCTTTTTTTCTTTCTTTCTTTGTGTCTTTCTTTGTTTCTTTCCTTCTTTCTTTCTCTTTCTTTCTTTCCGTCTCCGTCTGCCTTCCTGCCTGTGTGTTTATATGTTGATACTGGAGCTTGAACTCAGGGTCTGGGTGTTGTCCCTTGCTTTTTTGCTCAAGGTTAGTACTCTACCACTTGAGCCACACCTCCATTTCTGACTTTTTGTTGGTTAAATGGAGACAAGAATCTCATGGACTTTCCTGTCCATTCTGGCTTTGAGCCACGATATTCCAATCTCAGCCTCCTGAGTAGCTAGGATTTATAGACATGAGCCACTGGCACCCAGCTGGAATAAGATATATTTGGAGTAAGAGTTTGAAATTACAGTTTAGGAAATGAAGTAGATCTATTTGATTTATTTTAAACCTCCAAAATGTGCAGGCCTCTTCTTTTCTCCTTATGTTTTTCTTCTGTTTCTTCATTTCTTTCTTTTTCTTTGGTGGTAGGGAATGCAGTCCTGGGGTTGAATTCAGGGCCTTATGCTTGCTAAGCAGGTGCTGTACATTTGAGCCATGTCCCCAGTCCCTTTTCTTTATTTCTAAAATCGTTTTCCTTATTCTCTTCTTTTCTCCTTTTTCTTTTCTTCCTTCCCTCTCCTCTCCTCTCCCCTTTTTTGTACTGGATCTGGGGCTTAAACTCAAGGCTTGGGGTTGCTATCCCTTAGCTTTTTCCGCTCAAGGCTGGCGCTCTACATTGGAACTGCAGCTCCATTTCCAGTTTTTTGGTGATTAATTGGAGCCAAGAGTCTCGTGGATGTTCCTACCTCGGTTAGTTTTGAACCATGATCCTCAGATCTCAACCTTCTGAGTAGCTAGGATTATAGTTGTGGAGCCACTGGTGCCCAGCTTACTCTCTTCTTTCTCTGGTCCTTATCTTTCTCCATCACCCTCCCCTCCCTTTCCAGTCCCTACCTTTTTGTAGAGTTTAGGTCTGCTGGCAGCTCTCCAGACTAAAGAGGCTACTGACTTCTGGGAATATAATCCCGTTTCTGATTGGTTCTTTCCAGAGTCTGTATTTACAGTGGAAACTTAATTCCTACCACTGTGAGTAAGTAAAGAAGTGTTCATTTTGGGTCCCTTCCAGATCAGCAATTTCCTCATGTGGCCTGGAGAACACTATATATGTTCTAGAATAGATAAGGCCAGGAAGAAACCCTTGGAGGTTGGGCAGGGAAAATCTGAAGTGGCCAGTTTGTTAGAGCCTGATGCTAAGGAAACAAGACCACTCTTTCTCTCTCTTTAAAGGCCAGTTAGCTTTGTAAAAAGACAACAACTCTGAATAACACCCATTATCTTGGGCGGTCACTCCTCAGATCTAGCTTTAGTGAGCACACAGGGTCAAGGGAGAGATTCTGGATGATTTGTATATGCATTTATTGAACACCTACCAGGTGCTCATTGTTGCAGGAAATGCAGAATCAATATTATTCCTCAGTGAAGATAATGAAAACCTGCCCCAGGGGGGTGACATTTAAGATGCAAAAGAAAGTAAACAATCCAAAAGCCACATTGAGAATGTGAGATTTGGGTGCTTGTGGATATTTGGAATGAGGTTGAGAAAATGTCCATGAGTCCTATATTTTGAACAGCAATTCTCTTATGACTGTTCCAATTTATGGAACATGATATATAATGTAAGCCCCCCATGACCTGGGTCTTTCTCATCCATAGCACATTCCCCATCACTGAGCTTAGCTGCTATTGTAAGAAATTAAGGGGAGTGAAAGAACAAATTGGTGGGATTGCGGAGATGTCTAGGTGGGACTGTGGGGGGCGGGAGCAGAGATACTGGTTTAAAATAATCTGTGTAGAGATGTTGGATCAGGTGCCACCAGCTTATGCCTATAATCCTAGCTACTTGGAAGACCAAGACTGAGAGGATTGTGGTTCAAGGCCAGCCCAGGCAGAAAAGTTCTGGACATGGTGGTGTGTGCCTGTCATCCTAGCTACTTGAGAGGATGAGGCTGGTAAAACCAATATTTCAACTGGGAAGGAAGAGCCCATGAGATTCCATCTCACTTGAAGAAGCTGGGCATCCCAGCTATAGCTGGGAAACCCTATCTTGAAAACATCCAGCGACCCAAGTGCCAGTGGCTCATGCCTGTAATCCTAGCTATTCAGGAGGCTGAGATCTGAGGATCAACGTTTAAAGCCAGCCCAGGCAGGAAAGTCCATGAGACTCTTATCTCCAACTAACTACCAGAAAACCAAAAGTGGAGCTGTGGCTCAAAGTAGTAGAGCACTAGCCTTGAGCTGAAGAGCTCAGAGACAGCGCCCAGGCTCCATGACCAAACCCCCCCTCCCCCCCCCCCCCCCCCCCCCCGCCACAACCCTCCCCAAATTATCCAGGGAAAGAAAGGGCTGGAGACATGGCTCCGTGGTAGGAACCTGTCTAATAAGCATAAGGCCTTGTGTTCAAACCCCAGTAGAGTCATCATTAAGGATGGGAAGGCGTAAGATAGGGCGGTGCCAAGGAATCTGGGTGCTTATAGCACCAGCAGGTAGCATTATTTAATGCTGTAGAGAGACGTTGATGGAGATGGAGAAGAACTGAGAAGGAGGTCATGTATGTCCCTAGAAGGGTCACGTTAGTGGTGTGAGGTCAGGCTAAGGAATGGGAAAGAGGACAGATGCGATGGAGAAGTTGATAGAGACAGGGAAAGAGAAGAAAGCATGGCTTGCAGGTTGTGAGGTGGCAGGTAGATGCTTCATTTTGCTTTTTAAGGCTAGATGAGAGCAGGGCTGTTAGCTGACAGAGACAAAAGCAAGATCGGAGCGAATGTGAGATTGAAGATCTAGAGGGTGTGGGAGAGAGTGAACTCATGGGCTCTCGTGGACAAATGAGAGGGGAAGGGACAATTCCTGCCTTAGATGGAAAAGTGAAACCTGAAAAGCAAGAGAGTGGGTTCTAAGCGTGTTATCTTGCATAAGAAAGAATATGGTTTATACTAGGAAAAAAAAGTCTAGCAGCAGGGAAGACCAATAGTATTTAAGAATAAACATGCAGGCTGAGTGCTGGTAGGTCATACCTGCTATCCTTGCTACATAGCATTAGGTCTGCCCAGAAAAATGCCCCCTTCTGTTTTCTCTCCATTCAAAATTGCATGCAGATCCCTTCCCCTTGGTTCTCTCTCCATGCATGTATGCACATGGCCCGCCCTAGAAGTCCCCACCCAGCACCTGTAACCCAGGTCACTGGCACCCCGGGGGGCAGTGGGCAGTCCCCCAGGCTGAGGTCACTTCCTCATCTGCTCTGGTCATGCCTCCTTTTTGCCTTCCCTTAGATAATCTCTCTCTGCCATTAGTGTTCGCTCTGTACACCTACATCTGCTGCGGGCTGGAGGTTTGGTTCTCCTAATAACCCTCTTCTGCCTGAACCCCAAGGAGGTCTCCTTTCACCAACCCTTACATCTGCTGCTCAAACCCTGGGAAAGGATAGTGCCAGGAGTTGCTGGATCCCTTCTGCTCTTTCTGAGGGTCAATCCACCTCCTGGATACCTCTCCTCAGACCCAAACTGCTGAAGGAACTCCACATTGGACCTCTTGCCTTTACCATTGCTGGACATATAGCTACACCCCACTGTACCCCCCTCTATGTCTGGTGAGTGACTCCTATCTACAGGCAGTCTGTCTCTCTGTCTACTTGTCTCTGTGTGTCTGTGTGTCTGTCTGTCTCTCTCTCTCTGTCTCTCTCTCCATGTGGCACTGTAGTAGAGGGATCCCCTATGCCTTTTGGCCAGTCTCTTCTCACTCAGTTCAGGGATGCTTGAAATGAGAATTTGACCTCCATACATCTTCACAAGACTCTACATGTGGTGAGTGACTTCTATCTACGGGTCCTTCTGTTTGTCTCCACACCAGAGTGATTCCCTAGACCTTTGGACCAGTCTCTTCTCATTTTGGGACTGCCTGAATTGAGAATTTGACTCTCAATGTTCTCAGGGACTCCTCCCATCACCAGACTCCCTCTAACGACTCATTAAAAAAATAGTAATGATGTCTGGCCACAGTAAACTTCGACAATTTCTGCCAACGCAATGGTAAGTGATCAGAGGATGTGTTCAGGCTTTTCTTTGCTCTCCTTGCTTCTGTCTGTCTGTCTGTCACTCTCTAGCTAAGCAAACTCCCTCTCTAGGTCTGACTGTAGCTGCTGCAGAGGATCAAGTCTGTAATGACAAAACTCAACAGTGGGAATAATGAGAATTTTGAAACAGCAACTGATGGAAGAATCTAGTTAATTTTTTAACTGAATATAACACTATAGGCTGCTCATTAAGATTGAAACCAGGGGCTGGGAAGGTGGCTCAGTGGTAGAGCACTTGCCTTGCATGCCTGAGGCCCTGGGTTCGATTCCTCAGCACCACATAAGCAAAAAGAAAAAAGCCGGAAGTGGCGCTGTGGCTCCAGTGGTAGAGCGCTAGCCTTGAGCTGAAGAGCTGAGGGAGAGCGCCCAAGCCCAGAGTTTAGGCTCCACGACCGGACCCAAAAAAATAAATAAATAAAATAAAAATAAGATTGAAACCATTTTCATCTCTGTATCCAAGGCAGCTTACATACTTGGGAAACAATGATCAGAGAGTGAAAAGTAGCATTTGAGTTGAAAGGTGAGCATATAAAGGACCTTGACACCTTGTAGGCTGATATTTGAGGGCCATAGTTCAAAGCCAGCCCAGGCAGAAAAGCCTGAGACCATTATCTTCAACTAACCAGCAAAAAGCCAGTAGTGGAGTTGTGATTCAGGTGGTAGAGTGCTAGCCTTAAGTGAGAAAGCTAAATAGTCCCCAGGTCCTCAGTTCAAGCCCCAGTGAATACACACACACACACACACACACACACACATTAGGATGGACAAAAACCAAATGGACACTGATCTGAAGGCAAGCAAAGAACCTATTTCATGGACCTGAAGGTCATTGTCTAGAACATTCATTACAGCAAAGTGATCTTCACCCATTTTCTTACAGGGAAATAAACAGTCCTGGCTGTTTTAATCGGACTCCAGGAAGTGCATCTGCTTATATTTGTGAATGAGATGGTTCTGGTCAGATTATCCCACCTCCTCCTGGTGTAGGAGTGCACTCCTCCACTTGGAGGTCATGTCAGCACCTGAGCAGTGCAGGACAGAGCTCCTTCTGGATTCTAAAGGACTGCCCTTCCTCTCACCTTGACTTCGTCTGCTCCAGTCCTGAGTTCTGAGAGCTATGTGTTAAAGTGAGGGAGAAGAAAGGCGAGAGAGAAAGGAAGGGGATTTAGGAAGCTTAAACTGTTTGTGGTTGTGGAGATTAAACCCAGGGCCTTGCACATACAAGGTAACTGCTCTACCATTCAGCTATACCTCTAGCCCAGTTTAAATTCAGGAGTACCCTTAACCCAGTTTAAATTCAGGGACTGGGCCCTGTCCCTGAGGTTTATTTTGCTCAAGGCTAGTGCTCTATGGCTTAAGCCACAGTTCTGTTTTCACGTTTTTGGTGGTCAGTCAGAGAGAAGAGTCTCATGAACTTTCCTGCAGGAGCTGGCATTGAACTGGAATCCTCAGATCTCAGTCTCTTGAATAGCTAGGATTGCAGATGTGAGCCATCATGCTGGGCAAACTTGGTTTTATTTTATTAAAAAAAACCCTTTCTAAATAACAGATTACAAAAAAAACCAGTTCAGCTTCAGAAAATTGCTCTTCTTCTATTATTTTCTTTCCATCTCCTTAAACCCACCCACCCCAAGGTAATGGTTACATCTTCATCTAGTTTTCCAAAGTTATCATGTTTGCCAATATGCAGCCTGCAAAATTGGCCTCGGCCCCATCTGCTTCTCATGCAAATTAAGCAGTAGACTGCTGCACATCTCACTCAGAGAGCACTGTCTCATCTGGCTGTGGCTGACGGGTTCTGAGTCCCCCTCAGCCCCCCTGCAGATTCCCAGGAGGGCCAATCAAAGACAGAAAATGTCAGCGTCAGCAACCTCTTTGGTCTTTGGGGTCTCTGCTGGGCTCATCAGGGTCCAAGGTGGGGGGGAGTGGGGAGAAGATGTCTAATGTAGTCTCAGGGATAGGTAAAGAAGATAGCAAAGGGGGTAAGGGAATTAGGGGGAAAGTGGATAAATAATAGCCTGAGAGAAAGATAAGATAAAGAACAAAGACTGAGAGGTTATTACTTAGATGGAGGACAAGCAAGTGTTTGCTTCACACAGCTGCTCAGCGATCCCTAAACTGAGCTGTCCTCAGCCTATGAATTGTTTAGTTCTATAAGAGTGCTAGGCTGGCTCCAGGACCCAATGCCAGCACAGGTCCTGGTTAGGGGCCCTGAGTAGAGCCACTGGGGCAAGGATCTTTATCTTGATCCCCTTGAAGATTCTTAATTAATCAATCTATTCTTTTGGTGCCCATACTTAGGTTTAGTATCCTTTACCTTTTTCACTTAAGGCTGGCACTCTACCACTTGAGCCACACTTCTACTTCTACTTTTTGCTGGTTAATTGAAGAATCCCACAGGCTCTCCTTCCCTGACTAGCTTTGAAGGAAGCTTTTTAGCTCTCAGCCTTCTGAGAAGCTAGGGTTACTGAAGTGAGCCACTGGAGGCAGGAGAAGATGCTTTTAATTGTCTTTCATTCTTGTTCTGAGCCTGTATCTCACTGAGAACCTGCTTATGGGCATGTTCTCTTTTCAAACCCAGAACCTTTTTATGCTATTGTGTATATTATCAGCAGAGAATCTACGAGTGTGAGCTGAAAGGAGAGATGAGTGAAGATCCATGTGTGTATGTGTCAGTCAGAGCAAGGTGGTTAGCAGGTCACAGAAATTCTGTACTTTAGAGCCATGGAAATGATGTGCCCAAGTTAGCATCTTTGCCTATCTTCTCTGCCTCCAAGGCCACATGGAGCTTGATTTCAGGAGCCTCACAAAGCACATGGTGAGATCCATTCTTGGCACGAACTGGATGCCTCATCTCTCCTTTCCTTTAATGAACTGTGCAGCTCTCGTCCTCATTAGGCTCCAACATCATCAATAAATGAGTCAATAAACCCAGTTGATGGGGTTGGGACCAAGAGGCTGAGAGACAGGGACAGCACATTCATGGGGCAGACATCGGCTGGGCTAGGTGTCGTGGCCGAGGATGCAGGGATCAATAACCAGCTCAAGAGAAAGTCTCCCAGCCTGCCCTCCACAGCCTTCTCTCCAGACCCGCCGAGCCCATGGTGGAGCAGTGCCAGGCGGCTCCTGCTTTGCTTGCAATTGTTCCCACCCCATGCCATTCTGGGTGCCAGCTGCTTTTGTTTCTTCCTGATTGAGCCCTATGGACATTCCATGGATGCGTATTTAGTGAGTGCCTCTCCCCCACCCCCCAGCATGAGACATATAGACAGCATCTCCGAGCTGCCCAGAGGCTGACATGGACCCTATTTTCTGCATCTCCTGTCTGCTGACAGTGCACCACAGGTCCCAGTGGACAAGATGGTGTCTTCTCTGTGTAGTTTTGCTGCTGGACTCCATTCTTGGCAGGTCTGCCTCTCTTTCGATACCCTTATCTTATCTAATTACAAGGAATTTCTGATTAATTTCTTGGCCTCTGCTCCCCAGGACCTCTTATCGCTGAGGACCTTATACTTTAACCTTGTCATTCTTTTGTTGTTTGCTTTTTAAAGTGTGGCAGCTAAGAAGGAAATGCTAAGATCTTGCTGGAATTGGGGGGGGGGATGGGAAGAGGAGGGAGGCAGACAGACCTGGAATTTGTGTATTCTGCACCATTCCCTCCCCCCCCCCCCCCCCCCCCCCCCCCCGCCCATGGGCAGAGACAGCTGGCTGCTTTCTTTCATGACAGGCACATGGTATCCAGCCACACAGAGCAGGGCCGGGGCAGGGACTCATCTGCTGCCAACCTCTCCAGATCTCTTTGATATTTCCGACAGAGCCGTAAAGGACTCTTGACTATCCCTTTTTTCTTTTCTTTTTTTTTTTGCCTTCCTTCTCTCTACCTTGTGGAAGACTCCATGGTTTCCATGGCTACCCCCAATCAGATTTGGCTTCCTGCGAAATTGGATTTCAAAGAAGGACAAGGCTTCAAAGGAATTTGTCCATTTAACAGAATGTCATTAGGAGTGAGGCTGACTGCTGAAGCAGGGTCGTCAGATGATGAAGGAGGGGCCGCGCTCATGTGTGGAGGCAGGTTCTCGTCTGCAAGGAGGAGCCTTGATGCACCATGACAATACCGTATTGGAATCTGCCAGTCACCAACACAACGCTACCGGACTTGCACCTCCCTCTACTCTCTCATCTCTGGAAAACTCAGAGAGTCATATGGGGAAGGATAGACAGAGAAAACCTACCCTGGGGCTTCTGCTGTCTCCTGAGTAAGAGTAAACTATGACAGACAGTGAAGCCTGGAGTTTTTGCCCTTATCAGCTCCTGGGCTAAATGAGCATGTGATACACGTGATACAGTATCTTAAAGAAGAGTATGGGTAATCAATTTTTTCCATTGTCAAAAGGAAAAGCAAAGTAGGTGACATATAGGGGAGATTGTTTCCCTTGCTGATTGTTCTTTTTTTGCATAATAGTTTTAAATCTACAAAAAATATAATGACAATACTGCAGAGTTCTCATATACCCTCGTTTGCTTTTAAATATATGTGATAACTGAGTGGGCATGGATGGCCTAGCTACTCAGAGGCTGAAATCTGGAAGATCAAAGTTTGAAGCTGGCCCATGAAACTCCATGAGACTCACCTCCAAACTAAACAGCAAAAAGCTGTACTGGGGACATGGTTCAAGTGGTAGAGCTCCAGTTGAGCTCCTGAATTCAAAAACCCTAGTGCTAGCAAAGAAAAACAGAAAGGTTTAAGGATAACCCCTGCAGAAAATTTAAGAGATTCCATCTTCAAATAAACCAGCAGAAACCAGGAAGGGGGTGTCACTCACATGGTAGAATGCCAGTTGAGTAAATAGGTCTTGAATTCACCCTCCCCCCCAGTATCACCCAAGCAGGCCTCTCAATCTTCCATACATATTCTGTAAATCAGACTACAAAGTCCTCTTTGTTGGTTTTGTTTTTGTTGAAGGGAAAAAATGATTGAAGTGATGAGAAGAATATGTAGGGTGACATATTCAAGCATCTGGGTAAGGTCACTAGTTCAAAAGGTGCAATGTGTGTGTGTGGTGGCTGCAATTGCAGTTACCTGGGAGGTGAAGACAGGAGGATTTTGAGTCTGAGGCCAGCCCAGGCAACAATGGTGAGACCCTATCTCAAACACAAAACACAAACAAAAAGTCTGTGTGTGTGTGTGTGTGTGTGTGTGTGTGTGTGTGTGTGTGTGTGACAATACCCCAACAAACTAGAAATGCCAATGGCTCACTAGTCCCCACTGAACTGACTTCTAAGTCCCCATTCTGATTTCAAGTCTCTTCATAACAAATGGGAAATTCATCTTGACAGTTGTCTTTTTTCCTATATGATGAGTGTGACCAGCTGTCCCCGAAGCTGGAAAGCACTCTACCGTCCTTGTTTACTCTGGACCCCTATCCCCACCCCCAAGCCCTGGCAGCCATTCAAAATCTGGTGTGGTTGTTGGAGCCTCATGTACTTTTTTGGGTGCATCCACACCCGCGGGCATTTCACATTTTCCTTGTGTTCATTTTCCTGCTTTATCACCCATCACTCTGTCTTTTCCATTATTGTTGCCCTCCTCCTCCTCCTGGCCCTCCTAGCCCCCCCCCTCCTCCCCTTCTCCTCCTCCTCCTCCTTCTCCTTCTCCTCCTCCTCCACCGCCCCCCATTCCTGGGGTTTGAACCCAGGGCCTGGGCACTGTACCTGAGCTTCTTTTGCTCAAGGCTAGCACTCTACCAACTTGAGCCACAGCACCACTTCTAGCCTTTTCTGTTTATGTGGTGCTGAGGAATCGAACCCAGGGTTTCCTGCATGCAAGGAAAGCACTCTACCACTAAGCCACATTCCCAGCCCCTGTACTTCTTTCTTTTGTGGAATAAAACGATTTTGAGGTCACTCATAGGCAGCGGTTAAGAAATAACAGAGAGGGATTCTGCATAGCGGTGGAGATAACATCTTCAGCCCCAGGACCTGAATACCAAGCTTTGCATGGAGAGGTTCACTGTGAGTCTCGCGTGTCTGTGGGATCACGTCTTCCCTCCCTTCCTTTACTGTCAGAAGGAAAAAGACTCCAGTTCTGCGCCCTCCGCTTTCTCCTCCAGGCACCGTTCCGCCTGGGGGAGGAAAGGCCACTGGGGCTCCGTGTCCCCTTCTGTCGTGCCCCTCTGACTCTTGGCTCTTCTAATTGTTCCCTTTGGACAAAGATCGTGGCTGGGCAGGAACACGGTGTGTGTTGGGGGGGATGGATGGGCAATCGAGGGGCGCTAGGCTCGGCATGGATGGGGCGCCCTTTTCTCAGATTCCTCCTCTTTGCCTCCCTCCCCCAAACCCCACGCCCCATTTTCAGCACCACCTTGAGTGACCTTTAAAACCTTAAGTGGAGGTCGACTGACTTAGGATGGGGTCTCCAAGAGCCCTGGTTCCTGGGAGTCTGGGGGAGTCTTTTATTTTGGTGATGAGGCCCCGAGGGGCGCGCCACGGGCCTTGCAGGATAAGTTGCTCCCTGTGCCCCAGTTTTTTTCCATCTGGGGGTTCCCCCAGCTTGAGTGCAGTCAGCACCTGCGCCCGCCCCGGGACTCGCTGCTGCTGCTGCTGCTGCTGCTGCTGCTGCTGCTGCTGCGCGCGCCACTTCCTGAGCGCCACCCGCGGCCCCGCCCTGCTGCTGCGCCCCAACACCCGGGTCCCTGGAGACATCGGCACCCCCCACGGTCCCCGCAGGCCCAAGCCCCTCTCCCGCCAGCCCCCATGCAGGCCGTCGCCCTCCCAGATGAGATCCGTTGGCTCCTGGAAGGTAAACGTCCTGGGCTCAGCTCCAGGTTCCCCGACCCTGGCCAAGTGCGGGAAAAGCCGCCCGGGCACAGCCCAGGCAGCCCCACGGGCGCAGGGCGCAGCGCACCCCCTTCTAGATCCTGGATGCTTCTAGAGCGTGCATCCCCCTTCCCGCCTCCAGGTCTGGGTCACAACCTCGAGTTCCACACTTCCTCTTTTCCTCTAGGTGTCTCCAGCCCTCTATGCCACCTGCCAGGCTTCTCGGTCCTCTACAGCCACCTTACCTGCTCTTCAACCTGTCCCTGTCTCTCCAGGACTCCCCTGACCTCCTCCCTCCTTCCTCCTCCCAGGCCAACCTTCTTACCAGAAGATCGGCCCTTCCCGTGCAGAGGTCCCTGAGGCTCCCAAGGGGACTGTGAAGGGATTTAGGGGTACTGCGAGCCAAACCTGGCCATGGTTTTGTGACTTGTCAGTGCTGAAATCCCAGGCCTCCTTTTTCGTTGTTGTTGTTGGCTGTGGGCCTTGAACTCAGGGCCTATGAGTTGTCCCTGATCTTTTTTGCTCAAGGCTAGTGCTTTGCTGATTTGAGCCACAGTTCCACTTTTGGATTTTTTAGGGGGTTAATTGGAGGTAAGAGTCTCCTGCCCAGGCTGGTGATCCTCAGATCTCAGCCTCCTAAGTAGTTAGGAGTACAGGCATGAGTCACCAGTGCCAAGTCCCAGGCCTCTTTTAACCACTCTGCAGACTTCTAGGACTGCCACTAGCTAACCTAAAGAATTTCTCTTCCCTTCCTTTCCCTCCCCTCCCTTCCCCTCCCCTCCCCTCCCCTCCTCTCCCCATTCACTCCTTTCCCCTCCCTTCTTTTCCTTCTCTACCCTTCTCAGTCCACCCTCAGCTTTCTCACTCACAGTTGCCACGTCACCACTTGAGCCGGTCCTCTAGCTTGGCTTTTTTGAACATGAAGTCTCTTAAACTTTTCTGTTTTAGTTGTATTGGAACCTCTGTCTTCTAGATCTCAGTCTCCTGAGTATTATAGACCTGTGTCCCCCTTGTAATAGTTTCTCCTTCAAACTATAGCACTTAATTGGTCCTTGAAGAGTCCAGGCTTCCCTTGAAACGCTCTACACACATTTCCCTGCAGCGCCCTGTAGGCTTGTTTCACACAATGAGGATGTTGTCCCTTGCTTTCTGTAACTCACCTTTCTGGGAGGACAGAGGCCTAGTTTCTGCAGTTGCCTAAGGATCCCAGGAGGAAACTGTGCAGAACTAAGGCTTTTTGCCTCCAAGTGACATGTTTGACACATATTTAACAGATGGGCTGCTTTGGGTAGGTCATATTTTTGGCAAGCTGTATTGTTTTCTTTGGTTTCTCTCAAGTTAATTGGTTTTATATCTCCATTACCTTGTTATCTTGGTATAAATGGCTCCTAATCAAATATTGGGTAAGTCCTCTTGGTTTCTCTGTGTAGCACTATTCTCATTCTGGATCACTTCTGTCAACAAGGTATTTTTTTTCTTTTTCTTTTTGTCAGTCCTGAGGCTTGAACATAGGGTCTGTGCACTGTCCCTGAGCTTCTTTTGCTCAAGACTAGCACTCTACCACTTAAGCCACAGCACCACTTCTGGCCTTTTCTGTTTATGTGGTACTGAGGAATCAAACCCAGGGCTTCATGCATGCTAAGCAAGCACTCTACCACTAAGCCACATTCCCAGCCTGAGACATGTCTTTTGAGGTGAAGTTTCCAAAGTCCATTTCACTTATGACTCCAATAAGACTTGAACTTCAGGACTAAAACAAGCAATAGGGTAAAAGAGCATCATGTAGGCCTCTATGGGGAAGCTGACCAGCCTTTCTTTCCCTTTCCTGTTGCTGCTTGTGCAAGAGACTTGCAAAGGAAGGTTGAAGTTTTTTGTTTTTTTTTGTTTCCAACTGTTTGGCAGGTGATAGAATGTAGTACTTTTTTAGGGGTGTCTATCATTTGACGAGAGGAAGCCTCATTTACAAGCTTGTTACCCCATATTGTAGCTTTGCGTACAACCTTGGCAGAAAATTCCCTTTTATTTTCAGATGCTTGCAATGAAATCTACTCCACCATTTTTTGATGTGCATTTCTTTATTGTTCAAAACTGACACTTCGGTAAACAACTCATTTCTGCACCTGCCACCTTTCTTTAGCTTAGATTATTTTCTTGTTAGCTGACTGTTTTTAATTGAAGTCTTCAGATCTCCTTCTAAAGCAGAATCTTTGTCTGCTGACAAGTAGAACAGGGTATGAATGGAGATTAATTGCATGTCACATACTTTGCTATCGAACTTGCTGTGTCTTAACAATCTATGCTGGCACTCAGGTCTTTAGAATAGAGAGAGGAGTCTAAGGTTATATTTTAAGGAGCTTCATTGGTTACATGTATTTCTTTATGGCTGTTCTCTTTTGAAGTTTGCAATTATTGTTTTGAATCTGAAGTCGGCCAATGATTCTATTGAAAAACAATTGGAGAGTATGTTTTGGAGAGGTTTGTATAATAATACCACATATTGCTTATAGGATTTTTTAGCTTTAATTTTTTTTTATCTTTTATTTCTTGTCCTGGTACTTGGGCTTGAATTCAGGGCCTGGGCACTATCCATTAGCTATTTTGCTCAAGGCTGGTATTCTACCACTTGAGCCATAGCTCCACTTCTGGATGTTTTTTAGCTGGTTAATTGGAAATAAAAGCCAGATTTTCCAGCCCAGGCTGACTTCATACCTCGATCTTCAGATCTCAGCCTCTCGAGAAGCTAGGATTACAAGCATGAGCCACCAGTGCCCAGCTTAATTTTTATTTTTTTAAGGGACACAGTCTTTGGGGTAGACAAGCTGGATTCTTCATTGTGATACAAATAATTTGTGGATGTTAGAAACCTAAATGGCCATCAATTTGTTTACTTGTCTCCCTACCACATACTTTTAAAGGTTAACTGTTGACAATTAAGTAATACATGGCCCCTGATCTCTATATAGTCATCGCGTGGGAGAGAGTCACAGAATGGAGAGCTGTGACTCCTGTGGTCACGTGGCCACCATGGGGGTGAAGTTCCCACGATGAATTACTACTTTCATAAGCCAAGGCCTAAACATTTACCGAGTGATTTAACGTCGGCCATTGCTGCCCTAACTTAAGCATTTATTTATTTATGACTATACAAGCATAGATGACAGGAGCAAGGTTTTTTTTTCTTTTTTCTTTTTGATATGATGTGTGTGCTTTTGAAAATAAAATACGCAAAACACCCTGAAAGGTTTGTACCAAAATCTGACATAAGGAAGAAAAGGACTAGCCATTTTGAAAGTCTGAGGTTCATTTTGTTTGAATATAAACAATTTGAACATCTGAAAAAACGTCTTCTTTGACACAGAATCCTACTTCTAGAAATCTGTTGCAGAAATAAAGGCCAGAAAATATATTCACAAATTTCCAGGAGTTGGAAAGGGTGGTGATGATTGAATAAATTATGACACACCGATCTTATAGAATACTTTGTGCCCATTAAAAGAATGTACTTGCTCTATCTTATCTACTTACGATCTATTTATCATCAATCATGCCTAATTACCTATTATGTATCAATCTATCTATCTATCATCTATTATAGCTACCTACCTACCTGTCTTATGTCTATCTGTCCAACTATTAGCTTGGGAAGTGTTCATGGCAGTGTGTGTGTGTGTGTGTGTGTGTGTGTGTGTGTGTGTGTGTTGTGTGTGTGTGTGTGCTCATACCTCAGTCCTGGGGCTTGATCTCAGGGCCTGGGTGCTGTCCTTGAGCTTTTTTGCTCAAGGTTGGCGCTCTAGCACTTGAGCTACAGCTCCATTTTTGTCTTTTTGCTGTTTAATTGGAGATAATAGTTTCAAATACTTTCCTGCCTAGGCTGGCTTCAAATCATAATCTTCAACCCATAATCTTCAGATCTCAGTCTCCTGAGTAGCTAGGATTACAGGTTTGAGCCACTGGTGCCTGGCTTCATGGAGATCAAAAAGGCAAAATTCATACTAGTGTCTATCATGCCACATTTTATTTCAAAACAAAAGTACAGCCCCCAAAGTCCAATATATTAAGTACATTTGTGTCAGTCTCGGAAGAGGTTAGAGCACATGTGTAGCTGTTAACATTGCTCTTCTTGGGAAGAGAGCAAGAATTTTTTTTCTTGAGGGAAGAATAATTATTAATTTTTATTTCACACATAGTTGTGTTATTTGAATTGTGACATCATGCAATTACTTTTCAAATCTGGAAAAAACAACCCATAAAGTTATTTAAAAGAAAAAAAAAGTACCAACAAAAGACAAATAAAAGCTCAGAGATTTAAAAAGAGTATTGAGCCATTAACTGTGGTTGTGATTTTGGTGGAACTCTGGGAGATGTAGAAGGTAGGAAAAGAGAGAGGGGGGAAAAGAAAAGAAAAGACAGAGACAGGAGAGAAAGAACAAGAAGGTAAGAGAGGGAGGGAGGGATGGGAGGAAGGAGAGAGAGAAAGAAAAAGAAAATTCTCTGTCTGATTTTTGGCAAATGAAAAAAGCCATGAGAAGCTTCTAGAGTAACACAGAAACAGCATCTTCAGATAGACTAACAGACTGTCAAACTCTCCTATAGTCTGGTATCAGCAAGCAAGTGCCTTATAGATAAGTAAAACAAAGGATGTCTTCTTAGTTATTGAAAGAGGAGGAAATATTCAAGTCTGTTTTTAAATAATCAGGCTCCAGTGCAGGAGTTATCTTTTTGTTTTTGTTTTGTGATAACCACACTGAAAACAAAAGCAGAGCTATGCTGGCACTTGGCTAATCTTGGCTCCACAGATACAAATGTAATCAGTTTCTTCTTCCTGCTCTTTCTTCCCTCATCTTTGAAGTTAGAAGCAAAGGAGGCATATATGAAGGAGGTGGGAAAGATATTTCTTTGGTTCACAATTTGTCCTGGAATGCAGTGTGCCGACTTGACCCTGATAATTGATAGATCCCAGCTGCCTACCAATTACTGAAGTCCTGCTTTGAATATGGATTTAAGCCAAAACAGCATCAATAACCTGGCTGCATGTGGTAGCAAGTGCTGTGCTAACACTGGTCCCCAAATGCCGATGGTTACTTATTTTTAAACTTCTTTGGAAAGAAGCAGTCATTAATCACTTCCTGCCAGATTGTTCTCCAGATTCGTATTGGTCGACGTACCCAACCATAAAATTCTTTACCATACAGTAAAATTCCAACTAGCAGGGGACTTGAAGGAGTGAATTTCTTTGGCTACATAATTAAGAGTTTCTTTAAGCACTAGAACTCTTTAGTGTTAATATTTGTGATTAATTATTTTCTAAAAGAATTTTTTTTCTGACGCATTTTAGCTTTGGGATCTACCCATCCCTCCCCCCCCTCCCCCCATGATGGTATTTGAACCGGGGACCTAGAACTTGCTCAGCAGGTACTGTGTCACCTGAGCCACACTCTCAGTCCCTTTTGATTTTGGTTATTTTTCAAATAGGCTGTTGCATTCAAACAGCCTGGATTATGTTCCTCCTATTTACATTTCCCATGTAGTTAGGGTGTCAGGCATATACCACCACGCCCAGCTATGGGTTCAAATAGGGTCTTGTAAACTTCTTGACTTGGCTGGCCTGGAAATAAGATCCTTCTGATCTCTATCTTCTCAGTAGCCAGGATTATAGGCATGAGCCATCATGCTCATCCTTCTTTTTCTCACTTTTTAATCCAAAAAAGTTCAACACTTTTTAACTCAGAGTTATTCTTCTATAGCAAATACCTATGATTGGACTTTAACAGATCTATGGAATTATTTAGGGATTTTTCTGCTATAGATGTCCCTGGCCTGCTTTGTAACTGTCTGCACTTCACTCATTTTGTTCTGGAGATTGAACCCAGGACCTCATATGTACTAAGCCCATGATCTAATAGTGAGCTACACCTCACTCTGTTTGGTATTCTTGTCTTTGTCTCTTATTCCTTGTTGTTAGGCTGAGGCCCCGTATTCCGTGTTGTTTTCTGTATTGCAAGCCCAGGGCTTCTGGAACACCAGATGATCAAGGTTGTTGGAACTAAACTTTAGGCTAAAGTATAGGAACTAAACCAACGGCTCAATAGTAGAGTGCACGCTTAGCTTTTCAAAGGCTCTGGGTGCAATCCTCAGAACTTAAAAACCGGTTGAGGGGGAGAGAGCGTATTCTTCCTGAACAAACTATCCATAACTTTAGGCAAGGACTTTGAGACAAAAAAAAAATTTTTTTTTGTCTTTTTGGTGAGGGTTTTCCATTTATTAGACTACTAGAGTTACCACTTGAGCCATGCATCCAACCTTGCTTGTGTGTGTGTGTGTGTGTGTGTGCGTGTGCGTATGTGTGCATGTGTGTGTGTGTGTGTGCGCGTGTGCGTATGTGTGCGTGTGTGTGTGTGTGTGTGTGTGTGTGTGTGTGTGTGTGTGTGTGTGTTTTAGATAGAGTCTAGTGAATTTTTTTGCCTGGGCTGTCCTTGAACCCTGATCCTCTAGATCCCAGCTTTCTGATAGCTAGGATTACAGGGGTAAGGAGAGACTGGCATTTGACACTTTGTGTGTGTGTGTGTGTGTGTGTGTGTGTGTGTGTGTGTGTGCGCGCGCGCATGCGGGCGCGCCAGTCTTAGGGCTTGAACTCAGGGACTGGGTGCTGTCTCTGAACTTGTTTTGCTCAAGGCTAGTGCTCTACCACTTGAGCCACAGATTCACTTCTGTTTGGTGGTTAATTGGAGATAAGACTCTCCTGAACTTTGCTGCTTGGGCTGGCTTCAAACCATGATGCTTGATCTCATGAATGGAATTCGTACCTTTGTGAACAAGGTCCCGAGCGCTACCTTGCTTCTTTTATCATGAGACAACACAGCTAGAAGCAGCTACCTGTGAATCAACAAGTAGGCCCTGGCCAGGGCCAAATCTGCCAGGGCCTTGATCTTGGACTTTCCAGTCTCTAGCAGAGGTGGTGGTCCTTTTATATGCCATGTTACTTGTGGAGCGATGTTAGCTGGCATTTATGTTTATGTTACTAAGCAAAAAGCTCCTAGGCTTATTCAATTTGAAGTCTACCTGCTATTGCAGGGCCAGCCCAAATGATTTTGTGCGCTCTCAAAGGCCCACAGGCTGGACGTTTCCACAGGCTGGAATGTGGTCTATAAATTACCCAGTTTGTAGTATTTTGTTATAGAACCTTGAGGGAACTAAAGAATTAGAATATGTCCTTCTAGTTAGCAATCTTTTTATTTTATTTTGTGCTGGTTCTGTAGCTTGAACTCATTTATCTGGGTGCTGCCCCTGAAGTTCTTTTGCTTAGGCTAGTGCTCTACCACTTGAGCCATGGCACCACTTCTGGCATTTTCGGTAGTTAATTGGAGATGAGTGTCATGGACTTTCCTGCCCAGGCTGGCTTCCAACTATGATCCTCAGATCTTAACCTCCCGAGTAGCTACTTGGTAGTGTGAGCTACATTTTAGTTCATTGGTAGCTCCAGTGACTACTATATTAGGCAGTAAGGGATTTTTTTTTTGGGGGGGGGGTCAATATGGGGACTTGAACTCAGGGCCTTGAGCTCTTGTTTTAGTTCAATGCTGCTGCTCTACCACTTGAGCCACACTGCCACTTCTTTTTTTTTTCTTGATGGTTAGTTGGAGATAAGAGTCTCTGATTTGTCTTCCCACACTGGCTTTGAACCTCTGTCTTTATCTCGGCCTCTGGAGTTGCTAGGATTACAGGCATGAGCCACTAGTGCCACCTGCTAGGATTAATGACCCAACTCCTTTCTGATAACTTTTTGTGTGAGTCTCTTTATTCCCTCTCACCCTCCCTCCCTCTTCTTTCCTTCTTCTCTTCCTTTCTTTCTCCCCCCTTTCTTTCCTTTGCACTTTATTTTTTGCAGTTCTGAAAACAGAACCAAGAACCTCATGGATGTGAGGCAAGCCCTAAATGCACGCACGCGCATGCACACACACACACACACACATACACACACACACACACACACCTGTGAGTCCACCACATAGACCATGACATTCTGATTGCTGTCACATAGATTTTTTTAGCTGTGCTCAGCTTCCCATAGTCCGCAGGCACTCTACATGCCTTCCACAGAGTGTGTGTATGATTTACTCATGCTTTGTGGATGGGCTTCCTCCTATTTTTTCTTTTTTTACTAAGTAGCAGTCTACTATTTGCATATTCCAGTTTGTTTATGCATTTTTCTATGGAGAGATGTTGAGTTGTTTGCAATTTGGGGCTTTTCTGAATGCAGCTGCTTTGACCATTCTTCCATAATTTACCCTGTGTGCATAAACTCTCATTTCTCTAGGATAATTATCTAGAAGTAGAATTCCTGGGTCTTAGGGTAGGGGCATATTAAATTCTAAGTCATTTTCCAAAGTGATGGTACCTACTTCATGCCCTCTCTAAGCAATTGCTCCATGTCTTTACTAGCACTTGGCATTGTAGTCTTGTGACAAAAAAAGGCATAGCTATATTTTTATTAAACAGTTGTTACACAACATCGGAGTAAGTAGAATATTCGATGTTGGATGTATTTGCATGTACATCACTAAAGCACTCTATTATAGGTGTGCTTTTCACAATTTGTTTAACTCTTCTATTGATGAATATTTATGTTATCTATGTACATTTTTTTTGGGGTCCGGTCGTGGGGTCTGAACTCTGGGCCTGGGTGCTGTCCCTTAGCTCTTCAGCTCAAGGCTAGCAGTCTACCACTTGAGCCACAGCGCCACTTCTGGGTTTTTTCTTTTGCTTATGTGGTGCTGAGGAATCGAACCCAGGGCCTCAGGCATGCAAGGCAAGCGCTCTACCACTGAGCCACCTTCCCAGCCCCAATGTACATTTTTATTCTAGTTACGCAGTGCCATCGGAACTGAGGCATCTTCATTTATCTTCTCGTAGCCATGCAAAGATTTCCCTAGGACAGATCCTTAGACTCTCAAACGAGCATGGCAAACATGTTAATGCTTGATTTCAAAAGTAAGACTTAAACTTGCTATGTTTTAGTTTGGGGAGTTTGTTTTTCTCCATGTTATGAGTAGGCACTTTCATTATTTCCTCTACAGGATGCAGAAAGAGAATTAAAAATATAAACACCACATGGCTCTTGAGCCACAGGGCAGAAACAAAGAGCAGGTGGAAGGAAACCACAAGCAGAATGGGCTGGCAGTATCTCTGTTGTCTCCTGACAACTTCCTGCAAGTTCACATAGAATTCGTAGGCTGGATGTCAGCCTTGTGAACATGTTTTTACTTCCGAACAAAAGGCTAAAGTGAATGCCTTAGGAAGGACAAGTAATTACCAGGTCAAAAATTTAATATCAATCTTAAATCAAATTCTAAGCAAGGAGGTTAGTGCTGTACTACTTGAGCCACAGCTCCACTTCTGGCTTTTTGATGGTTAATTGGAGATACAAGTCTCATAGACTTTCCTGCCCAGAACGTTTCTGGCTGACTTTGACTTCTGTCCTTAGATCTCAGCCTTCTGAGTAGCTAGGATTACAGGTGCAGCTACCATGCCTGGCTTGCTTGTTTGCTTCTTCTTTCCCTCCCTCCTTCCCTCCCTCCCTCCCTCCCTCCTTCCCTTCCTTCTTTCTTTCTTGCCTTCCTGCCTGCCTGTTTTTCTGCCTGTCTGCCTTCTTTCCTCCTCCTCCTCCTCCTCCTCCTCTTCCTCCTTTTCCTCTTCCTCTTCCTCCTTCTTTTTTTGGTGTGTGCCTATTCTAGGATTTGAACTTGGGGCCTAGGCATTGTCCCTGAGCTTTTCCCACTCAGGCTAGCTCTCTACCACTTGATCTACAATTTCACTTCTGTCTTTTTGCTGGTTAATTGAAGATAAGATTATTAGGGACTTTCCTGTCTGGTCTGGACCACCATCTTCAGATCTCAGTCTCCTGAGTAGCTAGGATTACAGGTATAAGCCACCTGCTTGCAGCTAATTTTTATTATGTTTAAGTTGTTACCATTTAACAAATCAGTTTATAAGTACAATGCATCATGATTAATGTCACCCCTCTATGGCCTGTTTTAAGTTGGTTTTTGAGTTCTAAATGTATTTTTAAGTTGGTTTTTGAAATCTATACATTATTGTCAATCTTTTAAAAGGATTTATCTAAGCTGTTTTATTTGGGAGGATCTTTTAAATAACAGTTAAACTCCTTTAATTTTTTTTTGAGGGGGGTTCTGGTTGTGGGGCCTGAACTCTGGGCCTGGGCACTGTGCCTCAGCTCTTCAGCTCAAGGCTAGCACTCTACCACTTGAGCCACAACACCACTTCCGGCTTTTTTTTTCTTCTGCTTAGGTGGTGCTGAGGAATCAAACCCAGGGCCTCATGCATGCAAGGCAAGCGCTCTACCACTGAGCCACCTTCCCAACCCTCCTTTAATTTTTTGAAACAATATGGAAGACCTGGCTTTTAAATATAGAAGTTTTACTTGTTACAGTATTGTCATTAGTAGTATGTGATGGTGTTAGTTTCACTCTTAGGCTATTTTTCTTTTTAATATTTTATTAGATGAAATCTTTTAGGAACCTTTAGTTCTATTTTATTACATTTGCGTTTTGGAAGAAAAACTAGTTGTGATGGCTAGTCTTGATTTTTAACTTGATTGGATTAAGAAAAACCTAGAAAATGATTCAACTAATCTAGGCATTTCTTAATCTGATCAAAGATTTTTGTCTATTTTCTTCGAAGAGTTTTGTATTGTTTAGCTCTTACATTGGTGCACCTGATCCAAGCTTGAGTTAAATTTTACATAGTATGTGAGGCAGAAGTCTAGCGTCTTTCTTTTTTCTTTTCTTTTCTTTTTTTGGGTCAGTTGTGGTGCTTGAACTCAGGATTTGTGTTCTGTCCCTGAGCGTTTTTACTCAAGGGTAGCTTTGAACCATGATTCTCAGATCTCAGCCTTCTGAGTACCTAGGATTACAGGCATGAGCCACCGGCACCAGCTTAGCTTCATCCTTTGGCAGATACAGTTGTGGCAGCACTATTTGTTGAGAAAGCTATTTTTCTTCTGTTGAATTATTTGAGCCCCTCTCCCTGACTTTTTTTCCCCCCAGTACTAGGGGTTGGTTCCAAGGCCAGTTTGTTGGGTCTCTTCATTTTGAAAGGCCATTGAATTTTGTTAAATGCTTTTCCCATGGCTGTTGAGATGTTCATGTGGCTTTTGATTTTCCTTCCATGAATACCACATATTGCATTAGTGGAACTTCAGATGCTATTCATTTTTGCCTTTTCATTCAACTTCCTATCCTGTGTTCTTTGGCAAAGGACCCTTGAAGAGCCCATTAAATGATGTTTGTGGTGGACATAATGTGGGCCTTAGATGTTTGTGAAATGTTTGACTTCCAGAGCTTTCTAGCTCATTGAAAGTGCTATGGTACATAATAACTTATACAGACACCTAGCATTCACACACAGTGAGACTGAAGGAGGATACTCTTAGGAGAGGACCAGAAACGCACAATGCCTATGTGCATCTGATTATACAAAATAATATTTATCAAAATGAACTCCAGGAAGTGGAAACAAGGTTTATTTCTTTCCTGCTGTGCTTGTTTTCTTTTTTGTTCTATTTGTTCATTTATATGTATTTGGAAGTGTAAGAGGAGGCAAATGGAGGGACAAAAGGTAAACAAATGCAGCAATGGTACTCATTGGACACTATGGTGAAAATGAACTATACAACTTGTTGGTGGGGATGTGAGAGAAAAGCTGTGAGCGCGCAAGGGGTGACATTGTCCAAAAAGACATGTACTCTTCACCTGGCTTATGTCACTGTGCCCCCTCTGTGCATCACCATTATAACAATAATTTTTTTTTGGTCAGTCATGGGGCTTGAACTCTGGGCCTCGGCACTGTCCCTCAGCTCTTTAGCTAAAGGCAAGTACTCTACCACTTGAGCCACAGTGCCACTTACAATTTTCTGGTGGTTAATTGGAGATACAAGTCTCACAGACTTTCCTGCCTAGGCTGGCGTGGAACTGTGATCCTCAGATCTCAGCCTCCTGAGTTGCCAGGATTACAGGTGTGAGCCACCGGCGCCCAGTTTAACAATAATTTTTCTTTTAAAAGAAAGTGCTTGAGTGTTTATCATCTAGGATTTTTTTTGCTCACTATTATTGAATGGTAGGAAAGTAAAACAAACTTTAAAGTGTGCTGTGTAACCCAACAAATTTACAACATTATTTTGGTAATATGTATGAAACTGTTTCATGCGTAGGCACAATTTTTGGAGGCAGAGGTGTTTTTTTTTAAACTGTATTATTTATATGCTTTTTAAGGGTGATGAACATTTTGTGCAGAACAAAGTGTGTAGCAAGTATTTTTGGAATTGTAATCATTATCAATATGTTTTGTCTCTGGAAATTTGCATAGGTCCCTGATTTCTTCCTTCAACATAACATGATTTGTTTCATAATATAGATTTCCATCATGTCCTTATTTCATACTGTATGTTCACATTAATTCAAGTTTCCTTCTCTGGACACATTTTTCTTTTCCATTTGGCTTCCTTCACTCTGTTCTGTTGTCATTTTCATTGATGATATCTCTGTTAATTAATGTTTCGCTTTCCAATGCCTGCCCTTTTTGTTCATGATTTTGCAGTTCAGCCATTTTTTAAAATTTCAGCTCTAATTATTGGTATTTCTTTTTGAGTTCCAATTGGTCTGTGACCTTCTGTGGCTGATTTGTAATCTTTATAATTTTATGAAGTTGACAGTCCATCTTCTTCCCATTGGTAATAATTAAATATGTGTTTCTTTAAAATGGTTTGGAAAAGTTGGTATATGCCCTAGCTTTCCAAATTTCCAGCAAGGTCTTGGATTTTTAGAACATGTCACACACATACACATATGTTTAGAACATGTCACACACATACACATATGTGAAATTTTGGTTAGTCTTCATTATGGCATGCATCATCTTAATTGTGCAGTTGTGTGGCATAAGATCTGAAACTATCAATTTGTGTGTGTGTGTGTGTGTGTGTGTGTGTGTGTGTGTGTGTGAGTGTGTATGTATTGGGGCTTGAACTCAGGGCCTGGGCACTGTCCCTTAGTTTTTTTGCTTAGAATTGGGACTTGACTATTTCAGCCATCCCTTCACTTCCGGCTTTATACTGGTCAATTGGAGGTAAGAGTCTTGAGGATTTGTTTGCATGGGCTGGCTTCAAACTGCAGTCCTCAGATCTCAGCACCCTGAGTAGTTAGGATTACAGACATGAGCCACCAGTGCCCAGCCTACAACTATAAAAAATTTAAGGGAGAAACAATATTAATTTCCTAATCCTTCAGCTTTTCCTCTTTGTCCCTTACTAAATCTCTTCTTTGCTGTTGACATCTTTCTCCCCAGCCCTCCCTACCCCAGTCCTGGGGCTTGAAATTCTGGGGCTGTGGGAGCTGTCCTTGGGTTCCTTTTGCTCAAGGCTAGCACTCTACCACTTGAGCCACAGCACTACTTCTGTGATAATTGGAGATAAGAATCTCATGGACTTTCCTGCCCAAGCTGGCAGATCCTCAGATCTCAGCCTCCCCAGTAGCTGAGATTACAGGCATGAGCCACTGGCACCTGGCTAACCTCTTTTTTGTTTGTTTTAGATTCTGAAGATTTCTTGGCAGAAGGTTTGCGAAATGAGAACCTCAGTGCTGGTGCAAGGGACAGCAGGGATCACATTCTGCGAGGCTTTCAGCAGATCAAAGCGAGGTTTGTGTAAACTGGTTCCTCTGTGCTTCTTCATAAACTTTAAAACAACTTGTAATCGGTATGTTAGTAGTATGAATTAACACAGTAGGACACACCTGCCATAGCTTTCATACTTACAGGTAGACAAGCTTAGTATAATTCACCAATTTTTTTTCTTTTCTTTTCTTTTTTGGTGGTACTGGGTTTTGAACTCAGAACCTTGCCTTTACTAGGCAGGTGCTATATTAATTGAGCCACACCTCTGGCCTTTTTTCCTTTATGTTTTTGAATAGGTGTTGATTTATGTTTAGGATAACCTGGACCACAGCCCACCTACTTACGCTTCCCTTGTAGCTGAGATGTCAGACCATCACAGCCAGCTTTTATTGGTTGAGATGGGTTATCTGTGAACTTCTTGCCCTGGCTGGCCTTGAACTGCAATCTTCCTGATCTTTGCCTCTTGAGGAGTTAGGATTGTGTGCATGAGCGACCATGCCCAGCTAAAGTATTTTCATAATTATGTGTCTTAAGATTTTGTGTTTAGGTTTGGCACTTTACACTGGCCTTTATTGAACACTTTTGCATTTAAGAACAAAATAGTGAAAATGAACTTTTTGGGGGCCAAATTTAGTAACAAGTAGGTATCAAGCAGTATCAGGTCATTTTCATTGTGTATTGGGTACTCACTTTGCTTTCACAGTGCCTTTTCTAATGAAAACTTAAACCACATGTATTCAGTTGCCTTTTGGAATGTTTTAATTCTAGTCTGTGTTGGAATATCACTAAGAAAGATTCAAGCCAGGTGCCAGTGGCTTATGCCTGTCATCCTAGAAGGCTGAGTCCTGATGATTGAAGTTTGAAGCTAGCCTGGGAAGAAAAGTCCATAAGGCTCTTATCTGCAATGAGCCACCGAAACACTGGTAGTGGAGTTGTGGCTCACATGGTAGAGTATCAGTCTTGAGTGAAAAAGTTAAGGGAGAGCATGAGGCCCCAAGTTCAGGCCCCAAGTTCAAGCTCCAATATTGGCACCACACACACACACACACACACACACACACACACACACACACACACACGCGCACACACAGAGTCACATTTTAGAATATGAATATCTCATAGATGCGTAAACTTGCTTGGAGGTGAGAGGAGAATTCAAATCTCCCTTTATACTAGGTTTTTTTGTTTTTTTTTTTTTTTTTGAACACTTCTTGTTTGAAATGTGGGCGGTGAAGGAGAGCTGGGGATAAGTGAATGTTACTTTTGCCTTTTTCAAACTCACGATCCTGTGATTCTGGCTATTGGAACTGAGCAGGGTTAGGCCTGGGGTTTCATTTGCATAGCTGATGGTTCTTAGCATCTTAGAAGCAGGAGCTTGCCCATCGGAAGAGCACAACCAGAAGCTCTTACCCCCAGGAATGTGAGAACCTCACAAGATGCTCGAATGGATCTTACTCTTTCCTGCTGGCTAATTAAGCATCCATTTATTTATTTGTTTGTTTGTTTATTTTTGTCGGTCATGGGGCCACGGAGCCACTTCCCAGCCCCCAGCATCCTTTTTACTCACCAATTGAGGCCTGTATAGTTAGCAGCCTAGCTTGGCCTGAATAATTGAAACAAAATGCACAAGATGGGCTGGGAAGGTGGCTCAGTGGTAGAGTGCTTGCCTTACATGCATGAAGCCCTGGGTTTGATTCCTCAGTACCACATAAACAGAAAAAGCTGCAAGTGGTGCTGTGGCTCAAGTGGTAGAGCACTAGCCTTGAGGTGAAGAGCTGAGGGAGAGCTCCCAGGCCCAGAATTCAAGCCCTACAACTGACCAAAAAAAAAAAAAAAATCCACAAGATAAGAGATTGGTAAAAATGGAAATGCCCATGGTTTTTGGTTGACTGGAAGCGTATTGAAAAGTATATTGTAATAATACCATGCTACACTGTATAATGTTCCTTCTCTAGCAGATGTGTTTAATCTGTAGAAATTGTAATTTTCACAGGTCTGCCTTTGTATTTTTATAGTACTATAAAGGTAGCATGAGAAAAAAGGGTGGAATTCTTTTCAATTGTTTTTCCAGAAGAGGGAAGCCTGAATACCATGGTACATGTGTTGTTGCTGTTGATAAAAAGCTGTGATGAGAAATGTAAATACAATTCGACTATAGTCATATGTATATACAAAGATACATATTAATTTATGGTATTTTCCATATTTTTACCATGGCCCTGGGACAGGCCTAGATTTCAACATTAAATGGGTAATATCAGGCAAATTTGTGGCCACTCATTCTCACCAGTTCCCCACTACTTCTTAGTGCTCTTTTCCAGGGGGAAGGGAATGCTGTCTCTGAGGGTTTTTGGCTCAAAGATCCTGCAGTACCACTTGAGCCTCAGGTCCACTTTCAGCTTTTAGGTTGTTAATTGGCGATAAGAGTCTCATGGACTTTCCTGCCTGAGCTGGCGCTAAACCTGGTTCCTCAGATCTCAACCTCCTAAGTACCTAGGATTACAGGCATGAACTACTGGCATCTGGCTCCAATGCTTTTTTGTGCACATGCACACACACGCACGCACACACACACAGAGGGCTGTATTTCTCAAGGAGCAGAGAAGTTTCCTTTTTCTATGTGGTTTGTGGGGTGGATACTCAGGAAATGACCAGCATGTGTTTAAGGAACATCTGCATTGTGGACAGGAGCTTTCTGTTCATTGATTTGTCACAAGAAAGACGACACTTTATTTATCTCTGCATGATCATTAGACCACCGAGGAAATGAGGAGCCAGGATTCTGAAACTGTGCAAGAAAAATAGAAGAAGGAAGCTTGCCTTTGGCAAGGTGTTTGAGATTGCCTTACTTCCACCCTGTAGTCATTATCCTGTTAATGTTACCCCACTTGACAGAATCCTCTCCCTTACCCTCGGTCATCTCTCGAGTCCCACTTATGTCTGTTCAATGTTATGCACTTACAAGTATTGACACAAAGTGGTTTCAGAGTACTGAAAGCTTGCATTTACCTTTTCATTTACTTACGTGGCATGGGATCGATTTTCAGAGCCAGCCTGGGCAAGCAAATCTAGGAAGCCCTGCTCTCCAGTTCACTAGCAAAAGCTCAGAAGTAGAGGTGGTAAGAGTTCCAACTGTGAGTGGGAAATACGAAGCAAGAGTATGAGGCCTTGAGTTCAAATCCCCATATTGGCACATACACAAGAAAACCCACAAAAATTTTTGTGAATTGATCATATGTGAATAATGGCTGAAGAACAGGAAAAGAATGATTGAAAGTCATTTCAAGTTTTACCTTTACTCATATTAAAGCAATAATTCCTTAGCAATTTGGTAAAGGGTGTGTGTGTGTGTTTGTGTGTGTGTGTGCGTGCGTGTGCGCACGCGCGCGCGCGCGCGTGTGTGTGTGTGTGTGTGTGTTTGTAGGGACATGTCTAAAATTATATTTTGCTACTACAGGGGGAAGAAATAGAAGAAATTTCTAGTAGGACAATCTGTGAAAGTCCACTAGATAAACATAAATACTACAGATATTTACAGCTTCCCACTCGATTGTTTTCTTGCTTCTTTCTTCAACATTGCAATGCTGGAGAATGAAAGGTGAGAAGAGTAAATTAGCAAGGGCCTCTGGTTCAGGGTAAACTCTAAGGATTTGACCCTATTTGTTTCTGGCTGGTATTTGCCACCGTTGTGGCAAATTGAAGCAAGGCAAATTTTGGCAAACTGAAGCATGTGACTCAGTTGCCATGGTTTGAAAGTGCCTTCACCAGCCTTTCAATTGTCTAGAGTGACTGACCCAAAGAAGCTATAGTTGTATCAAGAGTCATAGACGACCCCCCAAGCCCTCATCTGTTTTCCAGCTCTAATAGCAAAGCAATTCTCTGTCTTAAAAAAATAATAGTATCACCTCTTCATCTTTAGCTATATATTTTTTTGGATTGAAAGTATTACTTAGGCAGTCTTCCTTCCATATAAGACAAAACCAAAATGGATGGCAGGCTTTGTGCTTTGGAGAAAGTGAAGCTCTGTGGTGGTATTTCATGTCCTGAGCTGTGATTTTCATTGCTATTCCTTGAACTGCTTGTCAGAGAGACATTCTCCCTGAAAAGTAGCAGCTTGCTTCTTTCTTTCTTTCTTTCTTTCTTTCTTTCTTTCTTTCTTTCTTTCTTTCTTTCTTTCTTTCTTTCTTTCTTCCTTCCTTCCTTTCTCTCTCTCTCTCTCTCTCTCTTTCTTTCTTTTCTTTCCTTCCTTCCTTCCTTTTTTTCCTTTTTTTGGGTGTCAGTCCTAGGGCTTGAACTCTGGGCCTGGGAGCTGTCCCTGAGCTTCTTTTGCTCAAGGCTAGCACCCTACCACCTGAGCCACAGCTCCACTTCTGGCATGTATGTATGTATGTATTTATTTATTTGCTTGCAGTTTATTGGCATAAGAGTCTCATAGACTTCCCTGCCCTAGCTGGCTTCTAACTATGATCCTCAGATCTCAGCCTCTTGAGCAGCTAGGATTACAGGCATGAGCCACTAGCCCCTGGTTCTTTCTTCCTTCCTTTGTTCCTTCGTTCCTTCGTTCCTTCCTTCGTTCCTTTCTTCCTTCCTTCCTTCCTTCCTTTCTTTCTTTGCTATTTTGAGGGACAGTATCACTACAAAACCAAGGCTGGCCTGGAACTTGCTATCTCCTGCTTGAGTATTGGGATTACAAGTGTGTACTGCCATACCTGGTTAATTCTAGGGTTTTATTGAGTACTTTTGGAGAAGGCTTAGGTTCAGGATGAAAGTTTGTCTGTGTGATTATAGTCACTGCAGGATTATCTCCAGATGTGCAGCACCTGGAATGAAACACACATGAAATACACTCTGAAACGCGATGACATCCTTACACTTTTGGAGAAACAGTGGAGCATTTCTTAAATGTTTTACTCCAGTGGAGGTCACTTGACAATGATAATATATTGAGAGTGGGATGAAGGAAGCAATATTTTTATTACTGAGGTAGGGGTCAGTTCTTTTCTGATGTCCTCCTACCTTTTTTTTTTGAGACAACTAGTCATTTATGCTCACTGTTGGAAGCAAAGGCCAGAACCATGGAGAGTTTTTCCTTCTGTGCAGCTTAATAATACTAAAGGAATTCCAACAAGAGACAAGAAGATTTATAGGCTTTTGAGATGAGAGAAATAAAGAAATTCATGTAGCAAAACCCAGGACATTTAAAATACAGGCTGAAAGACTCCTGAGAACAAGTCTCATGGTGGGTGGGCAAGCGTTTTGCTCTGCATGAAATCTGATCCACTGCTAGCATAAACCTCATAAAAAGAATTCTGACTTTCTGTGGAAATTTCAGGTTTTCTGCCTAACCTGGCTTAATCTGAATAAAAAAAATGATTCAGAGTAAGAATCTATATAATTCTGATATTTTCTACTATAGGAACAAAAGACAAAGATTGATATTTGGTACCAATGGAGAAATCCTATTTGTACAGTAACTTTGAAAGGCTCAAGAATTATAGCAATAATTTGAGTACATCATGCTCTACCACTTGAACAATACCTCTAGCCATGCTTTTTGCTGGAAATGAAGCTCATGGGCTTTTCTGCCCAAGCTGGTGTGAAACTGAGATCCTCTAGGTCTTATCCTCCTGAGTAGCTAGGACTATAAGCATGAGCCATTAACACCCTGACTAATAATTCATTTCTTCCCTTTTCAGTCCTATTCTTCCTTTCTATCCTTAAAAAAAGAAAAAAGGAAGGCTGCAGCTAGTAGCTCAGAGCCCTCGCCCTGAGTTCCATATTGTTGTGTGCGTACTACACACACAGGGAAAGACATGCAATAACTTCAGGGCTATTTCTCTCTGATTGATGCCAAATGGATGTATCCAGAAATTTCATAAGTGTGTTAAAGATTTTTGGGAATTTACTTCTCTAGGGGTAAGGGATTGTGTTTATTTCTCTTAGCTTTGAGGTTGAAATTAGTACAGCGTTACCTACCATTGATTTTCTGGCTTGGCTTAGAAGAAAGCTGATCTTTTAAGGAAAGTCTTTGATATGTGTAATCCTCCTTTTAATTTCATACTAATGATTGTATTATTTATTCTTTCACTTGTGGTCGTATCTTAGTATCTTTCAAGATGTAATTTGATCTTTTTTTTTTTCTTTTACACTGGGCTATTGTAGTATTAGCTGGTGGCGATTTTTCCCTTTGGGCATCCCACAAAATAAATATTTATATAAATAAGTCTACTATAGAATAATATTTTCATACTTTCCATGCTTAGTAGTAATGGATTTTTAAAAAAAGATTAGATGAAGAAATCTGTTTCTTAGGATAATTTTCTACCAATGAGCATAGTCCTTGGTTGTTTAGAATAAATGTCCAGTAATAAAATGGTATTATGGTATTTTAATGTTCAGTCTTTAAGATTTTACACTGAAGTTTTAGATAATGTATTTTAAAGAGAATGCTTAGATTGCTTGAAAAAATAGGTCAATACATATTTCTTCCAGTACTGAACTCCTTAAACAGAATACCGTGCTCTATTGAGAATGAAAAGGAGAGGCTGGGCATCCTGGCCCACACCTTCAATCCCAGTCACTTGAGAGGTAAAAGATGTCAAAGATATATAGATTATATAGATTACATAGGTTGTATAGATTATATAGATGTATAGGTATATAGATGTATAGATTACTGCCAGCCAAGGCAAAAAGTCAGTGAGAACCTGCATCTTACCAAGACCTTGAATTCTAGTCTCAGTACTGGGGGAAAAAAAAGTGGCAAAAAGTCATTGGGTTTTTCAAAAGGTCATTGCCTTAAAAGAATCACAACCAAATAGTGAAGTCTCATGTATTATATGCATGTCAAAGCTTTGGGGATAACGGCTAGGCCTGGTGATGTTGGCCTTTAATCCTCTCCTAGCTATTTAGAACATGGAGATCTGAAGGACTGAATTTCAAGGATGGCCTAAGATACAACATATCCAAAAACAGAAGGATGTAGCACAAACTAGTAAAATGACTGTCTTGTCAAGTGCAAGGCCCTGAGTTCAAACCCCAGTACTGTAAAAATAGATAGATAGATAGATAAATAAGATAGAACTGTTTCAAAGCAAATATTATAAAATATGAATCACTGGGTCTAAGTTGTGAGAAAATGTAGGTATTCTTTCTTCATGTATATTTAAAAATTTTCATAATAAAATGTTGCAAAAATATAATTGGTTTGTCTTTGCAATTTGGAAACCATGGGCTCATTCATTGTGGTTTCAGAAAACCAGAGACTTCCTCAATTTGGAAATGTAATTATATATATTTGTGGTTTTTTACAATGGTAGTTTTCTAGGAATAACCTTATTATTTTGGGATGAGACTGAACTAAGGATCTCATCCAGTTTGTTGTTTCTGTCATAACTAACAGGAAATGGCTAACTTTTATACTTACTTCTGGGCTAGCAATTATTGAGGGCTGAAATTCAATTCAAACATTCTGCCCAGGAGATCTTGAAATTTTTATTTATTTATTTATTTTTTTAAAGGAAAGGCAATTTCTGACTTTTCTCATAAATCTGATCAAAGGAAAGCTAGTATGAGATTGGTAGTCCAGTAGGAAATGGAACTCAATTTTACATTTTTTAAAATCATTTTATGGTATTAAAAAAGACAGAGGTTAGAGCTAAAGCCCTTATTCTTTTTATTGAACTAGAATTGAATGTGGCAGAAAATCATTTTGGCCCTAGTGCAGTAAATGTTGTCACTGAAACATGTTCAAGAGGCATTAGGACTGGCTTTCCAGCATGTGAGACAGAAGTTCACAAAAGCAGAGCTGATTTTTCTGTTCTTATCTTGAAATTATTAGATATCCAGGAGATGAAAGTAGTTTAGTTCTATGGAGTATGTGTTAGATAATGTTAATGTCTCCATTCTAGAAAAAGGAAATGGAGGAGGGGGGTGTAATGGCTCTGTGGGGTGTTCACAGGAATAGTGTGTGTGTGTGTGTGTGTGTGTGTGTGTGTATGGAGGAGATGGGGGAAGATTCCTGTTCTTCAACCAGTCCCAAGGCTGAGAAATCTAGGACCAGAGAAGGTTCCACCTATGCAATATTGTGACCTGACAATGAAAATAGCCAAAAAGCAACTGAGAACTTACTTAACAGAACTATTTGAGAAATAATTTTTTTTTTTTTGGGTCCAGTAGTGGGGCCTGAACTCTGGGCCTGGGCGCTGTCCCTCAGCTCTTCAGCTCAAGGCTAGCGCTCTACCACTTGAGCCACAGCGCCACTTCTGGCTTTTTTTCTTTTTGCTTATGTGGTGCTGAGGAATCGAACCCAGGGCCTCAGGCATGCAAGGCAAGTGCTCTACCACTGAGCCACCTTCCCAGCCTCAATTTTTTTTTCTGTGCCCATACTGGGTGCTTTCCCTGAGGTTCTTTTTATTTTCTTTTATTTTGCTCAAGGCTGGCACTCTACCACTTGAGCCACAGCTCCACTTCAGGCTTTTTGCTGGTTAATTAGAAATAAAAGTCTCATAGACATTTCTGCCCAGTCTGGCTTTGAACCACAATCTTCAGATTTTAGTCTCCTGAGTAGCTAGGGTTACAGGCTGAGCCACCAGTGCCCACCCCCTGCCCCCAGCCTGTTTGAAGATTTTATCAAGTAAGCACATTATGATGAAGCTATCAGCAGCTACTTTGTTTTGAGAAACTGGTAAGAGAGAAATTCGAAGTCCACTCGGAATTAAAAAGAACCGATCATTTTTTTTTGAGTGTGCAGTGTGATTATGCTTCAGAATTTTGGGTAAATGAAGCAGGTTGGTAGGCATATGTTTGCTGATCCTAAAATGATTAAAATTCAGAATAAGTATGACTCTTGTGAAATGGAGTGCTCAGGCCTCAGCCAGCATTGAGCAGCGCCATATGGCAGAAGTAGATTAATTCTGTTCCTAGTCTCTCCTTCTTTGACTGCATATGTAGATGCCCTGTTTGAGACACTGGAGGGGCTTCAGAAGCATTTCATCACCGGCGAGATAGATGTATGACACGTTCATGAAGGCAGTATGGATAGCTAATAGTTGCTTAGAAGAAAAAGTCCCTCGTGAGGTTTTCTTTAGCTTCCTTCCCCATACCTCTACTTTTTCTTTTATTTTAAATTCAAAAACAAGTAAATGTGTAGGAGAATAAATGTATATTGGGGCTTTAGAAAGCAGAGTAAGTCAGAAAGATAGAGCAAGGAGTCTTTTCCCCCCTAGTTCTTAGCATGGCACACTGTATAGGAGCTAGTAGTTCGGGCCACCTCAGACTTTTCCAAGTTAAATAACCCTACTGTGTGTCTGCTTAGCAGGCCTCTTCCTTTCTCCCTTGACCACAGGCCTTGCTAGCTAGGGGTCAATTGCTAGCTGAAGCCATTCTGCTTTGTCCAGTGGTTGGTCTAGGATTTATAAAACATAGAAGGTCTCTGTGTGTGTGTGTGTGTGTGTGTGTGTGTGTGTGTGTGTGTGTGTGTGTGTGTGTATGTGTGTGTGTGAGAGAGAGAGAGACAGAGAGAGAGAGACAGAGAGACAGAGAGAGTACTAGGGCTTAAAACCAGGGTCTGGGTTCTATGCTTTAGCTTTTTTCACTTTAAGGCTGGTACTCTAACATTTGAGCCACACATCCACTTCCTGCTTCCTGTTGATTAATGGACTTTAAGAGCCCAGGCTGACTTCCAACTATAATCCTCAGATCTCAGCCTCTTGAGTAGGTAGGATTATAGATGTGTGCCACCAGCACCTGACGCGGTAGTTTTAAGGACTGTAGAGTCCACTGGTCAGAAATTTCTGACAGGACAGTTTAAATGAGCAATAATGATATATTGAGTGGCAGGAGTCACTTTAAAGCGCCGCTCTGCTCCACAGTGCTAGACCAGAACGATGGGTGGGATTGGATTCCTCATGTCACTGCTGGGGCCTGCACCAACCCTGAACTCCTCTATCTTTGGACTTTGTTTTGTTTGTACTGGTACTAGAACTTGAATTCTGGGGCTGGGCTCTGTCTCTTGGGTTTTTCACTCAAGACTAGAGCTCTACTACCTGAATCACAGCTCTATTTCTGGCTCTTTTGGCTAGTTCATTGGAGATAAGAGTCTCAAAGACTTTCCTGTCCTGGCTGGCTTTGAACCACAATCCTGAGATCTCAGCCTCC
The DNA here is from genome assembly GCF_019054845.1 of Dipodomys spectabilis. Taxonomy (NCBI): domain Eukaryota; kingdom Metazoa; phylum Chordata; class Mammalia; order Rodentia; family Heteromyidae; genus Dipodomys; species Dipodomys spectabilis. The sequence goes on along the minus strand of NW_024870695.1, from coordinate 15,021,451 downwards.
TGAGTAGCTTTTATTACAGGCATGAGCCACTGGTGCCTAGACAGAATGTTTGTGGGGAGAATAAACTTCTACTTGTCTCAGCTCCTGTCCGGTTTTCTGTGACTTGAAGCAGGAAGCAATCTAACAGCCCCAGGGGCCAGGACTGACTTTGTTACCTTCCACTCTCTCACAGCCAAAGTCTTCCACCTTTTCCCTAGCTTAGACATCAGAGGCAGAATCCTGGGGAGTCATTCTGTGTGATTCTTCTCTCATTCCCCAAACCTCTAAGAAGGCCTACCGATTCTTCACCCCCAAACCTGCCTGATTTCTGATCCCTCTATCTTTGGCTCCCTGTCAGCCTTCATAAAGTGACTCGAGACTCGGAATTCAACTTTTCTGCTTCTCTGCCTCATCTGCCTGTTACAGTTTGTTTTCTTCTTCATTCTATCTGAAGAACAAATTTGTACATAATAGTAATCCAACAATCATGCTACTGGAGCTTGATTGTGATCCGATGACAAGATATACTGAAGAGTTGGGCTCTGGACAATTATCACCACAATCCTAGCTACTCAGGAGGCTGAGATCTGAGGATCGCTGTTCAAAGCCAGCCTGAACAAGAAAGTCTGTGAGACTCTTCTCTCCAATTAACCTGCAAAAATCCGATGTACAGCTGTGGCTGAAGTGATAGAGTGCCAGTCTTGAGTTGAAAAAGCTAAGGGAGAGAGTCCTGGAACTATGTTCAAGTCCCAGTCCTGGCACATACACACAGACACAGACACACAGAGACACACACACACAGATTAGGAATTTTACCAACATTCCAATAGTTCATCAAAATTCTTTGAGTGATTTCCAGAAGAGGTCCTCCCTCTAGATTCTGTTTTTTTTCTGTTTATTCTGATTTTGTTGCAATATGAGTGAGTGAAATGATATTCCATCTTTAATTAGGATCCGCTTGTTATTTTTCAATTAATCAGTGTCAGTAGCCTTTGCATTTGAATTAAATCATTTTCTTCATGAAAGCTTTTAATGAGGAAGCAAATTGATTGTATTTATGTATTGGATTCTTGCCACTGCAGTGTGTAGTCAGACATGTCTTTTGAAGTATATCTTTTGCTGGTCATCTTGTGGTTAGTCTTTGAAGCTAGGCTTTGGGAAGAAAAAATAAAAAAAAAATAAGGAAGAAATTCTTTGTTTACATGAAGATTTTTTCCCCCCTTTACTACTAGGGCTTGAACTCAGGTCTCGCTTGGCTTTTTCACTTGGCTGGTGCTCTACTACATGAGCCACACCTCTACCTCCAGGTTTTTGCTAGTTTGTTGGAGATCAAAGTCTCATGGATTTGTCTATCCAGGCTGGCTTTGAATTGTGATCCTCCGATCTCATCCTCCTGAGCAGCTAGGATTAGAGGCATGAGCTACCATCACCAGGCTGTTTGAATGAAAAATCTAAGTTAACAAAGCATTCTTATTTTTATCTTTCTCTTCTTCCTTTAATAAAAACCCCATTGCTTTCTTTCCTCTCTTGCCTTTGTGTGAGGATGCTGGATGAAAATGAAGGCAGCCAGCGCTCACCTTGTTTGGAATAAATACACACTCCACAGTGTTGTGGGGGTGCTGTCTACCGGCCCCTCCTCTCTGCATGGTTCCCTCCCTTCCCTGCAATAAACTCTACTGTCTACTCTGAGCTCAGAGAGCTAGCGCTCAACAAGAGCTCGCTCTTGTTGTTTCTGATTTAGCAAATGCTCGTTGATCGCCCGCTCAATATCTCTTTCCTTTGAGAGTTCAGATTACCTGCGCTGTATACAGGTGTGTACAGGCAGGCACAGGTGTGCACAGCGTTCTGCAGGAGACGTGGATGCAGGAGGCTAGCGGAGCCTCAAAGCTCCGTCGTGGAGTGACTGGGAGAAGGAGGTAGAACAGGCAAGGGGTGCTGGCCCAGGAAATACAGGAAGTGACAATGGGCCTGAGAGATGGGGTGAGCTGCTTAGGGGAATTTCAACAAGAGATCTTGAGGTTGTGTTGGCCTGTTAGATCACTGAACTCATGGTCATGTTAATGACCTAATCAGCTGACGTCTATTTTGCCAGCTGCATTACCTTTGCGAATTCTCTGGAGAATCAGAGGAAGCAGATATGGTAAAAATTTCTATGCATTTGTTGGTTGGTACTGGGGTTTGAACTCAGGGCCTCAGGTTCTTGCTCAGCTTTTTCACTCAAGGCTGGTGCTCTACCACTTGAACCACACCTCTACTTCTGGCTTTTTACTAGTTATTTGGAGATAATTGGATTTGTCTGCCTGGGCTGGCTCTGAATTTCAATTTCCAGGTAGGAGTTACTACACTTGGCTTCCTATTTCTGTTTTTGGTTTTGTGTGCCAGTCCTGGGTCTTGAACTCAGGGCCTGGGCACTGTCCCTGAGCTTTGTCTTCAAAGCTAGTGCTTTACCACTTGAGCCACAGCTCCACTTTTGGGTTTTTGATGGTTAGGTGGAGATAAGAGTCTTATATACTTTCCAGCCTTGAGCTGGCTTTGAACTGCAATCCTCAGATCTCAGCCTCCTGAGTAGCTAGGATTACAGGTGTGAGCCATTGGAGCTGAATCATATTTCTGTTTTAAAGATGAAGATGGAGTTGGGGCTGCAGCCTAGAGCTGTCTGCAGAGCCAGAGCCTTTGCTCTTCTCATCAGCACTAAGAAGATGGGGGCAGGGAGAGCAAGAAGCTGGTGGGGGAGGGCGCTTAGGACCTGGTCCTGCTCATCTGTGTCAGCATTTTGAAGGCTTGAGTGGACTCCGTGTCTGCAAAAATGGAAAGGGGATAGATCAGGTGGATAGGAAGGGTGGATCTTGGTGGCTGATGGGAGAAAGAACTAAAGGGTTGGTTTCTAAGTTTCAACTGGACAAAAGTGATGTTTCCATGAAAACAGTACATACAAAACAGTTTGAGACTGAGGGACCAAGGGCAGTTCTATTCTCTTGAGAGAGGAGTATTATGATCTCCTAAGAAAGGATGAGAACTCTTGCTTCTGCTGGTCTTTATCTTTATTGGCCATTGTGGTGTGTGTGTGTGTGTGTGTGTGTGTGTGTGTGCATGTGCGCACACATGCGCATGCACGTGCATGCGTGCAACTTCTGGGGCTTGAACTCAGGGTCTCACATTCTAGCTTAGCTTTTATTTTTTTCCTCAAGGCTAGCACCCTATCACTTGAACCATACTTCCACTTCTGACTTTTTTTCTGGTTAATTAGAGATCAGAGTCTCCATGACTTTTCTGCCCAGGTTGGCTTCCAATGGCAGTCCTTAGATCTCAGCCTCCTGAGTGGTTAGCATTACAGACATGAGCTCCCAGCTTAAGAATGTTTCATAGGTACAGACGCTGTAGGCAAGTCTCTTACAACTAGTTTCTTCCCTGGTCAGTCTGAGCTCCATGGCCTGTCCCTCCCATTTTTTTCTCTCTTGTCTTTTTCTCTTCCTAGCCTAGAAAATCCCTAATCTTGGATCAATTGAATGGCTCAACTTCTCTCCACATCTGGGCGGCTAACCAGGGCTTAAGGAAAAATGGTCCAATTGAATTGCTACCACAGTAAATCTTAAGTCTTCAACTTTAGCTGAACCCAGGATGATGGCTGGCCATTGGTGAATGTGTTTCATGTCAACAACCTTTTCAATTCCCCTTTTCAATTGACCCCCCTCCAGCCCTTATCAGTCTGTCCTGTCATAGCACAGCATCAAAGAGAAAACAGAGGCTTTGGACTGGAACCTGCTCCTAGCCTCTTCAGCCCCTTCCCAGATAGATCTGTTTCTGCCTGCAGTGCCGCACCTCTTCCTGGCCCCTCGCCTGGCCTCTCCCTCTGCATCCCTCGCCCTGGCTTCTTTGTCACCCTCCCCTGCCCTGCCAGCCCTTCTTCTATCTGATCCCAAATCCTCCCTCACCAAGGAGGAAGGCAGATTCTGGAATGATCCAGACCTGGGTTCTGCTGCCTTCAGTTTTTAACCACCGTGTGAGTTCTGAGCCAACCTCATCGTTTCTAGACCATTTCTGTCAAGCAGAGCACAGTTTAGGTTTTCTAGACTTCCCCTTTCCTCACAGAGTGAAGGATTTATTAATCTCATGGTGAATGTGCTGTTCACATGGAAGGTTTAGAGAATGCGTCCAGATGTTCATCTTGAGAAAAATCCACCCTCCCAAATGAGCCGGGATAAAGAAGCCAGCTTGAAAGTTTGCGTGTAAACATCTGCTTTTGGGTCAATGATACAACCCATGTTCAGAACAAGGGAAACCTTAAAGACATGATCACTGAACAGGGTTGGTCCAAGTAGCTGTAAGGGTTTCCATAGAAACAGAATCACTTTCAAGTGATGCTCAGGCTTTCAAATTTCCTCTCATTCTGCTCAGGATACACTGTGGCTGCACAGTGTGGGGAAACCAGAATAACGTCCACTGCCTCATTTTCTTCATCTGCCAGTGGAAGGGCTGATCATTGGTGTCCTCAGCTGGGATGCCTTGAGTATATGGGACACAGCCACTGTCACATGACCATCCGATCAGGCATCTCCACCAGGTCTTGACAGAATGACAGGGCCAGGAGCCAAAGACAGAAATTGAAACAAAGCAGTCAGCTGGAACCCCTGTGTACGAGAGAAGCCTTGTTTGTTAGTTTGTTTTTTTCCTAGTACACAAGTTTGGAAACAAAAGGCTATCTCTGGCTTTGCTCTTTGGCACTGTACTTGCTGCCTGTCTCGCAATCTACCATCAAGGCTTTATCTTGCACCTTCTCACTGGCTCTCAAGTAGCTTCGGCTGAAGCTGACCACAACCACGGACAAATCAAAGACTTACAGACAATCAATCCATGGAACAACAAATAGAGCTTCCAATGATTCTCCTTTCAAATGTGACCTGACATTTTGATCTTTAATTTTGTCACAGACTATCCAGTGAGTATTTTTTCTTTTTGGATTAGGTCATTGTGTTATATTTTGTTGCCCATTAAAAGCAGAAAGAAAAAAAAAAAGAGCTGGGCACTGGTGGTTCATGCCTGTAATTCTAACTACACAGGAGGCTGAGATTCCAGGATTGCTGTTCAAAGCCAATCCTGGCAGGAATGTCCATGAAACACTTATCTCCAGTTAACCTCAAAAAGCCAGAGATGGAGCTGTGGCTTAAAGTGGTAAAACACTAGCCTTGAGGAGAGAGAGAGAGAGAAAAAAAAAAAGCAGCAAGGATGGGAATCTTGTAGACACATCAGTGAAGATTTATTCATGGGAACTCAGTCCTTATGCTAGAAAGCAAAAAGGAGACATTTTTCTTTTTGGCAATGCTAGGCTTTGAACTCAGGCCCTCATGTTTACTAGGCTGGCACTCTACCACTTGAGCCATGCCTCTAGCCCTAAGTTCTTCTTAAAATTAAAAAAAAAATTATCTGGAAATGGAGTTTAAACATTTGAGGAAGAGCCATGATTTATTTTGTCAATATCAGGGAATGTTGTTTGTATGTTATTTAATAAATGATTGTTGCTATGGTATTTTGTGAATAGAACATTGTGTAGCTGGGAAAGAGTTTCTAAACTTTAGGGGTATTGACTCAAAACCACGGAAATATCACATCTAAAAGAACCCCGGACCCTCTTAGGACAGGTCCTTAGCCGTTACATGTAGATTAGCTGTTCTTATCATGCTATCTTGTCATCTCTCCATACGCAAGTATCTTGTCTTTTGGGCTAGATGGTAAGCTCCTTGTAGGTAGGCACTGGGTTTTATAGTTTGGGTCTGATTGATGGAACTGGGCCTAGAGGGAGAGCACCACCTCCTTACTAAGGATTATCTTTTTGCTGTCTGTTTCTGGGTCTGGAACCTGGGGTCCTGAGCCTTTGATGCCTCCCCTAGATACTTCCACCAGGTGGCGCTCATTCCCCATGTCTGTTGTGGGTGTCGGCGGCCACATTGCCCTTTGCTACTTGCCCATTCCTTCTACGATGGTAATGATGGGACACTGGTGTAGAACCAGAATTCCAAATCAAGGCGAGTCTTTCCAAGTGTGAAAAGATCCCTAGGAGCTAGGAATATCTACAGAGTAGAGACGTGGCGTTGCTTGGCAAAGCCTTTTACTTGAGCGCCGATCCATCTTTACCATGTGACCTGTTGGCCAAGGTCAATTACAAGGTGTTTTGTTGGTCTTATCAACTGGAATCTTAAGATTCTGCTTCTACTAGTGGAATCAGTAGCACTGCGGTGTGAGTCTTTGCTGTGTTGTTTGGAGATGGCCATTGAAAGAGAAAGATGGACAGGAGGGAGGTGGGCAGCTACACCTTGGCTAGGGGTTGGGCATGTGGTTACTGGTAGAGCGCTTGCTTTGCATGCATGGAGCCCCAGGTTCGATTCCTGAGCACCACACAAGCAGAAAAAGCTGGAAGTGGTGCTGCAGCTCAAGTGGTAGAGCGCTATCCTTGGGCACAAAGAGGCTCAGGGACAGTGCCCAGACCCTGAGTTCAAGGCCCAGGACTGGCAAAAAACAAAAACAAAACGCATGACTTCTTGACATAAAGGTGAAATTCAGATTTGCATATCCTTAAAAAAAATCAGTTTCTTGTAAAAACCCTGTATTGCATATCCTTAAATCATCTAGTTTCTTTGTTCAACAGATGGTTTACCAAGGTGGGATATGTGTGATCATGTTTAAATATTCCGTAAGATGCAAATAAACTAATGATTTTAATGTAAGGTCCATTCCTGGACTGCGAACAGACCTCGCCCAGTACCTGCGTTACCTAGGCAACTGGGATACCTGGAAGAGGTCACATCCGCATCCGCTGAGGTCACATCTTAACCTGATGTGGCCACACCTTTTTCCCACCTGATCCCACTTCCCTTTACCTGGACACACCCTTCCCCACCCCCTACCCTATATATGGCCTAAACCGCGGCCAGACCGCCCTCTTTTCCTTTTGCCAGCCGCGTGGAGTGCCAACCTTGCCTGGTCCCAGCAGGTCTACTGAATAAACCTACCCCTTACCTGAATACCACGTGCGTGGTGCAGTTCTTACTCGGCCACCTCTTTTTAAAAACCTAACATTTAATACTTCAGTTGCAAACGTTGTATCCAGATGTTACAAATTTATAACATCACTGGGTCTTTCTGAATTGCTAGTCTCTGTTTGTTTGTTTTTTTTTCATTTTTTTAGTTTTTTTTTGAGGGCGGGGCTCACACTCATTTGGCTGGCACTCTACCGCTTAAGCCATGCCTTCAGTCCAACTTTTGTGCTGGTTATTTTGGAGATGGAGTCTTTTCTGCCCCGGCTGCTTTTTACACAGTCCTCTGTATCTCAAGCCTCTGGAACAGATAGGATTACTGCCTCCCAGCTTGGATTGCTAGTTTTATAATACCATGATAGCTGTAGTTCTCTAACCCAGTAGGTCCTATTGGTTTTTGACGGGACAGATAGACAGACACTGAGGAAGTCTGTGGGCTATTCTACAAGGGAACAGAAAGCATGTGTTCTTCTTGAGTTCCCTGAAGCCCCGCTGTGGACCCACCCCCCAGGACACACAGGCTGTCTGACAAGGCAGTGGTATCTTCCCTGAAGTCCTAGGTTTGTTGCTATGTTACAGCCAATCGAAAAGCAGCTAATGTGGAATCTAAGAATGGGGCTTCTGGAATCTCACTTCAGTTCTGCCACTTCAGAGTCCTGTGATCGTGGTCACATGGTTTGAGCTTCTGGAATCTCAGTTTCTGCATCTCTAAAATGGAGATAGCCAGGTGCTATTTACAGGTGCCTGTAATCCTAGCTGCTTAGGAGGCTGAGGTCTGAGGATTATGGCTTGAAAGTCCTAGCCAGAAAGTCCATGCTCCTCATCTCCAGTGAATCACCAAAAAGCCCAAGACGACACTATAGCTCCAGTGTTAGTGCCCCCGCCTTGAGCAAAAAAGGAACAGCGCTCAGGCCCTGAGAGAGAGAGGGGGGGGGGGAGGTGGAGGGAGAGAGGAGGGGTGGAGGGAGAGAGGGGGGGAGGGAGAGAGAGAGAGGGGAGAAAGAAAGAGAGGGAGAGAGACAGAGAGAGACGGGGGGAGGGAGAGAAGAGAAAGTCTTTCTTTCTTTCTTGTCAGCCATGGGACTTGAACTCAGAACTTGGGTGCTGCCCCTGAGCCCTTTTGCTCAAGGCTAGCTCTGGTTTTCTAATGGTTAATTGGAGATAAGAATTTCATGGACTTTCCTGCCTGAGCTGGCTTTGAACTGTGATCTTCAGATCTCAGGCCTCAGTAGCTAGGATTACAGGCGTGAGCCACCAGCTCCCCACTTTAGTTTCTTATTAATATAACTGCATCTCATCTTATGACACCTCATTTTCTTTCTTTTTTTGGGGGGGGGGTCCGGTTGTGGGGCCTGAACTCTGGGCCTGGGTGCTGCCCCTCAGCTCTTCAGCTCAAGGCTAGCGCTCTACCACCTGAGCCACAGCGCCACTTCCGGCTTTTTCCTTTTTGCTTACATGGTGCTGAGGAATCGAACCCAGGGCTTCAGGCATGCAAGGCAAGCGCTCTACCACTGAGCCACCTTCCCAGCTCCCTCATTTTTCTTATTTGGAAACTAGGCTTAATAATAGAGGTTGAATGCCGAGGATGTGGATTAATATAGGTGAGGTACTTGGAAAGGGATCCAACTCTACTTAGAAAGTGCGATTTGGGAAGATCTCAGTTCAAGGCCAATTCTGGGGAATAATTAGTGAGACCCTATCTCAGCCAACAAACTGTGCATGATAGTTCACAGCTGTAATCTTAGCTATGTGGGTAGAAAGATCATGGTCTGGGATCAGCCCTGAACAAAAATAGGAGATCCTATATGAAAAATAAAACCAAAATGGGCTGTGGGTGGGTGGGGTGTGAGACTCTGATCTCTAATAAACTACTAGAAAACCAGAAGTGGTGCTGTGGCTCAAGTGGTAGCATGCTAGCTGTGAGCTCTGTGTGTGTGTGTGTGTGTGTGTGTGTGTGTGTGTGTGTGTTTTATTCGTTGATGCTGGTGCTGGGACTTGAACTCAGGGCCTGGGCAATATTCCTTAGCTGTTTTGCTCAAGGCTGGTGGTCTCCCACTTGAGCCACAGCTGCACTTAGGGCTTTTGGGTGGTTAATTGGAGAGAAGAATCTCACAGCTTTTCCTGCCTCAGCTGGCTTTAGCCCTCCATCCTCAGATCTCAGCCCCCTGAGTAGCGAAAAGCTACTAGTTCCTAGTGAGTTCTGAGGTCTCTCTTTTGGTGTGGATCCTAAACTGCTGAGCAGCCTTGAGTCAACTTCACACCTTTTCTGTGCCTTTGAGGAGTAAGAGGCGTCAGAGGATGTGGGAGAGGTTGGTTGTCATCACGACTGGGAGTCCCACTGGCGTTTGCTTCCCAGGACCAGTGATGCAGTGGTCCTGTAATACAGCAGGTGGGTGCCTCGGTGAAGAACTGTCCCACTCAAAGGTCCTGTGGTCACCGGGACCTTCCCTCATAAAGTCACCGTTACCTAGACGTGCTGGGCATCAGTGTCACACGTAAGGCTTTAAGAATCGCTCACATCTCAGGGGCAGACTAGGCTTGGGCCAGATATTGACTAATTAGCCAACTTTTTGTACTTGGCACTAGAAACACTGTATGTAAACTGAACTTAAGAATCACAAGTCGGACTTACCTCCATTTTTTTTTTCTTTTGTATTTCAGATACTGTTGGGATTTTCAGCCCCAAGGTGAGTACTGTTGGGCCAGGGGTAGTTGTAGACTAAAAATGAGCAGATGCTGTGCCTGTCTCTTCTAACTTGCGTCACAGAGTGGAAGTAGCCCTCCTCCCCTCCCCTCCCCTCCCCTCCCCTCCCCTCCCCTCCCCTCCCCTCCCCTCTCGTCCCCTCCCCTCCCCTCCCCTCTTCCTCTCTCCCTTCCTTCCTTCTTCTTTTTTTCTTTTCTTTATTGGCAGTACTTGGGCTTAAGTTCAAGACTGCATTTGTCAGGTAGCTGCTCTCTCATTTGAGTAATGCCCCCATCCCTTTTTTGCTTTAGTTATTTCTCTACTAGGACCTTGTATTCTTGCTCAGAGCTGGCCTCGGACCATGATCCTCCTAAGTATGGTCCTGTAGCTGGAACTACAAATGTGTGGTACTATGCCTGGCTTATTGGTTGAGATAGAGTCTTGTTAACTTTTCCCCTTGGCTAGCCTTTGACGGTAATCATCCCTCTTTCCATCTCCTCCCTCCCTCCCTCTCCAAGTAGCTGGGATTATGGCCAGGTGCCACCATGCCCGGCGTGACAGTAGCCATTTCTGAGGCAAGTTAGTGGAATATTCAATTAACCTTCAGCCTGCTGGGCACCCCTTGTGCTGCCTTTTAGCAATAAGAAGCTCTGTTTCTGCCTCCTGACTAGATGGTTGCTAGACGGTTTTGTTTTCTTGAGGGGCTTTGTTAGATACCAATAGGATCCAGTAGCATCCAAATAGGATGGTGACAGAGTCCATATTAAAAATCTTGGGTGGGATCCAACTCAGTGAATCCTTCATTGGCTCCAGAAGTAAGTTCCAATACGTTGTCTCCTCCATCACCCGCGGCCTTCCACAGCCTGCCTGGCAGCAGGGAAATGTCAGAAGCGAAGGCGGCTGGGAAGTCCCGCGAGAACCCTGTTATCTCATTCTGCTCTGAGCCTCAGCGCAGCCGTGGTGCTGCTAATTGCTTCCCAGCCATTGTCTCCCTGCTTTTTGCCTGATGAACCCAGCATCTGGCGTGATTCTAAAAAAGTACAACAGACAGCTGTGTGTAAAATTAAAAAAAAAAAAAAGGACAGAATTTAAAACACATTTTTTTAAAGGTTCAAAATCAGGATTAAAAAAAAAAATAATCAAACCACTTGAAGGGATGTTGAAGGTGCTGTGCCTCCATTCTTCTTAGTTCCCTGAGAATGTCAGAAGCATCCTCCTGAATATTAATCACCCACGGCTGTTGCAGAGGGAATGTTTAACAATCTTCTCAGAGAATCCCAGGCTTGCAGATCAAACCTGCAAGTAGCTTTAGGAACTGTTTGACTCCTAACTAAAAAAAGCACTGTAAACTTTTCCAAAGTTTGTTTATTTCCTTTCTTCCTTCCTTCCTTCCTTCCTTCCTTCCTTCCTCCCTCCCTCCCTCCCTCCCTTCCTTCCTTCCTTCCTTCCTTCCTTCCTTCCTTCCTTCCTTCCTTCCTTCCTTCCTTCCTTCCATCCTTCCTTCCTCCCTTCCTTCCTCCTTCCATCCTTCCCTCTTTTCCTCGCTCCCTCCCTCTCTCTTTCTGTCTTTTTTCTTCTTTTTCAGTTGAACTGAGGATCTGGGCACTGTCCCTGAGCTCTTTTGCTCAAGGCTAGCTATCTACCACTTTGAGCCACAGCTCTACTTCCAGTTTTGGGGTAGTTTGTTGTAGATAAGAATCTCATAGGATCTTTCTGCCTAGGCTGGCTTTGAACCACAATCTACAAATCTCAGCCTCCGGAGTAGCTAGGATTACAGATGTGAGCAACCAGTGCCTGTCTTTCTTTTTGTGCTGGTACTGGGGCTTGAACTCAAGACATTGTTCTTTAGCATGGCTTTTTCACCCAAGGCTAGCATTTGAGCCGCAGCTCCATGTCTGGAGTTTTGGTAGTTAATTGGAGATAAGGGTCTCATGGACTTTCCTACCTGGGCTAGTTTCAGACATGATCCTCAGATCGCAGCCTCCTGAGTAGCTAGGATTACAGGCATGATCCACCAGTGGTAGCTCTCATAAAACTTTTAAGAAAATAAACTAGATACAGGGTGCTGATGGCTGACACCTGTACAATGCTGTTAGTATCTACCTCACAGTCATTACGAGTTGGAATGAGTTCTGGTAGCATGGTGGAGTCTTGCTTATGTGGAATGAAGCACTCATAAAGCGGTAGTGAGTATTGTCTTACAAAGTTTACGGAGCTGGCCAAGTGCGGCATCTATAGAACTTACAACATGTTTAGTTCACATTTCTTCCCATAAACCTCATCCAATCCAGCTGAACTGGGTGTGGGCTGTGCAGCCCATTTGCATTTCTGAGAGGCTTGCCCGTGTAGGGTACATGCACAAAAGTTTTCACAGTAGACTCTTGAGGGGTGAGATTTCTGAGCTTGTTGCTCTGAAGCCTGTTGAATGGAATCAAGACGTTGCTCAGCTTCCCATCTCTCACAACCACATACTTGGAGTAAGGAGTTAGGACAACTGCAAGAAGCAAAGATTAAAACAGCCAAGAAAGACCATCTTCATCCTCCCTTGAGAGGGAGGGGTGGAGGGCGGTTCTCTTTGAAGTTGAAGAGACGTGTTTTTGACTTAATGGACTGTACAGTGATTTTTCACTAAGTGTTATTTATGAAACTACTCTTTGCATTCATGCCAGAAGGTTTTTAACACAGTCGTAAGTAGGACTTATACAAAGAAACAGAGTCCAAATTTATGACGTGTTTGCAAATGGAAGAAAAAGTCTGAATTTACACGATTTGTAATTTATTGTGAAGTATCTTGCTTTCACTATGCCTGGAATGCTAATATTTTATAAACACAAGCATTGGTTATGGACTTAAAATATCCTAACCTATACTTACTCTTTAAAAAAGGAGGTTTCCAGCTTGTTTGGGGGAATTAATGGGAGAATGGACGTGGGATGACTACTCTTGCCTTTGGCTTTGGCCTAGTCTTTAGAGCATCAACCATCTTGACAGCTGTTTTTGTGCCTTGCCTTCTTTCGAGTATTTCTCCCTTTTCCTCATTTGCTCTATTTTGTACAAATGAATCTGTAGAAAATAGATGCACACGCAAACTGATTTTGTAGTAAATTACTGACTTGGATACCTTTTCAATTATTTTCCTTCCTATACATTTATCGCTCGAGTTAAGAGTGAACTAATGTGATGTGTATTGGTGGCTCACGCCTGTAATCCTAGCTACCCAGGAGGCTGAGATCTGAGGATTGTGGTTCAAAGCCAGTCTGTGAGGAGCACGTCTGTGAGACTCTTATCACCAATGAATGCACAAAAACACCCGGAAGTGGAGCCATGGTTCAAGTGGTAGAGCTGTTGCCTTGAGCAAAAAAGTTCAGGGTCAGTGCCCAGACCCTGAGTTCAAGGTCCAGGACAAGGATGCACATACACAAAAAAGTGAAATAATGCATTTTTAAACTAGTATACTGTTTCAAAATTACTGTCAAATTAATTTTTTTCCAAAAAGAATCCCCCTTTTTACCTTTTCTAAAGTTGACATTTCTAAGCTTTTTATGTCTTTTCTAAATGTCCCTTTCTGGAGTAGATATTAAGGCACAAGAGAAAAAAATAACCCAGCTTCAATGCAGGTAAATCATGGACTCGGTGGTACTTTCTGTATTCCCTGCAAAATGTACCATGAATAAGAATAGTCATGCCAGACACTGCCATTGGTTCACGCCTATAATCCTAACTACTCAGGAGGCTGAGAGGTGAGGATTGAGGTTTGAAGCTAGCTAGCCAGGCAAATCTGAGAGACTCTTATTTCCACTAACCAGCAGAAAGCTGGAAGTGGAGGTGTGGCTCAAGTGGTAGAGCATCAGCTTTGAATAAAAAAGCTGAGTGAGAATGCATGACCTTGAGTTCAAGCCCCATTACTGTACTGGCATATGTGTGTGTGCACGCATGCACGCGCACACGCATGTGTACACACACAGATATTCATTGTGGCATGTGTGAAATTCAAAGACTCCAAACAGCCGTAGTGTCCAGCAGTAGGGGACTTGTTCAATAAATGATGCTATGTCCCTTTTCATGGAATTGAAAGGATTTGGTATAAATATGTGCATATATGAACACACACACATACACACACACACACACACACACACACACACACACATACCATGTGTGTCATAAGACAATTATTAGGTAAAAAAAGACAAGTTGACCAAGCAGTATTCAGCTTGTGTTAGTGTCTGCTTTTCATGGATGTGTGTGTACAGGCATGTGCATGTGCATGCATGTATATGTGTGTGCATGTATAGAATGCTTGTGAAAGCATACACACAACTCTATTAGCAATGGTAGTAGAGAACTTACAGGCAGAAGTTACAGGCAAAGAGAGTATCTTTGTTTACATTGTTCGCTATGATTTGATTTTTTTACCATGTATATGTATTATTTTTTAATTAACAAAACAAGGTAAAGGAATCAATAAATCAGTATGTGCTACCATAGAGCACTCACCAAGATAAATGATTGGGAAGAAAATTCAGGGTACAGATAGAACAAATGTTCCCATTTGTTTAAAAAGACATAAAGGGGGCCTGGGAAGGTGGCTCAGAGGTAGAGGTAGAGTGCTTGCCTTGCATGCATGAAGCCCTGGGTTTGATTCCTCAGCACCACATAAGCAGAAAAGCCAGAAGTGGCGCTGTGGCTCAAGTGGTAGGGTGCTAGCATTGAGCTGAAGAGCTGAGGGACAGCACCCAGACCCAGAGTTCAGGCTCCATAACCGACAAAAAAAAAAAGACATAAAGGGGACATGCCGGTAATCAATGAAGAGGATGCAGCGGGAGGATCATATGTTTGAGACCAGCCTGGGGGAAAAAGAAAAAGAAAAAAGACATAATGATATATATATAGATATAGATATAGATATAGATATAGATATATGTTACACATAGAAAAGCTTATAGTTATAGACAATTATACTAATATCTATGATTTGTTTAACACTAGGGAGTTTGGACTCTGGGCCTATTACTTGGTATGCAAGCACTCTACCACTTGAGCCACACCTCTCTAGCCTTTATAGCCATATTTAACTAGAAAATGTAGGTAGATAAAAAATGAGAGAGACAAATGTAAAGCTTTGAAACTGTTTTTCCCAAATGCTGTTGTCCCTGGGTCAACACAGAAACTCAAGTGAGTAGCTTCTGAACATAGAAATGTAGGCATGCCAATTAATGTCCATCAGAAAGTCTGCCTCTTTGTGTGTGTGTGTGTGTGTGTGTGTGTGTGTGTGTGTGAGAGAGAGAGAGAGAGAGAGAGAGAGAGCGCATGTGAGTATGTGGGCGTGCTGGTAATAAGTCTTGAACTTAGGGCCTGTGTACTATCCCTTAGCTTTTTCCCTCAAGGCTGGCACTCTGCCTCTTGAACCACAGCTCTGCTTTTGACTTTTTGCTGGTTAATTACAGATAAGCCTCACAGACATTCCTGTCCAGGCTGGCTTTGAACCAAGATCCTCCGGTCTCTGTCTCCTGAGTAGTTTGGATTCTAGGTGTGAGTCATGGGCAGTCTAATAAATATTTTATGTTCTGAACATAAAATATCAAGAGAGAGAAAGAAGGGGGAAGGAGGGGGAGAGAGAGAAAAGCATTATCTGAAGACAAATTTTTTTGTTCTGCTTACAACCTCCTTTGTGGATACCTTAAGTGATACTCTTGCCTTAAAAGCCAGCGACCTGTGCATGACATTTAAAGGTTCAGTCATGCAACTGGTGGGTCCACGTTTGTAGCATTAATTTTTCATTTTGTTTTGTATCAACACATTCTCCTCTTAGGAACTTGCCTACCAGAATGGTGGAAGTATTGCTAACGCAGGAAAGCAACTTCTTAGTTATGGGCAAGGGCATTTATATGATGTGGGAAATAAAGCTTCCAGTTACTGCTGACTCTAGTGTGATAAATAGTGGAAGAACTCGTTTTCTGAAACCTATCTGTCCTTGTCAGCAGATGTGAATTATACACACACACACACACACACACACACACACACACACACACACACACACACACACACACATACACACTTGCTTGCCTGAAAAATTTGTCCATCACAATTTATCTCTAAGAGGTATTTCCCCAAAGTTGAAATGATATCTCTTACCTTTAAATGGGTACTTGGGCTAATGATACCTCAATTTAAAAAAAAGTGGGGGGGGGGCAGAAATAAGCCTGGTACTAGTAGCTTATGCCTGTAATCTTAGGTACTCAGGAGGCTAAGAACTGAAGATCAAGGTTCAAAGCCAAGATAGGCAGGAAATTCTGTGAGATTTTTTTAAATCTCTAATTAACCAGCAAAAAGCCAGAAGTAGAAGTGTGGCTCAAGGAGTAGAGTGCCAGCCTTGAGCAAAAAAAAAAAAAAAAAGAAATCTAATTGTGAATGTGAGGTTCTGAGTTCAACAACCCAAGCAAAATCACTACAATACTACTATAAGACATTTGAGCTGTGAGTTGCCTGACTTCCTTCTTGAGCGCATGTGTCTTTGTCTGACAGCTGCAGTCTTCCTATCCAGGTAACTGTTAGTATTGCTGCTAATAAGAATTTAGAGTTTTGATTCTCGACTTACTTTACCAACGTCAAAAGACACTAATTAATACCATAAATCCAAGTCATCGGCTGTCATTCAGTATGCTTTGCCTTTGAATAATGACGATGATTTATAAAGTATGCAGATTTGGAGCCTGAACAGCTCAGAGGATTAAGATACAAGCTTTCTCACAGGACGGCATGGGGTCAGAGCCTGGCTCTGCCATTTATGAATCACTTCTGTGACTTTGGACAATTTATTTCATCTCTGTATCATGTCTCCAAATGTTCATCAGCATCTTTGGGATAATAATAGATCCTAAGGATGATTCTGATGATTCGATAAGATGATGCAAGAATCTTAACCCAGAGCCATTACCCAGTAAGAGCTCAGCAAGCTATTTTATTTTTATTATTCTAGCTGACTTTCTCTCACAAGTCAACACATGCTACCATTCATTTGAATAGCTCCAGAGTAAGAATTAAAGACAGAGAAAATAGTAGTCCAAAAGAAACCAAATCACAAGCCAAGAATTCTAGATTATGGTGGCCTGGTTGCTATATGGTGAGTGCATTTGCTTTAAAATGTATTTATCCATATATGAGCAGATATTTAGGTTTCCATGATTTTTGAATCGCTCAAAATCTCGTTACTATTGAAGATATTCCAACTCAGCAGGTTCTCTTTAAGTACCAAAGAGCAATAACAGTGGTGGAATGTGTTCATGTAAAGCCAGGATGGTTGCTGACAGGCTGTAATTTGCTTTATGAAGTGTGGTTGTCACATACACAACGATCTGGTTTGCATTTGTGGCTTGCTGGCCCTCCACTTCGTAAATATCCAGATGTGCTTTTATTTGCAATCAAAGAAGAGTTGGAAAAAAACATCTCCACACTTTCTGGAAGGGGAAAGCACAGAAGAGTTCACATGGCTACTTTCCCCCCTTTTCCTTTATTTTTATTTTTTAATTCTTTCTCCCTTTCATTTCCCCCCCCCCTTTTTAAGACCTAGAATGATGCTACGCGCTGCAGCGCACCTTAGTGGTCAAAATGAAAACCTGCATCCTAAAGGATCATTTTCTTGAAGGGGGAAAGGGGAGAGGGGGCGGGGGAAAATCCTTCCAATTGGCTCCCCGAGGGATTTTCCTATCCAATCCACCCCTGACAGATATAGTTCATGTGAGAGTATTACTAAGCTGGGCTGCCCTTTGAATTGTTGGATTCACAGGTGTTTTGTAGTGATTGGACTAGGAGTTGCTAATCAATTTGGTTCTATTTTGGAACATTTTGACAGCTACCCTTTGCAAATGTTATCTCTGAAGGTTCTTAAGAATTCTGTTATTCTTAGCATGATTATGCAATTAGTAAACAGTGTCTTGTTAGTCTTAAGCCCCAGATCTTATACATTCAAACTTCAGCTTTAAAAAAGAAAGATGAAAGCTGGGCTCTGGTGGCTCATCCTTGTAATCCTCGCTACTCAGGAGGCTACGATTTGAGGATTGTGGTTCAAAGCTAGCCCTGGGTAAGAAAATCTATGAGATTCTTTTTTTCTTTTTGGTCAGTTGTGGGGCTTGAACTCTGGGCTTGGGCTGAACTCTGGGCTTGGGCTCTGTCCCTCAGCTCTTCAGCTCAAGGTGAGCGCTCTACCACTTGAGCTGCAGCGCGACTTCCGGTTTTCTAGTGGTTTATTGGAGATAGGAGTCTCACGGTCTCTCCTGCCCTGGCTGGCTTTGAACCATGATCCTCAGATCTCAGCCTCCTGAGTAGCTAGGATTACAGGCGTGAGCCACCGGCACCCAGCATCTATGAGATTCTTTATCTCCAAGTAACTACCAAAAAGTCAGAAGTGGAGCTGTAGTTCAAGTGGTAGACCAATAGACTTGAGTGAAAAGGCTCAGGGATAGCATCCAGGCCCTGAGTTCAAAGCTCAGTTACCAGCATTAAAAAAATAAAAAATAAAAATAAATTAAAAAAATAAAAACAAAAACAAGAATAATGCATAGGGCTAGCAATGTGGCTTAGTGATAGGATGCTTGCCTAGCATGCATGAAGACCTGGGTTCAATTCCTCAGTACCACATAAATAGAAAAAGCCAGAAGTGGCACTGTGGCTCAAGAAGTAGAGTGCTAGCTTTGAGCAAAAGAAGCTCAGGGACGATGCCTAGTCCCTGAGTTCAAGCCCCAGGAAAGGCAAAAAAAAAAAAAAGAATGATGCATTGAAACTTTCTTTACTTGGCTTATCATTTGTTCAGTAGAGTTAATAGCATTCAGTACTGTTTCACTCACTGCCAGGACCTTGGGGATAAAAAAGAATATTCATACATTGAATTATGAATATATGTAGGAAGGAGAAAAAAGATGAGCAGGAAGTCAGATTGTACAGAACAGAGAAGAATTGGAGACCTTCATCACACATGGATTAATCACAAGAACTAACCACGCAAGTCCAGATGGATATTTAGAAGTCGGTGAAGCTTCTCAGCTATTGTACAGGAAACACCATACATTTTCTAATGCATGTGAATGTGCCAAACGGTGCCATTTATAACCAAGTATTGACAGGACTTCCGCTTTGGTGGTGCAAATGGGGTCTATAATATTTTTACATGTGAATAACATTTCACATTATATGGTCACATCTGTACCCCAACACATTGCTTTAGTTGGGGCAAGATTCAATAATGTAGGTGAACGGTTGTAATAAGGAATCATAAGCTGCCATTTTGCTAATCTCAAGATAGTTCAGTTTTGGAAACTGCTTTACAATGAAATTGGTCCGTGAAAATCTGGCAATATTAATGCTATCAAGCATGAAAACTAAGTGGACTTGGATCAGGGAACTTTATTTATAGCATTTTAGGGAGGATTTATTAGTTTAAAGAGAGGGAGTTGTGTGTCTCATGGGTTTTTAAATATTAAATAGAGTGAGAAGTTATATCCTTGCACCTAATGGCAGTAACAATAATAAGAAAAACTTAAAAAGTTTACAATATGACATTCATTTCAATTTTCTGGTCTTATCCAAAGGTATGGGATGAAGTAATAACAAACTCTACAAAGTTCCTAGCCATGCCATAGAAACGGTTAGATACAGATGGAATATAATTCATTAGAAAAGAAGTCAAAAGATGATGACATACTAGCTTGACAAAGATTACCTTTACATACTGGATAAGCAAACATGTATCTATATGTTTTAGCTGGGTTTTTTTGGTCTGATATTTTGCTGCAGAGTATGAGTGTGTGTGTTGAGTGTGTGTGTGTGTGTGTGTGTGTGTGTGTGTGTGTGTGTGTGTGTGTGCGCGCTGATATTGGAGCTTGAACTCAGAACCTTATACCCTTACTTGGCATTTTTCACTGAAGGCTAGTGTTCTACCACTTGAGCCATACCTCCACTTCAGTTTTTTGCTGGTTAATGGGAGATAAAAAAAATCTCATGAACTTTTTCTGCCTCATTTCAAACAGCTTCCTGAGTAGCTAGGGTTATAAGCATGATTACAGCCAAAAGCACTCAACTTGCTGCATTATTTTTTAAATGCTCAGCTTCCTTTCTTCTTTCTTTCCTTCCTTCCTTGCTTGCTTTCTTCCTTCTTTCTCATTTCTCTCTTATTTCTTTAGTAATTGTCTCTAAATAGTACCTGTGAGTTCAGGACTAGACAGGTTTGCTATGAGTGAAAATAGTTACAAGAATAACATCAGGGTTTATTTTTCTCTCCTCCCCCCCAAGCCCTCCCTGTTTCATTTGGAATTGAAATAGTCATGGAAAGTTTTTTTTTTTCCCTCCATCAATTGAATTCACTTCTCCATAAAGTTTATGGAGCAGCAACAGCTGGTTGAATCCGTGGCAGAAAAAGCCAACTTCTAGTGGCCAACCTATAGTTTCAGAATTAAGGAGGAAAACTCATTAACCGTTAATGAAAACGCAGGGAATAAAAAAACAAATAGCACAGAAACCCTGGCAAATAATTACCTCACACCTGACACAAAACTGCTTTATCTTTCTGCTCCAACCTTTGGCAATTCCCAACTTATCACTCTATGGAGCATGAATGAAATTGAGTTTGACTCTCTGCAAAAGAACAATAGAGAAATCATCTCCCTTATGGGCCCCTGAGCACAGATACTCGATGGAGAACCTGCCATTGAATCTACCAACGAGGGGACACGGCATGCCATTCTTAGGATGTTTAGGAGAGAAGAGCAAATTACTAGCTAATAGCAGGTGAACCCTTAATATAGTTCCCCCAGATCTTGTTTAGAAATACAAAAAGAAAGGCTGGAGGTAGTGGATGTGGTTAATGGAGATATGGTGTGTTAAAATCTATATCCGAATAGAAATATATCGATTCTGGGAGCGCTGCGGTGGGGAAGTGGGTCTCCAGTGGCCCAGGGCCTTGCTTGTGCAAAGGCCGATCTAAGCAGATGGAGTTCGAAGCCCTAATTGTGGAGCTGCTGAGTGGAAATGTCTGTCACTATGGTTTGCGATCATTTATGTCTGATCCCCCTGGACTCCAGTCGTAGCCAATGCAGAGAACACACACCGTGAGGTTTGAAAGGAAGAAAATGATAACATTCAACTTAAGCAAACCCAAAATGGCCCTGGAAATGGTTAATTCTTCTATAAAACTTTTCACCCATGCATCTCGAATCGTCGCAATCATTTTTAATTACACGGGAGTGTGTATTTACACACTAGCATGACAGGCTAGATTCGGTGTGAGCCCCAGGGAGTTGGGACATTGGGTCTGACATTTAAAAAACCCTCAGAATAACGCCTTTATCATCAACGAACTAATTGTGCTTAAGTGTGAGGCATATTCTAAAATGTTCTCCCTTCCCCCACCGCAGCCAGCAGACCCAGGTTTTGTTTCCTACCTTGGGTTTATCCCTTTCTTGTTGCCTGTTACGGGGGCACAGGCTGGCAGTTGGTACAGGGATAGGTTGTTCGAATGCCCACTTTGGGTAACGAGTCAGCAACCATAGGAATCAAGGAGCAAGGACTTTCCTCGTTGATGTTAGTAAATCAGGGGTGTGTGATCCGGGCAAGAGCTTGGGGCAAGCTGATAGGAAAAAAGATGCAAATGGAATGAGATGGACTACATATCAGGATCGGGTCCTGAAACAGAAAAGGAAATTGATGAACCATTTTGTGAGCTGCAAATAAAGTCTGTACTTGCCTTAATATCAGTATGCCAGTGTTCATTTCTCGGTTTGGCCAGATGTATTTTAGTTACGGAAGGTGATGTTGAAGGACATACAGGAGCTCTAGTATCTGCACAACACTTGTGTAAGTCTCAAATTTCCCAGAATAGACTGGGAAGGTGGCTCAGTAGTAGAGCGCTTGCCTCACATGCAGGAGGTCTTGAGTTCAATTCCTCAGCACCACATAAACAGAAAAAGCCAGAAGTGGCGCTGTGGTTCAAGTGGTAGAGAGCTAGCCTTGAGCTGAAGAGCTCAGGGGCAGTGCCCAAGGCCCAGAGTTCAAGCCCACGAACACCACCACTACCAACAACAACAAAAAATTCCAAGAATACAAACATCAACATCAATACAAGCCAGGTGCCAGTGGCTCATGCCTGCAATCCTAACTACTCAGGAGGCTGAGATCTGAGGAGTAAGATTCAAAGCCAGTGAAGGCAGGAAAGTCCATGAGACTCTTACTACCAGTTAAATGGTAGAGTGCTAGGCTTGGGCAGAAAAAGCTAAGGGACAGCACCTAGGCCTTGAGTTCAAGCATTACTACTGGCACACACACACACACACACACACACACACACACACCCTCACAAAACAAAAACCATTCCTGATCTGCATTTTAAAAATGCTTAAAATGCTAGAATGTATATGATTGTTTTCCCCCAATTTGGTAGGAGATCTGTTAGATTTCTGAAATGATCAGCAAGTTTTGAGATCAGAATGGTAGCTGAAAAGCATCTTTCCTTGCCAATCAAATCACTATTATTGTTATTATTATAGATTTTTGATTTGGCTCAAAACAAAAATTCCTTTTAACACTGAAGCTCACTTTAAGTTTCTAGCCAGGTAGTTGATGTACATTGTTGTTGAGCATGTGGATTTGCTATGCTGTAAAATCTGAGCATTTTTAACCCTCTGCCCTGCATTTGAGGTGGGGTTTTTTCTAGTTATTATGGAAATTGCACAGTAATGCTTTGTATCTTGATCAGAGAATTAATAAAGGAGAACATTTCTTCTGGTTTTAGCCCAGTAACTGTTGTATATGTTCAAATTTTATTTTCTACGATGATCTCTCCAGTTTATTTTAAAGTCTTCTAGCTGCAGGTGTTCAACTAAATTATAGACATGTACTTAACCACTGAGCATTTGAAGAAGAGTCTAGATATAACCAGCTAATTTATGGGAAGAGGAGGCCGCAACCATTCTCTCTCTTTTATTTTTAAATCATTTTATATCCTCCCCATCCTTCGAGTTTAATTGTAGGAAATAAACCTTTAAAGGAAAGCAATAGAGATTCTATGTAAGCTGTTTGTTTTCACTGCTCCCTGGTTGAAATCCACGGCCAAAACCCTACAATGTTTACTGAGATTAGCATTGGTGATTTTCTTTGGAAATTAGTATTTGAGATCCTATGAAATTCAGCTGCAAATCCCTTTTTCATGTTTGTGAAATGAACTAAGCAGATGTCCGGGCTCTTTTATCAGCAGACTTTTTTTTTTTTTTTTTAAACCTCTGTTTCAGGGATTTTTAAAGAAAGCCATTTGTACCGCTTTCATTGTCTTCTGGTTTCCGAATGCGCTAACCTCTTCCGCCTGAGCCTTTTAAAGTATCATAATAGCATCGACCACTTCTACAAAATACAATTCAACGTAGGTTGAAAACACCCAAAAGGGATTAGCTTTTGTTTTTAATTGCATAATTTGGTATCGGATATGCATTCCCTTTTATCAAAGTCATTTTGCTGAACAAATATTACCTTCTTAGGGCTTTTAGAATTCCTAAGAGGCTGGTCGCCTAGGCTATAAACTGGAATTACAGAGAGAGAACTTTATTAAGGTTGCAAAGCAAGTAGTGATTTAAATAGGAATAAAAACCTAGCAAAGTGTGGGTTCTCTGTGTTTATGTCTCTTATTTTTCAGAGAAAGATGGGATATTGACTTTGCTGCATTATATTATATGTATCTATACCCGGTTAACCCTTTGGGTCATTTCTTCTATTTCATTTGGGAGTAGAAAGAGAAACAAGGCATTGTGGGTAAAGGTTGTAATTGATGGGAGGGGGCATTAGCTAGGTTTTCTTTTTAAGTTCGACAGAGAAATTTCTCTCTTCCCATTCTAAGCAAACAGTTCCTTAGTTCTAGTGACTTACCTGAGTGGAAACTTTCCCATCCAGCCAAATTGATTCTTGAGATTATTTCTCTGTTTTTTTTTCCTCTCATGTTAATAAGTAGTGGGCATGTTTATCAAGTAAAGGAAACATTGTGGCGTTTTGTTTTTGTTTTTTGGTGTTTTGTTTTGCAAATACCAGAAGAGAGCTATACATCCCTTTATAACGATGTCCAAAGACGACCTGTTTTTTTGCATCCTCAGGAGGAGACGTTGGGCAGGACAGCTCGGATGACAGTCACAGCATAACTCATGTCCCGCCTCTTGCAGCCGATGCCCCCTTTGGGTCAGATTATCAAGATGAGGGTGAGTGTCATCTTTCTGCGTTTCAAGGCTCCCAACTTGGTTACCTTTAACCCCTCCGTCTTCCACGTCTGTCATTTTAAGTTCAGCAGTGGGTTCTCTGTATTGATCATCACCCATTTACAATGAACAACTATTTATTTCATTGTGGCGCTGATCCTCCTGGGTAATTCAGTACTCCCCAAGTGAGTGGATTGAGGGAAATAGGAATTCCATGCTGGAGCAGGAAGACAGACTTCACAATAGATCTCATTATAAAAACAGTAGCTCAAAAGCCAGGAGAGCCTCTTAAGACTGCCAATCTTTAGGGTCTTTCGGCTTCATGGAGGCGCGTGAAAATGGAGTTTCCATTTAATCTATATGATAATTGGATTATTAATTTCTTTTGGATCATTTGAGACCCTTGAGCCTGTTAGATGATAATTCTCCTCCTCCTCCTCCTCCTCCTCCTCCTCCTCCTTCTTCTTGTCCTCCTCCTCCTCCTTCTCCTCCTCCTCTTTCTCCTCCTCCTCCTCTTCCTCCTCCTTCTCTTCCTTTTCCTCCTCCTCCTCCTCTTCCTTCTCCTTCTCCTCCTTCTTCCTCTTCTTCTTCCTATTCCTCCTCCTCCTCCTCCTTCTTGTGCCAATACTGGGGCTTGAACTCAAGGCCAGGGTGCAGTCCCTTAGCTTTTTCACTCAAGGCTAGTACTCTACCAATTGAGCCACACCTCCATTCCTGCCTTTTTTGCTGGTTAATTGGAAATACAAGTCTCAGGGACTTTCCTGCCTGGGCTGGCTTTGATCCATGAAACTCAGGTCTCAGCTTCCTGGGTAGCTAAGATTACAGGCGTGAACCAATGGTGCCCAGCCTACTTCTGATCTCCCCCTGACAAACTGATATATTCGTGGAGAAGGGGGAAAAAAAAACCCAAACACACACAGAACTGCCATGCGGCTTTACCTGGGACATTAGTTTTACTCAACTATCTAGGGGTGTGAAGAGTTATAGAATTAAACTGCTACAAGTATTATTTTTATTTTAAAAATTAAATGTGTGCCACCGTGGGATGCAGAGAATACCTGAATTAAGATCCACAATGTAAAGATTTTGGCCTGGAGACCGCCACTTTCTGTCTTGGACTCAGATTTCCCAAGAGTGGGAAAGCCCGGTGTCCTGGCATGGGGCCACATGAGCAGAAGGTTGGTTCAGTCATCATGGCTGTCCCGTGCTTTTCTCAGAGTCTCTCTTATGCCTTGTGAGGACAGGGTGAAGGTAGAGAGAAGCTGCTAAACTGAATATTAATTTGGAGACATATTCTTCTCTTCCGGATTGGGAAATAAAGTTGGTAACCAACTTCACCCTGTTTTCTCTTTATTAACCTGTAACCATTCCATTTCTTTCTCTTCCAGATATCAAGAGTAGGATCATCTCAATTTCCCACCCCCTTCTCTTTTTACTTGTTCATTGATTGGTGTTACATCAAGGTCTTTTGATGAGTCATAATTTTCTCCCTTTCATTGAACTGATAAGCTTCACCTCAGAAGCTATGGAGAGAATCCCCCAGAAACCTCTGTTGTGCTTGAGTTTTTTGTACAGCAATCACATTGCTAATACCTATGGGTTAAAAATTGGGCTTTACAAACTAAGATCTCTCTTGGTGTAGGTTTTGCATGAAGCACACTGTTTGAATGGAAAGTTTAATAATTACCTAGGTAGATAATTAATAATTGTAGAAAATTAACAGTGCAAAACATGAAGAAACCAACCTTTCATTTGGCTTTGATTAATCTAATGCTTGACAGAATTAGAACAATAGTGCCTCATTAATCCATAGGTCACTTATTTGGTATTTCCAACTTTCCTAAACACAGCTGAGCATGAAGAAGCCAGAAAGACCTGTAAGTGTAATCCATGTTACTGAACCCCGACTTAACATTTGTGGGCCTTATTCTTGGTATAAGACTTCCTCACAGGGAAGCCTTATACATTTCTAACCATTACGGTGTTTTGATTTCTCAGCCTAGCCTAGAGTGAAGATTCATAGTAAGAGTACACTAAGCCAAGTGTGGTAGCACACACCTGTATTCCCAGCACTTAGGAGGCTGAAGCATGGAGGTCAAGAGTTCAAGTCCAAACCAGAATAGAATAAATAGTATTAACAGTCTCAAAAATAAAATAAAAAGAAGATTGAGAAAATATTGTAACAGTACCTCAAATATCCTTGAGGTAAGAATTGTGAGAATAGCTAAAATCTTATGTAGAAAAAAATCTATAAATAAAATTTGTATAGCAATTAAGAAACTAGGCCTGGCGCTGGTGGCTCACGCCTGTAATCCTAGCTACTCAGGAGGCTGAGATCTGAGGATCGCGGTTCAAAGCCAGCCCGGGCAGGAGAGACCGTGAGACTCCAGAAAATCGGAAGTGGCGCTGTAGCTCAAGTGGTAGAGCACTCGCCTTGAGCTGAAGAGCTGAGGGACAGAGCCCAGGCCCAGAGTTCAAGCCCCACGACCGACAAAAAAAAAAAAAAAAAGAAACTAGGAGTCTGGGTCTTTTTTTGTATTATAGAGAAAAATGGCCCAAACTCTCTCCTAGGAGCACCCAGTACCTGGATATATGGAACCTGGAAAGCTTGTATTTACTGAGCACTTACTATGTGCTCTGCATTGTGGCCAAAGCACTTGGCATACGTCATTTAACCCTCAGAATGGTCCTAAGAGATGGATAGTAGAATTAACCTTATTTTCCAGTTATGGAAACAGACTCAAAAGAGTTAACTTATTTAAGACTGCACAGCCAATTAGTAGCAGTACTAGGATTTATACCTACGCAGTTTGGTTTTAGAGGCTCTGAACTTCGTCATTTTAGCTTCCTTACCGATCTCCCATATTTTACCGATCTCAGATATTTTGGTTCTAATTATGCAACTACAAATAGGATGTTTAAATTAAAAAAATATGTCAATGGAGTTGAAGAGAAAGCCTCACCTAAAACAGTATTCTAGCACACATGAGGCTCTGGGTTCTAGCCCTAGCACTGAATAAAAAACTGGTGTTGAAAGAGGCAAAAGAAGACTTTGCAAAGTACTGAATCTAGTACAGGGTCTGAGTGCTTATGGCATAAGAGACAAGAGGAATGTTTGTTTCCCTTCCCTGAGGTTATTACGAAAATGAAAAGAGGGTTATAGAGCTATCAAAACTGAGCTGGGCACCACTGGCTCACGCCTGTAATCCTAGTTACTCAGGATCTGAGGATCATGGCATGAAGCCAGCCAAGGCAGAAAAGTCTATGAGCCTCTTAGTAGCAGTCAACTAGCAAAAGGCTGGAAGAGGAGGCATGGCTCAAGGGGTAGAGCATCAGCCTTGAGTAAAAACGCCAAGCAACAGCATGAGGCCCTGAGTACAAGCTCTAGTATTGACATGTGTGTGCATACACACTCACACACACACTCACACACACACTCAGCCCTTGAGCAAATGTTACCCCATGTTCATTACATTTCCCTTTATACAGAATACTAACCCTTGATATGCTATGGATTTAGGATCTGAACAGTACATATTTAGAGATAATCCGTGGCACTGTGCAAGCCGTAGCCCCAACTCCTGTCTCCTTGGAGAAATGCCCAAAGTAGACAAATGAGCAAATATCAAGTTATTGTCTCCAGTTGCTGGTGAGATCGCTACAGCAATTCTTTAGGAAGAAAATGTATCTTCTCCTTTCGGGTGTGTTGTTAAAACCATTACTTCAGGCCTTTGGGATTTTATCCTTATTTTTAAAAAAGTCAAAATAGCCAGGCGCTGGTGGCTCATGCTTGTCATCCTAGCTACTCAGGAGGCTGAGATCTGAGAATCTCGGTTCAAAGCCAGCCCGGGTAAGAAAGTCTGTGAGACTCTTATCTCCAATAAACTACCAGAAAACTGGAAGTGGCGCTGTGGCTCAAGTGGTAGAGTGCTAGTCTTAAGCTGAAGAGCTGAGGGACAGCACTCAGGCCCAGAGTTCAAGCCCAAAAAGTTAAAATATTTCCATTTTGTCATCTCCCACCACTCTGGCAGAACAGTGTCCTAAAGATAGAATTATAAAAGCACACATGGTCAGACCACTTACCCATAACATTTGTGTTGAGATGCAATGACCAGAGTGCATGCTGGGTTTGGGTCTTTTTTTTTTTTTGGTCGGTTGTGGGCCCTAAACTCTAGGTCTGGGTGCTGTCCCTCAGCTCTTCAGCTCAAGGCTAGCGCTCTACCACTTGAGCCACAGTGCCACTTCCCTCTTTTTTCTGCTTATGTGGTGCTGAGGAATGGATCCCAGAGCCTCATGCATGCAAGGAAAGCACTCTACCATTGAGCCACCTTCCCAGCGTGGGTCATGTCTTTATAGATATGACAAAGAGAGAGGGATATAGATTCCAGCCAGGTGCCCAGAAAGAATAAATAAATAAAACCAAGGTTACAGACTAAACTGTGCATAAAAATAAGACTGCTGCTACCTACTTACAGTTCTTTGCCTTTGCAAATGAGCACAATCCAAGGACAGGCCAGGCCCTACAGACACTTGCTCACTGCAACAGCCCCACCCTTGGAGCACAGACTTGCCAACGAGGAGTTACCCTCTAGATCTCCTAAAAGAGTACTTCCTGCCCTACTGAGGAGGGCAATGTTAGTAGCAAACGTTGAGTACAATAAAAAATCCAAAAACCAGACAATTAAGACACTCAAGAGATGGCTGATTTCAGTGTCCAAATTATACAATAGGTTTTAATGCAGCTGTAAACATATTTCATTAATAATAAGGAGGAACTCTTATCTCACCCTCTTGTTAAGAGACCAGTTGGATAAAGAGATTGTTTTATAAACAGGGTAGAGTGACTCCTTCTGGAAGAAAGAGAAAAAAATTCAATTATTTTAGAAGAAATTTAAGCTGTGTAATATTTACTAGACATTATTGTATTCTAATTAGGAAAACACTGGACAGATATCTCTGGAGAAAAATGAGAACATATTTAGAGTTTGTGTTTACAACAGGTTGTTGAAGGCTAGAGAAGGTTTGTATTCTCAGGCAAAATGGGAAATAACTAGAAAAGTAAAGGCCTGTCACTATCTTTGGAGAAGAGCCATAATGAAAATAATGATGAATAACTGATAAATGTAGTCTATACTGGTTTAATTAAAACAAATGGTAAGCCTGTAGAAATACCAGTAGTGGCCATTTTCAACTCCATGCATTTGCTTTGTTCAGATAGAGAAAGAAAATTCTAGAAATGAAGAGGATTTTTTTTTACAGTGTTATGTTTAGTACTTTCAATTTTTACATTTATCTGCTTTCATTTCAGTTCTGAAATAGAAATTAGTTTTGGATCTGAGACTCTGAATAACATATGAGGATGTAACTCAGTGGTAGATCCCAGGTCCTGAGTTCAATCCTCAGCCTTAGGGATTTGTTGATCATTGTGGGTTTTAATTTTTTTTTATATTTTGGGTTTGAGTTTACTTTATTTTTGAAAATACAACCGTATTCTTATTTTTATAATATGCTTTATATCTTTTATATTTCATAGATTCACAATATATTGTATAATTAATTTTGTTATCATAATTTTATTGTTATGACCGTGTTTATTGTTTTATTGTACAGAAGGGTTATCATCTCATAAGTCAGGTAATGAGTACATTCCTTTTTTGGACAATGTCACCCCTTCCCTCACTCCCCGCCCCCACCCACCCCGTCTCTCCTGTGACTTTACTGTTTAACATTATTTAACTTCTTTTGGGGTTATTATCATTAAAGAGAGGTACAGAAGGGTTCTGATTTCCTAAGTCAGGTAATGAGTAAAACCCATCTTGGACAGCATCACCTCTTTCCTTCGCGTTCTCCCAGTTTCCCCGTCCCGTTCCTGCCTGAAAGTTGCAAAGTTCATTTTCTACATAGTTGCTTACTGAATACCCTGACTGCATTTGTTCACCCTCCCTCCCTCCATTCTTGTCTCCCCCTCTTGCCCTCCCTCCCAAAGACAACAACAAAAACAAACAGCGGCATCAATACTAACCACGGCGGTAGGCTTTTGTTTTTAATAGTGGGAAGAAGACATTAGAATTTAATACACTTTTTGTTGTTGTTGTTGGTCGTAGGGCTTCATCTCTGAGCCTGGTGCTGTCCCTCAGCTCTTCAGCTCAAGGCTAGGGCTCTACCACTTGAGCCACAGTGCCACTTTGGTTTTCTGGTGGTTTATTGGAGATAAGAGTCTCAAGGACTTTCCTGCCCCGGCTGGCTTTGAACCATGTTCCTCAGATCTCAGCCTCCTGAGTAGCTAGGATGACAGGCATGAGCCACCGGCATACTTTAAACAGACTATTTTAGTATTATACAATGAAAGTGCAGACTTAATTTGTTGACTAGAATTTTGTGGCTACAGATCTCAGCCTCCTGAGTAGCTAGGATGACAGGCATGAGCCACCGGCATACTTTAAACAGACTATTTTAGTATTATACAATGAAAGTGCAGACTTAATTTGTTGACTAGAATTTTGTGGCTAGAATTTAAGTTAGAATCATGGAATGTAGGACTTAGAAGAGATGATGAAATGCTTTTTCTTTTTTTTTTCTTTTTTGTTGGTAGTGAGCCTGAACTCTGGGCCTGGGTACTATCCCTCAGCTCTTCAGCTCAAGGCTAGCACTCTACCACTTGAGCCACAGTGCCACTTCCACCTTTTTCTGCTTATGTGGTGCTGAGGAATTGAACCCAGGACCCCATGCATGCAAGGCAAGCATTCTACCACTGAGCCACCTTCCCAGCCCATGAAATGCTTTTTGTGAATTATCTCCTTTAATTCTCAAGCTGACTCAGGAAGATACTGTGAGTCTCAGGTTGAAAGTAAAGAAATGAAGCTTAGAGAAATGAATTGACTCAGTTTCAGATGACACATCTCATCCTTGTAAGGATTTGGGTCCTAGTAGAGTCTTTAGCTAACCATCTTTTATGGGCGGGCCAACCCATGTCTCTCCTTCCTTTTTCCAATTAATGCTCATTTTACAATAAAATTAGCCACAGTTAAAAGTTATTCCCTAACTTCCCACAAAATTTCATATGCGTAGCTTTTGTTATAATTCATAATCTCATTCTAAGTGCCTTGTCATTTCCTTTATAAAATTATCCCTGATAATTGTAAAAATTGCTGCCCTAAATCTACGGGTTACTTAGAAGCACTTATATTATTTTTGTTCTGGTTAAATTTTGATGTGTTTGTTGTAGTAGTCTCTAGGAATTTCTTAGATTTGCCTTTCTATTATTGCCTTCTTATCTTCTCACACTACAATTTAAGATTGCAGTCAATATTATTTTGATTCTCTAGACTTTGTTGAGCCTTTCTTTATGTTGTGATAATAATGCTAGGTCTAGGCAGGCTTCAGTGTTTTCCTGAAGTTTTTATTGAACACATTCTTATCTTTTTACATTTGTAAATGATATTCTTTAGCTCTCTGATAGCTCCTGTGTTCTTTTGTCTCCTGGGAGGATTATGCCAAATTTTCTGATTACAGCTGTATGCTTATTCAGGTTTTTTTTTTTTTTGCTTTGTTTTACATTTTCAAAGTTATATTTTTAGGTACTTATAGAGACTTCTACTCATTTAAAAAGCATGAGCTGAAATCCCATCTCTAGAACTTCTACTTCTAAGTATAATAACATTCTCTTATGAGGCTGGGGTTTTCAGCTAAATCTAGAATACCTCCTGACAGTCTTTATATGCAGTGAATAAAAACATACTTGCTCAAAACCCCACTTGGAAATCCTTGCTGTGGTGGGCAACTAAAGGCTGGTTTTAGTGTATAAATTATATTGTTTCATAGAGCAAATAAACAAGCGCTTTACAACGTTTACTGAGGTATGTGAATTAATGATGCAGAGATTAGAGGTAAATGACCTCATTGATCAGGATAAATCTCCAGTAAAATCCTGCTGACAACTTTGGAGGAAAATGTGCATATTGTAGAGTGCCTTCACATGCAATGTTAGACGCCTTCTTGCATGTTCAATCATTGATTGCCCAGTGCTCATAATACCTAGCACCCTTGTCCCAATGGTAATAGAAATGGAAAGAATTGATAACCTAAAAACACTGAGACACTTGCTTCCTTCTTCCTGATGGGGTAGAGAGTATTACTTTCTCTCTCTCTCTCTCTCTCTCTCTCTCTTTCTCTCTCTCTCTCTGTTTGTGTGTATGTGTGTGTTTGATACCAGTAGTGGGCCTTGAACTCATGGCCTGGGTACTGTTCCTTTTCTTTTTTGCTCAAGGCTAGTGTTCTACCACTTGAGCCATACCTACACTTCCAGGTTTTTTTTCCAGTCATGGGACTTGAACTCTAGGCCTGGTGTTGTCCCTCAGCTCTTCAGCTCAAGGCAAGCACTTTACTACTTGAGCCACAGCACCACTTCTGGCTTTCTAGTGGTTTGTAGGAGATAAGAGTCTCACAGCCTTTCCTGCCGGGGCTGGTTTTGAACCGCGATCCTCAGATCTCAGCTACCTGAGTAGCTAGGATTACAGGTGTGAGCCACCCGCACCCAGCTCACTTCCAGCTTTTGTTGATGGTTAGTTGGAGATACGAGTCCCATACTTTCCTGCTAGGGCTGGCTTCAAACTGGAATCCCCAGATTCCAGCTTCCTGAGTAGCTAGGATTATAGGCGTGAGCCACCAGCACCCAACTTCATGTATATTTTTTAGTTACATAAATTGTGTGAACATAGTTAGCATTTCACATTTTTTTATCCTTTAATATGAAGATAATGAAAATGACTCAAGATAGTTTCTCTGTAAAAGTCTGTCAGTGAATATACTTCACGCACACATACATTCAAAGAAGCAGTCATCTCATCCTCGTTTTATTCTTCAGACAATTGCTTTCATCTTTGTTGTTAGCTTGGAGATCTATTTTTGCTTTAATAAAAGCACATGACTCCTGTCAACATGAATGGAAGTTATGTGTTGGGAGCCCGATAATCCATTCCCCAGTCAAACACCCACTTGCACACGCAGGGTAGATTTCTGAACAAGATTTTTGCTGGCTTCAGGTGAGTCCATCAGATTCTAGGTCCTTGGGAGAAATTCAGGCCTCGGTGTTAGGCTAACTGATAAGGGTAAGTAAGCTGTCACTCGGGATCACAGGGCCTCCTTCATGAAGATAAATGTCTTATTAGATCTAAGACATCATATCGTTTATGTAGTCTGGTATAAATCACAGATGAAGATGACAAACTGGGTTTCCAAGTTGACAGTCATTTATATAACTTAAACAAATGATTACCGTGGATTATACATGTTTTGTGAAGAATTAAAAAAACAATAACAATTATCTGTCTATGAACAAGCCATTTTTCATCTTTCAGGCTCTGTACATTCTGCTGTGGGTCAGTGTTTAGACTCTAACCTTCTTCCAGAGCCCTGTAAAGAAAGCCTTCTTACACGTGCCCATTGCTTGGCTGTCTTCCAGAATGGAGCATTTACTAAAACAATGTCTTGTAAATGTAACTCAAGTTTCTATGTAGAGTGATGGAATTTTGGAGCTGGAACGGGCCTTGGCAGTCACTTAACCTAGTCTTGTTTTACCCAAGAGGAAACCTAATTTTAAACATGCCAAGTGTCTCAGTGCTCTAGCGAACTAGTGATGAAGCCCCAGGATTACACCCAAGACTACCTTTGTAGGGGAGGGAGTCCCCTGGCTTACAGCACAGAAGTTTCCTTTCCTGCATGAGTTCCCTTGACGGTTTGAGTCTCTTCACCTGCCTAAGTTCACTCATCTTGCCTGAGTTCTCTTACCTGCATGGTCTCAGTATGCTTTCTAGTAGGGCATCCAAATGGCCTTGGGGGAGGCCTGACCTGGCTTTCCCAAAATTCATTAAAGTTCTTCAGAAACTCATGTTTCTCTTCCCTACATATGTTCTTATCCCTTTTCCAGTATGACTTGGGAGCTGTACATTTTAAAAAGAATTTCCAAAGGCTCCATAAATGCTAACGACTATAATTAGAACAAAATCCAATAAATCTATGAATTGACTTGATGTAGAAGTAATTAGTTACCTTTTTTTTGGCCTTTTTGTCCACATTATAGATTTTCATATACTGCTAACGAAGAGTTAGTTATTGAATAACTCCATTATTGAATGCCCTTATGCAATCACTAGTTTAGTGGCCAGATATGTGGAGGATGAAGAGGAGTGTTACCTTCCCTTAATGAGAAAACAATTGAGTTAAAGAGAGACCATTTAGACACTCCCACAGCAAAATGTATGGCACCTAATCAAGATCTGATGAACAGGGACAGAGTTTGCAGAAAAGACCAATTGGCTGGACTTGTAGTAATTTGGAAGGAAGTTAAAATAATATTTGACCTGGCTTTTGGCCAAAGTGGTTTTGGAAGTCTTTTCCAGACTGGGAGTATGAATAAATACCCATTCTTTGAAAGGTCAGACATTTATTGAGTTTCCGCTAGAATTAATGGTAAAATAACAGTGGCGGCTTTTAGTTGATTTTTAAATGAGAGGCTTGGCAGATGAGACTCAACTTTTACATAATGCTCAAGTATTTTTTTGTGTTTTTCTTCAAATTCTAAACCAGCCAACAAGTTTAATGGCAATGTGTTTGAGTATATGATTACTGAAGATGCTAGTGTGGTCATTTTAGTGGTGACAAAACGATTTAGAAGTGTGTTTGGTTGCTAATATGTATGTGTGATAAATAAATCACAAAATGGGGAGGGATTTATGCCTTTGTATGTTATTTGATTTGAATGAATCTTATATACCATGTTTAATTTCCTTATATTTAGATTCTATAAATGCATAATAGTTAACTATATCCTTTGTTTTGTAATAAAAGGCTTTTTTTTAGGGAGGGGAGGGGTGCTGATCCTGGGACTAGAACTCAGCGCCTAAACACTGTTCCTTAGTTTTTTTACTCAAGGCTGGTGCTATATCACTTGAGCCATAGCTCCACTTTTCAGCTTTTGGGTGGTTAATTGAGGTAAGAGTCCCTCTGTTTTGTCTGCCTGGACTGGCTTCAAACGGCAATCCTCAGATCTCATTCTCCTGAGCAGGTGAAGTACAGGTGTGAACCCACCAGCCCCCATCTCTACATGGAAGATTAATCGCCCTGGCCCTGTCTGTTTTACCTAGGGCGCATATGTCTAATATTCTAGAGTTGCAGATCCTCAGCATGATTTTTAGCCATTAGATTTTTTTCTTTCCTCAAGTTCCAAAGCTATTGACCTTTTTTTTTTTAACCTCAAAGCCTATTATTCATTTAAATGTGTGAGATTTTGGTAACCATAAAATAACTCCTTCTGGCCAAGTAGATACATACAATTTCAAGCCTTAGTGTTTTGGAGTGTTTGATTTTTTTTTCTATTAACTATATATTCTATTGACCTAACATAGAACTCTGACTTTTTTTTGGGGGGGGGGGTTCTGGTCATGAGGCCTGAACTCTGGGCCTGGGCGCTGTCCCTCAGCTCTTCAGCTCAAGGCTAGCGCTCTACCACTTGAGCCACAGTGCCACTTCTGGCTTTTTTCTTTTTTGCTTATGTGGTGCTGAGGAATCGAACCCAGGGCCTCAGGCATGCAAGGCAAGCGCTCTACCACTGAGCCACCTTCCCAGCCCAGAACTCTGACTTTTCAAATACAGAAAAAATAGTATGGGCTGGAGATGTAGCTCAGTGGTGGAACACTGCCTAACATGGGTGAGGCCCTGCATTCCATCCCAAGCACTGAAAGAAAAGTGTTACTAATGCTGTTTAAGACAATGCTAAAGCACCTGTTAGTCTAGAATATTAGGCTCTACCGGGAAAAGATTATTGAATTTACAAGCTATATTACACTTCTGCTCTAGACTGCCTTTGTGACTTTGATGACAGCCTTTTTTATGGTGGCCTCTCAGTAGCTTAAGCCTAAATATATTAGCCTAGCAGGAAATAAAGATTATGTGGAATGGGTCCTCTGGTTTGTGAAAGATGGGGATTTATGAGGGAATTGTGCCTTCGTGAAAGTTTCCACTTACAGAAAGTCATTATCCAGTTTGTGGAGCTATTTTTATAAGCGGTTAGAATATAGCTTATATAGTATAGCATATTTTCATAGAATTCTCTGGGAAAAATAGGCATAATTTTATAATTATGCAATCTCACAATAAAACCCTAGACTTCATTTTATTAATAAAACATAGGGTTAACTGGGATCATGCACTTTCCTCTCTACAAATGATCATTATCTTCATCGAAAGACATTTGTGAATGCCCGAGAATGTAGGGAGAACATAGTGAGATTGTCAGAGCTTAGGAAAAAGAATTACTTGAGTTATCTCATCTGGTCCTCTAATGAATCCACATCATTCTTACTAATATCTCATTTAATTAATTATCACATATAGCGATTACGCTTTGGATCCTTCCTTTGTAGGACATCTTTCCCACCCAACTATTATTATTAATTTATTCTTCAAGTCTAACCTAAACTTTTTCCTTCCTTAGTTTCAGACCATTGCTCTTTCCTATGCCATCTTCTGAGACTGCATAATTCCCCTAATTCATTTATATTGTTACCTTTAGAAGGTATTAAAGACTGAACATTTATCCCCAGAGTCTTCATTTTTCCAAACTACATAAATTTTAGATCTCTTCATCCTTACCTCACTCTGCCCCTGTCATCTCCTCTGGTCCCTGAGTATTTTATCACAGTCCATGATACTTCCCATTCAAAGGGGAATTACCTAGCCACGACAGCTAGCTGCCTGGGCTGGAGGGGAGGGCTGAAGAGGAAAGTCTTAGATAAACCACTGCAAGTGCCTGTTTATTTGATGTTGGCGTCGGCGATCATCTGGAGAGCGCAACAATGTAGTGCTTGCTTTGGCATATGTTGGGATATATGTGTATTTTAATGCCTTAATGTATTATGGCCCGTTGTAATTGAATGTCTATAAAGTAGCAGTTAAAAGGGTTTTATAGACCTTGGAAGCGATCAGAATTCTCTGGCCCCCTCTCGTGGTCAAAATGTAATACTACTTTTTGGGCATTTGGGGATTTGTTTTGTTTTGATAAAGGGCAAGGGCATGGATATATGCATTTTTCTTATGTGAGCCTAGGACATGAACTCAAGGATTGAATTTTTCATGTGTGTGCACACACATGTACACACACTCAGAGAAAAAAACTTTTTTAAAAACCTCAAAGATATTTCTTTCAACTCTCATTTTGTTCTTACTTATTACACAAATTAGGAGGAGGATAAATAACATAAACTATGATTGTATGGTGCTTACATTCCTAAGTGACCAATAACAGGAGGCTTGGATTTGATCTTAAATCATATTTACACTGCTTTTTCCCTTGCTAGTTATAAAAATGTCCTTGTCAATTGTAAGTCTGTTAGCCATCCCAACACATTGATCAGAATTTCCTGGAACATTTTTTTAACCAGTTTTGTAATTCATTATTGCCAGGTTAGCATATTTCAGATATTCACAAAGTTCTAGTAAATGCCAAGAAGTTTCCAGGGGAGGCTAAACCCATGTGCAATGACTTCCCATGTCTTCCCTATGGAAAGGATTTGTTTCTACCGGTAGCATAGAATTATATTTATTTTTCTAGGAAATGACTGAGAGTAACCCTTGCATTGGAATAGTTCATCTCTACACAAGAAGCAATGAAGAATTGCTATCAACATACCTTTTGTGGCAGCCCAGGAAAGTGAAGAGATTAAAACCAGACATTATCCTAAGTGTGTTTTGTTTTGTTTTGGTCTAGGCTACTCAGAAACTTGAGCAATGGTTAAAGTAGGGTTACCTTGACGTTTCAGTCACTATGCTAATGAAAACATGGAGTCCCGAGCAGCAATTCCAGGAACAGTTGAAATAAATTTAAAGCTATGCTTTTTAATATTAAATATTTCCCTTTTTCCCCCCAAAGAGAATATTGACTCTTACACTAATTGAGGAATTGCAAGAGAAAAATAGCACAGACATAACAGAACAGAATGAAAAGAGGTTGGTCACAGGGAAAATCAGTAAGAATATATAATCATGATTAAATATTAAATAGGAAACTGGTCAATTTGACTAGGTTTTCCTTTTTTCTCCTCCCCCCCTCTTGCAAAAGATGATAATTATTTTCTTTAAGATGTGGAAATCAATTCAGTCTTATTAACTGCTGTGACTCTTCCTTAAGATGTATGAATAAAATTTTAATGTTGGCTATTTGTTTATTTTTAAATAGCTGCTCTTTGTTTTTATTTATTAATATTGACATTCCTTTGATCATTGGAAGGCAAAATTTAACAAACCTACAAATGAGACCTCAATAACAAAACATTTATGGTTCCTCATGGAATAATCTGGTTTTTTAAAGTATTTTTGAAAACTAATTTGCTATTCTATTTTTGAGATTT
The DNA here is from genome assembly GCF_019054845.1 of Dipodomys spectabilis. Lineage (NCBI taxonomy): Eukaryota > Metazoa > Chordata > Mammalia > Rodentia > Heteromyidae > Dipodomys > Dipodomys spectabilis. The sequence continues at coordinate 14,983,134 of NW_024870695.1, read as the reverse complement.
TGGTGGGGGGGCAATAATCAGGTTCAGTGATTGCTTTAGCGTGATTATTTAACCCTTTTCTGGATTCTCGGGTACTTCCAAGGCCTGATTTCTTTTTTTTTTTCATGTAAAATAAATCTTTTTCGTGTAAAAAAGAAATAAATTTTCACAAGACAGACTAAATTGTGTTTTTTTCATAAAAACTTAAATATTCTTAGCTGAATAAGAGAGCAGAAAATGGCCTTTACTCATCTCTAGGCTGTTTATTACCATGTATGTTTCAGTTGACTTGGTCACCGCCAAAACTGTTTATCAGCTTAAAGGTTTTTCTTTTTTCTGTCTAGTAGCATTAAAATTAGGGATATTATAGTGACCAGCTTTTTGGGTACTTACAGTTGCTGACAGTACACTGTAGAAACGGCTTGCAAAAGTTTGAGCTGCATGATTATACAGTGGTGCAGAGTCTGACGTGGTGTGGCAGAGCTGGCAAAAGATAAGGAAAGGTTGAACTATTATGAATTATTATTATTTTCATCATATCATTAGCACTGGAGGTACATCCGTGTCTGCCATCATTGCTTTTTGCTGTAAACATGCAAGTAAATGCCTTCCTCTAAAAGCCAAGCATTTTTCTGAAATTTTCTTAGGAACCCTAGAACAATTCAAGATGTTTCTATGTTTGCTTCTTCAAAAAAAAAAAAGAATCTAGATTGAATAGCATTGGATTTTAGATGGTTTTTTCCCCCCTGAAGTTTGATTCATTAAAATTCTCTGAGAAGAGACACATTCAAAGGATCCAAACAGAAAAAACAAAAACAAAAACAAAAAAACAAACACTTTTTTTAAACTGCCTTTGTATTTGTTCCATGGATAAAATTTCCAATGCTAATATACTTTCCTAACTCTACATATATTAGTTTGTTTGGAAATATTTAATTCCGTAGTAAGAGATAATATATATATGTGTATATATATATCTATATATATATAGATATATATATATAAAACCTCGTATGAAAGCAATTGTCAGCTTTGTAAAACATCCCAGCTTGTCTAATTGGGGGAGCAAAGGATATGCAAGAATATTGACTTCCAAAGGATGACACTGATCAAGATGCATTGTATTCATAAACTGCTTTGTGGAATGGTGACTCCTTTGTACAACTACTTAAAAAGAATAAAAATGCTTTAAAAAATGGACTTTCTGTCTATGAGATGTGAGGAAACTTAGAACAAATGCTAGAAAAGCTGCTATGAAGTCCTGTTCAGTTAGGGAAGTTTGGCGGCTCCATTAGGTAGGCAGAGTAAAAAGAAATAGGTGCACTATTATGAATTTTTAAAGGGTTACATTTTATATCCAATGCTGGCCTTCTTTCCAAAATTTGGATGCTTCTTTGGTTCTTACTTAAATTCTCACATTTTGTTCTGACTCTTCATTTTTAAGAAGTTCAGGGAAGTAGTTGGAATTGTATGCAGTGGTGTCTTAGCAGATGCTGGCAGTTGGCTAGGTAACTGTGACTCCTTTTGTAGCTGGTTTAGGATGCTTACAATGTGACATAGCTCATCTGCTGAAACTATGTCCAGTGCAGCATGATTCACTGCAGATAGAATATTACAGAGACCCTACTCTGCAGAAGCCATCATCTAGGGAAAAAAGTTTCACAACTTGTAAAGTTTACTTTTCTTATGTAGGATAGGCAAAAATAGACTTACATGTGATTTAGTTATAATGTCCTTTAAACTCCTACTCAAAGTTATTACTCATCATAATTCTATGCCTTTCAGTCTAAGTGATCTAAGAGCATTCTGGGTATGATATTCAATATATGGGCTAAGTGGAAAATTAAGAAAAGATTTCTAAGAAATTTTTTGCACACTCTGCTAAATGAATTATTGAAATTCCAATAAAGATTTTTTTAAAAAAACCTAAAAAGCAGCATGGGTTTTATTTTTCCCTCTATCATTCCAGTTCTCATAAATGTCTCCATGAAAGCTATACCTATAGAGTTAGAAAAGAATATATCCTTATAATATTTACCCGATCAGGAGGATTTTTAAAACGTGGCATCTTGATGTGAGATATTGACTAAGACTAGCTGGCAGTTTTACTAGCCTGGAAGATACAGTAGTTTTGTAGTAAATCTATGTGGTAAAAAAAAAATCCCTGGAAAGTTTTTGATTAAGAAATTTTTACTATCCTTTTAAAAATGAAATATACTGGTCTTTTTCCCCCATGATAAAAGCAGATATTTATGTTATTGTCTGAATTTCAGTCCCTGAAATCTATTTTACTAAATCTATTGTATGGAAGTTTCTCGATCCCTTAAGAGGTTAATTTAGATGATTAGTTGAGAGTCTAGCAAATCCAGAGAACATGTAAAGAAAAATCAAAATCAGCTTCTTCAGGAAAAAAAAAAGAAAGAAAGAAAGAATAAAATCTTACCTCTGAAATCAGAAAACCTTCATTTAGGGGAGTTGATATTATTATCATTTTATAAATCTTATAATAGATTAGGCTAAATGCATAAATAAAGAAAGATATTTCAAGTAAGAAATACTTATGTATCTATCCATCCACACACACTTAAAAGTGCTTTTTAAATGTCTGACGTGGTTTTTGAAAATTTATTACAGGCAACATTTCCTCTTAGAATAAGCAAGAGCAATAATTAATTTAGAACATAATGTGGAGAGACTGAGTTAAGTGGTAAACAAGTTCTTATTGGAAACAGGAGTTTAGCAGTAATGTGTGTGGTAGAAGTTCACAATTAAAGTGTGTAATTTAGAGCTGAGGGTACAGGTCAATGGCAGAGCATGTGCTTCATATATGTAAGGTCCCAGCACCCCCCCAAAACCCCAATTACTAATTTACTGAGAATTTCTGAGACGATGCATCTGTTATCACAAAGCCATGGGCTCAATGAACACATTAGCCCTTTCCTTAAATATTTGATTCACAAGCTTAGGAGTAACAAGGCCATAAATGATCATTCATCTTGAATTTTGCATTAAAGCTAGTATTTAATCCAACTTTCCTTCCCTCCCCCCCCTTTTCTTATATGACCCTTTTCAAACTTTTTGAATGAATGAAGGCTGAGCAGAGATTCAAAAGAGATGAGTCAGATTGATTTCTGGTTGTCCTTTTAAAAGATAGCTGTGTGGTCTATGTACTTTCTCAAATTAAGCTTTACATATACACACACACACACACACACACACACACACACACACATATATATATGTATATTTTAAATCCACAATGCCACAGTAATCACAATGACAACAAAAAGAAAACAAACCCTTGCTCCTCAAATTCCTTGGGACCCTGTGTTGTTCTATGCACGGTTTCAGGAGAAGCAGCTAACACAGTAGGCATCATTCTTCACCTAGATAATGCCTTCTCTGAGGCTAATAGCTCCTTGTTCATCAAGGAGACGAATGGGCACCCAGGTGACTCGCTCTTCACCCAGTGCTCTTTGTTCTAGAGCCCCTCAGACTGATTATATCAGCCTCAGCATTGACAAATAGCCCCCCAAACTTTAACACTATGTTAAGTTGAGTTATGAGGTTTTAAGGTTACACTCCTCTGGCTGAAGGTTGATTGTGTCTGAGAGATAAAGGGATTGTGTCTAATGACAACAGAATCCTTGCCAAGAGACCATCCTGGTTATTGAACTCACGGTTCTCTTTATTTGGTTACATGGTCACTATTTGGGGGCGGCTCGGGGGGGGGGGGTGGTTGGGGGGAGGAGAAGAGGGGAGAGGTGTTTGTTGGTTTTCTGGGCAGTAATTGGCCACTTCAACTAGAGATTCACCAACTTGTTATCTCCTTTCCCCAAAGATATTTGAGAAAGATCCAGAAAGTTCTAGTTGTTGAAGGAAGTAGACAACTCAAGCGAATAGGTCCAATGGGTAGAAATGTGCGGTTGTTAGACATGCACCCACCAGTACAAGGACTGGCTGTCAGTCCTTCTGTGTGTCTGTCTTGCAGCATGAGTATATAAGAGGGTGTGGGGCTGTGAAAGGCTTCCCTTCTCCACCCCACTGGCCTTCAAAGTTTCTTTTCTTTATTTTTCCCTAGTCATGACTTTGGGAAATCTGCTCTGGTGGCAGAAATTTCCAAGTTTGCTGTCCAGGCAAAATGGGAAGCATCGGCAGTGGTCATGGGTGACAGTGATGGTGACAATTCTTTATGCCAATCCTTGCAGCGCCAACCCTGCATCCTCCTCCTAAAGGCGTTTCTAGTATCGAAGTGACTGTGTAATGGTAAATTAAAGCTCGTCTGATGGATGGCAAACACTCAATTTCCCCTTCCTAGCATATAAATTTAAGAGACCTATTATAAGTAGAATTGATAATATACTACAGTGAAAAACAAGTTTCGCTGCATCCTGGGAATGAATGGCAGAGAGGGCCCTCTACTCGGATGGGGGCGGGGAGTGTTTAAACCACAACATAAACACCATTCTAGGGAAGATTCATTAGCCTGACCTTCATTAGCAACAACTTCCTTAGCTCACAACTGCGCTCAACACATGGCGTTCTAGAAGGTGAATTAATAGTATCTGCTTCCTATACTACGTTTATCGCATGCCTATTATGGACATGTTTTATCTGTAATTGTCATTACTGTAGCATGGCAATTTTTTTTCATTTCCAAATGACAGATGGAGAAACTGAGTATCAAAAGACATTCACTTGCCACAGGTCCTCAGCGAAAAATTGGCAGAGGCAGGATTCAAACGTGTCTCTAGAGTATGGAGACCTATCTCCTCTCCAGTATGCCCTCCTGTCTTACAGAAAAGAACATAACAATATGCTATTGCTCTTCTCCATACTTGTGTTGCTGCTAAAGGGAAAACATAGTTACTTGTGAGAAAAGCAGTATAGTATTATGAGGGCTGCTGTTCATTGAGTACCTGCTTCTTGGCAGGTACTGTGCTAAGTGCTGAGACATTCGTGTGTGTGTGTGTGTGTGTGTGTGTGTGTGTGTGTGTGTGTGTGTGTGTGTGTGTGTGTGTAGGTTCTGGGACTTGTCCTCTTGTTTGGCTTTTTCACACAACTGGTGCTATTTGTGCTATTCTTGAAATATAACCCTGAGATATATAGTTGAAATATACACTTAAAATGTAACCAGTGAGACTTGGGCTTGAACTCAGGCCTGGGCATTGCCCCTGAGCTTTTATGCTTCAGGCTGGTGCTCTACCACTTGAGTCACAGTTCTACTTCCAGTTTTTTGTTGGTTAATTGTAAAGAAGAGTCTCATAGATTTTCCTGTTTAGGCTCACTTCGAATGATGATCCTGAGATCTCAACCTTTTAAGTAGCTAAGATTATGGGCACTTGGCTAAGAAAAAAAAAATCTTTAATTTGATCTTTTAAATTTAAATTAATTTTTAAAAATTAAATGTAAATAAATTGACTAATTGAAATATAATTTAAATAACTAATAAACAGCTACGTGGCTAACTCCCCTATTGAAGGGCAGAGCTCTAAAAAATAATGCTAACAGTTAAAAGTAGCTGGAAATAGTATGTCAGAAAGTGATTGAAAGATGGATGGATGGGATTTTAGTGGGCTGGGGAGGAGAGAAGGGGAAGTTGTGTAGCCTAGAGACAGTCAGAAGGGCTGGGCAGGTGAGCAGGAAAGGGAGCCAGGAGGAAATTTATGTGACTAACCCAGAGAAACAGGATGTGGAGCCGGGGAAGGGAAGCGACCTGGCAAAGTGCTTTGAAGAAGAGCATTTGAATCCACAGTTAATGGATTTGCACAGATTGAAAGGTAAATAAAAATCGGCTTTTCTTTTTTCACTGCTGTAAATCATGACTGAGCGTTTGAATGAGTGGCTTTGGGCTCTGTTGTCTGAATGGTGCAGTGGTGTTCATTAGGGTCCAAGCCTCCTGAAGGCAGAGCTCACAAGAACTAGAGGCCCGTTTCTGGGGGTATGGGTGTCATTTACTCATTGGCAAGGGCTCATTCAGTGGCACAGATCACCTCCTGCTTCATCAGTGCCGTATCTAAGGTCTCTCAAGAGATAAGGATTCTCAGCCACATTCAAATAATTTTTTTCATGACAGAGGCTTTAAGTCTCCCCCCTTTTCCCCTCCCTTCCCCCAGTGAGTAATGCTATCCCAATTGTACACTTTGGAGCATTTCACAGTTTAACAATCTTTTTTTTTTGCTAGTCATGAGGCCTGAACTCTGGGCCTAGGCGCTGTCCCTCAGCTCTTCAGCTCAAGGCTAGTGCTCTACCACTTGAGCCACAGCACCACTACTGGCTTTTTTCTTTTTGCTTATGTGGTGCTGAGGAATCGAACCCAGGGCCTCATGCATGCAAGGCAAGTGCTCTACCACTGAGCCACCTTCCCAGCCCACAGTTTAACTGTCTTGTTTGAACGTACATCCCATTGGACTCTCATGGGCCTGGGTGGAGTTCCGTGCCTCACAGAGGAGGGCAGTAGGTTGGAGGTCCACCTGGAAATCACACGTACGTGGCACGTGCAGCAGAACTGGAATCCAGACAAATATCAGGCAGACCCAGGGGTGGGGTTGGATCACAATCTTGCCACAGCTGTTTCTCAGCCCTCTGCTGCTTCTGTGTTCACCACAGACATCGTGATGAGCTGTAACACTTCCATATGTGATACCCTTTTTTCAGATTAGAAGACCGAAGACACAAAGAAGATCAAACATAAGTTAGCAATGTTTGAGTCCAACTACCAAATTACCTCTCTCAGCACTTCCTTAAGGGCTGGAGAATCCAATGAGAAAAAGACAGACAGACAGACAGACAGACACAGAGAGAGACAGGATGGGGGTGTGAGTCTTTAGGCAGATGCTTCTGGGAACTAGGGGTGTGGGATGTAGCTCAAATGGTAGACTGTCTGCCTAGCAAGCAGGACCCTGATTCAAACTCCAGTTCCAACCCCAAGTAAAACCAAATGACTAGCCAGGCCCCAGTGGTTCGTGCCTGTGCTCCAAAATACTCAGGAAGTGGAGACATGGAGGATCATGGTTTAAAGGCAGCCAGGATGAAAAGTCTGTAAGACTCCATCTCTAGTTAACCAGTAAAATGCTGGACTGGAGGCATGGCTCAAGTGGTACAGCACCAGTTGTGTGCAAGAACAGGACAGAATAAATTGACCTGCTCTGGGCCTGCAATTAGCAAAATTCATATAGAGAGAAATACTACCAATCAAACATCCAAGATTTTCAATAAGTTATAAGAAGAAAGAGCCAAGCACCAGTGGCTCATGTCTGTAAGCATAGCTACTCAGGAGGCTGAGATTTGAGGATCACGGTTTGAAACCAGACTGGGCATAAAAAACTCTTATGACCAGTAAACTACCCAGAAAAAGCTGTGGCTTTTTTGAGCTGTAGCTCAAGTGGTAGAGCACTAACCTTGTGCACCAAGAGGCTCAGGGACAGTGCTCATGCTCTAAGTTCAAGCCCCAGGACTAGCATACACACACACACACACACACACACAAACACACACACACACACACACGTGCACTCACTATAATCATCAGAGAATAACTTAGAAAAATATATTGATCATGTCCTTCTTTGAATTCAAATCTACAATCAATGTAAGAAAGAAAACAGGAAGTGGTGCTGTGGCTCAAGTGGTAGAGCACTAGCCTTGAGCTGAAGAGCTGAGGGACAGCGCCCAGGCCCAGAGTTCAAGCCCCATGACTGAAAAACAAAACAAAACAGAACAAACTTTAAAAAAATATTTAAAGAAGCTGGGCATAGTGATTCATGTCTATAATTCCAACTACTTGATAGGCAGATATAGGAGAGGAGATTTGGTCTGAAGCTGGCCCAGGCAAAAGCACGAGACACTAGCTAAAAGAAAAGCTAAAAGCAAAAGGACTTGGGGAAGTGGCCCAAGTGATAGACTACTTACAAAGCAAAACAAGGTCCTGAGTTCAATCCCCAGCCTCACATATTTTTCTTTTAAGACTTTTTTGGTATTTTTTTAGGTAAGGGAGTGCCAGTCCCAGAGCTTGGATTTCAAGCCCTGGGTGCTGTCCTGGATCTTTACTGCTCTGCGCCAGCACTAAAAACTCCTGGCCAGCACTCTACCACTTGAGCCACAGCTCCACTTCCAGCTTTTTGGTGATTAATTGGAGATAAGAGTCTCACTGATTTTCCTGCCTGGGCTAGCTTCAAACTGCAATCCTCAGATCTCAGTCTCCTGAGTAGCTAGGATTACAGGTGTGAACCACTGACACCCAGCTTCTTTTAAGATTTCAAAAAATAAAAGGAATATACTTGTACTGTGAGTGATCTAAGTGTTTGGATGTTAGTCTAGATACAACATTTAAAATGAAATCAGTTCTTCGCTTACAGGGTGCTGAGTTTGCAGGAAAAAAAGAAAAGTATTCCAATGAGAGACAACCTTGCGGTTGCTACTTCCAATCCATTCTGAAGCGTCGCAAGATTGAAGAGCTTGAGCCATTTGACCTACAGAGTTTCCTACAAACTAGATAGTCCCTTTTTTCATCTTCTCTGTTTCCCTGGCTTTGAAACAAATGAACTCTTCAAGGTTTCAAGAATAATATGGGTCAGGAAGATTTTGACAGGCATTTTAATTAGTGTGACTCATACTAAAACAAACGAATGCATTTCCCTCCATTACCAGGACAGTTTTAGCAAAGAGCAAGCTGTATGTAAAAGGATGCCCATTGCTGGATTTGTTTATAATAAAGGCTGAATTATGGATGCTTTCATACCATTAGAAGGACTACAAAGTATTATACACTAGCCAAACACAGATTCCTTCTAAGTTTCCCTGTGTTCTATCTCATTGTAACTTGTGCTTTTATGTGTGTGTGTTTGTTGGTTGTTGGTTTTTTTTTTGCACAAAAAGTACTGGTCATGTGTATGTATATTTTTGACAACATAAAGTGTGTATGTATGGACAAATGAACAATTTTCCTTTTAAAATGAAAGCTATTGACAGGAGTGACTTTTTTGCTTAGGAATATATATGGTGAACTTTTTTTTCACCCAAGGATTCTGAAATAGAAGGAAACTTGGAAACATGATTTGTTTTACCTTCCATAAAGCCTTGGACCATTTTCCTCTAGATTACAGAAGCTCCTTGACAATGGAACCATGTCCCACTCTGCTTCAGTGCTATGCTAAAACCACTGTTAATGGAATATACTGTCAGTTAAACATTTATTTAATATCCTGAACGCACAGAGCATCATACTGTAGCCACACAGTATAGCCTGGTGTGTCGGTTTTTTACTTTCATGGTTGTGTGGTGGGCTGGAAATTGCAGTTTGCTAATATGCCCAGTATCCAGAACAATCAAAAGTCATATCAAATAACTCTAGCCCAGGGAAAGAGCAAAATTTAAAATCTGAGCCAGGCACTGGTGGCTCATATTTATAATCCTAGCAACTCAGGAGGCTGAGAGTTTAGGATCACAGTTCAAAGCCAGCCCAGGTAGGAAAGTCTGTGAGATTCTTATCTTGAATAAACTACTCAGAAAAAGCTGGAAGTGGCCCTGGGCTCAAGTAGAAGAGCTCTGGCCTTGAGAAAAAGAATCTTAGCATCAAGGCCCTGAGTTCAAGCCACAGGACCAGTACCAAGAAGAAAAAGTAAAATCTGAAGTACAGTGTCCATTAAATACATATCATTTTTCCACTGTCATAAAATCAGAAGACCTTAAGTTGCATCATCATAAATTAAGGACCTTTGTATACTTTAACAATCCTGGACACTTCATTTTTTTTTCATTTGAAATATATTAGGAGCACATTATATCAAGAATTGAAATGTAGGCTGGGTACAGAAGCACATGCCTTTAATGCTGGTTACTTATAGGGGAATAGCAATTTGAAGCCAACCTGGGCAAAAGTTAGATTCTAATCCTATGTCAATGAACAAGTGGGTGTGGTGGTACGGGACTATACTCATAACTATGAAGGACATAGATATAAAAGTATTTCAGTCTGAGATTAGCCCTGGGAAAAAGCATCAGACCTCTATCTAAAAGTAAATAACTAAAGCAAAAAGGTCTGAGGATGTGACTCAAATGATATGAATGGTGGCTGCCTAGCAAGTATGAGACTCTGAGTTCACATTCAAAACTACTGCCAAAATAATTTTTTAATTGAAATTCTATTGAACTCAGAGCCTAGCCACTATCCCTGAGTTCTCTAGAAAAAGGCTAGTGCTCTACCACTTGGAGCTATAGCACTTCTTTGAGTGGTTAATTGGAGAGAAGAGTCTCACAGAAACTTTTCTGCCCTGGCTAGCTTTGAACTGCAATCCTCAGATTTCAGCCTCCTGACTGGCGAAGATAATAGGCATGAGCCACTGGCACTAACATATACATATACATATACACATACATATACATATACACATATACATACACATACACACATACACACACATACATATACACATACATACACATATACATATACACATAATTTTATTTTATTTTTTTGTCAGTCATGGCTTGGGCACTGTCCCTGAGTCCTTTTGCTCAAGGTTAGCACACTACCACTTTGAGCCACAGCTCTACTTCCATTTTCTGGTGGTTAACTGGAGATAGTCTCATGGACTTTCCTGCTCAGGCAGGCTTTGAACCCTTGATCCTCAGTTATCAGCTCTCTGAGTAGCTAGGATTACAGGCATGAGCCAACAGCACCCAGCTCAAAATCCAAAACTTTCTGTAGAAAAATATAATACTACTATGGACATTGACCCAGCAAACTTCTGCTAGTGCCTAGCACATTTTAGAAATACCCAGGCACCGGAAATATAGTATTGAATCACACAACTCATCTCTTTGAAATTCACAGTGTAGTTGGTAAGGCAATGTGTGAACGAGTATCTTGACTGGTGAGTGCTAAGCTGAAGCTGAGGGACATAATGTGCTATGAGAGCACTGTGGGGGAGCAATAACTACACCCAGAAGGAAACTAGAGATCAGGAGGGCTTCCCCAAGGAAGGCATAGCTGAATCATATGTGTGTGTGTGTGTGTGTGTGTGTGTGTGTGTGTGTGTGCGCGCGCACGTGCGTGTGTGTGCCAATACTGGGCCTAGATGCCATCCCTGAGCTTTTCCCCTCAAAGCTGGGGCTCTACCATTTGAGCCACACCCGTACTTGCAGCTTTTTGCTAGTTAATTAGAGATGAGAGTTTCAGACTTTTCTGCCAGGCTAGCTTCAAACCACAGTCTTCAGAGCTCAGCCTCCTGAGTAGCTGGGATTACAAGCGTGAGCCACCAGTGCCTGGCTCAAGATCTCTTTTGAAGATACTGGTAATGTCGAATTCAATTTCTGTCCTGTCTTCTAGCCTTCAGCATCTGCCATGGTAGTTTTTACATAGAAATGATCGATAAGCATACATTTGTTATTCTTACTATTGGTATATGTTGCTATTCATAAATGAGTAGAGCATATATAGCAAAGCGAAGGCCACAGTTTTCTATCACCAAGCCTTCAGTTTTGCGCCCCGATTTCCAGAGCAGTCCATGTAACTAATGCCTTCACTGATCTCTGAGAAACTTTAGTTTTCCTCATTGAGCGTCCATTATTCATTACATGGAATTTGGATTCTGTGAATAAAATTCCTTGTACATTTTCCCAGCACTATAATCATATTAGCTATACTGGAGTTCATCAGCCAGTTTCTCTGCCAAGAAATGAATGTCTTTTTCTGAGACTTTTCAACAATTTTTCCACATTAATCTGGCTCCTTCTTCTCTGGCTTCATTTTATTGTTGTCTGAACACTGCGATTTTACCATCTTCCCTCCTACCACCATCCATTCTGCCTTATTTCTCATATAGAACCCAGATGAGGCACTCAGCTTCTTAGACAAGGCTTGCACAGAGATGGTCATGAGGAGGTATTGGAAGTCATTAGAAGAAGTATCTTCTGGAAAATAAGAAGGCTGACATGAGGTGCTGGTGGCTTACACCTGTAATCCCAGCTGCTCAGGAGACTGAGATCTGAGGATGGCAGCAGGAATGTCTGTGAGACTCTTAGCTCCAATTAACCACCATAAAATCAGAAGTGATGCACTGGCTCAAAGTGGTAGAATGCTAGCCTTGAGCAAAAATGCTCAAGGAGAGTGCCCAGGCCTTAAGTTGGAGTCCTATGACCAACGATAGATAGATAGATAGATAGATAGATAGATAGATAGATAGATAGATAGATAGATAGATAGATAGATAGATAAGAAAGATGAAGCCAGGTGCCAGTGGCTCATGCTTGTAATCCAAGCAACTCAGGAAGCTGAGATCTGAGGATTGTGATTTGAAACTAGCCCCGCAGAAAGTCTATGGCAATCTTCCAGTTAACCAACACAAAAGCTGGAAGTAGAGATGTGGCTCCAGTGGTAGAGTATCAACCTTGACTAAAAAAAAAAAATAAAGCTAAGGGACAAAACCCAAGTCCTGAGTTCAAAACCCAGTCTCAGAAGAAGAAAAAAGGAAACTGAAAACACCCTCTGCTCCTCCTGTCTTCACTTTTCCTTTGTTTCCTTACCTTCTTCCTGTCTAGAGCACATACATACTTGCTACCTAGGTACAGCAGCTACATATTTGCTCAGATAGATCACAACGCAAGAGTCAATATAACTAGCAAAGCCAGAAGTACATAAATACCCAGGCCATGCTTTATGCTGTACTTTGAATATAATCAGCAGCTCTCTTTGTTGGTGTTTTGTGTGTTGGGGTGTGTGTGTATGTGGGGGGTGGGGCTTGAACTTGAGGCCTGGGCATTAGCATTTCCTTTTGAAGTCTGACATTCTACCACTTGAGCCATAACTCCACTTCTGGCTTTTTTTTCTGCTTAATTGGAAATAAGAGTCTTCTGGACATGTCTGCTCAGGCTAGATTTGAACCAGATCCTGAGTAGCGAAGATTGTAGTTGTAAGCCACCAGTGCCTGGCTGCCTTTTGCTATTGATTTTACTAATCTGCTCCTTCAAATAAACCACATAGCAAAGGAGATAGTACTAAATCCATATGCATGCACAAATATGCATAATATAATTCAGCAAGTATCAGTGTCCCTTCCTATGTAAGGTCTGTGCTGAGAAGGAAAGGGGAGAGCAAACTATCTTTGATTTCCAGTGCTCATAAAACAGATTTATGTGTGAAAATTAACAGCATTAGGGGCTGGGAAGGTGGCTCAGTGGTAGAGTGCTTGCTTTGCATGCATGAGGCCCTGGGTTCGATTCCTCAGCACTACATAAGCAGAAAAAGCCAGAAGTGGCACTGTGGCTCAAGTGGTAGAGTGCTACCCTTGAGCTGAAGAGCTGAGGGACAGCGCTCAGGCCCAGAGTTCAAGCCCTGTGACCGACAAAAAAAAAGCTAAACAACAGTACCCTGGCCCAAGATCGAGCTCCATCCAGTACTGGTACATACACACACAAATAGCCACATTTGCCTATGGACTGTAAACAGCAGACAGCTGTGGATTGCTTTTTTAAACCATGGATTGATATGGTTAGTATATGTTTGGGAAGGAGTGGGGATTCGAGACAAGGTTGGGAGCCTAGCTGTGTGTTGTTGAACAGTGCTAGCATGTGTCCATATAATTAGCAAGGGGGTAGAAAGAGATGGATTGGAGAGAGAATTTTAGTTTTGATGAGGAAACAGAACAGTGGACCAAGTATCAAAGATCATTGAGAAATATTCTTCCTTCAAATATCTTTTACAATAAGATTGTTTAAGCATCGCTCTATCTTGACATATTTATATTAAGGGACATAAGGTATGATCCAAATGATTTTTTTTGCCAGACCTGGGGTTGAACTCAGTTGCCTGAGCACTGTCCCTGAGCTCTTTTGCTCAAGGCCAGCACTCTACCACTTCGAGCCACTCTTCCAGTAACAGTTTTTGAGGGGTTAGTTGGAGATAAAGAGTCTCATGAGGAGTTTCCTGCCCAGGCGAACTTTGAACCCTAATCCTCAGATCTCAGCTTCCTTGAGTAGCTAGGATTACAGTTGTGAGCCACCAGCACCCCGTCCAAATGATTCTTTGAGAGGTCATTTTCTCATGCTCAGTAAAGAAAAACATATAAAGGAATGGCTCCTTTTATACTTTTACACCTCAGTTAGATTATTATTCAAATCCCTGGCTTTTTTTCTCCTTCTGCATCCTATTCTAGATGTCTAGCTGTGTTCTCTATTAGCATCACATCCTCAAAAAAAATTAGAGAACTTCTAAGACCTCCCATGCCCGGGATCTTATTATGTGATGCCAGCCACTGGGGGCTCTGCCTGGCTATACAGATGTCCACTAGAAACAGAAAACATTAGGCATGTAATGAGTCTGATAATCACTGCCTTCTCCTCCTCGCTGGCTGGAATGGTAACAGCTAATGAGACTTTTGAGGGACCTATGTATTTTATTATTGCTCTTTTAACTCATTAGTACTGATAATGAGAAATGCTTTTCTGTTTGATAAAGTTACATTACAGTTTTCTCTTTATATCTTTTGCCTCAGTAAGATTGTGTGTGTGTGTGTGTGTGTGTGAGAGAGAGAGAGAGAGAGAGAGAGAGAGAGAGAGATGTATCTGTGAAGTACTGGAGCTTGAACTCATGGCCTTATGGTCTCACTTGGGTTGTTGTTTTTTAAATTCAAGGCTGGTACTCTACCACTTAAACCATACCACCCTATCTTTAGTAAGATTTTTTAAGGGAAATCGTTTGTTTTCTATGCTTCAGTAACTATTACTATATACTGGACTCCAGGTTTCACACTGCCTAGGCAGGCACTCTACCACTTTAGCCATACCTCCAATCACCATTTTTCCCATTGGTATTTTTTAGGTAAGGTCATGTTCACTGAGGATGATAGGTATGTACCATTGTACCCAGCATTGTGCTTTCCCCCATAGTTGGTATAATAAGCATGTCCCACAGTGCCCAGCCATTAGTTGAGATGGAGTTTTGCAAACTGGTCTGACCTCAAACCATGATCCTCTGATCTCTGCCTCCCAAGTAATTAGGATAATAAGCATAAGCCACCTCTCCGGGCCCAAATAACTTACTTTTATTTAACTTTTTTTTTTTTTTTTTTTGGGTCCGGTCATCGAGCCTGAACTCTGGGCTTGGGCGCTGTCCCTCAGCTCTTCAGCTCAAAGCTAGCGCTCTACCACTTGAGCCACAGCACCACTTCCGGCTTTTTTCTTTTTTCTTATGTGTGCTGAGGAATCGAACCCAGGGCCTCAGGCATGCAAGGCAAGCGCTCTATCACTGAGCCATCTTCCCAGCCCCTTTAACTTTTTTGGGGGGGAGGACCGGTCGTGGGGCCTGAACTCTGGGCCTAGGTGCTGTCCCTCAGCTCTTCAGCTCAAGGCTAGCGCTCTACCACTTGAGCCATAGCGCCACTTCCGGCTTTTTTCTTATGTGGTGCTGAGGAATCGAACCCAGGGCCTCATGCATGCAAGGCAAGCGCTCTGCCACTGAGCCACCTTCCCAGCCCTATTTAACATTTTAATTGTGCTGTGCAGTGTCATTTTTCTACCATTCTATAGGTGTTTATAGTAACCTTATTTCCAGATTGATAAAGAAAAATGTTACTTTTGAAAGGCACTTTTTTTTCTAAATCTATCTGTTTGATTGAGAGGTAATATAATTGATTCATTATAAACTTCCAGAATTGGCTTTGAGGCTTCTTAAGATAGTATAAAGAACCTATAAGACCATTTATTTACACTTAGAGTATTTCCTAATGACATATTCTTGAATTATGACTTGGGTATTTGTGCTTCAGGAAAGACTGTCTCTTGGTATAATAGACATCACTGCTAGGAAACGCAAGCTTTTGTTCTTTTGATTTTATTTTTGTTCTTTGGCTACCTTGAAGTCTTCCCTCCTACTGGATAAAAATTGAGTTGGCCAAGTGAGTATTCTATTACTTGAGACCTCCCCCCCCCCCCCCGCCCCATCCCTGCTCTTTTCATTTTAATTTTTCCATTAGAGTCTCTTATTTGTGCCTAGTCTGGCTTAGACTGTGATCCTCCTATTTATGCTTCCCATGTAGCTAGGAGGGCAGATGCATGCCACCTTCTCCTTCATTTCTTTCTTTCTTTCTTTTGGTGCCTATACTCTCAGGGCCTGGGCGCTGTCCCTGAGTTTTTCTGCTTAAGGCTAGTACTCTACCAGTTAAGCCACAGTACCACCTCTGGCTTTCTGTTGATTGACTGGAGAGAAGAGTCTCACAGACTTTCTTGCCTGGGCCATCTTCAAACTTCGAACCTCTTTTTTTTTTGCCAGTCCTGTGGCTTGAACTCGGGGCTTGGGGTGCTGTCCTTTAGCTCCTTTTGTTCAAGGCTCCTGATCTACCACTTTGAGCCATAGCTCCACTTCTGGTTTTCTAATGGTTAATTGGAGATAAGAGTCTCATGGACTTTCCTGCCTGGGCTGGTTTTGAACTACGATCCTTAGATCTCAACTTTTGAATAGCTAGGATTATAGGCATGAGTCACCAGTGCCTTGCTTTAAGTAAAGGTTTTAGTTGGTCACATTTACTTTTTGAGACTAGGTCTCATTATAATTCAGGCTGGCCTTGAACTCTCAGTTCTCCTAATTTAGCCTTCTGAATGCTTAGATTACAGGCATGTGCACCATGCCCAGCTTGCTTTGGAGATAGGTTCTCCCTCACTTTTTTCCCAGGTCTGGCCTTGAGCTGTGATTCTCCTTATCTGCCTCTTGAGTACCTGGAATTATAGGCTCTGGCTTCAAACTTTTAATTAAAATAGAGAAAAAAATTAATATTCAGAAATTAATATTCAGAAGTTTAATAACATTCCAATGGAGGCCTATCATTGACTGCCAGGCCCTTCTGCTGTTTCTTAAATCCCAAATGCCTTGGTGGAGGAAATAATTGGCTTCTCCAGGAAAGCCATTGTTTTCCTAATTGGGAAAAGGCTTCTCTCAGTCTTTCATATCAGATTAAATGTCATTCTTCAATTGTCTGCTCAGACCTGTGGAGGCCAAAGAGCTTTCCCAAAGAGGATTCCCCAGGGGCTACGGGGACCTTAGGACTTGTGGCTGAAGTGTGTCTGCAGCAGATGTTTGAGTCTGAAGGAATCAGGGAGTACTAAGACACAGTACTGTGTTCACATTCCTGTGCCTCTTGCTTTCCCACCTTTTATTTGGTTCATTCCATCAGAGAACTGTCATAGGGAAGCCTATGACCTACCTTATTCCAGAGAATTCCTATCAGAAAGTCATCCTTCCAACTGCAAACCCTTCCAGTCACATTAAAAAACTAAACTTTTATTTATTTAATTTCCTTTCCATTTCCACTTCAAGATAATCATTTATATTCACTGGGAGGTCCCAGGACTTCATTGAAAGTAATAGAATGTGTCCTTACTGTTTGCTTTTATTTATATATGTCTGTCTGTATGTATGTATTTAGTGCTGGAGCTAAGGCTTGAACTCAGGGCCTCTCACTTTTACTTGGCTTTCTAGCTCACAGCTGGCACTCTATCACTTGATCCATATTTCTAGCTTAGCTTTTTGCTGTTTAATTGGCAATGGAATCTCATTAGACTATTTTGGCTAGATGATCCAGGTTTCAGCCTCCTGAGTGACTAGGATTGCAGGTGTGAGGTACCAGCTCATCTATCTATCTATCTATCTATCTATCTATCTATCTATCTATCTATAGATATATCACATATATACACATACATATACGTATATACATACAGTTGCTAGTATAGATTCAACAATTTGTATTTTACCTACCTGATTCCAACTCTCCATTCCAATCCATAACAGTGAGCGTGGTGACAGCAGATCAGGCACGTCCTTTAGTGTGTCAGAAGAGCCAAGCAAGTGGCATTAGCAGCTTGATGTCATTTTAAGTGGGACCTCTTAAGTGGGCCACCCAGCATGAAATCAAAGCGAGTCAGCCTCCTGCTTTGGGTAGGAGATAATTGCCCTCTGAGGTTAAAAAGAAATGATGCTCTGGATATAGTATTGCACCATTAGGTGTATTATTGGATTTGGGTTGGTGAGAGTGGAGCTTTCCTCGGAAACATCTGTTCACCGTCAGGGTAGCATGGCAGAAGGGATGGACCACTGGTCTGTTTCAATGTGGCAATTCCTCCAGCAAGAATAGAGGAGCGCATCAGCCTCCCTAGTCCCGTTTGAATGACAGTGCTGTTGGTGGAATCTAAAAGTCCTTGTTCTGGCTGGTGGGTCCTACTGCAAAGCTCATTTTTTCTGTTTTTGCTGCTGTCACAAAGGGTGTTTTATAATAACTATGCATTCTAAACTTTTTATTGATACTTATGTTTTAGGTTGTTTTTCTCCTAGACTTGTTTTGTTTGTTAGTTTGCTTGTTTTTAATCTGTTTTTCCAGGAGGATTTCGTTGTATAGTCCAGACAGACTAGCATCAAAGTTGGAAGCCTTCCGTTCTAACTTCCTGAGTGCTGGGATTACAGGGATGTACCATCACACTCTGCCCCTCACAGACCTGTTAGTGCAGTTCTTTTTGTTTTTCTTTTCTTGCTTGAATTCTCTTCATTTATTCTTAAGTACTTCAGTTTCTAGCTTTCCTATTTCACCGCTCTTCTGTTTTTATGGCTTGCAGAAAACTTGCTAGGTCAGTGTTTCATCAGGCTTTAATATTTGTTTTGACTTCAGTCATTAATAAGCAAAAATATATAAATATCCTGAAAAAAACCTAGATTCTTATTTGAATTATTTATTTAACTTGAAAAGATGTGAAGAAGTTATTTACTTTAGTACCTTCCGTTTGCAGTATAGAATACTAAGATTTGAAAGTTAGTAACTTGCCTATTATAATTTACTTTCAAGTTTTCCCTTCCTTCCTTCTTTCCTTCTTCCTTTCCTTCCTTCCTTCCTTCCTTCTTTCCTTCCTTCCTTCCTTCCTCCCTCCCTCTCTCCCTTCCTTTCCTTTCCCTCCCTCCCTCCCTCCCTCCTTCTCTCCCTCCCTCCTTTCTTTCTTTCTTTCTTTCCTACCTCCCTCCCTCCCTTCCCCCTCTCTCCTCTCTCTCTCTCTCTCCTCTCTCTCTCTCTCTCTCTCTCTCTCTCTCTCTCTCTCTCTCTCTCCGTGTATGTGCATGTTGGTACTAGGGTTTGAGCTCAGGACCTCATGCTCTCACTTGACTTTTTCCCTTAAGGCTGACACTCTACTGCTCTAGCCACGACTACTCAGATCTTAGCCCCCTTAGTAGCTAAGATTACAGGCATATTTTCAAGTTTTATTTAATGCTTGGTACATAAAAATTATTAATGTCTATAGATTTTTTAAAAATTTTTTGTAGGTCATGGGGCTTGAACTCAGGACCTGGGTGCTGTCTCTGAGCTCTTTTTGCTCAAGGCTACCACTATACCACTTTGAACCAGAGCACCACTTCCAGTTTTCTGGTGGTTATCTGGAAGTAAGAGTCTCATGGAATGAAACTTCCTCAGCTGGCTTTGAACTTCAATCCCCAGATCTCAGTCTCCTGAGTAGCTAGGATTATAGGTGTGAGTCACCAGCACCCTGCTCAAAAAGAGATTTTTTTTACAGATATTTTATATGACCAACCTACTAATCTAACTGTAGGATCTTTCCTGCCCAAACCCTTGAGCACTTGTATTGTTTTTCTCATCTCCTAAAATTGTTTGACCGGCAAAACTTAACTTCTTAATTTAATTCAATACAGTACATTTATTGATATTTTAATGGTCATGTTTGGTGATTGCTTTGGGAATTGACCGCTAAAGAAAGAAATGGAGGTCACCCAATACGTTTTGTCTTTATGCTCATCACTGATTTAGCATATCAACATTGACATAGTTGTTCCCTCCATTATCAGAAAAAATTAGTGATATTTCCCATAGCTGTGTTTCCCTTGGGAGATTTGTTTCACTCAGCCTAGTCAACAGATGAGGGTCTCTAGATGTCCACCTGAGTAGAGAATGAAGAATCATTATGCAAAGTGACTCCAAAGGGGCTGAGACCCTGCTCTCACCTAAGTAGCTTGCTCTCAGTTTGTCTTGGCCAGAATATGACTATCAGCCTTTCCTAGACTCCAGGGACTGGCACCTGCTACTGGGTAGATATGATGAAGGAGAAGATGAAGAATCTTATTGGGATTTTTCCCACAAAGATCAGTAGGCCATATGTAAAATATATGATATTATAACATATATGATATATATAATCATAGCATGAAAGAAATAGTGGTAGATGCTATAAGAAGATGTGGTTTTCAATTGTTAATGCGAGTTAGGAGCCTGGCACTGGTGGTTCACACCTGTGATCCTAGCTACTCAGGAGGCTGAGATCTGAGGACCATGTTTTGGAGCCAGCCTGGGTGGGAAAGTCCATGAGATCTTAACCACCAGAATTACTCACCAAAAAACTGAAGTGGAGCTGTGGCTCAAAGTGGTAAAAGCTCAGGGACAGCACCCAGGCCCTGAGTTCAAGCCCCACAACTGACCAAAAAAAAAAAGAAAAAGAAGAAGAAATGAGAGAGATAAATTGTAGCTGTGTTTGATTGATAGTTATCTTAGCATGGTGGCTCCTGCCATGAGAATATTCTTTAGAAGTTCTTCTTCAAAGATCAAGTGGAATGTCTCTGCCTGTTGCTCTGAATATTCCCCATTTATTCGCTTGTTATTTGAGGAGCTACTTTATGCCAGACGTGACCAGCTATTGAAAAGGCTGAGTTGAAATGACAAAAATCCCTAGCTGTCGAGAGCTTGCTTTTTACTGGGAAAGCTATAATGTCAGGTCAATACTGTGAAAAGAAAGAACAGCTATGAAAGAGATGGAAGGGCAGAGAGTGAAGAACGACTCATCCTGGGGCATTCAAGGAAGAATCATGAAACTTGTGTGACTACAGTTAAATGAGACAGTATGAAGAAATAAAGTTAAGATGCTGAAAGAAGACATCATAGAGGGCCGTAAGCCAGAGTAAGGTGTTTGGGTTTTATTTTGACTATCATGGGAAGCAACTCATTCATTTTAATCAAGAGACTGACAGCTGGGCTCACTCATGTCATCCTAAACTACATGGGAGGCTGAGACTGGGAGGATTGTGGTACAAGGCCAGCCTCTGTTGAAAGGTTCAGGAGACTCACCTCCACAGAAGGGAGCTGGATCGGGTGACACGTGTCTGTTATGCCTAAAACAGGCCGATCAAGATCTAGGCACGCACCCAGGCAGGAAGCAAGACCTCGCCTCAAAAATAACCAGTGCAGAGCCAGCACCGGTGGCTCACATCTGTAATCCTAGCTACTCAGGAGGCTGAGATCTGAGGATTGCGGTTCAAAGCCAGCCCAGGCAGGAAAGTCCATGAACCCCTTATCTCCAATTAACCACTAGGAAACCGGAAGTGGCGCTGTATCTCAAGTGGTAGAGTGCTTGCCTTGAGCTGAAGAGCTCAGGGACAGTGCCCAGACCCAGAGTTCAAGCCCCATGACCGACAAAAAATGAACAAACAAACAAATAAATACCCAGTGCATGTCTCAGCAATAGTATACCTACCTAACAAGTGCAAGCCCCTGAATTCAAACCCCATTACCACTACAAAGATTGTATGGGGGGGGGGGGTAATATTCACATCTCTAAAGAATTTCTCTATCTGAAAACAATTTTTTTCACCCATCCTGGGCTTGAACTCAGAGCCTAGGAGCTGTCCCTGAGTGTTTGTAATCAAGACTAGGGCTCTACCACCTAAGCCACAGCTCTACTACCTGCTTTTTAGTAGTCAACTGGAGATAAGAGTCTCAGGGACTTTCCTGACTAGGTTGGCTTTGAACCATGATCCTTAGATCTCAGTTTCCTGAGTTGCTAGGATTACAGTGTGATCTACCAGTGTCTGGCTTCTAATTATCTTTATAGCATTGATTTTTAAGGAAGATGAAGAGTAGAAGAGGAGAAAGACCCAAGTGCAATGTGCTGAACTCATACATGAAAATATGAGATATATACATATATTCATATATATGTATATATAATAAAATCAAGCTGCTCTACTAATAATGGATTATTATTAGTATATATATATAATTTATGTATCTATCCATAGGGGTATCTAATAAAAAATTTAGTGTCAGGGCAGTCATTTTATTTTAAAGTTTGAAATCCTGCTTGTCTGTGAGAGATGATGACGATGACCATGAGCTGGCTTCTTTTCTTTAGAAATTGCAATAATTATTTTTTGTACTTTTATTCTTTTTCTTATCACTATGGAACAGTGGTTCTTCTTGCCATAAAAATGAGCATGCACAAGCAAGCACGCATGCCCATTTGCATATAATTTCCGGGTTTTCATAGATGCCACATTAAGAATCTCGCTGGTAGAGCATCATGTCACAGCTCGCCTACCCCAGGGATCTAGCATTTATCTTTGCTTTTGAATACTGCACTCCAGCATTTCTATCCTTGCCTGTGTCAATCCTTAAATTGTATGAGTCCAGACTGTTAATTTATTATCCTCAAGCCTGGAATTCACTCTTGTACATGACAAAAAGTTTCTTTGAGTTTTCTTCTGCTGCCCATCTATCTGTGATCGAACTATCTTGAGGCTTGGAACATACAGTGCCAAGCCCAGACTTTCCCTCTTAGAATGGGAACTCCATTTCTCTCTTTCCTACAGTATTGCCTGGTGACCAATATTAACATTTATTGATAAAGACCTTCATGGTAGCCCAATAAGAATGAGAAGCAGCATTTTTATAACCCATAATGAGGTTTTAACAGGGATCCCCGCCATCTGGCGCTATGTAGTGTGGATGACATTTGTCCAGATTATACCTCAGGCCCTTGGGTTAGAAGTGGGGGGGGGGGGGGGGGAGATCAGGCATTTTCAACTGTTTTTCAGAATTCTCTATAATTTTTGGACTTTTCTGTGTGAAAGAATAGTGGACCTGTCTTCTTTAGAAATTCCCCCTGCTGGAAATGGATGGAGCTAGAAGGAATCATGTTGAGCGAGGTAAGCCAAGAACGAAGAGACAAACGGTACATGGTCTCCCTGATAAGTGGATGCTAAATCCAAAATGTTAGGTGATACGACAAAACTAACAGGACTTAAGAAACAAAGAACTCCCGTTCATCTGGTTGAACCACTACTAAATATCCCCATGCTGCTGATCACAAATATGGTATATAACATGTGAACACTGTTATATATTACAGACTGTGGTAGACAATTTGCTCCAGGGAAGTTAGAATGAACTTGTGACTTTGAAATTATGTAATCACTTAATCACAATCAAAAAAAAAAAAAAAAAAGAACCTCGGGGAAGGGAGGGAGGGAGGGGATGGTAGGGGGAAAACAATGGAGGGGGTAACAATGTTCAAGAGGAAGTGTACTCATTACCTCACTCATGTAACTGTAACCCTCTGTATAGTATCTTTACAATTAAAAAAAAAAAAGAAAGAAAGAAATTCCCCCTGCTTTCTGAGAACATCCAATATATTTCATGATTGTCTAGTTACTGTTCACCTCATAAAATAGTCAACTCTGAAAGATTTGCCCACAGCCTACCATGATAATTTTCTACTTAGAGAACTAGGCCACTTGATTGTTGTTGTTTTTTTTCTTTTCTTGCCTATTTTCTTAGGACACTGGCTTCCAAGTATAATTTAAAACTAATCGCTGAGGGCTGGAAAGGTGGCTCAGTGGTAGAGTGCTTGCTTTGCATGCATGAGGCCCTGGGTTCGATTCCTCAGCACCACATAAGCAGAAAAAGCTGGAAGAGGTGCTGTGGCTCAAGTGGTAGAGCACTAGCCTTGAGCTGAAGAGCTAAGGGACAGTGCCCAGGCCCAGAGATCAGGCACCATGACTGGCAAAAAAAAAAAAAAAAACCCTAAAACTAATCGCTGAGAATAAAATTCAGGAGACCAGTCCAACCACGGTAGTCAGATGAAAAATTACTTAAAAAAAAAAAAAAAAAAAAAAAAAGGTTGACTAACTTTTATAAGGGCAAGTATCTGCACAAGCAGGAGCAAAGAAGAGATTTGGCTTTACAAGGTGGGTTTTCCCCAGGCTTTTGGCTCATTTTGGCTGTAATGCTCATTCCTATATAGGGGTATGATTCAAAATGATTTAAAGGGGAAAAAATCAACTGTCATTTTATTTCTGACATAATGAACATAATCTCTTCTCTGTTGACTCTTTGCTATTCCACTTTGGTGATTTATCTTTATTTTTTAGTAGTCTAGCCCAACATAATCAAAGTTGTCTGTGGTCTCAGTTAATTCCTTTCTTAAAAAATTAACATGATGTGGAAAATGAGCTGTGTAACTTGAGGGCAGGGATTGGAGGGGAAAGCTGGGGGAAAGCAGGATGGTATTCCCCCCCCCACCCCAAATGTACTCATTACTTGACTTATGAAATGGTAACCCCTCTGATACAACACCTTAATAATAATAACAAAGTTATATTTTAAGAAAGGAAACAAAAAATTAACTTGAGATGGAGAGGGATATTCATAAATTCATTTTAAAAGTCAATTTATATATTTTTTGTCAGTCCTAGTTTTGCTTTTAAATCACATATTTAAAAAATCCATATATCCAGTGATTTAAGCTTTTTCAAAAAAATTGAAGTCTTCACTCAGGATTTTTTTACACAACATTTAACAGCCCACCGTATCCCTCCATATAAAAGACAACCTCCTGTATTTGAAATTAGTTTTACTAACTTTATGGGGTATTTCCTGTGTCTGCTTTATAACATGAAATGTGTGAATTATTAGGAAAGACTTTGGCTCATGGTAGATTGATGCTTAGAAGTCAGATAATTTCAGAATCCAGTGGGAACTTTCTGGTTTCCAGTCTTTTATCTCCTCAGAAGACTTTTTCATGAAAGACAGGGATTAGTGATGACTTTCTAATGCAGAGTTAGGCCTTTTTTTTTCCCCCCGCTGTTTAAAAATGACACTTTGAACATGTAGCACATAATTGCATTGGACGGTTTGTTGCCAAGCAGCTTGAGTGTGAAGGAATATGGAGTTCAGGGAAGGGACCCAAAAAGAAAACTTGAGAAAAATAGAGTAAGACTGAAAGTGTTTTATGATAATTAGAAGAAAAATTAGATATCAGAACTTCACGGGTCAGCTTCTGTTCACACATTTAGCTTTCACCTTGCAAAGAAAGGGGTGTATCAGGTAATTAGGTCAAATCAATGATTATATATCTTGAATTCAAGTGGAAAGGACTGTAATTGTGATGAAATTTGTCTGAAGGGGAACGCATGGGGAATCTTGTCAACGGTCATGAGTTCAAAGGGGAAATTAAGTTCAAGGTTCGGTTCCTGTTCACACAACCCTCCCTCCCCCCCACTACCAAATAGTGCATAAAAAGAAAGCAAACAACCAATATTTCTATAAACAAGTTATTTTATCTTTCTAGAAGAAGAATCTGTCCCATTTAGTTCCCTTTAGGGAGATAGAATTAAAGCAGTTAAACCTCCTTAATGGGACATTTTCTCCTGATGTGGACAGAAAGAAAATCTCAAGAATTATATTTCTTGCTTATTGGCTTCTTCTGTTGTTGCTGGTCATACATAAGACGCCTTGCAGCACGAAATGAAAATAACTCATCTCCAAGGTATCACATGACTACAAGTCCCCTACTGCAATTTTCTGTCTTGTTTACAGGATAACAGTACAATATTGTAAGTTTAAGATTGGAAGCGATGAGGGGGACCACTACGAAAGTCGTGAGGAGGGTTCAATCTCTCTTTCTTCCTTGAATTCAATTTCCCCTTAAACTTGACAAAGTGGAACCAAAATCCACCCTTGTCTTGGTCATTCTTCTGAAACAAAGGGTCTATTCTCTCTTTTAATGCTTGTAGAACGTCCATTAAGGTTGACCGTAGGCTCTTGCATAGGATGAAAAAAGAAAAAGCCCCTCAAACCTTTTCTTTTCCCCTGGTATAATTTTTAAAGGACAAACAATAAGAACATAGTTTCACATAGTGGTAAAGAAATCCTGGCTGAAACACAGCCTTTGAGATCCATTGGCCTTTGAACATTCTAGAGTCGTTGTGTGATCCCAGTACTTTGTATTCTATCAATATTGTTCTAGCAAGAAGTTTTAAGAAAGAGAAATGTGTGTAAGAAAAAAGAAATCACATCGTTGCTTAAAGCAAATTGAGAATGTTCTTGCAGATACATCTCAATTTAAAAAAAAAACACACAAGCACACAAACCCAAGCTGTGTGTGTCTTCCTTTTTTAATAGAAATAAGCTCTTGCCATAAAAACAGTTCAAGAAGGCATTTGATGAAACTCTAGTGGTATTTTTGCTCATAAATTTCCTTGTATTTATTATGTCTAGTGCTTGGATGGGCTTATTATCCTTGAGTTTCTTCTTGAGCAACACTTTACATGTCAAAATGTATGTGATTTCAGTCTGTAAACACTCAAGTACTCTCTGAATTTTAACAACAGCCCCCCAAAACCTCTCTGACACATATCATGATTGACAAATTATTTTTAAATAAACAGTCCTGTGACAGGAGAAAATTCTGCGAGCAGGTGCTTGGCATAACTGAATGGGCTGGGGAAGGAGGGATAAAGGGCTGGAGCAGTTCATACTTTGGTTAAACTCTTGCACCTAAAATGTTCTTCTACCTTGAAAGAAAAAAAAATTCAGAAGTTCAAGGAACAACATGGCCATGATATTAATGACCTTTGGTGGGGATGGGGGGTGGGGGGGGAGAGAGACACATAGAGTTCAGAGTTCATTTTCTATTTACAACTAGCCTACCACCTCTTCCCCTTCCCTCCCCCCTCCCTCCTTAAACAAAAAGGCAATTATTTAGGACATTGTGACATTCGGCCTGGAGAATTTTTATAGTCCCCCCCCTCAAAAGAGAGAGAGGGGGAGGGCTGGAAAATACAACAGTTATTAGTATTGGCTAGAAATAGAGGTGGCCTGTGTAGAAGAGAGGAGAGGGTATCTTCCCCGGGGCAGTTCAAAGTTCATTCTTTGTTCACCTAGAATGAAAAGTGTTCAGTTATCAGGTATTTAAACCCAAATCAGCGGCCGCCCGTCGGTGGGCCGGCGGTGCTGCGCGGCGTGGGTTGCAGGGAGTCGCGCTGACACTCGATTTGTACTGGAGACGGGAACAGATGGGGCTGCATTGTGAGCCCCGCCTGTATGCAAATGTGAACGGAGTTTCACCCGGTGCCGGGCTCTGACCTGACCGTGCTCGCGCATTTACTCAGCCAGCCTCAGCCTGGGGGGGCGGCCGAGGGGGGATAAAAAATGGCAATCGGATAGTACCAGCGGCAGGTCAAGTTTACCATCCGTCTTTCCGGGGGACCGAGATGGCAACACAGTTATTTAGTTTCAGTGTTGATGTGCGTTGCAATAAACGCCATCATTTCACCTGTTTATGAACCCAGCCTCGTATGAGCGTGCGCTCTCTCTCTCTCTCTCTCTCTCTCTCTCTCTCTCTGTTACTCCCCCCCACCCCCCGTGAAATCAAACAAAGCTAAGCAACCAACTCTCTTGTTTCCAGCAAAACGGGGGAGGGGGATTATAGACTTAAAAGTGGGGAGGGGGCTGGGAAAGCTGTATAAATCAACATGGTTTTCCCCCCCTCCAGCCCTTTTTATTCTTTTTTCCTCCATTGAATTCATTAATTTCTTATTTGGAGGAAACGAAATACATCTTCACACCCCACAATCCCCACTCCCCCCTCCTCTCCACCCCAGGCCCCAACTGCTTTTTTTTTTTTTGGTGGGGGGGTTT
Organism: Dipodomys spectabilis; assembly: GCF_019054845.1. Classification (NCBI taxonomy): domain Eukaryota; kingdom Metazoa; phylum Chordata; class Mammalia; order Rodentia; family Heteromyidae; genus Dipodomys; species Dipodomys spectabilis. The sequence continues at coordinate 14,955,421 of NW_024870695.1, read as the reverse complement.
CAAATGAAGAAATATGATCGTGCATGTCAAAATAAAGCAACCAGCATTTTAGATGTCGATTAAACGGTACTGCAATGCATAGTCTCTAATAAATCTTACAATTAAACGTGCAGGCCGTCATTAGAGCGAAAATATGAACAGCTGTAATCATACACATCGTGTTGACAGAGAAAAATTTGGCTCCTTTTGTCATTTTTCACGTTGGGAAAGAAGGAGAGATGGATTGGAATGGTGGCTGGTCGTGGGCTTTTTCTTCTCGCAGGCAGACGGACAGCAAGCCAGGGTTTCTGACTGGAGGGTCTAACAGCAGTGATTTGCCTCAATTTTCTCCTCTCATGAAAGTAAATTTCTCTTGGGAAACATAGAAGCCTTTGGCGAGAAAACCCATAGGACAGACACCCCAAACTGTAACACATAACGAATTGATGCATTTCCTCAGTACATCTGTTCTTGAAGGGGTTCTGTTAACTGATGTCTGGAACTAACAGAAAAGAAAGGGTCACTAAGAATATAGTGAACGTTGATGTATACAGCAAAAGCTACTTTGGTAAAAGAAAAGGAAAAAATTTAATACAAATTAAAAAAAGATATCACATATGTTTTGCCAGAACAGAAAGAGGGTTTATCTGGGGCTGGGCCTGTGTATTGTTGTTGACAGCGTCTCATTATGTAACCCAGGCTGGCATTGGAACTCACTGTGTGTAGCTAGACTTGAACTCATGATCCTCCTCCTGATTGCTGGCATCCTTGCAAGAAGATTTCATCAGTTTTGATTGGAAATAAAGTTATTTGAAGCTGTGTGTGTGCAAATGCAGGCAAAACCAAGGCAGACTTCCTTAAAAAAAAAAAAAACAACTTTTTTTGAAGATTCAGTTGTCTCTGCCTAAAGATTTTCTCCACCTCCCCTGGCATGTCTTACTCCAACATACAAGGCCAACTTATCAGAACAGCCATTCCAAGCAGTTCTTGAGAGTTAGGCCTGAAATAATTCCAAATAGAAATAAATGGTTAGAGCAGTGATATCGTTTGTCTACGAGGCACCTGGTAGTAGGTGACAGAGATAATAAAGACTAAAGAGTTGCATGGCAGTAGAGCAGGTATTAAAAAATGTCATACTCCTCTCCTTGGTTACTGAACATTGATTTGATTATCTTGCCTGGTCTCTGAATATGTATTTCCAAATAGATGGCAAGCTTTAGGAGACTATACATGTACAGATACACACACACATACACACACATACTGACACATATATATACATTTATATGTATATAGATCCTTCCTTATACAAACAAGGAGTTATGTTGGAATGCAGGATTTCATGTCCACATAAACCTCAGCTTGTGGTTGAATTATTAGAGGCCACTTGAAGTTAAGGGTACCATTTATACCCTTATTAAATTTACTCAAGAATTGTCAAGGCAGTGCTTACCAGAGAATTCAAAATGTTTATTTACTTTAGAAGCAGGGAATTCATATGTTTAATGTTAACTAGAGGCTTAACAAAGTTACATTTGGGCATAAGTAAGATTCCGAACACCTTTTTTTTTGACAGAGTAATCAAAGGAAAAGGAAAATGTTTATAATATGAATATCACAACTAAGTTATGGTTTATAATGTTTATAGCTGTTTGCTTTAGTAAGGTCATAATTTCCCAAAGAATTGTTTCAAATGAGTATGAGAGTTGGAAATCAGTAGTTTCTTTTCTAAATGTCATCATGAAGACATACCATGAATCAGGAAGAAAATGTTACCTATTTTAAATTTTTGTGGAAGAAAAATCCCAGACACCATCAATTACTTTGATGATAACTCTTAAGCATCTAGAAATTGATATTCTTTGGATCTTTATGAAATACATGGAAGTTCATTTTGATTGTCACAAAGTACTTGTAAACCAGGAGGTCTTAAGCCTCAATAATTATTTTTTCATTTAAAAACTTTGTAATCACAATTAGATTTCTATGGCTCTTGTTGTGTACCAAAGACTCTTGAAAGATCCCATGAGGATTTTTGTTTAATTTCCATTGTACAGATGAGGAAAATAAAACTTGGCCAAATAGTTTCTCCCCAGAGTGCCCCCCCCCCAACCACCCCAGGAAAAAGTAAAATGAGAGAAAGTAGGACTTAGAATTTTAGAAAGAACTTCCATGTAATAGGATATATGATTTGTCTTTCAATACCTAGTTTGTCTGGAGAAAATTAGGATGTATGCTGTAAAAATGGCAGGTATGAAATATGCAAGCTATTTGACTAACTGTGAGAAGGAAGCATGTAACATTTCTGATCCTTTGGAACTTTTTACAGATTTAGCGACCACTGCTTTTTCTCTGTGGCTTGATGTAGAACTTCTAAAAAAAAGTCCTCCTAGAAAGGGGGTGTCAGGCCCCCCGTGTAAGGACCCTTCTGAGCATCAGCAAGTTGTATGCTTTGCTTACATTTGGCCGTATCCAGTCTATCACTCTTCTGATTGGCCAGTACCTTTGGAAGGATGGGTGAAGAGAAATTGGGCAGAACGAAAAGACCTTTTTCTTTCTCTTCTTCTAAAATGGCAATTTTGCCTCGTGTGTCAGAATACCAAGGCCTGGATAGTGTGATCCATGTAATTCGCAACAAAAATAATGGCATGGAAAGGTCATAATTAGCCTCTGAATCTCCGTCTGGTTAAACACTCTGCAAAGGTGTACGTGGGGTTGGTTCAGGAGAAGGGGTGGGGGGAGCCACCTTGTGGCCAGCAGACGCCCCGGCAGCCTCCACAGGCCTCCACAAGAGGAGAGGAGGCTCAGCAAAGCAGAGGTGAATCGGAAATATCCATCACTAAATATGTGTGGAAAGTGGTAAGGGATATAAATAGAATCTATAACTACAATAACACGGAGTCTGTCGTTGTAAATATACATTATCCCCTCTACTATGACACCGAGTAGATTGAGAACTGAGAAATTATGAAGACCTCCCCCCCACCAACTAAAAAGAAAAAAAAATTGGAAGAATGAAAACATTTAAGTTAAAGTTATGTTCATTTTGTAATTCAATAAAGAAATCCCAGAGACATATTTTTAAATTTAATGTTGTTTTCCAAAGCACAGGAAAAAAAAAAAAGCCCCACAGACATCTGTTTGCATACATTGTATGTCAGGCAACATCAGATCTGAATGGAATTTATCTAAATTTTATATGCATGGCTTGATGTAAATTGAAATAAATTGTACAGCATACTCTGCATGGACATATTGGTTTTTCCATCCCTGCTTGAACTTTTAACCCCAGGGCCTGGGCCAGTCGCACGTTGACCTGTCTGACCTCTGCTGGTACATTCAAGGGTGGAAGGCTGACCTTGCAACCATAGCAACCATAAAGTAAGGCCCACGACTCCTCTCTCCCTTTCTCTCCCTTTTCTCCACACTCCCAACAAAACAAAACAAAACAAAACAAATTAGTATATTCTCGCACAAGTCAGTGTAATCTTGGAATTTTTTTTTTTTTTGCCAAAATGCATTTTTTGCCCCTAACCCAAGCTCTAAGCAAAGCTTTCTTCAGCTCGCCTGTCAGATGTTAATGAAAGTTTGAAATAAAAGCCTTTATAAAAGTTAATGGAAAAGACCCCTTCCTGGGACACATTCACTTTGCCTGTCTACCAGTATAATAAAATATGTTCCACAATACTCATCTATTAGGTAATGTTGCCAAAGGTATGTTCTACATGCAGATGGAAATTATACGTGTGTGGGATTTCCCACACAATCTTTTCTAGGGAATTTTAAATAAAAAAATACTTAAATAAGTGTTTGCCATGGCTCACAATATCCGTATTAGAACTAACATTTGACAATGTCATAGGGCTAATATATCTGATAGGGTCAGGATGGGGTTGATCTCTCAATCTCTCAATTATAGATTCTTGTCTCCATTTTAAATGAATATTTTTATACTTTGGGGTGGGGTTTTTTTGGTGCTGGTTTGGGGGCTTGAACTCAGAGCCTGGGCTCTGTTCCTGAGCTATTTTTGCTCAAACTTCTACTTGAGCCACACTCTAGTTCTGGATTTTTGGAGATAAGAGTCTCATGGACTTTTCTCTCTAGTTGGTTTTGAACTAAGACCCTCAGATCTTAGCCCCCTGAGTAGCTAGGATTATACACATGAGTCACAGGTACCTGGAAACTTTTATCCTTTTGTGATATGTTTTTGTTGGTTTGTTTTGGTGCTTGTCCTGAGCTTTTTTGCTCAAGGCTACACTCTACCACTTAAGCCACAGCTCTACTTCTGGCTTTTTGCTGGTTAATTGGACAGAAGAGTCTCACAGACTTCCCTCCCAGGTCTGGCTTTGAACCATGATCCTCAGATCTAGGCCTCCTGAGTAGCTAGGATTACAGGCATGAGCCACTGGCACCTGGTTATTAGTTTATATTAGTTGTACAAAGTAATGGATTAGGACATTTCCATTTATGCACATAATATACTCTGACCATATTCCTTCCATCATTTCCTTTCTCATCTCTTTTCCCCTTCCCTTTCCTCTTTCAATCTTCCTAACAATCCCCTTTTAACCTTAATATCCTCCCCCCTTCCCAATTCTACACATTGATTTATTTTCTTTTTTCTTTTTGCCAGTCCTGGGGCTTGAACTAAGGGACTAGGAACTGTCCCTGAGCTTCTTTTGCTCAAGGCTAGCACTCTACCACTTGAGCCACAGCACCACTTCTGGTTTTTTCTGTTTATGTGGTACTGAGGAATCCATCCCAAGGCTTCATGAATGCTAGGCAAGCACTCTACCACTGAGCTACTTTCCCAGCCCTACATGTTGATTTTTAAATCCATGTACAAGCAAATTATCCTTTTTGCAATCTTGGTGGAAATCCCAAAGTGCTAGTTATTCATTTCTCTTTTTCCACTTACTCATTTCTGTTCACAGGATATATTTGTGTGTACTTATTAATGCAAGAAGCATTTGATAAAGCCCGCTATGTGCTAGATACTGCTGTGTAACAAGAACGCGATGTAACGAGAACCAGAGGGAAAAATATGTGACTGCTTTTAAGGAATTACAGACTTATGATTAGATTGGACAATTACTTAGAGGAAAAGTAGAGAACGATTAGGCAGCAGTGAAAAATGTATAATTGTTTAAAATTGCATGCGCATGACAAGAATCATGACATTAGAGAGTAACCTATTGGGATTGGATTGAATGATGAAAGACCTCTTAGGAACAAAGCGGACATAACAGAGAATAAGGAAGACCTGGCAGGTTGGAAGCATGGCTCAGTTCGTAGAGTGTTAGCCAGTGAGTAAAAGTGACAGGTACTGAGTTCAAGTCCCAATCTTGGACCTAAAAAAAAAAAAGGAAGACCAGGGAGAGTGTTGGTCATGTGTAAAGGTTAGTAAGAGAAATGAGGGAGCAGAGACAACAGACCACATTATAGTGCAAAGAGCAAATGTCCTGAGTAGCCCAGAGACCAAGTTTTTTAGGATCTAGGTCTATATGTAGGCCTCAGTTATTTGTTTCTGAAGGTTTTCTGTAGTAAATTAAAACAAACAAACAAACAAAAGGGCAGGTGCCTGAAATCTGAGGAATGCAGTTCAGAGGCAGCTCAGGGAGAAAAGTCAAGGAGACTCTACCTCCAATAAATCAGCAAAAAGCTGGAAGTATAGGTGTGGCTCAAGTGGTAGAACACCAGCTTTGAGCAAAAGAGGCTCAAGAGAGAGTATGAGGTACTGAGTTAAAGCCCAGTTACTGGTGTGTGTGTACACACACACCAGTATATGCACACACACACACATACATGCACACACACACATACATGCACACACACATATACAAAGACTTCTCAAATTGTAAGAACTTCTGGCACCTTTTCTATTTTTTAAACGGAATGAATAAAACCTTAGTCTCTAGTAGTTAGACACAGAAAACCTTGAAAACTTTAACGTTTCACAAATTGTCTGGGCAAGTTCATTTAATTCTCCCAGCAACCTGATCAGGTAAATCATGTTATTACCCTGAGTTTGTAGATCAGGAAACTGAGGCATTCTCTTTTTCCAGTACCATATCCATATTGTTTAGCTTAGAGTTTATGTGCCTCCTATACCAAGGGGCAACGTACTTTTTAACTAAAGGGCCAGTAGTATTTCATTCCTTATGGTCTGTGCACTTCTCAAAAGTAGTGACTGTGCAATTAGGCCCCACCACTATAATGCAAAAACTTCCTTATACAATATAGGCAATGCCTGTGGCTCTCTTCCATTAAAACCTCTTAACAGTGGGAGTGAGGGGGATGAGAGGGAAAAACTGGGAGGAAACAAGGGAAGAGGTGAGTGAGAGAGCCAATAACAAACCTCAACATCTTCACTGTAGCTCTGAAACTCACAGTCATTCCAGAGTTTGTTTCTGTTTCCGTATCGTCTGGTGAAGTGATGTCATATGAGCAATAGATAGTCTAAGCAGTCTTTCATGCCTATAATCTTAGCTACTCTGGAGGCTGATTAGTGAAGATTGAAATTTGAGGCCAGCACTGCCAAAAAGTTAAAGTGATTCCACCTCAACCAGTAAAAAGCTGGGCATAGTGGTGGAAGCTTGTGATCCCAGCTACATGGGGAGAGGGGAGGTGATACATAGGAAGATCAAAGTTCAGGCCAGCTTGCATAAATGGGATACCTTATTTTTTTTAATTAACTAAAAGAAAAAGGGCTAGGGCATTGCTCAAGTGGTAAAGCACCTGCCTAACTAATAAATGGCCCTAAGTTCAAACCCCAGCACTGCAAAAAAAAAAAACCCACAAAAAAGAAAAACAAAATAACATCTGTCACATGTCATGATATTCCTAGATAATATCACCCATTACAACCTTAACATTCAAACTCCAGAATAGCTTATTGTGCTAGATGCCTTATGGCTTCCCAAACGTTGACAATTTGTTTCATAGATAGCCAGAAAATACCACCTTCTTACCTAACAGCCTCCTAGGTGGCCTCGGTCTGATCAATTCAGAGAACTGTAATCTCACTCTTAGAAATAACCACTGGAATTAAATTTTAGAAGATATTTTTCCCCCAAGCCTATGTCATTTATAGACTTCTTTTTTTCCCCCAGAAAGCTAATATTAGTGCAAATAGAGGTTTTTTTTTTTCTTCACCTAATATGGTTTTATAGCTACAAAACCATAAGAGCATGAAGGAAAGCAATCACTTAAAAGTATGACTCTTGTATGTCTTCTCTATGTAGTTTCTGGGGTTTTTTACTCAGCAACTTTAGTCAAAAAGCTGCAGTGAGACCAGGAGAATAAAAGGCTCCGTGAGAATAAAGCATTCATCTATTTATATTCTCAAGATTCCAGAGTATTATTTGATCAATTCCACAAGTGTTAAGGTAAAAGATTCTATACAGTTTAGTGAAAGGGGCTGAGATGAGCTGTGATTTCATAAGAATGTCTATCTAGGAAGAGAAACTTTAACAGAAGCAACCAATGCCCTCGCAAGGAGGCCTTCATCCCATACAGCAGCACCACAGAACACAGGCGCCAGACTGCCTGCCTATCATAGGCTAACTTGTTAGCCCAATCAAAAGGCAATCTTGCTGGGCACCAGTGGTTCATGACTGTAATCCTTGCTCCTCAGGAGGCTGAGATCTAAGGATCCTGGTTCAGAGTTAGCCCAGGCAGGAAAGTCTGTGAGACTCCATTCCCTCCCACCCCCCACCCACCCAGTCCTGGGGCTTGAACTCTGGTCCTGGGCACTGTCCCTGACCTCCTTTTGCTAAAGTCACAGCTCCATTTCTGGCTTTTTGGTAGCCTAGGCTGGCTTCAAACATGTTCCTCAAATCTTAGTCTCCTGAGTAGCTAGGATTACAGGTGTGAGCCCGCAATGGTTCAAAGCCAGGCTGGGCAGGAAAATCCATGAGACTCTTATCTCCAATTAACCACCAGAAAACTGGAAGTGGACCTGTGGCTCAAAGTGATAGAGCACTAGCCTTGAGCAAAACCACTCAGAGACAGGACCTGGGCCCATGACTGAAAACAAAACAAAATAAGAGTTGGGGATTTAGCTCAGTGGAAGAGCACTTGCCTGGTAAATGCAAAGCCCCGGTGAATGCAAGGTTCTCAGTTCTGAAAACAAAAGAAAACAAAAACCAATGGTTAAATGTCTTCAAATTACTGCCAAGCTTATATTAGTCTTTGTTTACAAATCTCTATGGCACACTTGAGTCTAACTCATTGACAATGTCGCAAAATGCCCTTTTCTGGTTAAATATGCCTAGATTCTTGTTGACAACAAATAGTGATGGGCGGGATGGATTTTTAGCTCAGCATTAGAATACCAAAACTCATGGATTCTTTGAATTTGGGGATGGTGAAACCCATTCTAAAAATATGTTTAACCCAAGCCACAAGTAAATAATGGCGACAAGCCAGTGTTCCTGGCTTCCTTGGGCATTTGAGATTGCTTGCAATGAAGTGGGCAGCCAACATAGGGCAGGGAGTTGGCCAGGGGTCACGCCAGCATGCACACATGTGGGAGAGAGAGGTTGAATGGACCTAGGGCTGCTCCTCATTGAGATTCTCTCAGTAAAATGGAGGATCTTGTGAGAGATGGGAGAAAGGAGCTCCACTTCCTCTTAGTGAGATTCCATAGCCATGTAAGACACCCAAGGGCATCATTGTAGTAAAAAAAAAAATGGCCCCACATCTCATTGATTATTCTTAAGCATTTGGATTTGAAGGAAGAGTATGTGTGCTTCTATCCTCTGCAGAAAAGAAGCAGATTTATTAAAGTTGTCATATCACTACATTAGTAGTTACTGGCTCCATTCCTGGATTTAGTTTGAGTATCTGTCATGGCTTGGCCACCTGTAGAACTTTTCTGGGAAAAAGCTCAAGAAAGATAGTTGATCGAATAGTGTAATATGACAATGTGGTTTATGTTTGGGTCAGCAGGAAGCTCGCTTGGTGAGTTTGGCAGTCAATGGGTCTCAGATTTTTCATTTTGTGTATATATGTGTGTGTGAGAGCTGTTGATCGTTATCATTGATTATTATAATGTATATTTCGTGTTGGCTGTTTATTGTTGATTTTCTATCATTTTGTGCACAGAATTAAAGGAACAGTCTTGACATATTTTCTGGTAACAGGAATTTTAAATGATTTTGTTGTTTACAACAAAGGATGAAGTATCTTTTTTTTTTTTTTTCCTTGTCCTGGGGCTTAAATTCAGGGAGTAGGCACTGACCTTGAACTCTTTTGGCTCAAGGCTCGCGCTCTACCACTTGAGCTATGGCACCACTTCTGGCTTTTTCTGAGTACTTTATTGGAGATAAGAGTCTCACAGCCTTTCCTGCCTGGGCTGGCTTCAAACCATGAACTCCAGACCTCAGCCTCCCGATTAGCTAAGATTACAGGCATGAGCCACTGGTGCCCAGCTTTAAATATCTCTGGTTTGTGTGAGTGTATGTGTGTGTGTTGGTCTTGGAACTTGAACTCAAGGCCTGTATGCTGTCTCTGAGCTTCTTTTGCTCAAGGCTACTGCTCTACCACTTGAGCCACAGCTCCAGTTCCATACAACTAAGAATGAGAGGTTTGCTGAGGCTATAATCCCATTAGAGAAAGCTCTCCACCCTGATGCCAACTGTGGCTCCTGGAATGCTGGCAAAAAAATCAGTAATCATAAGACCCAGATTCCATTCAGATACTCATAAAACCTCTACCATGTGCAAAGCGTGATGCTAGCTGTTAAGGGGATATAAAGGTTAGTAATTTACCATCCTTCTGTCATACTTATACATTATTGGTTGTGGCATTATGGGGAGGGACAGTGGGAATAGAGAAGAGACAAAGTGAAGTCTTTACTAAAGCAGTTTTTGATAACTTAGTTAAACACAAGAGCCTGAATTCAGGGATCTAGGAGAGGGTGGGTAGTGAGAAACTGCAGGGTGTGATCATTTGCAACCTAAACTTGGTAAAAAAAAAAAAAAAAAAAAAAGAAGGGGAGGAAGAAGTAATATGAAAGTTTTTGTGGGGTGAAGGGTTGTTTGTGTTTTGCTTTAGGAAAAGATAGACCAGTGCAGGTTTTCCAGCCATTGAAAAAGAACCAGTCTAAAAAGAGAAGATAATGAGATGACATGAGAGCTTGTCAAACATAGAAATGGGTCTGTTAAGATTCAAAGGCCAATCCTGGCTGATAGGGTATCACTCCTTCTTATGGAAAAGAGGAAAGAACAGAAGAGAAGCGAGGTGCCAGTGGCTCACACCTGTAATCCTTGCTACTCAGGAGGCTGATACCTGAGGATCCCAGTTTGAAGCCAACCTGGGCAGGAAAGTCCTTGAGACTCTTATCCCCAATTAACCAGCAAAAGGCCAGAAATGGAGGTGTAGCTCAAGTGGTAGAGCAAGAGAGAGAGAGAGAAGGAGGGAGAGAAATAAGTGAAAGCTCTCTCTCTCTCTCTCTCTCACACACACACACACACAGAAGGGAGGGACAGATACAGATACACTTTTTAACTGAAGGAAAGAGAGAGCAAAGGCATGTGCTAAGAATGAGGGACATGAAATAACACAGACCCAAGGCTTATGGGGACAGAGAGTGGAGGTTTAGGGCACCCATTGAAGCAATGTGACAGGGTTAAGAAAAGACTTCCCACTAAGCACCACTGGCAACTGTCTCAATCTGGTCAACACACATTAAACTTTCCGTGGAGACTCCATGAAGGAACGAATGCTAAAAGATCCTAGTCTACTTCATTCTGAGGCTTAACCCTCATTCCTCTCTAGGTATAATGTGAGGTATGGCCTCTGGTCCCTGGAAAATCACTCCACGATGACATGATTCGTGGTCTCGAATCTTCCCAGTTGACATCAGGACCCAATCCTGAAGAAGTACCACATTTACAATCCGAGTAGTCATTTTTGCCTTATAAACAGAGCGTATGCCTCAGCTGTTCTCTCGATTCACGATGCCCACAGCTCCCTTCCTGCCCCAAAGCTCTCGGATCATTCTGCCGTGTCAAGGTGGACTCTCAGAATGGACACTTCATCTTTGCTTCTGTCCTCTCGCATTTGCCTTGAGTGCCTGCCTCCTTCCTGACTCCCCTCCTCATCCTGCATCACAGCTCTCCTGACGATGGCACATTCTTCTTGGCATGACCTGGGAAAGAACAGATCTGGTGAGGCCAGAACCTCTAGAGCACCCAGAGGAGATTAGCTGCTGGAAACACTCATGGTAGAGAAGCATTGTCTCCATCCACTGCAGATTTCTGCTCTCAGAGTATTATTTTTTTTAAAAAAACAAGCTTTGATACCATCATCTGAAATATAAGTTCTATTTTGGAAGCTACCTTTCAAGTTACCTCCTGCATTTTCAAGTAATACTCTCAACTCCAAACTCGTGAGTTTATTTCATATTGCCCAAGCCCAGCCCCGTGCCTTCCCCTCAGAATACCTTTCCCATCCTCTTCATCCATCCAGAGATGGATCCTCCCATGCTTTTCAAGGGCCTGAGCAAACTCCATCTTCTCTGAGTGGTGTCCTCTTTGTTGCTGGTTAGACTCAATCCTGCCTCATCTTGCATTTTACTTGATCAATCTCCCCATCATAGCCAAGCTCACTGTGTATCTCACATTGTAATACTTACCTTCCCTGGCTTCTCCCATGGATTAGGGCTACTCGAGAACAGGCCCGTGGCTCTTGATTCTGCTTCTCTCACAAGTTTCAGCACATGTTGGATATTCAACAGATGTTGGCCAGGTGGACCCCAAAATGTGGCCATTGTGTGATCCAGCCTTTCAAGTTATATGTATTCATCTGTCCTACACAAAAGAACCTTCAGAAAACCTTGAGCTAATCGCAGTCTCTTGTTCTGCAGTGTGACTCAAAGTGTGGCCCAGTAGTGGCCTCTCCCCTTCTTTCCCCTGCCATGATGTCTGGAGGGTTCCTGCCTTTAGATACCTCTGAAGGTGGAAAACACTAGATCAAATGGATCCAAGATGGATGTTTATTTCCTTCCACAGTATAATTTAGGAGTATAACAGCAAATGCTGGGCAGTACACTGACACCACAAAGACAAACAAAAGTGACAGAACTTTAGCAACGGGAAGGGAGGGGGAAGAGGGGGAGCAGCCAGCCAGGGCCTGCTCCATCCCCCCTACTACAAGAGCAAGAGGCAGGAAAACCAAATCCATAGAAGCTTTGATATCCCTGTGACTCCTGAAATATGGTTGATGTTGAAATGTCAACAGTCTGCAATCGCCCACGTGAAATGAAAGCGCTCACAGTTCTATGATGCTTTTCATCCGGAAGATTCCAAGGTGTTTTGTGAATTATAAAGATGAACATTCCTTATAAGGCAATATCCCTGATTTTTTGCCATACGTACAATCTAGTCGCTGATGGCCAAAATCTCCCCCTCCCCGCTGCCAGGCCACTTACTATGAAACATTTTTATCAGGTCAATTTATTTTTTTGCCTTTACAAAAACCCACTCTATTGAAATGTCTACAATTGACACGATTTGTCTTCTAACATATGCTGCCCCCTCCTCCCCGCGCCCCCTCCCCCACCAGCGTGGAAAGTGAATTCAATTAGATTGAAGACAAAGAGTAATTGCATTGGAAAATAGAAAAAATATCTCATCCCATAGTGATTAAGCTCTTTACCTTATAAAGGGAGTTTAACTCTTTCAGGACAACAGGATCCCAGGCAATAAATTAACGTGGAGATTTGCTAAATCAAAGTAGAGGGACTTGAAGCTAATTTCTCAGTTAATTTCCCAGCTCTTTGCCCTGAGTGTACTCAATTACAGCATGTGTCAGAAATAGAAAAATAAAAACTAAGACAATTAGGAGCCCTAAAAATCTTCCTTTTTACATATCTTCTTTTACAGTACGTTAGCTCCAAGTATTAAACTCTCAGATTCCTGAAATTAAATTTAATCATTTACTTTTCTAGAACTATGTCTTGTTTTTGATATCTTAATGTGAGCACACCCCTTCCACATATTCCATCAGAATGGATCCTAAAAAAGCCTGAGTTTTTTTTCCACATTTTTTGTTGTTGTTGGTGGTGGTCATGGGGCTACAGCCTGGGAGCTGTCCCTGAGCTCTTTTATGTTCAAGGCTAGCACTCTACCACTTTAAGCCACAGCTCTACTTCTGGTTTTCTGGTGGTTAATTGGAGATACGAGTCTCACAGACTTTCTTGCCTAGGCTGGCTTCGAACTGGGATCCTCAGATCTCAGCCTCCCGAGTAGTTAGCATTACAGGCATGAGCTCCCAGCACCCAGCTTGCCCACGATTTTGACTAGTTGTTGTTAATTGATGGTCATTCTGATTTCTGTAGAGAGATGATAAAGTACCCTAAAGTGATAGGTGTTTTTTTTTTTCTTTCTTGAGTAATGGGAGTTGAACTCAAGGTTTCACACTTGTTAGCTAGATATTCTACTGGTAACAGGTTCTTTATCGAAAACATCCTAAACCTTTAGGTGACCAATAGCTAGGAATGACATTTGGGATTCTTATTTCTAATAAATAGTTAAGGAGAAGAGATTGTATTGACTCCAGGGGAAACTTAAATGGTAAACATTGGAACATCTTGAAAGAATCTGGCATAAAAAAGCTGGAGTTATAAAGCATTTGCTTAGCATTCCTAAGGCCTGCTTTGGTTTCTAGCAACACACACACACACACACACACACAAATCTAGAATAAAGAAACATGTCACATATATAAGTACAGCTGCAGTGAGCTCTGTAGAGATGGCTACCCAAAGTTAGAACACAACTAACAGAAAACATCTCTCTGAGCCTAGTATGGCAGCATATGACTTTAATCAAAGCAGTTGGGAGGAAATGCAGGAGAACTTTGTGTTTAAGGCCAGCCTTGGCCTCATGCTTGAACTAAGAATTCCTCCTTGGGCCTTTTCCCATCTGGGTTATCCATGTGTTTTATGCCTATTATTGAAGGAGGACAGTCAGATTTCCAAAGCTGTCCCTTAGTTAAACTATCCGTGGTAATTGTGGAGTTCTATAATAGGTCCAACCCTAAGTAGTCATGTTGGGTTTCTTTAACAACCAATAAAATAGAAACTGTATGTTTTTTGTGTCCCATTTACAAAATATCTAGCAAGATAAGGCTTTGACTTGGTTTTGACTTGATTTCCTCATCGCAGCATGGATTTTTCCCCTTCTTTCTTTCAGTGGTACCCAAATCATTTTTGATCACGAATGAGACCCGTGGGGGGGGGGGGGGCGGCGGGGTAGTTGGCTAGGGTTTGAACTAGGCAAGCACTCTAACATTTGAGCAACATACTCAGCCCTTTTTGCTTTATTTCATTTTCAGATAGGGTCGCACACATTTTTGCCCAGGACCAGCCTCCTACCGCTACCTCCCTAACTGAAATTATAGGCATGCACTATTACTCCTGGTTGAGATCCTATTTTTCTTTATTTGATTGTTCTAATGGGGTGGTAGGTGTGATTTTTGTTGTTGCTGCTGTCTGTTTTTCTGGGACTTTGTTCTTGTTTTACTTTTGAGACAGGGTCTCGCTATGTGGTCTAGGCTGGTTATGAACTTGTGATCCTCCTGCTTCAGCCTCCTGAATGTTGGTGGCAGGTGTGAATGAATGCAGCTTCCTGAATGATTATTGCCTTATACACTGCTCATACATACAGCCTATGCTCATAGATCTTATTTCAAAAGGTAAACCATGGGAATAAAAAAATCAAATACTTGTGCTGGAAGTTTTGTAGTATCTCACCATATGAACTCATTTTTGTACTATTCCCAACTAGGGCACAATAATGTCCATAACTATTTATGAGGTCCTTTGTATTATTCTTTAAGATATATATACATATATACATATATATGTATATTTTTACTCATATCTGTTGTACATAGGCAGATTTATTTACTTTCATATACTTAGCATGTACTTATATGTACTTAGCAAAAATCTGTGTCATAATAAATACTTTAAAGTCATTTTACCTGTTAGCCAGGGATTTATAGAGCCTGATTTGTAGACTTAGAGTAAGAGAAAGACTAACAGAAAAGTATCTGAGATATGGAATCAAGTAAATTGGCATCTTAAATGAAGTTTTTAGTCAATCAACCAAAGTGAGGTCATCCCAAAAGTCATAACTATAATACAGTAACATTGTGGTATTTTTTTTTTTAATTCTGGGAACACATGAGTTGGGAGAATTAATGGCTCTTCTCTTTCAGTGGAGAGCTGTTCCTTTAGGTTTGGTGAAGGTCATTTTGAGGACACTGGAGGGGAGATTCCAGTTCAGCTCTTCCTAGCACAAGGCCTGCAGGGGAAAAAAAAAAAAAGTGGCATGAATTTTTGAAGCCGTTGCACTTTTTTTTTTCTTTTCCCATGAAAGCTGATAAAATATAGGCAACGGATTGCCCGTATTCGGAATGTTTTACAATAATGTTTGGGGGCTTCGTGGCGGGGGGGGGGGGGGGGGGGGGCGGATTGCTCTAACAAAAATTAGGAAGTTATCGCTAGTCTCCCGAGATTGGGATGGTGAGGCAGCGGTACAGCAGGGTACAGGGAGTTGGAGGCAGATCATGTCCTGCTGCACATGGAAATTTTGCCTCCCAGCAGGATCTAAACAAAAACACAACCACTTCACTGAAGAGTGCAAAATGCCACTCAGAAATTTTCAATAGACCAGAATATTTGTAACTTTCAACCTACAGGTTCTGGCAACATAGCCAGTATTATGAAACTTCACATAAAAATTCAAATGATTCTTTTGTGTTTTTATACTCATTGGAGAAAGTCCTTGCTTTTGGACTTTGAAAGTATTCCTTTTATTCTATAGCTGTTTCTCGAAACAACAACATCCCTGCTTCATTTTCCTTTTTTTTTTTATTTTGAGCTGTTTGCAACCCCTTTTCGAAGAGTGAGAAACAATGCAATTAATTTTCTCCAGTGCAATCATGCATAGATTTAATAAGCATCCGTAGGTAGGATCCATGCGTAAAGCATGCATTGCATGCTAAATTACTTCTCTTCTGTGGTTTTTTTTTCCCTTTCCAAACCTTAATTAATTGAAGAAAAAAATGTTTATTAAAGTGGGAACAGGCTGGGTTCTGGCTCTCTGTCTCTGGTTCAAAAGTTCATACAATTCCCTAAAGCCTTGTCCGGGCATGTGGCTCTTCTCCCGTCTTTCTGGTGTCTGTTGCAGGGATGAACGCCTAGAAAAGGTGTGACATTTTGTTCCTAGGATCAATTTTAATCATGTTAACTTGGGTGAACTTTTTTGTAGCTATTGATTTGCATAAATTACATAGCTTTACATAAACTGTACTTACATCTAGACCCATGAATCTCTTTTCTACTTACTTTCTCATTGCTTAGAATTTTTTAAAAAAATGGATACCCTTTCAACATCTTTAAACAGGAAGTACAGTTCTACAGGTGGATCTCAGACAGAAAATTAAAGGAATTATAGATGAAAATAAGCGAAGTTGTTCTTGACAAAATTGGACCAGAAGAAAAAAATATTAAATCTATCCAATTAGAGAACTATTTATTTACTCATCAACAGAGAAATGAGAAAACAATAATAAGTTGCTATAGGAAACCTTTATATATCCTAGGTAAAGACAAAAACCAAAATGAAACAAAAGACAGTAAGCTTATAGTAAGAGAAATGAGTGTCTTTTAAAATAGATGAAAGTTTTTCCAATTATTTCAAGTGCTAACCTAAGATATTGTTATCATTCTTTTGGGTTTTTTTTCCCCAGAGTCTTTTCTTCTTACTATTTGCTGTCATTTTTAGATCTTGCTTTAAAAGAGAAAGTTAATCAAGTAGTAGAGTTGTTTTTTTTAATCCAAGTGATTAGTTTCTTTTTCTTTCCTTTTCCTTTGGTTTTTCATTTTTTTTACTTTCAAGTAAGATTAATTTTCTCCTTTAACACAAACAAGGTTGCATGATCACTTCCAGATTTATAGAAGTAGAAAGCAGGGCTGAACTTGACTGTGATCCTGCCTGATGAAAGCCATCTCCCCTTTGCCTAGCTGCATCTCGCAAAACACAGGCACTATACAGGAGCCGGGCAGAGGGCTGTTCTACAGGTTTTTCCATTCCTTCTCTAGCCTGTTGTATGGGATTCTTCATACTAATAGACTCTTGTAGCTGGTCAATGTTAATTGTTTTCATTTTTACAAATAACCACTTTACTTGAGGGAGGAAAGAAATGAGCAGTATGGAGAGCGACTTCAGTTTGGGATCAGGATAACTTCCTCATGTTGACTCTTGAGGTCACATACACGCGCATCATCTACCCCTGGCCATGTGAATGCCGGCGAGCAAGCCATGGAACATTCCTATGCAGAATGTCAGGGAATCAACAGTTCAATTTTTTTTTTTCCTCACAGATCCTGGGCCACTTTTTTTGTTGTTGTTGTTGAAAACTTGTGTCACAGTTCACATGGAGGTGAGACTAAACTGTGATAACTAATTAGCAATTCAAATGAATTTCTTGGCACGGTGAAGACTGGACTAAGCAGGTCACAGACTGCACAGGGCATCTGTTTATGCATAGAACATGTTATCATCACCCCATACCCCCAAAATTCTGTGACTTTTGGAAGCATCTGGCTATTGCTTAACAGATTTTTTTTTTGGAGGGCGGGGGGCGTTTAGACTCCTGTGAAACCCCTGAGTTGAATACCTGTGTGGGTTTCACACATTGCATGCATGTAAACAACATACCTGCGCCAGGAGGAAGTGTGGGCCCTCTTTCCTACATGCTTATGTCTCTGCTGTCGTAGATTGGCGTCTTTTCTGAGCTATTCAGTGACATTTCAGAACCATTTCGCTCTGCAGAAAACCCGCAGTTGTGTTTCTTTAGCTGACACTTGCACTGGAAATTGCTAGTTAGAAAAAAAAAAAAAAAATCGTGGCGGCCGGTGGCTGTAATCAGCGCTGTTACTGTCTGTTTCGCCAGACTAATAGCAGAGCGATGAGAGTCTGAGAGTTCACACAGAGGTTATCTTTCCCAGGTAGCATCTCGTCCAACGAGAATTTGATTTTTTTTCTATAGGACTTTACTCCATTAGATTAATGAAATTTCAATGAGAGCCTGGCGCCCCCTGAAGCTTTGTTAAGAAAACAAATGGTGATTCTGTAGGTGTGACAGCTTGCTTGGAGAGTTACGAGAAGGTGAATATATCCCCACAATCCAGGCAGCCAGGAACACATTGATCTCTATTTAAAGCACCAATCGGATTTTTGTTAATTATAAATGATTGATCTGCAGTGTTCTCTCCCCCCCCTTCTTCCCCGCTCCTCTTATATGTGTGCATCCCCCCTCCTTCCTCCACTTCTAACTTCTTTGCATGCTGAGGGCAGAGCTTTTTGTTTAAAGAGACAATCATAGAGAGAAAATTATAGCAATACCCAGCGGTGATGCTATTGTGAATGGCACTGTCAGAACAGTCACTGTTCACCAGATGGAGGTGAGCCCCGAACAAGATTTAAAACTGACTCCATGCTCTGTTTACTTGGATCATTCCTAAAATTAAGGCTTTTTTTTTTTAAATTAAAAGAAAGCCTTAGAATCATTAGACTGGCATCACGTAGACCTGAATTCGATGTTTTAAATCCGATTTGTAAACCCAATCCCCAATGTTAGCAGTGAGGCAGAGTGCACACCTTGTACACACCAGAATGTGATGTGTGATCAACCAACCCCATGTGCAAAAACGGGGTACACTAAGGGAATATCTCCAGCCTTCAATCTCAATGGCAATTAGGTGATTCATCTACCTTTTTATCATGTTTGTGGTGTTGCTCTCTAGTCATATTTAGAAACAATTTTGTATTAAAAAAAACCCTGTACATTTATTATTTCTGATAATTGCTTACCACACACAGCTCTGAAGAGAACACAGGGGAAAAAAATGTCCCCGACTTCTTCATAGACCTGTCTTTAGTGAAAATATCTGAGCGTTATATGTATTTATTTATGAACACAAAGGACATCATTTCTTGTCTGTTATTTATAACACATACAGTACACAGAGGAAATAATTCACCTAGCTTGTAGAAAGCTATTTGTGAAATTACACTTAAGGAGTACAGTTCTTAGTGTATTACATTGATTTCACACTTCAGGCTCAAATGTAGATTTTTATGAATATGTCTGTCTTATGTTCGAGCCCTTAATTAAGTTGTAGGACATACCTTCTCAAGTTAGAATTACCAGCTTGCCTCAAATTACCTAAATAATCCATGCCACTCACAAGAGACTTTTCTAGATCAATAATCTTAAAGTAGTTTATAGTTGGCCGTGACACTCTGATACAAAATACTTGAGATTTAAAGAAATGTTGCCTGTTTCCTCTGATTGTTTCTCTGAATTTTTGTATAACTTCTTTTAAAGTTATTGTCTAACGCTGTAAATTGGGAGTAAAGTATGTCATTCTCTCACTCCCAAACTTTTATAACTTTTAGGAGATGCCCTCTGTTGCTTTCCAAAAAGGTTTACCATCTAAATATGAAAGTATTTTAATAGAACTTCCCCATGAGGTAATTACTTCATCATCCTGTAAGTGCTCCCAAGAAAACTTGATTTAAAATATAATTTTTGTGATATAGCGTTTGTCCCCAGAATTTTTAAAAATTTATATTTTCTTTTTTAACTTATTCTTAATATTTATTTTTATTTATTTATATTGTTTTTATCTCAAAAAATTAGCAAAAGTCATTAAGGCAATTATATAAATAATTATGATTTTTTAAATCAGATAATTGCATTAATTAAATGATTTGTTAATGAATGTTAGTGTGCCAGAATAGTGTAAATGCCAACAAATAAACGAGTGACCCATGACAATATGGAGAGATGGGTAATCATGATAAACTCACCAACTTATCATAAAACACTTCCAGAGGGCTGATTTTGAATGTTTTAATTTTATTCCTATTGGAGGTTTTTTTATATTTGAATAGGCTAACTGATGATTTTCATTAGTGTATTTGCAATTGATATGATTTTAGTAGGTTCTACCAAGGTTAAATAATTTAAAGAAATAAACCCTTATCCGATAGAAGATAGCTAATGAAGTATATTAGATACTTGCCCTAGTGCCGCACGAAATGGATCTCCAAAGCTAACAGCAGCTTTCTGTGGGAACACAAATCTCTATATAAATATCCAAATGGAGCAAGATGTTGCAAATTTTTAAAGATATGCCATAAAAATAGATTAACGCTAGTGTGCAGTCCTGTTCTACCGAATTACAAAAGGACATCGTGGGATTGAGAGTGGCATTCCCATAAATAAAGAATCAATTCTTAATGATGAGGCAGCCTTGTTTGAGCACATTTTACCCAGGTTAAATGGGAGCACACAGAGGCATCAACTCCTATAAGACTGCTAGACTCATTGTATATTAATATGATTTAGGGAGCTACACACCTCGATGGAATAATTGTTATTATATCTATAGAGCCAGATGGCACTGGGTGTAAACAGCCATTGAGCACCTGAAACACAAGTATGGCAGGTGATCTTTAAGAGGCTCTTGCATCCTGCTCACTCATCTTATCATTGGAATCTGCATTACTCTTTACAAAATGGTTAGATTGCCAGCACGAATTTTTTTTTAGAATGGTCCTATTGTTCAGTGGGATTATCGAATGTAGGATGTCTTAGCAGGATGAGAGACAAAGCAGCTACCTGGGTTTGTGTGTGTGAGCACTGTGTTTCTTTTTTACAAGAAAGAAGAGTCCTCCTTCTCTTCCTCTTCTTCTTCCTCCTTCTTTCTCCTCTTTCCTCTTCCTTCCTCCTTTCCTTCCTCCTCCTCCTCCTCCTCCTCCTCCTCCTTCAAAAAGTGATGCTTTCAGAAATAAAAAATTAGCCAAGTGCCCTGGCTCATGCCTGTAACCCTAGCTATTTAAGAGGCTGAGATCTGAGGATCATGGTTCAAAGCCAGACTGCATGGGAAAGTCCATGAGACACTGATCTTCAACAAACTACTTTAAAATAACTAGAAATGGAGCTATGGCTCAAGTGGCAAGGTACTAGCACTGAGCAAAAAAAAAAAAAAGCTCAGGGACCGTGCCCAAGCCCTGAGTTTAAGCCCCAGGACCAGCACCAGGGAACAAAACAAAACAAAACATAACAACAGCAACAACAACAAAAACACAGAAATGAAAAACTAATCTACAAATAGCCAAAAGAGGCTAAAATGCATACATGTTTGTGCTTCCAAAGTGAAAGTAATCCATGTTCTAAGCAGTACTTTGATTTCTTATACAGCGTCATTGTTTTGAACATGTAAAATTTAAAATTGACTTCTGCTAACCCTAATTGCCCAACTGAGGCAAATTCATTCACTTACTTAACAAATTTATTGTTAAATAAATTTAATAAAATGTAATAAATTTAACAAATTTATTGCAAAACTACTATATGCTATTCCCTGTCTAGGCATTAAAGATAATGTCAGTGGGGGCAGAGAAGAATCTTTGCCCTCATGAAAGAGAGGCAAGAAATGATATGGTACCTGATATGAGATAAACTATCAGAGAAAAGAAATAGAGTGACGCTGAGCAAGATGCATTATCTTCATAAACTGCTTTGTTCAATGGAAACTCTGTACAACTACTTAAAGATTTTTTTTCAAGTGATCACTGAAGAAAGAAATAAAAAAAAAAAAAACAATTGTATGTATAGGGATGGGAGGGAGGTCAGGGAAGAAATAGGGAAGAATGACAATGTGCTGAAGTAAAATAAAAGGGCTTACAGTTTGCCTTTTCCCCCTTAAATAGGTAGGAGAATTTATCTAAGAAGAGTGAAAAAGAGTCTGGAAAGGTTCTTATCTTCTAACTTCATTGATTTTTGTGGGGGGAGGGGGTGAAATTTTTGATGAGGTGTGGAATACACGCCTGCTTTTATCTCCTCAGTTCTGTGGCCAGTATCACAATATTGAAATGAGTACTTGATGTAAACTTAGATTTTTTTTTTTTTTTTGGTCAGTCATGGGGCTTAAACTCTGGGCCTGGGCACTGTCTCTCAGCTCTTCAGCTCAAGGCAAGCGCTCTACCACTTGAGCCACAGCAGCACTTCTGGTTTTCTGAGTGGTTTATTGGAGATAAGAACCTCTCAGAGTTTCCTGCGTGGGCTGGCTTTGAACCACAATTCTCAGATCCTGAGTAGCTAGGATTACAGGCCTGACCCACCCGTGCTCAGATAAACTTAGATTTTCTTGGCTTAAATTTAAGATTGTTCCATAATTTTCTCTTATGATTTGGTTTCTTTCCCCCTGAGAAGAGCATTAAAATCATAGCCTCTTGAGTTACAGATAATTTTCA
This sequence comes from Dipodomys spectabilis, assembly GCF_019054845.1. Taxonomy (NCBI): domain Eukaryota; kingdom Metazoa; phylum Chordata; class Mammalia; order Rodentia; family Heteromyidae; genus Dipodomys; species Dipodomys spectabilis. The sequence goes on along the minus strand of NW_024870695.1, from coordinate 14,933,096 downwards.
AGTTGCTCCTTGCTCTCCCTTATTACCTATGTTTTCTGGTTTCTATTTACTGAGGACATAAAACTGATCTCTTAAAAGAATTTTTTTTTAATCTTTGTAGACTGAGTGGATTTAGATTTCCAAACACAGAAAAATAGGTTTCCATCAGGCCTAACACAGAGGAATCCACTCAAATGTTTGTAATCTCATAAATCAACACTCTTCTGAAGTCTAATGATAAAATTCATCATAATCATGAGAATATATTCAACCATCCCACTCTGGGTTATTGTCAAGTAACTCCTGGATTTCAGACTAATGTTCAGTTCTTTGCCAGATGTTAGTTCATGGTAGACTCACAGCTCCTCGCTAATTTTGTGAAGCATCGTACATGCTGTGTTTAGGTGGAAAAAAGAAAATAAAACCCATTTTGTTATAGGGATCCCATGCTTGTTGCTGTATACCTACAAATACGGAAACGTGTTCCAAAGTGTTAATAATGGCTACAGGTTATAACGTAAGGATAAGATCTATTCTTCTCCTTATACTTTCCCATATTTAATTTTTTTCTACAATGAAGATGTATTCTCTTTGTAATCAAGTCTCTCACTCTTGTTTTTAAAAAGCTAGTAGCAGAACCTAAAAGTTGATTTTTTTTTCCCCCTTAACACAAAACCTCACAGCTGAAAAGTGGGTAGAGTTCAGTAAAAAACAGTGAAAAACAGCAAGCATGAAGATTTAAATAATACTATGAAATTGTTAACTTCTTTCTAGTCATGTATTTTTTAAAAATGCAATGCAAATTTGACTAGCATATCCCTTGTTTTATTTCTAGGATCTAAACTTTCCTTTTTTAAAAAATACCTTTTTTTATTATGAAGGCGTTGTACAGAGGCGTTACAATTCTCTGAGTCAGGTAATAAGTACAGTTCTTCTTGGATAATGTCACCCCTTCCTTCATGTTTCCTAGTTGCCCCTTTTCTTAGCCCTGCCCACAATGAAGTTTCCTTTTTAAAAGTAATAGGCAGACATATTTCTGTAGCCACAAAGAAGATCATCAGATCTTCTAAGGAACCTTTTTTTAAAAATTATTTTTCTCCAGGCCTTTGAATATGATGTGGTTTAGAATGATGAGTGTTTATGAAAGTAGAGGAAGGGGGGGGAAAATCAGAGCCTGGAAACTTTCTTTTAGAAAGTCAACAGGGTTTAGCTGATCAGAATGCTTGAACAAATAAACATTCATACTGTTTTAATTTTGAATATAGATTGTCTCGTGCTGATGGGAAGTATGGTTAATTTTAATAAAATTAACTTTATATTGTTATTTCACCGCTTTATAATAATTTTACATGGTGCCCTGGGGATGCCTCTGTTTTACATTATCAGGTGTCACATTTGCTACTTGGTTGGCATAGCAGCGTTTGGCTTTGCTTCTGTATTCAGTGGCCTGAAGCCACGCTAACTCACGTTATACTACAAGTAACTATATTGCTATACTCTCACAAGTTTATATACTTTTATTTTATAGGTATATATCATTTTTTTGTATTTCCTTAAAATCATTGTTTTATGCTATTTCACATCATTCCTGTTGTTTGCCTTCAGGGAGACAACGTTATGATCACAAGTTGTCTAAGCAGTCTACTTTGAGTACTAAAATGGTTACATTTATTTTCAATCTGGAAATCAGCCACTATTTTGATACAATATTTTTTATTGTTTCTGATGAGTTATAGCCCTATGAGCCCGTCAAGGTATAACCTTTTATATGTTGTTATTGCTATTTAAAAATAATAGAAAATTATTGATGACTTTCATAACTCACTGTACATCAGACAGAGATAATTGATGTTATCCATTGAATGTTACCATTTGCTTAAACTCTCCTAGGAATTCATAGAAATCAAGCTAACAAATAATCTGTAAGAATTAAATATTTGTCAAATTAAATGCCCCATTACTAACTACCCAGTAATTAAAGATATAACAAATTCCTCTCAAATCTGTCCATGTTATTACTTTTTAGGGGTTTGTTTTATCATGAGTTTATGCCTTGGCTTTAAATCTGAGTTTTATCTTTGTCCTATTACATACTTTTTGGCATCCTGGTATTTAAGGTGTACAAATATGCTAAAACATTTTAGTTAATGATGTCAAGCATTTACTGTAGACAATTGAAAATATACATTTTAAATACTCTTTCATTTAAATTTATAGATAGGTAGATAACAGAAAGAGAGAGGAGGGAGGGAGGGATGAAGGAAGGAAAGAAGTAGGTGGGAGAGAAAGGAACAGAAAGAAAGGGGAAGGGGAAGGAGGAAAGGGAGAACAAGCTAGCATCCAGCCCTTCTGTGTAGCTGGCTTTTCTTTTTTTTGGCCAGTCCTGGGGCTTGAGCTAAGTGCCTGGGACTGTCACTGAGCCTCTCGGTGCTCAAGGCTAGTACACCAATCACTTTAACCTTGTTATACTAGTTTATAAAAAGTAGATTAAAATGAGTATTTCCTATAAAAATATATTTTATAAAGGTATTTTTTTTTTAAAAAAAACCACTCCTTTTTTATCTTTCTCACCAAAAATTTCTGTGGCTGAGTAGGAATTAGGGCTCCACTTGAAATTTTACCATTATTCCATGTTTTTAACAATCACATAACATTGCCCTCCCATGTTCAAGTTTAAAACATTGTTTACTTTCTTGGTTAGAATTTTGGGATGATTATGCAATATTCTCACCTTTGATTCTGTACAACAAATGTCATTATCCTGCCATCCTCTTAAAGTATAAGTTTCTTGTGCAATACAGGAATAAGATGGGGTGTGGAACAGGTGCTCTGTGTCTGTAGAATGCTCACATAGTATAGATCCATTCACTGATTAATTCCTACTTGATTTTTTGCGTCTGGGCTAAAGTCTTAAATTCCATCTTTGTTTTTTCTAGTTCAAATATTTAGAGATCTTACATGTGCCAAGATTGCAGAAAAAATTTTTGAAGGGTTGGGAATGTGGCTTAGTGGTAGAGTGCTTGCCTAGCATGCATGAAGCCCTGGGTTCAATTCCTCAGTACCACATAAACAGAAAAGGCTGGAAGTGGTGCTTGTCTCAAGTGGTAGAGTGCTAGCCTTGAGCAAAAGCAGCTCAGGAACAGTGCCCAGGCCCTGAATTCAGGCTCCAGGACCGGCAAAAAAAAAAATCTTGAAGAAAAGTTAGCAGGACATGAAGAGAATTTGGGGGAAAAATTCTCTAAACCACAATTAGAAGCCAATGGCCTGGCACTGGTAGCTCACACCTGTCCTCCTAGCTACTTGGGAGGCTCAGATCTGAGGATCCCAGTTCAAAGCCAGCCTGGGAGAAAAACTTTTTGAGACTATTATCTCTAATTAACTGGCAAAAAGCCAGAAGTAGAGCTGTGGCTCAAATAGTATAGTGCTAGCCTTGAGAGAAAAAGCCAAGTCAGAGCATGAGGCCCTGAGTTCAAGCCCCAGTACTGGGACACAAAAACAAATAAACAAACAAAAAAAAAGAGCCAACTGATCTACAATATGCACAACAATTTAATGTCTATTAACACATTTCTGAATTTTTAGAGGAAAATTTATTTGAAATGACTTTATAAAGTCTGAATATAGGCAATTTAAATCATATTTATAAATATTTTACCTGCCTTGAATAGATGATTAGTTTTGTCCAATAACAATTTCAGAGTAGCTAATGTGGCAATAACAATATGAATATTTAGGGGTTATTTTTCCTTTATGTAGTAAATATGTGATTAGTAATGTTTTTCTTTACAGAAGCATTTTTTTTTAATGGTGCATTGCTTTATAAAGGAAATTTGAAGTTAAGTTTGAAGAATTACATAATGAAATCTTCTGGGAGTGTGTGCTTTAGGTATAATTACAAAAGTGAAAATGTATAATTTATGCTTGCATAATGCCTTTCATTGAAGGTTATGAAAATAAGTCTTGTGACAGTCTTCAGGCTTCATATTTCTTACATGCCTCCTTATGTAATTGAAACAGCTTTCCTGTACAAACACACAGACTCAAAAAAAAAAAGACCCTAAATGCCTATACTCTTAGCTCCTCAGGAGGTTGAGATCTGCGGATCTTAATTTGAAGCCAGCCGAGGCAGGAAAGTTCATGAGACGCTTATCTCTAATCAGGCACACATACAAAAATAGGAAGTGAAGCTGTGGCTCACATAGTAGATAGAACTCACATAGTAGATGGATAGCCTTGAGGAGAAAAGCTCAGAGACAGTGCCCAGGCCCTGCGTTCAAGCCCCATTATTAGTGCGTGCGCACACACACACACACACACACACACACACACACACACACACCACACAAAATGTAGCATCACAAAGCAAACTTTCCTTGTAAAACAAAGTAAGTGATGACTCACCTGTGTTTCATCTTCATTAATTATATTTTTATATGTATATATCCCTTCCTTTCACCAAGCAGCTGAGGTAGTCTCTTCTTCCTTCTGATTTGTTTTTTTATTGCTTGTTGTTGATTTTTTGTTTGTGCCAGGAGTGGAGCTTGAACTCAGAGCCTAGTTTTTTACCTAGTTTTTTTCCCTCAAGGCTGGTGCTCTACCACTTGGGTCATATGTCTACTTTCAGCTTTTGGCTGTTCATTGGAGATTAGAGTCTTATAGACTTTCCTTCCCAGGCTGGCTTTGAACCTTGATCCTCAGATCTCAGCTTCCTGGGTAGCTCAGATGATATGTGTGAACCACTGGTGCTTAGCCTCTTCTCTCCCTTTTTAAGACTTTTACCCAAGCTGTGTTACTACTAGACTTATCAGTTGTTTATCAAGAACCCTTTCTAGAGCAGACCCTGTGTTGCCTGACATCCATGTAATATCTCATTTTAACTCACAGACAGGGCTACCACCACGCAGAGGTAAAGTAACTTTCCTAAGACCCTACCTCTCCACTGCAGCAAAGCAGGAATGCTGATCTATAGCTGACTCCAAAAAGAAAGAAAGGAAGAAAGAAAGAAAGAAGGGAGGGAGAGAGAGAAAGAGAAAGAGAGAGAGAGAGAGAAAGAGAGAGAAAGGAAGGAAAGAAGGAAGGAAGGAAGGAAGGAAGGAAGGAAGGAAGGAAGGAAGGAAGGAAGGAAGGAAAAACTGATTAAGGAACCAATACTAAGACTCTCTGGTCAAACTGGGCCTAAGGATCAAAAAGGACTCATGGGTAGTAATAACCTACGGGTTACTTTTTTTTCCCCCCTCTAGACCCATTATGACCAGTCCCAGGATCTGACAGTGTATAAAGCAAAGGAGTTAAAACTAAACTTTGTGCTATTTTCCTACAATCCTTTCTCACCTCATTCGCTGCTGTCTCAGGAATAGTTCAAATATTTTTGTCCAACATTTCTTTCCATATCCCTAATAAAATCTGGACCAGAGAGCACATTACCCCAAAGAATATGTAGAGAGATGACCATGAAGATGTGAAGAGCTTACACAGTGGATATTCCGAAGGCATTTAACAGAATGGATTCCCTGTCAGTCAGAAGAGGCTTCAGGCTTACTCTGCAGGAACTCTCCTTATAACTGCTGGGTCGGGTCACCTATGCCTTGATGTCTTTCAGTATGACTTCTATAAATCTAAGAATTTCAGGGCGTACTGCCTGGCGTCTGACGTTGAAAATGACTGATCTGATCATTTCATTGAAATTCCTCCACAACCAAGGAAAATTTCTGTTGTTCTGTGAACAAAACATGGGTGCTTCAGTCTTACCATGTGTGTCTGCACTAGCTCTTTGGATCCCCTGGGAAAGCCAGGTCTTCGTAGACTTGGTTGAAGTCCAGTTTTCTTGATGCTCTCCAACTTAGATCTGCTAAAATATATAATACTTGACATCGCTGCCCCAAAGGGTAAGAATAAAATGGTCACAGAATATCTGAATCCCTGAGCTATATATAGAAATGGGATCCATTAAGTGTAGATGAATCTTTTTCCCACTGTGCTTTTCAGAGGCGGGAGAGTCCCTTGTCTCCAATTAGAAAACTTAATGTAGAGATGTGACTCAAAGTGTTGGAATGCTAGCCTTGAGTGAAAAAGCTCAGGAATAGTGCCTGGGCCCTGAGTTCTGAATGACAAAAAAAGAGAGAGAGGGAAGAAAGAGAGAGAGAAAGAAAGAAAGAGAGAGAGAAAAAGAAAGAAAGAAAGAAAGAAAAATTAAAGCTAAATATGTCCAGGCACCAGTGGCTCACCCCTGTAATCCTAGCTCCTTAGGAGACTGCCATCTGAGGATTTAGGATTGAAGCTGGCCTGGACAGGAAAAGCCATGAGACTCTTATCCCCAGATAACCAGCAAAACCAGAAGTAGAGTTGTGGCTCAAGTGGTAGAGCATTAGCCTTGAGCAAATAAAGGACAACATTCAGCCCCTGAGTTCAAGCCCCAGTACCAGCTCACGCCCACATACAGAAAAATAAGACATTTAGTTCAAAGACTTGCAGTCTCTTACCACCCCCCCTCGCCACTGCCCCTCCAGCCTGGATTCCTGGTGCTTGTACAACCAGTCAGTCTCCAAAGGAAGAGCAGAGCAGAGGCTAGGAGAGGCAGAAGAACCTGGAAGCAAAGGGATGCTGTGGCTATGGCAAAGGGCTTTCTGGATTCTGATTGTGCACCTGTGGGTTGGAGATTTTGAAACTTGGCCTCTGGGTCTAGACAGCCTAGATCTGGACACAGATTCTACCTTGAGTGTGTATGGCAGCTTTATTCTCAAACAGAAAACAACTCAAGTATCCACCAATTGGTGAATGGATCTACACATGATGATACAGCCATTATATGATAATGGAAAACTGCTTAGCAATAAAAAGAAAATAAAAATGACAGATAAGATAGTGAATCTTTACGTTTTTATGGTAATTGAAGAAACAATTGATATAAAGGATTAGGGACCTTATGATTTCATCTATATTACATCCTTTGAAGGTTGGTGATTTTGACTAGAGACAGAAAAGAAAGTAGATCAATAGTTGCCAGTGCTGATGGTGAAGAATGTAAATAGACTATAAGGGGAATAAAGGAACTTTGCAGATTATAGAGATACTGTGTGTGTATTGATGTGATCATGGTTATCCCAGCATTATATATATTATATACATATATACATATATCTCATCAGAATATACAGTATTCTATCCAGGTGCTGATGGTTCATGCCTGTAATCCTAGCTATTCAGGAAGCTGAGTTCTGAGGATTCCAATTCTAAGCCAGTCTTATCAGAAAAGTCCATTTACATCATCAGAAAATCTTATTTACAATTAAACCAAAAAGCTGGAAGTATAGGTATGGCTCAAGTGGAAGAGTGCCAGCCTTGATGAAAAAAGCTCAAGGTAAACACCCAGGCCCTGGGCTGGGAAGGTAGCTCAGTGGTAGAGCGCTTGCCTTGCATGCCTGAGGCCCTGGGTTCAATTCCTCAGCACCACATAAGAAAAAAGCTGGAAGTGGCACTGTGGCTCAAGTGGTAGAGCGCTAACCTTGAGCTGAAGAGCTGAGGGACAGCGCCCAGGCCCAGAGTTCAGGCCCCACAACTGGACCCAAAAAAAAAACAAAAACAAAACAAAACAAAAAACACCCAGGCCCTGAGTTCAAGTACCAGTACCAACATACCACACTCACACACACACACACACACACACACACACACACACACACACACACATGCCCACAAAAGCAGAATATATAGTATTGGTCAGAATTTATCACTTAAAAAGAACTATACTTAATATAGATATATTGCTATATTTCATTAAAATATACTTGATGTATCTCATTAAAATACTCAAAATCAGGCTAGTCGCTGGTGGCTGGAGCTATTCAGGACGCTGAGATGTGAGGATCATGGTTCAAAACTAGCCCAGACAGGCAAGTCCATGAAACTCTTATCTCCAACAAACTACCAAAAAGGAAGAAAATGGAGCTTTGGCTTAAGTGGTAGATTGGTAGCCTTGAAGAAGCTCAGGGATAGTGCCCAGGCCCTGAGTTCAAGCCCTTCTAAAATAAATTAAATTAAACTTTTAAAAATTCAAAATCAAAGCATACAAATGCATTTTCCAGGACGCTTTTTAAAGAGTTGTTACTGATCTACAACCAATATGTGAGTTCTTTCCACATGATACGTTCTCTTATCTCTCTGCTCTCTTCTGATAAACTATATAAAGATGGCACAGGGCATCCTGGGCTAAATACTGACTTTAGGAGACAAGCTCTTAGAAGAAACCATGGAGACAGAAGAGAAGGATTCAGAGCAAGTAGGAGCTGGCTCAGGCTACAAGAAGAAGACAGTGTTGGCTGCTGGGTAGAAAAAGAGGAGGGAGAGAGGTGATCCTATTGGGGAAAGAGAAGCTGGCAAAGTGAGCTGAATTTACCTCTTTAGGTATCCCAGCCCTCGAATTAACATGTTTACACATTCATGATCCCCAAGAGACTCCCATTTCTCGGCAGTGGAATTTCTCACATAATTAAGCTTTTAGAGAGAAAAAAAATCATCTTTGCTATTAAAAAAAAAATCTGACAAATGATCCACATGTATCATTTCGACACAGGTCACATTATCCAGATAATGAACTCTTTCATGTAAAGTTTCCAGTAGATTTTTAACATGCCATGTCTTCCTCATACGTTATCCCGCATTGATCCGATTGGAGCCGTTAGTGTCGAGTGGATCAATGATCAGCAAACTAAAAAGTCACTTAGTGACTATGACACCCATGGCAGTGTTAGAATCTATTGTGTCACGAATCCTTGTTTTATTAACTCTGTAATTACCTGTTCAGCTGAACCAGTGAATTTTATTACACATTTTCTTTCACCTGAGCAAGACCTTTGTACTTCTCACTGTGCCCTAAGGATCCTCCATTTTCCCCCCTGCTCCTCATCTTCCTCCAGAGTCCTGTGAAGATGTGTGAAGAAAGAGGGCTTTAAGAATACTTTGCTTTGGAGCTGTAATATGGCCTCCACTTTCCACCATAGTTGCCTTCGTTTTAAAACACACTTAGCCTTCAGAAGAAAGAGAGTCAGAAGTACAACTCGTTAAATATTGGTGCTTGCTTTCTTTTAAAAAATGATTTCATTGTTATGTAGTAAGGTCCTGTAGAGAGAGTCTACCATTTTGTAAGTTAAGTAATAAGTACATTTCTTTTTTTGAACAATGTCATCCCTTCCTTTACTTTCCCCTAGTGTCAGTGCTTTTTTGGTAAACAAAGGATTATAATGCTATATACATATGGAATTAATATATAGATTATAAATAACTATATATAGTATATATGTAGTATTGTATATAATATATATGGGATTTATATATACTATTTATATATAGTATGTATAATAGTATGTTATATATAATAATATAATATGTTATACTATATATATTATATTTTTATAATTATAATTATATATATTATGTATTACATTTAGTATATATATTTTATAGTATATATGCTATATATAATATACAGTATAATTATACATAATATACTATATGTAATTTCTATATATAATATATAATTATATACAGTATTCTACATAGTATTGTATATAGTATATATGGAATTTATATATATTATGTACACAATATATAAAATATATAATAAATTATTATATATAATAGTATATATTACATGTAAGTATAATATATTACATATACATAATAAATTAGATCCTATCTTGCATAACATACTATATATGCTAATATATCTCATATATATACTATAATATAGCTTAGGAATTAATAGCAAGAAACTGGAAGCAGCTGGCTCCTTGTTCTATAAATTCTCTGTCTTCATTTCCTTGTGTTTAAGAAGGAAGGAAAGGAACGGCCATACCTTATAGTATGTGGATGTCTCTTTGGTACCCAACTCAATATGTTTTCTTTCCCCCAAACCTGCATCTTTTCCACCTTCTCTTTGTAGGAGCTGTCATCTTTGGCCTCCTCTCTACTGCAAACCTAATATCCAGTCACTTACCAAATCCTGTCCATTCTGCTCAGAAAATGCCTGTCCATCCTCTCCTCTCCACCCAAGTCCAAGCTGTCACCACTTTTTTCTAGCTGGACTACCCATTTGTCAACCAGTTTCCCCCAATCCACTCTTGGCCTCTTTCAGCCATCATCATGCTGCCATTCTGCAAAGATTCCCATTGTCCTCAGCATCAGGTTCAAAGTCATTAACACACCAAAAGACTGCAGGATTTCATACTCTTTCCTCTCTCTCGTCACTCCCTGTGTATTGTCGTGCTAGAATTATATACACTTCCCTGAGTTCCACTGATTCACTTGTTTCCCTTGAGAATCTAGTGTGTATCTGGCATAGTGTGGCTTCAGAGGATATCAAACTGAAGAAAGTCTGGTTCTTGCCCCATGAGCTCAGGGCCTAATGGGGAAAGAGGCAGAAGAAAATGGAACATAGGAACATAGGAGCAGTGAGGACTGGCTTTGTGTCTGGCACATCAGAGAAGACTTTGTAATGACAGCAATTGCATCATATCCTAGCGAGGAGGTGCAGGATTTTAAAGTGGATTTTTTATACAAAAAAATATTTTAAGGGTTTAGCACAAAGCCAGAGCAGAATTTTTCTTTAGAGTATATGTAGAGAGTGCTTAATAGTTTTCCACATCATTGAGGCTATTATATAATAACGCTTAACCAACTTCTCTCAAAACAAAGCTGATGTGAGCCCTTTCCTCTTTTAAATTGAGAACCTTGCTTAAACTTGTTTCTGTGTGTTTGGAAAGTTTTGTTGTTGTTGTTTAGATTTTTTTTGCCATACTGAGGTTTGAACTCAGGGCCTCATGCTGACTAGGCAGGCACCATAGCATGGTTGCCAATGCGCCGGCGCATTTCACACACTTTAAGTCAATGCAACATCCTCCCCCCCAATGTTTGTCTTGTTGAAATGCACCAGGGGTCGTGGGGACTGGAAAAATCTGTCTTTTGAAAAGTATGATCAAGGTCCCCTAAAAGAGAAATCAAGTCAGCACTTTCAGAATTTGAATTTTCTGAACAGTTTCTCAACAAGAATGTTCTGTGTACTCATCAGGTATTGAGACTTCTTTAACACTTATCTTCAAGACAGAAAAATTCGATTATACAAATAATAGAGAATCTGTCACACAGGTCTATGGACTGCTTAAAGGGCCGATCAGGTATGAAATGTCTGGCTTTCTAGAAATACAATTTAATATTTAGTTCTTTCAAATGTTCACTAAGAACTAAGAAATGTAATTAAATAGAAGTTTCCTTTACATGCCTAATCTTCTGATTATACTTTTGTCACCCCAAAACTTCTGGGGGGAAAAATCTGTTTTTTGAAAAGTATGAAATGATAAATTTCCATATTATAAACAAAGTAGTCTTTAAAAAGAGACTTAAACTTCTTGCCTCTGATGCTTACTGACCATATAATATCATAGGAGTTTCATAGAAGCATTTTTACCATAAGGACACGAACTCATAACTACAGGCACTATTGAGAAAATGAGATAGCCAAAATCTGTCACAGAAAGATCTCAAAGCACTTCTGGTATGAGACATTTTAGGGTTTTAGTCTGAATCCCAGAGTCTAAGATAAAGAGATAGGTAGGCAACTCAGCTCAATCTGTGCGTCTGAAAGAAGCATTTATCAATTAAGCAAAATTGAATTGCTTCTAAGACCTTTGAAAGTCCTGAGGACGCCTCAGCTCTGAAGAGCAATGGGAACATTACTCTCCCCTTCTTTCAGCTAAAGAAGAAGAAATAAGAAAAGTTACCTGACCCAGAGTGAAGTTGACCTAGAACTCTATAGACAGTCTCATTGGAAATGATTAGAAAAGGACAATGTATGGACACAAGAAATTAAGCTGAAAAATGTAAACCATAAGTTCTCGGGAGACCTCATCATGAGAGCAGCATCACCTCTTCTGATTCCTAATTCCTCTTTAAAATGTGCTTACTGGTGGAGACTCTGTGGATATAAAGATGGATATGACCCTCTCCCTGCCTGCAAGGAACTAATAATCCAATGGAAAACAGATGTGTACAGCTCCCCCATAATCATTGAGATGCATTAGTGCTCTCAGCCAAGTGTAAGTAGAGAGAGGATGAGATAAATCATTCATTCTGCCCAAAGGAATCAGGGAAGACTTCCCAGAGGAGGCGATATTTAACAGAACATGGAAAAGCTGAATAAGATTGGACCAAATAATGAAGGAAAATAGAAACCCTCTGGAAAGAGAAACAAAAGCAAGATGGTGGAAAGACTTAGTGTGTTGGAAAGGAGCTGGGAAGGTGGGTTAGGGTCTGCCACTTGCTGTTGATAGTCTAGGCTGTATTTTGTATATTTTCTTTAGACCGTTTTGGTGGTGGATATGGTAGATCATTTTTTTTATGTGATCATCTACACTCAAGCCTTCCTCCTTTTTCCTGTAAGCTCTCTATCTCACTCAGAGCTGGTATTACTGTGATGTTCATGAAAGATACAAGTCCCTTTCTATTTCCAGATCCTTCCTCACTTAACTCTGTTGTAGCTAGGAACCAACCACATAATTTGGGCTAGGCCAAACAGATTGTCTTTAAAGACTGAACCTTGAGTAAGGGATACAAGAGAGGAGACTAATCAGCAACCAGACTTATGGCCATGGCAGCAACCAAGTCAGTGCACTGGCAGGAGTTTTGCTGTGATTCTCTCTTGACCTTTGAAGCTTCCCTGGTTCCAATCTTGAGTCCATTTCTGCCTTGCAGCCATAGCCTTGACTGGAATGTGTCCAATACCAAATCCATTCAAGGTCAAGGAGCCAGACACTGGGAACTTGCAAGTACAAGTCCAGACTTTACATGAAGTTTTTCAGAGACAGAAATGGTCTGGGCGCTGTCCCAGAGCTCTTCAGCTCAAGGTGGGCGCTCATTCTATCACTTGAGCCACAGCACCACCTCTGATTTTATGGTAGTTAATTGGAGATAAGTGTCTCATGAACTTTCCTGCCCAGTCTGGCTTTGAACCTTGATCCTGAGATCTCAGCCTCCTGAGTAGCTAGGATTACAGGCCTGAGCCACCAGCACCCAGCCAGTGTTTTCTTAGGCAGTGCATTTGAGGATTTCAGTTGCCTGCTCTGACTCTTAGATACTAATGATTAGGTTGTCCCAGACTGATTTTTTTTTTTTTTGCATCTTCTTCTGCTTTTATTACTAATTATAGGGGACTGAAGGCTTCTTCAAGTTTTCTTTGTTAAAATAAAATGACTGCCAGTCATTTTTTTCCTGATGTTAGATTTCCTCATCTGTACAGTGGGTGTGCTAATACATATAGGAGATAAGAATGTAAAGGTACCTAGGAACCACCTATACCCGGCCACTCAAAATGGTGTTCCAGCTCTTCCCTCCCGCTATTTATCTGAAGCCACCTGTTCTGTCCTCTGCGTCTTTGTTGCATTATTCTCCCTCCTAAGGGAGTTCCTAAGTGTCACCAGTGGCTCACTCAGTATTTAAGACTGAATGGTGGGTGAATAAAAACTTAACAAAAACAAAACTCTATATGCCATCTAGTATTAAATTAATTGACATTCATCACAAATCATTTTAATACTAGCCAATGAAGCTAAGCCAGTATTCGTACCCTTCCTCTAGGAAAGTAAATAGAGTTTAGGGAATTATCATTTTCTAAGTTATTAATGATTAATACAAGAGAATAATTTGGATGTTGACCTTCAAGACTTATGTATAGAGTGTCTGTTAATACCAAGTGGTAATTCTAAGTATAAATGCTGATCATGTCACCTTAGAGCCAAAATCATTGATTAAACAGGCATGTTCAACATTAAAGTGTGTGTGCGTTTAATTAAAATTGATTTTGGAAGACTTCTTCAACTACTGCTCCTTCTGCTCAACATTATTTTTTGATTGTGAAAACGAAGTAAAACTGAGCTGTTATTTAGGTGAAATCATATAGGGGGAGAAACAAGTACCTAGTTTTGTTTTTTTTCTAAAGTCTAATGACTTGTATATCTACTTTATGTCTTAATTTCATTTGAGCCTAAGAAAGGCTTTACTATGCTTATAATTTAGAAGCTGGAACTCTATCTGAAGGTGGTAAGTGTTGAAGGAGCATACAGAAGTCCTGAGCATGAGCAGGAGGGGTGAAGGAACAAATGTCAGAACAATCCTGATTTGTTCCACATCACATTTTCTTTTGATGATGACATGATCCTCTCTATGGTATTTTTGTCATCACCTTTCAGCTATGAAAGTGTCGTGGGTTAGTCTGTTCACAAAAGAAAGATAACTCCATGTATATTTGAATTTGAATTTCTGTTTCATTCAGCTCAGAATTCTCTCTCATAATAGGATTTTAAAATGCCATCTTTGGGGCTGGGAAGGTGGCTCAGCGGCAGAGTGCATGCCTTGCAAGCATGAGGCCCTGGGTTCGATTCCTCAGCACCACATAAACAGAAAAAGCCGGAAGTGGCGCTGTGGCTCCAGTGATAGAGCACTAGCCTTGAGCTGAAGAGCTGAGGGATCAGGCCTCATGACTGGCAAAAAATAATAATAATAATAATAAATAAAATGCCATCTTTTTAATTTTAAAAGAGAAAGTACAATAAGAAAAGGAGGCAGAACTTTAAGCATTAAGTTGCTATCCAGCCACACAACTGATTGCTGGTACCATACGTTAATACATTATATATAATGTTACATATATGATATGCTTAATACTATACTTAGTATATTATATAGTATGTTTATATGCTATACCTTGATGGGAACAGTCTGTTCTGACAGATGAAAACTACTTTTAAATAAGAAAGGATATGCCGGTCCCAGTGGCTCACGCCTGTGAGCTACTCAAGAAGCTGAGATTTGAGGATTGCAATTCAAAGCCAGCCCAGGCAGGAAAGCCCAGGAGTCTCTTATCACCAATTAACTACCAGGAAACAGGAAGTTGTGTTTGGCTCCAGTGGTAGAACTCTAGTCTTGAGCAAAAAAGCTCAAGGACAGTGCATAGGCCATGAGTTCAAGCCCAAGACTGGCACACACCCATGCGTGTGCATGCACATGCACACACACACACACACACACATACATACCCCCACCCCCCCACTGCTATTACTACTACTACCACTACTACTACTACTACTAACAATAATAATAATAATAAATACCTAACTTGAGAGTGTGGATGGAAAAGGGAAAGATGGGGGAAAATGATGGACGGGGTGACATTAATCAAGATGCATTGTACTCATAATCTGACTTGTAGAATGGAAACTCTTTGTATAACTACCTAAAACCTAATATATAATAATAATAAGGGAACTCTTCTGCTATAAATATTCCCTGCCTTTGAAAGCTAAGTAGAAATACATAGCAAAGTGTTTCAGTCAGTCCATTCTTAAACATTAAGACCCATGTGATTATAGCTTATAAATGTTATTCCTGTGAGTAAATACTTGGGTTGTTTTATTTTCTTTTTTTTCCTATTTTTAATTTAAAAGATTGTTCCTAAGATATTTTCAACTTACTCACAGGCTAGCCATTACATAATAATAGGAGTGACATTAATCAAGATGCATCGGACTTATAATCTGACTTGTTGAACTGAAATTCCTTTGTACAACTCTTTAAAATATGAAAAAATAATCATCATCATCTGACAACCTCAGCTAAAACAAGTGTTGACAAAAGAAATGGGAATGCTGTCCAGGATAGAGTCAAGTAAAGATCCCATGAGAGAAAGCAAGCATCCAGAGCTCATCGATCATAAAGAGAAACTTTGCTAAAGAAAAAGGTTTTACTTTGTTCACACCCATACACACATACACACACACACACACACACACACACACAAAACTAAGCTTAACTGAAAACTTAGACAATCTAAAAAAGATGTGCAGATGGGGAGATTCTAACAGAGGAGACATTTGGGAGTGTGGCCAGCTTCCCAGCCCACCTGTCTCTAAGTTTGCCTCCGGGCAGATGCAATCTCTAAGTGCTTTTCTCCCTAAGACTTAGAAGGGGGAAAAAGTGGGTTCCATATATCGCCAGCCAATATGGTGCTCCTGAGCAGTTCACAGTTGATGGTAACAATATTGACTAAAATGAAATGTGGAAGCAGTGTGCTGGCTTTTAACTACCATGTTAAAAGAAACAAAACAAAACTGGAGGTCTGTGGTGCCTTACCTGAAGACACATTCACCACACATGACAGCTTCACAGCTTTCTCTAATAAAAAACAAAAACACCCTGGCTTGTTAGATGTAAACTTTCATTTGAAAGTCTTTAGGGCTTCGATATGAACTCACTTTCCAAATGAAAGCTGGATCCAGGGACTTTTTCTACTTTAACACATTGGGATCCACTCAATCCCAGCAACAGACAAATTCCTTTTTTTTTTTTTCCTGCCGAAAGTATGCATTGTTTGAAAAGCTGGAAAGGAAAGCAGGTTTTTCCCATCGCTCACCGGAGCTGTGGCTGTCCCCAGTGGAGTCATGTTTTGTAGCAAGATTCCTGTGGGAGACCTGTTTGTTAAAAGTGGCATTCGTGATTCAGACTTCAGTTCCCCATGCCAGCTTTGGAAAGGCAAACAGATGCTTCCTCCTTTACGGTGGCATAGCTCATCCCTTATCCCAGGAGGAAAATCAGAAGAGATGAGGAACAACACAACCCTGCAGCCACAACCACAAGAAAATGGAGACTCTGTGTGTGTGTGTGCGTGTGTGTGTGTGTGTGTGTGTGTGTGTGTGTGTGTGTGTGTGCATTGTAGATTGGATTAACTGTAAATTTATATCTTTTGCATTTTTGTTATTATTAAGTAGTTATACAAAGGGCTTATAATTCCATAAGTCAGCTTTATGAGTGCAATGCTTCTTGGTCAGTGTCACCCCTTCCTTCATTTTCCCCTATTTTCTCCCCTCCCTTCCCTATCCACAGGTTAATAGTTCATTTTTTACCTAGTGTACGTTGAATATAGTGACTGCATTTACCTTATTTTATTTAAAAACAGAATGATTCATCGATAGGAAATTTGTATCATCCACCTAAACTTCCCTTTTTGTTTTCGCTTTCTATTTCCTCTCTGAGGTTGCTGGCTGGAAAAATTCAGTATCTTGTTTTGATTCGTCTCTTTGGAGTATAATCTTTGTGATTTTCAGGTTTGCTCTGGATGAGTAGATTGAGAGCAAGCTTAGCTTCTGACTTGGTCTGCAAGAATATTAAGACCAAAAAATTGGGGCTTTTTTTTTTTTTAGCCACACACCAAAATAATGCATACCAAAAAAAAGGCAAATAAAAAGAACTGAGTAGGAAATAATTTTACATTGTTTGAATTAACAGTAGGTGAGTCCGTTCTGATGTTTGTTGGTTTTACAAAAGGAATAAAAATAGTCTTGCTGATATTTAAGCTAGAAATCAGTTTTAGAAAATACCCACAAAAATTGATTTCAAATAAACCTATGTTTTGGCTTTGTTTTTAATATAATCTTGCTTAAATTGAAACCTATTTTTTAATCTTTTTTTTTTTTTTTTTTTGGTTCTAGGGATTGAATTTAGAACATTGCACTTGCTAATAAACAAGTGCTTTACCACTGAGCTACATCCCAGCCGCTACATTGAAATCTAGAGTCAAATAGTTAAGTTGGATTTTCCTTTTTTTAATGATCTGATGTCTGTCCACTTGGAGTGAATTTCTCTAGCCACAGGCGCTGGGCCAGCAGAAGGGTTACCGCCCGCTGGTTTAGAAGGTTCTCTGTGGATGTGCGCCTCTGCCTCTCCCTTTCAGAGGCTCTGCTTTGCTCTCATCTCTCGCTCTGTGTGGACGCAGAGTGGTGTCTGTGTTTCAGGAAAAGAATGTGGGTTAAAAGAACTAATGGTCTGACTGTCCATCAGCCTGGGCAGCAATAGAGGTCATCTGGCGGTCAAAACCAAATAATTTCAGCCTCTCCCTAAAGCCCCTGAAGCTGTTGAGCTGATGACTGTGGTTCACCGACTCTTGTTGCTTCTGTATCCTCGAAAACCAGGGAGTTTTCATTTTGGAGACAAGCACGGGCATATTTGCTCCCTAGCAACTGTGTGTACACAACGCCTTCCATTCAGCCTTTGCTCAGGTTAGCTTGGCTGAAGTATACAGTCAGCGCTCTTTGTTGTGTATGTCTGGCCGCTGAATAGACAATAGGCTCAATTCTGAAGCTGGACGCTCCCAAAATATTGAGAGAGTCTGAATATGTGTGCTTGTCTGAGACACATTGCTGCACAGCAAATTTCAATGCTTAAACATGGAACACAGGTCTCCTGCTTTGATGAAGAGCTCCAGTGTTCTTTATGTGAAACTTTCTACAGGCAAATACATAAGTTGACTTCCAAGTTTCCACATGCCTATGAAACATATGGGAATAGAAGCAGTTTCAGAGTGCTGACAACTCCATTTAAAAAATGTTTTAGAATCCATAATCCATAAATTGGAGTCACATATTGGTGATATTCATAGCTCTTTCTATATTTCTTGGGCCCTAAAAATACCACCACCTGCTGGTAGTTAAGGACAAGATCTTACTTTGCTGAAAAATCAGTCTACACAAAAATCAGTATTAAATAAAATTTACATGTTTTTAAGTAGGTAGAGCTTTGGAAGTGAAAATCTAATAACTGCATTATCTTGAAACATTCTTACAACAATAACTTTAATAAAAATCTTTGAAAGGCATTAGAAAAATTGCACATGAAATATTGCTGCAGAATGAAAGCTATTCTAAAATTCCACTTATTGTGTGTGTGTGTGTGTGTTAGCTAGCTAGTACTGGGACTTGAACTCAAAGCTAGATGCTATCCTTTAGCTTTTTCACTCAATTCTGGCATGCTACCACTTAAGCCACTGCTCTAACTCCAGCTTCTGGGTGGTTAACTGGAGCTAAGAGTTTCATGGACCTTCTGCTTTGGCTGGCTTTGTGATCCTCAGATCTCAGCCTCCTGATTAGCTAGGATTATAGATATGAGCCACCAGCATCCTGCTATACTTATTCTTGATTATCTTTCAACATTTTCCCCCTTGCCCACAGCATTTCCAAATGATCTAAGAAGTATCCTGGTCTTTATATTTTAACTTTATCTTTTCTATCTCTTATCTATGCACTTTCTACAAGAAGTGTATGTGCAATGAAATATCTAAATATGGAAAATGAGGAAGCGCAGGCAAGCTCAGAAGATGCACAGGCTGAATAATTAAGTGTTGACTTCTAAAGATTATGTCTGTGATTGAGAGATTTACCACTTTATTTTTGCATTGACTCATAAAACATATGTTCACAAAATCTGTTTTATGGGCTTTTTAACAGGGTAAGAAATTTTAAGTGTTCAATAGAAAAGGAAAATCAAATCTTCACGCAAGGAGATAACAATACACATTGTTTCTTTTAATTGTTCAAGTCTTTCCTTGTCAAACAGAAATCTCTATGATACTTTATAATAAAACTAAAACATAAAGTCACTATTGTCCAATACAGTAAATGACAAAATTTTATGGACTAAGTTAATCCAAAACTGAAGTTTCCTAACCAAAAATGTGTGTTATCTTTGTTCTGAAGCTAGGCTCTTAGAATTTTCTTTAAAATACAGTCCAAGCTAGATGCTGATGGCTCATGCCTATAATTGTAGCTACCCAGGAGGCTGCAGCGCTGAGGATTATGGTTCAATGCCAGCCAGCAAAAAGCCAGAGGTGAGGCTGTGATTCAAGAGATAGAGCATTAGCCTTGAGCAAAAAAGTTCAGGGATGGTGCCCAGGCCCTGAATTCAAGCCCCAGATTGGCACTAAATAAATACATAAAACGCAACTTGAAACCACACACTGATGGGCTCACACCTCTAATCCTAGCTAAGATCTGACCGTCAAGGTTCAAATCCAGCCAGGGTAGATAAGTCCATGAATACTCTTATCTCCAATTCCCTAGCAAAAAGTTGGCAGTGGAGGTATGGCTCACGTGGTAGAGCACTAGCCTTGGGGAAAAGCTAAGGGACATAGACTAGACCCTAAGTTCAAGCTGTAGAATGAGCAAAAAAAGGGGGAAAAAAGCAACCTGGTCCAATTTTAATATATATTTTCAGCCAGGTTACTTTTATGTTCTCTGTGATCTAGGAAGGCTGTTGGAATGTTCTGGTTTGGGGCTAGACTTAAGTAGTGATTCTTTTTGTCTTCAATTGGCTCTGCTAACCTGGAGGTACAGTCCCCTGATCCAGTGCATAGATCGCTGGGCTTTCCAGTGTAAGAGGCTTAGCACCTCCACTAGTCTCCCCTATCTTCATAAGCAGCCAAACTCCAAATATTTTTAGTTGTTTATAGCCTTAATGTCTCAATGTATTCAGTATTTCAGGCCATTAGAAGTTTCAGATCTTGGCAACAAGACACAAACCCTCACTGAAAGCCAACTGTACTTAGCTGGCCTGGTGTTGTTTTACGTTATAGGGAGAATGAAATTGATCCGGTGCCTTTAGGAAGGAAAGTGACTTTCAGAGGCTTTTCTCTGTCAGGAGCTTTCATAGAACTTTTCCAATATTCTATCATGTGTGTATGAGTGTGTGTATGTGTGTATTTTCCCCCCTCACCATAAAATCAGAGTAACCTCTCGTACCAAAAGGAAAGAAGGAACAGAACAGGGAGAAAGAGCTACATCAAATCTCTTTCAATGATAGAAACCTAAGCAACAAATTCTGTTCATCTCATGTAAGAAATTTCTTCCTTAATTTGAGAAGTCCGGGTTTCTGGTAGTTCTTGCTTGTGAGGTTTTTTTCCCTCATGCTTACAAAGCCTGACTTATGCCCCCTGCTGCTTACATGGTCACCCAGATCCTGACTAGGTTTCCGGCTGACCACACCCATCACACACTCTGTAAACACATTCTTTACCCGGATCCTTAGCTGTAATACGCCCCCTACTGTTTCCAGGATGCCAGTGCACTCATGATTCCCAGACCTGTTTTCCTAGCAAGTACACCCACCCTGTAGCTCCCAAGGACCCCTGTTGTAAATAAGGAGAAGTTAAAGCTTGCAACCACATTTCTTCTTAAAGCTTTCTAAGGCAGGTCTGTACCACAGTCCCTTTGGTCAGCAAAACAGAATTCTTACTGTCTGCAACATTGGAACATGTCATATTTTGAGAAATGGTTTTAAGTAAGCGTTTCAACTAATTCAACACAGGCACATAAAACACTCTCTCTTTGGAGAGCAGTGCACCAAATATTTTTCCAAAACCTATCAAGGAATGACACCTGGAACTTGCAGATGTGGGAATCCAGGCCCAAACACAAGAATGAGAATTCTAATACTAAAATATGATTGTTACTATAATAGAAATCTTAAAAAAAATTCCACCTGCAGGCTCTGAAAGACATTTGGAAGTAGCTTAATTTTGAACTGAATCTTAAAGAAATGAATAGAAGATAAATGTTCCAGACAAGGGAAACAGTAGCACTGAGAATGTGGCATTTATTTTCACCAGGTTTCTACTCCCCCTCTGCCACTGATCCTGGGACTTGAACTCAGGGCTTCATGTGCTTGCTTGACTTTTTTCACTCAAAGTTGGTGCTCTACTACTTGAGCCACACCTCCACTTCTGGCTTTTCACTGGCTAGTTGGAGATGAGAGTCTCACAGACTTTTCTAACCAGGCTGACTTTGAACCACAATCCTCAGATCTCAACCTCTGGAGGAGCTAGGATAACAGGAGCAAGCCTGGAGCTGACCCTGACATCGCAAGACTCCTCATATCCCTTGGCTACTTGATTGCTTTGTTTCTTCTTGCAAGGAGAAAAGCTGATTTCAGATTACCATGGTGTGGAAAGTTTGGGTCTGGATGTTTACCTTCTTCTTTTCTATGTGGGAACTTCCTTTCTTTTTTCTTTTTTTTTTTCCTCTCCAATCCTTTATTCTTTCTTTCCATGGATATTAATACACACACCACCACCACCACCACCACCAGAGTTTATTCTTGGACACTTCCCAGTTTTTCCTGTGATGTCCACAAGTCAAATCAAGAACTGACACGGTGATTTAACCAGCCTGCTTTTCTTTGCAGGTAAACTTGAGAATGGAACAGCTCCAACTGCCAACTCATTAACCTTGACAGACAAGTCAGGTGGTTTCATTCTAATGTTTCTGGTGTTTATTTAGAGTTGAGCACACTTTAACTATGTCAACCTTGTTTAATAGCCTTTTGTACACAGGTGTGTTTTTTATGGGCTCAATTGATTTTCTTTCATTAAAGACCAAATCTTAATGAATTCATTGGCCTTCTACTTGAATTTACATGCATGAAGATTTTTTTTAAATGGCTTTGTAAAATTACTAATTTACTAGGGTTTTTGACATTCTATTTTTAATTTAAATCTTATTATGAAGATGATGTATAGAAGGGTTACAGTTATATAAGTAAGATGATGAGTACATTTCTTTCTTTCTTTTCTTTTCTTTCTTTTTTTTTTTTTGCTGGTCCTGGAACTTGAACTCAGAGCCTGAGCACTGTCCTTGAACCTCTCTGTGCTCAAAGCTAGCACTCTACCACTTGAGCCACAGTGCTACTTCCAGCTTTTCTGTTTATGTGGTAGTGAGGAATCGAACCCAGGGCTTCATGCATGCTAGGCAAGTGCTCTACTACTAAGCCACATTCCCAGCTCATGAGTACATTTCTTTTTGAACAGTGTCAACCCCTTCCTCATGTTCTCCCACTTTCTGCCCCCCCCCTCCCAACCTCCCTTACTTGTTTTAAATTCAAGTGCTTTATGCTCCCCAGTGGCCTCAGAATCTTTTGTCCATGTCAGATTCTTAGTTCTTACTTTAGCTTTCTAGAAACAATTATCTAGCGTTTTTCTTTTCATTGTCTTTCTTTTTTTCCCCCCTAATTTTGTTATCTGTGCTATTCACTCTTCAAGCTCTGGGTGCCTGCATTAAGGGATTAATAGGGTTTGTGTCCCTAAAGAGAAATATTTTATTAGCTTTAATGGTGATGTGTTATGGAAGGTAACGTTTCAGGATATTAGTTATTTGGGTATGTTTGTGACTTCTTTTTATTTTTATTTTTTAAAGAGAGTCCCCTCCCCACCCCCTTTATCTTTTTACATTTCCAACTGAGAAAAATCATCCAGAAATGTCTCCACTGCCACCTACTTGTAGTTTGGAAATTTGCACTCACCTGGCTTCACAAATAAAGCTAGTATTTTTTTTCCCCAACCATGCAAGGCAAGATGACTGTCAGGAATACTGTAGGTGGCATTGTGGATTCTTCTCAGGTTTTTAATGGTGTGGGTTTTGCAAAATTGCCAAGAAAACACCTATGTGATAGGATTTTTACTGACATTTGTGGAAACGGCTTTTTCTGTAAATGTGGTATGTCTTCCCCTATGATAATTGCATCGCTACAAATTATATAGATAACAGTCTAAGTGAAAATACCATCCCTAAATGCCTTATTCATATTTATATTAGGATGCTGCTGCTATAGTCATAATCCTTAATAACTTCTTATAAAGCGCATTATATAATGCATTCATGATTACACTGTAGCAAGCTGTTACCTAGCAATTGGGAAAAAAATGAGCATTTTATAAAACAATGCATGCACCTATTTAATACAGAGAGATGAGTTATCAGACACTGTATATACTTGTAATTTCATAAATAATAATAAGGTGTGTGTAAATGGCTCTCTAATGCCCAATGTTATTATGTAGAGAAAAAAGTCAACTATTCTAATATAATGATAGACATGAGAGTTATGAGTTATCTTTTTTCCTTCCCATCATCACCACAGTGACCACTCTTTGTCTAATGAGTTCATTTTATTACAAATCCTCTGATTGGAGGCTTTAAGATTTGACACTGTTATGTGTATTTTAATATAGGTTATTCCACATTTTATTCAACCTATTATTGCCACGACTATGTATTTAACAGGAATTCTAGTAGCTTGAGTAATTTTTGCAACATGATCTATAGAATCTCCAAGTTCAAAAAAATTATAGCCACCCATCCAAGTATCTGCCTAAAATTTTAATGTTTCCCCAAACCTATTGTATACAAATTTCTCAATTGCATGCAATGTAATGAGACCATTTTTGAGAATATTTGGGGAAATGTTAGGCAATTATGGTAAATCTTGTTGGATCATATGGTCAGTGTATGTATCTATATATGAAAACATATATAGCTAATGATGAGCAGTATTTTATTGATTATAGAATCCAGGGCTGGCCCTTTTCCAAAAACCATTCAGTGTTATCTAGTTTCTCATCGACACAGCCTGTCCCTAAGTAGCAGCTGTAACTTTACAGTTGTTTATGTTCAGTGACTTCAATGGTCATCTAAAAGAAGGAAAACCACTCTTTGCTGGGTGTTCCCATAGCTGAAACACAAGTAGTTTTTATGTTTGTAATTTTAAACAAGTCCTACTATAATCTGATTGCATTCATATGCTGCACACCTTTTATAAGATTTTTTTTTAAATCTCATCCAGAGAAACTGCAAGTCACTCAAGTTTCCTTAATGGCCCAGGTAATGTCTATCAGTCTTGTTAGTATGCAGGGCATTCCTGAGTGGAGTGGTATTAAAACCCCTTTGTTGCGTGGTCATGCTTCCAGATCAGAAGATACTCTGTGTACGTGCTGCCTCCACATCATTGGAGAATGTCTACAATGTACTTTGTCTCCTAAAAGCAATCCCTTCACGTCCTATGGAGGCTAGGTGACTTCTTGTTAAGCACATGGAACTCTGTGCACCAGAGTGAACTAGACCTTTCTATTGTGCAGCCTTTCTGACAAATGCCCTAGAAGAACTTACTGGGCTTTGTGGAAAACAGTAGATGGCTGGTATTCAGGTGAACAAAGATCTTTGAAATATCTATGTCAATAGCACCATCAGAGAATTGTCTCATTGGAAATATTGATGACTAGGTACTTAGAGCCTCATTTTTCTTCTTCGTGTGTGTGTGTGTGTGTGTGTGTGTGTGTGTGTGTGTGTGTGTGTGTCTGTCTGTCTGTCTGTCTGTCTGTTTGTCTGTCTGTCTGTACTGGGGCTTGAACTCAGAGCCTTGTACTCTTACTTAGTTTTTTTGCTCAGGGCTGTTGGTCTACCATTTGAACTATGTCTCTACTCTTAGCCTTTTTGCTCACTTATTGGAGATAAAAGGCTTTGGGATCTTTCTATCTGAGCTAGCTTTCAACCAGAATCCTCAGATCTCAGCCTCCTAAGTAGCTGGGATTACAAGTGAGAGTCACTAACACCCAGCAAAATCATCACTTTTCAGCTGACCAAGAATCCTGATTTTCTTGGTAGAGGGTAAAAAAGCACTTGTGTGTCACCCTGGCTGAGCTTTCAACTGGCACTGGGGCCAGAAGCTCACTGTCCTCAGCTGGTAGTAGTGATGGGCCCTTTTTCTCATCTACCTGGGCCATACCCAAAGGAGCATTCTTTATGAGCAGCCCAGCCCCTTGCATGAGTTCAGGATGTGTGGAGAGCCTCAGAGGCTCCAACTGTCAACTCCTTTTCTGCTTTCAAGAAACGAGGATATACCATCCACTACCGTCATTTTGTAAAGGACTGTACGAAGTTACAGTTATAGGTCATGGTGGCTTTTTTTCCATAGTGTTATTACCATTATTATCTTCCACAGCAGTAAAAATTGATTGTTGAGATGAGCAGTGTAAGAGGCTCTTAGATTCAGGCAGTAAGACTAAATCTCCCATCAGGTAGCAGGAAAAAAAGTGGGGAAGGAAGGAAGGAAGGAAGGAAGGAAGGAAGGAGAGAGGGAGGGAGGGAGGGAGGGAGGGAGGGAGGGAGGACTTCTCAGCAAATAGTTTTTGTCCATAGATGTACCATTACTTTCCCTTCCAGGCTGAAACCACATTTTTAAGTTATAAGTCAAATCTGTGCCCATCTGTCACTGGTTTTGATTATCTTCAACCATATGTGTAATAACTGCTATACATAATATACTAACCGCATACTTATTGAAGACTTGACTAAATATTATTTGGATATAGATTTAGGCTCTCAGATTCAGGCAGCAGGACTAAATCTCCCATCAGATAGCTGGGGGGAAAAAAGGAAGGAAGGAAAGAAGGACGATAGGGAAATATGAAGAGGCAAATGTTTTTGAGCCCCAGAATGGATCAACAGCATAAACAGATTCCTATCACAATAGGAAACATTGTCAGAACTCCTCAGGTGTCCTCAATCTGAAGAAAGTTACAGAACTTTCCAGACTCTGCAGGTAACATTCAAAAAAAAAAACAGGTATTTATAAGATTATCTTAAGATATTGATGGAATAGGTCAAAAATGGCAATGGTAGTGGGTTCTCTTACAGGTGTAAAGTCAAATTTCTAAATTTGGAGGGGAGAAGCTATAGAAGTGTTTGTGTCTGTGACAACACTAGGAATTAAACTCAGGGCCTCATGCTCTTGCTTGGTTTTTTTCACTCAAGGCTAGCACTCTATCACTTGAGCCATCCTCTACTTCTGGCTTTTTGGATAGTTCATTGGAGGTAAGAGTCTCATGAACTTTTCAGCCTGGACTGGTTTCAAACCTTTATCCTCAGCTTTCAGCCTCCTGACTAGCTAGGATTATAGGTATGAGCCACCAGTGCCCAGCTGCATAGCAAACTTATTCAGTGGTAAAATCTGCCAGGACCTATATGAAGTCATTTACCTTCTTCATAATCTTTATCTCACTTAGTATGACTATTACACAGTGTGCTACAAAAATTAATATGTTTAATTACAAGCTACTTCATCTTGGAGTGCATGTGTATTTGTCTAAAACTCTCTTTTGAAAAACGATAACTTACATTAGTTGTGAGGGGATCGTGACATTTCGGTGCATGTTTACAATGTATTCCCATCAATCTCACCCCCTCTAGCACTCTTCCCTTCTTCTCTTCCCCCTCCTCAAAACTTTCAACAGAAGCTGGGCACTAGCGGCGCATACCTGTAATCTTAGCCGTTCAGGAAGCTGAGATCTAAGGATTGTAGTTCAAAGCCAGCCCAGGCAGGAAAGTCCATGAGACTCTTACCTCCAATGAACCACCAGAAAACCGGAAATGGAGCTGTGGCTCAAAGTGGTAGAGTTCTAGCTTTGAGCAAAAAAAAAACAACTCAGGAACAGTGCCCAGGATACAAGTTCAAGCCCTGCAACTGGCAAAAAACAAAAACAAAACAGAAACACCTCTTTCAACAGACTTCATTGTTCTATTTTCCTAGTTACAAACAATATTTCCACCATATTCACCTACCATCCTCCTTCTTTATTAGCCCAGCCCTGTAGATTTAACAATTTGAGAAAGTCAAAATAGATATGCTCTGCGGCTGGGAAGGTGGCTCAGTGGTAGAGCGCTTGCCTCCCATGCATGAGGCCCTGGGTTCGATTCCTCAGCACCACATAAGCAGAAAAAGCTGGAAGTGGCTCAAGTGGTAGAGTGCTAGCCTGGAGCTGAAGAGTTGAAGGGCAGCACCCAGGCCCAGAGTTCAAGCCCCATGAGCAACAACAACAACAACAAAAAAGATATGTTCTGGAGGATTCTACCTCTTTAGTACCTGGCAATTCCTCAGTATCATCTTTATGCTTAACCAAGTAGGTCGAAGAATGCTTAAAACCATTTTTGAGGTGCTGGGAAGGTGGCTCAGTGGTAGAGTGCTTGCCTTGCATGCATGAGGCCCTGGGTTCGATTCCTCAGCTCCACAGAAGCAGCAAAATCTGGATGTAGCACTGTGGCTCAAGTGGTAGAGCGCTCGCCTTGAGCTGAAGAGCTGAGGGATAGCGCCCAGGCCCAGAGTTCAAGCCCCATGACTGACAAAAAAAAAAAAAGCCCTTTTTGACTTCTGGGGGCATTTTACATCCCCCTCCCCCACCCACCACTTCCCAATCACAGCATGCCAGCCATATTTGAGCCAAGTGTCTTAGGATATTGACTCTATTCCATCTTGAAAGGTGACTACTTTCCCCTCCATATTGAGATCTATTTCACAATCATTAATAATGCATCCTCCACATACCATCGCTAGAAATATTTTTTATTTATAGCTCGGCTTCTTCCTTCTCTACTTCCACAGGAGTCCTCAGAGTTTGCTGCCACTCTCTTCCTTCCCTTCCTCCCCTCCCAACGTAGGTGATGTTTTTTGAACAAGGGTGAAGAGAAAAGCCCTGCTTCTCCATGATTCCCGGCTCTCCACGGCGTGGAGCTCAGAGCACCTGTCCTGCCCCACAGCTCTCCTAAAGGCAGGACTGGCTGCCAGTGGAGGTTTCATGAGCTTTGCTGTTAATGCAAAAGACTGAGAATGATATCATGGACTGAAAGGATCTGCTATTGTTACAAGACCCTAGATTATTTGTTATCTATTTTTCTTGTTTTGCACCTGTACTAGGGCTTGAACTCAGGGCCTGGGCATTGTCTCTGATCTTGAGCCACAACTTCACTTCTGGGTTTGGGGTGGTTAATTGGAGATAAGAATCTCATAGACCTTCACGCAACAGGGCTGGCTTCAAACCATGATCCACAGATCTCAGCCTCCCAAGTTGAAAGTATTACAGGCGTGAACCCATGTAGGTGTATACTCACCATTAAAAATTGTGTGTGTGGGGGTTGTCCTTAAATATTCTACAATCACTAGTAATCTTTTTCTACTCTGAATGTCACTTTTCCTGCAGATTTTTTTTTTTTTTTTGGTCAGTCGTGGGGCTTGAACTCTGGGCCTGGATGCTGTCCCTCAGCTCTTCAGCTCAAAGTTAGTGCTCTACCACTTGAGTCTCAGCACCACTTCTGGCTTTTTCTGTTTATGTGGTGCTGAGGAATTGAACCCAGGGCCTTTTAAGAAGAGCAATAGCAAAAGAAAAAAACTGTCAAATGCATAGGGAAAACAAATAAGGGGGAAATCTGGCTATTTTTGTAACCTTATTGTATTGATTTTAAAATGCATCTTCTCAGAAGCCTTTTTCTTTTGCTCTTTTGCCTGTGAAACGGAACAAGGAAGAGAACGCAATGGTAGTCAGGGCATTCAGCGGCACACAGAAGGTAGCGATTTAGTAAATATTGCAGTGTCAGTTTTATTTCATTTATAGAATTTATTTCATTGAGAAAAAATGGGCAAAATAGATTTCCAAAACAAACGTTATGACTTATATTCTCCTAGGGTGAGCAGGCTGCATTTCTCATAAGCTGAGGCTGCAGATCTCTGCAAAGGAAAAATGATGGGGGTTGATGCTACAAATCTTCTAGGTAGCTCTTAGGGGTCTATTTTCAGTGGGGAGATGAGGATGCTGGAATTACATGGACTAGTTGCATAGCGAAACTATCAAGTCCAGTCAACTTTTGTTTAAGTAAGGGAAATTTTTAACATTTAATTTTGTGTGTGTGTGTGTATATATATATATATATATATATATATATATATATATATATATATGCCTGTCCTGGGGCTTGAACTCAGGGCCTGGGCACTGTCCCTGAGCTTCTTCTGCTAGCACGCTACCACTTGAGCCACAGCGCCACTTCTGGCTTTTGTGGTAGTTTCTTGGGGAAAAGAGCCTCACAGACTTTTTTGCCTGGGCTGTCTTCAAACCACAGTCCTCAGCCTTGTGAGTACAGGTATGAACCACCAACACCTGGCAACATTCAAAATTTTTATGAGAAAATTAACCTCTTGTCCTGGTATAGTGGTACATGCTTATAATCCCAGCATTGAGGAATCTAAGGCAGAGAGTCCTCATGTTCAGTGTCAGCCTGGACTACATAGTGAGTTCCTGTCCAGCCTAGGCTACACAGTGAAGCCCTGTTTGGAAAATAAGAAGGAAAGGAAGAAAGGAGGGAGGGAGAGAAGGAGGGAGGAAAAGAGGGAGGGAGGGAGGGAAAGAAAAGACACTAGTCATTTTGCTAGATTACATGATTGCCCATTTTAGAGGAGTCATTTTGAACTTAATAATTATATAGTGCTTTAGAGGCAGGCAAGAATTTCGTATCTATTATATGGTATTTTCTATTATATTGTGTCCTTCATTGTAATGTGGCTCCATAACTGTCTCTGTACATATATTTAATAAGTCCTGTATCGCCACATAAAAGGAAAAAGTCCTTTTCTATGTGGCTAAGAAATTAAAGAAAATAAGAAGCTGCCTGTAAGTAGCAGAGCAAAATGGGAGACCCAGTAAGTGGTACAGGTCGCTGCTAATGAATCCCGGCCAGTGGCTGTAGTCAGCCTTCACAGCTCCACAGAACTCTGCTTTCAGATCCAGTCATTTTGTCTGGCTTTAATTATATTCAGTTAATTAAAACACAAGCCTGTGAAGAGGCTTCAGAATCCTGTTCCTCAGCCATCCCCGCCCTACACCCCCCCACCATGGCTGAGTCTCTGGGTGATGAAGTTCCTCCCGCAGAGGCCCACATGTGGGAGGAGCTTCGGATGCATTTCAATGTGTAGAGGAATTTCCAAGGAAGGAAAAAAAGAGACCTCAACAGCTTCCCCAAAGGGAAAAAGCAAAACAGCGTCACCCCAAGCTTTCCAAACTTCAGATCTCTTTGGGCCATTTGATCATGACAGTAGAATTGTACTTCTTTGTATTCGTGCTGATGTTCTTGTCACTTTGAATTTACAGAATTTAATATTTTTAGGTGACAGAAGTGTAGGGGAATCCTTGTCAGTGTGTGTGTGTGTGTGTGTGTGTGTGTGTGTGTGTGTGTGTGTGTGTGTGTGCCAGTACTGGGACTTGAACTCAGGGCCTTGCTCTTTGTCTTTTTCTACTCATAATTAGTATTCTACCACTTAAGCCACAGCTCCACTTTCAGATTTTTGAGCTTAATTGGAGATTAGAGTCTCACAGACTTTCCTGCCTAAGCTGGCTCTGAACTGTCATCCTCAGATCTGAGCTTCCTGAGTAGCCAGGATTACAGATCTGAGCCACCAGCATCCGGCTTCCTGTCACCTTAACAGAGAACCAAGAAGAGATTGAAGTAAATATACTTTCCTTCCAAGAAAATGCAGAAGAAACTTCACCCCTTGCATCTAGTAGATCCTCAGTCAAGGCTTAAGAATGAATGAATGAATGGGATGACATTGTCCAAAAAAGAATATACTCATTACCTGATTTACGAAACTGTAACGCCTCTGTACATCACCTTTATAATAACAATTTTTTAAAAGAAGGAATTAATGTTCTAAAACACCATCAGGAATGTAACAGTGATATTCTATTGAGGTTGTAGATAGAAGGAAGTATTGCGTTCATTCCTCCTTAATCATACATATATGTCTATATGCATTTGAGGTTTGCATCCTATGACCCATGCAGATACAATAGCTTGTACTATGCATGCAGGAAGTAGTTTAACTCTCTCAAAATATTTGGATCTTCTATGGAAGATAAGAGATTTTAAAACAATGTGTTCCACTGCATTAAGTGGCAATTAATAATATGCAAATACCAACTATTCGGCTCCACCTTTGTGATTAGAAATGGAAGTTATTTTACCCATTGTATAGTATAAACTGAAAGTGGAGGGGGGGGATAGAAAAGAAAACATCTCCTGAAAGAACTTTCTCTTCCCAAAAGTTTTCCTAGTGTTATTTTTATAGCCGAGTGAGAGAGAATTTACAGGGAGCTAAAATCATTGAAGCTAATTAGTTGAATGGCCCTATTATTTATCCAGGGACACGTAGTACAATAATTGCTATTGCAGGTTTGAAGCATCTCAGGGATATTAATTCCAGAGCTTTCATGTCATCTCAGTACAGTAAAACTTCCTAATGGCACCCTGAAGGTGCATAATCTCATTTTAAAACTACTTTTTCTTATTTTTTTCTGAAGGAACTGGCAGAATCTCCTTCCATAAAAGCTGAAAAAGGAGAAGAACTCATAATATTTTCCTCATAAGGAAGCAGTTATATTTTCTTTTCTTTCTTCCTTTTTTTTTTTTTTTTTTTTACTGTGTGACCTTTCCTACCTCCTGATGAGGGGTTTGTTATGACATTTTATCAAAAGTTTATCTGAACTCTGCTCCTTTGCCTTGTCCTTAGTGGCTACCAAAGCTAGTAGGATCTCTTCATCTCCCAGAGGGAACTAGGAGAGGTGTGACGTGGGCTGGGGTCCCTTCCATGATCTTGTCGAAGAGGAGTCATTACAGAGCGCAGCAGGGTCCAGGTTAGGTAGAGGAAAATGTACTGGGCATCAATGTCTTAAAGAAGTCTCCTTGTAGCCATCCTAACCTACACCTAATTTGTGTTCCTTGGAGAAAACAACCACCATATACGGCATCTGTAAAATCACACCAAGAAATGCCACTTGTGTAATTTTAGAGGGAAATGAAGCCATTGCTCATAAAACCACTAGCACTGTCTTGAGTCAACAGTAGTGTGGGCTTTGGCAAACGTCCCACAGATCTCTCCGGAACACCACTGAATCTTTACATGTATCTCCTTCCTCCTCCCTCCCTCCCCTTGCTAGATCGTTATAGGCTTGCCTCAGCTTGAAGACACAAATACACACACATACACACCAAAACAAATAATGGTTCACCCAAAGCTTTAAGAACTATACTAAGTGTCCCATTGGACCCTAGGAGGTCAAGGAGACTTCCAGAAGCATTTCATCCATGCTTCAGCCTAAGGCCTTTCTTTCCTTTTTTTTTTTTTTTTTTGTCGGTCATGGGGCTTGAACTCTGGGCCTGGGCACTGTCCCTCAGTTCTTCAGCTCAAGGCGAGTGCTCTACCACTTGAGCTACAGCGCCACTTCCGGTTTTCTGGTGGTTTATTGGAGATAGGAGTCTCACAGTCTTTCCTGCCCAGGCTAGCTTTGAACCGCGATCCTCAGATCTCAGCCTCCTGAGTAGCTAGGATTACAGGCGTGAGCCACCAGCGCCCGGCTAAGGCCTTTCTTTTGTATTATTATAACTATTATTTTTTTGTGTGCCAGTACTGTGAACTCAGAGCCTCAGACTCTGGCCTAACTTTTTCACTCAAGCCTAGTGCTCTACCATTTGAACCACACCTTCAACTTTTGGCAGTTTACAAGTAACAGTCGCATGGATTTTTCTGCCTGGGCTGGCTTTGAACAGGAATGCTCAGATCTCAGGCTCCTGATTAACTAGGATTACTGATGTGGGCCACCAGCACCCAGTCTAAGATCTTTCTTTCTACTTCGGTCTTGCAAATCTGCAGAGAAAGATCCGTAGCCTCCCCCATAAAAAGGCTCAGATGGCTTACTGCCCGAACCCCGCCATACTTAGTTACCCCTCACCACAGTGCTCTGCGGGGGGGGGGGGGGGGGGGGGGGGGGGACGCAAGGACCACAGTAATGTGTTCCCACCAGGGACCAGGATGAAACCACTCAATCTGTGGTTTGAAAATCTAAGCAATAATTTGTATCCAGTTTTCAAAGTCTAAAAGCAAATCTAACTCTAACTGTCCTATCAAACTCAGAAGTTCTACAGCATTGATTTCAGCAATAAAGCAGCAGAGACCTCCAGGGGAGTCGAAGCAATTAGGAAAACTTGACTTAAGTACAGTATATAGATCAAAGTTCCTCCCTCATATTGCCTGTGGTTGCAAGCAACTGGATCTGTCCGTGGGCATGCGCCTGCGCATACCCTCCCCCGTTCTTCCACCCCCTCCCCACAGAATCTTAGAGCTTTTGACATTTGAATCATCATGGTATCTTAACTCTTTGGTTCATTTCTTTAAATTCCAGTACATTCAATGTAAAGTTTCTTGAATTCTCTCTATTCATTACATTCTGAAGTAGAATAAAATGGTATTCTGATATTTTCCTGGTATTTCTTCTCTTCAAGATTAAAAAATAAAGTAGATTTCCCCCCCCCCTCCCAAATCCATTGGCTTCCTTCCCAGATAAACCTGTAAATATAGACAGGAACAACGAATTCGTGGCTTGTTTCAAATTCAGGACCAAACAGTAAACACCGGGAAATCCTAGAGAGCAATTATGGGCTCTCTCTGGCAAAAAGCAGTCTCATCTTTAGCTGATTTTTGGTCTCAACAATTGCTGCTGAGTAGAACCACAAAAATAAACAAACAAAATAACTAGGATTAAAACCAAGGGCTCTGACGTATAACAACTTCATAAACCAGGCTGTTCATATCTCTCTCTTTCTTTCTCTCCTTCTCTCTTTCCCTCTCTCTCCCATCTTCTCCCTATCTCTTTCTCTCCATCTTTACCATATATTATTTACTCAGGAATCTGTACCAACCCTTTGGGGGCTGTTAGAATCTATTTTATAGTTTGTTGGCCACTGACCTGATAAGTCATAATGGTTCAGGAAGAATCATCATAGTTTTATCAGGTAAGAGCAGCTGCTACACAGGAGCAGTAAATTCTTACGCTTAAAATCTAAGCAGCTATTTCCCGCCCCCACCACCCCCCACCCCGAAGAAATCTTGAACAAATGCCTTGTGTGTACAATGAGAGATTATCTGCTCTTAGTTGGAATTTAGCGGTGCTGTCCAGGAATTAAAAATTAGTGAGTGTTCAGAGAAAGAAACAGAAAAACAGAATTTTGAAATCTGACAGTCCTGTTCCTATTGGACTTGAAACCCTCATAACTTTTCCGTGTGTGTGTGTGTGTGTGTGTGTGTGTGTGTGTGTGTGTGTGTGTGTTGTGTTTTGTCAGGGGATGGAGAGGTGACACAATGGAATTTCCAATACTTAATGACCTTTAGAAAATCCAAACACATAGAGAATTTCATGTTTTAATCAATTTTATAGCTAAATGCTTTGGAAAGCTATTATTTTGAAAAAGCCAAGAAAAATCCCAGGCAAATGTGTTCAATCACTAGGATGTCTATATCTTTTGCCCCCAAGATAGACTCTTCAAAGTCATTAAAGATAAATAAAATCAACAATTCATTTCCAGGCCAAAGCTCCTGAACACTGCCAGTGTGGTTTTCATTTGTTTGTTTGCTTGCTCCATTGCAATGTTTTCTTCCTTGTCCTTTTCAAGTTAGAAACTTATTGCAGCAAGGTTTTGCATAAAAAAAATGCTGACAGGCCCTTAACTAGAACAATGTGAGTGATGCCACTTTCACTTTAATTTAGCTTGATTTAAATGAAAAGAATGCAGACTAAGAGGGCCTGCATCAGAGGTGATTCTCTATGCTTGCTCTTAACCAACTGTCTTTGTAAGTGTTCATTAAGAAACTCCACTAGGCACGTTTCCTGCTGCAGAATAGATTTTAACGGAAGAAATAAAGCTGCAAAGATTCCGTTTTCACTTTGTTTCTCGTAAAGACAGTCAGGATCCAACATAAACAACAATTTACACCTCGCATTTATTCTGGAAATTACAGTATCATGCAGTTAACGCACACAGATAAATAATGTTTTATGGGGTGCTGTGGAGTCCTTTTAGGGTAGCGGATGTTTAACCGAATTAAAGGATTTTCTTTGAGAACTCAAAGCTCTCATTTGAGGCAGGTTTAAACAGTTAATATTATAGAACACAAGCACAGAGGATCTGGCTCAAATATATTTTTAATGCACAGCTATTTTATTTTCATGATTTCCCATTTTGGTTTTATTACCATTTGGTACCTTTCCGTTTAGACTAAGGTACTTGTCTCCCAGGTCCTCTCCCTCAGGACCTGGCTTGCTTTATGATGACATTTCTTAATCTGCTTTTTAATCCCCTTTCTATCTGCAGGTGCAGAGCTGTTAAGGATAGAACTGTAATTCCTGATAAATGGAGTTATAGAACAGAGATGATCAAATAAATTAAGAGTGATGATTTTAGATAAACAATACCAGATCCTGAAGTTGTTTGTTTGCTTGCTTGCTTGCTTGTTTTAGAGAAAGAACAGCCTGGCCGCAGGAAATCTCAAGCTACTCAGGAGGCTGAGAGCTGTGAATCATGGTTCAACACCAGCCAGGAGAGGAAACTCTGTAAGATTCTTATTTCTAATTAACCAATTTAAGAAAAACAAAATGGCAGGGCGGGGTAGGGGAAGTTGAGTTATGGTTCAAATGGTAGGGCATTACCTGGATCAGAAAAACCAAGCAAGAGTGTAAGGACTCAAGTTCAAG
Organism: Dipodomys spectabilis; assembly: GCF_019054845.1. Taxonomy (NCBI): domain Eukaryota; kingdom Metazoa; phylum Chordata; class Mammalia; order Rodentia; family Heteromyidae; genus Dipodomys; species Dipodomys spectabilis. The sequence continues at coordinate 14,897,074 of NW_024870695.1, read as the reverse complement.
CCCTATTACAGGAAGGAAGGAAAGAAGGAGGGAGGGAAGGAGGGAAGGAAGGAAGGAAGGAAGGAAGGAAAGAAGGAAGGAAGGAAGGAAGGAGAAAAATGGCAGTATGGAAGAACAATTTAAGGGAAATTAAAGTATCTCAAATCTTAAGAGATTATAAAGGTTTGGGGGCATCCCTACTATAAAACATGAAATTGGAGTTAGTAAAACCAGATGTAAAGAGCAGGGAAGAAAGGAAGGAAAGCCAGGAGAGATCTACACTGCAGCTCCGGCAGAGGGGAGGCAACACAGGATGCTGCAGGTAAAAAACCAGTGCACCAACCAGCAGGCCTTCGAAATGCCCTAAAGTGCTCTCTTCCCCTTCAGAGCTGTAACAAATCTGTGTCATTTTCAACAGATTGCTCCCTTTCCGTGTTGGCAGATCCTCCTTGCCTCTTCCTGTCTCCATTATGAGGCCTCTGTGCTCTCCCAGATAAGCAATATGTGTCAACAGCTATCAGCAAGCCATCATTTTTAGTCAAATTCAAATTGTGATCTTAAATATTACCTCCCAAATTCTATCTTTAAATATAACCTCGGGAAAGAATGATAAAGTGCTAATATCCCCGTTTCCTCCACATATTTTATAGGAGGTATGATCTTTCAATCCCGTGCTAAAGTGGTTGAGCTGTGGTGAAGGTTAAGTTGGCATTTCTATTGGAAATCACTGTTTAGGCTTTTGAAACTTGACCTTTTAAATCCTAATGAGGCCAAAGCTGAGAGAGTGAGGTCCAGTGAATGGATTCACTATACGGAAAAGGCCACCAACAGTGGGCCTGGGGGCCAGCCCACTAGTCTGATTGAACAACTTTCCTTTTGACAAGCTCGTATCTACTGGAGGATCTCAAGGCATTTATATGTATGTATGTGTGTATATATATATATATATATATATATATATATATGTATATATATATATATATATATATATTCTTATCTAAATCTAAAGAGTGTTAAGGTATGTTTCAGTTACACAATTTTTTTGGTGGCTAGGGGGGAAAGGCCCACTAAGAAGCCTTTTCCATTGGTAGAAATTCTATTTATTGTCCACTCAGAACACCACCACCTCCAGGCAGCCCTCTGGGATTGTATGAATCTAAGATGGTCTTTCTTCTCCGCTGAAGAATTCATGTGGCCCTCATCAGTTCTTTGGGATTGTGATTTGGATTGTCTTTTGGATTACATTGTACTGTTGTAATCACATAGATTACAAATTCAGTTTCTTACTCCTATAGGTTTTGTTGGTATGTTGGTTGGTTTTGTTTCAGGAAATACCGGGGGGTCAAATTAAAGACTTGTTAGGGAAACACCACTTGAGCTGTGGCCCTAGTGCTTTTCCCTTGGCCTTGTTTCTCAGAGAGGGACTCCGGCTCTGGCCCTGGGCTGACCTTGATCCTTCTATCTCTACCTCCAAGTAGCTAGGATTACAAGTATATGCCACTGTGCCAGGCTTTCCCCAGCAGTTTTTGTTGTTATTGTTTGGTTGGCTGGTTTTGGCGTTATTGACAGAGGGAGGAGAAAAAAGAAAAAGAAGACATAGGAATGGCAAGTCTCAGAGCAAAGGGGTAAGGAAGGGATGTGTTTGGAAAACATCTGCTAATCCAGCCTCAAAAAAGTTACTTGATTGTAGGGTGAAGATGCCCAAGGAAACTGAAGGTTTATCAGCCTCCAGATATCAGTCTGAAGGCTAATATTCAGCTTCATCGAAGTTTAAGAAGACAATGGATACCCTTCACTTTAGACACCATAAGAACAACTAGATTACCTAAGCCTTCCATTGTGTGTACAAGGTACAATGTACAGAGTCCTAACACTGTGCCAGGCTTTGTTCTAAGTGATTGACATATGTTAAGTGAGAAAGAGACTATCCTTGTAGCCATTTTATAGATGAGGACACTGAGGCACTGACAGGTTAAGTAACTTTCCCAAAGTCCCATAGCTATGAAGTATCAGAGCTGGGTTCCAAATCCATTTGTTAGGATTACTAGAGTAAAGTTAGTAGGGCTATCTTCATTTTTCTCTGTTCCAAGTCACACGGAGCCAGAAGTAGGCCATAATCCCCACTACTTGAGAGGCAGAAATAGGGAGGATCACAGTTCAAAGCCAGCCTGAACAAAAAGTGAGACATCTATCTCAATCAGTAAGCCAAGTGTAGCAACACACACCTGTGGTACCTGCTATAGGTAGGAAGATTGCTTTCCTAGGCTGACTCTGGGCAAAAACCAAAACCCAATCTAAAAAATAACTAAAGTTGGTAGTGTGGCTCATAGAATGCTTTCCTCACAAGCAAGTTCAAGGCCTGAGTTCCAACCCCAGGATTGTCAAAAAATAAAATAAATAAGCAAAAACATAGTCACACAGGGCTGGGTATGGTGTCTCAGATGCAAAATCCAAACTACTCAAGAGGTAGAGATCAGCAGGATCAGAGTTCAAGGTTAGCTCTTGCAAAAAGTAAGACCCCATCTCAACAAACACGTGAAACATGAGATGGCACACATCTGTAATCCCTGCTACAGAGAGGCCTAGGTAGGAAGATTGTAGTCTGAGGCTGACCTCATAGGTAAAACCTGTGATATCCTATGTGAAAAACAGACAAAGCAAAAAGGGTCGGAGGTGTGGTTCAAATGCTATTGTGACAAGTGAAAGACCCTGAGTTCAAATCCCAGTATGGAAAGAAGGAAAGAAGGAAGGAAGGAAGGAAGGAAGTCACATATGGAACTAATAATCATCATGTTAGCCAAAATAAATTAAATTCAGAAAGATAAAGTAAAATCTAGATTGTGTGTGTAGGGCTTGAACTCAGGGCCTGGGTACTGTCCCTGGCTTTTTCACTCAAGGCTAGCCATAGCTCCACTTCCAGCTTTTTTCACTGACTTATGGGAAGTAAGAGTCTCACAGACTTTTGTGCCCTGGCTGGCTTTCAAACTGTGATCTTCAGATCTCAGCCTCCTGAGTAGTTGGGATTACAGGTGTGAGCCACCAGCACCTACCAAATATATATTATATATATATAATATATATATTATATATATATTATATATGTGTATATATATACATATAATATATATATATGTATATATATGTGTATATATATATATATATACACATATATATACATATATATATAATTAGTCATGAAAGTAGAAGAAGAGTTATTTAAAAAGAGAGATGAGGGAGAGGGACTACAGAATTCGTAATTGGAGGTAAAATACATTATATACTTGTGTGAAAATGTCATAGTGAGACCTATTATTCTGTGCAATTAAAATATAATTAAAAAAAAAAACAATTCTTTTTAAAGTCAACAGTGAAATAAGACAATCTAGGCCAGTACTTTTTTTTTGGGGGGGGGGGGGGGGAGGGTCCACTCATGGGACCTGAACTCTGGGCCTGGGCACTGTCCCTCAGCTCTTCAGCTCTTCAGCTCAAGGTTAGCGCTCTACCACTTGAGCCACAGTGCCACTTCAGGCTTTTTTCTTTTTGCTTATATGGTGCTGAGGAATGGAACCCAGGACCTCATGCATGCAAGGCAAGCACTCTACCACTGAGCCACCTTCCCAGCCTGAGACCATCACTTTTATCCAAACCCTGATCAAGCAAAGGACTATTTATATAGCAGCTTGATGCCATCACTATTTTAAGAAGTTTTTATTAGAATATTTTGTTTTTGTTAGAATGTGATCATAAATATGATGCATTTTTTTATTTAATTTTATTTTTGTGTGCCGATACTAAGGCTTGAACTCAGGACCTGGAATCTGTTGCTGAACTTTCTCACTCAAGGCTAGCCATTTGAGCCACAGTTCCACTTCTAGCTTTTGGGTGGTTTAGTAGAGATAAGAGTCTCATGAACTTTCCTGCCCAAGCTAGGTTTGAACTCTGATCCTCAGATCTCAAGCTCCTGAGTAGCTAGGGTGACAGGCATGAGCTATCAGCACCTAGCTTTTTATTATTATTATTAATAATACTGTGTTTGTATGGGTTATTTTAAGTGAACATCCCTGACCTATTTTCCCTGAAAAGCCATCTTCTTCTAAATGAATCCTCTTACTTTATGCTAAGCAGTTTGGTAATTTCTTGATCTGGCCAAACCTCTTCCTTGAGGTTCTCAAGTCACATTTCATGTACACACGCGTGCACACACACACACTCACACACACTCACACACACATACACACCCCTGTACCATCAGCATAGTTTTCCTCCATCTTCCCCTTCTGTTTGCTGAAGAACCCCTTTACAGGAAGTAAACTTGCCTGGCACAACCCAGCTGGGAAGGAGGCTTGAGTGAGAGGGATTTATGACCTGCCAGGAAGATAAAGATAAAGATGAGGCTGACTGGTGGCTGTTAGCAAGGGGAGAAGGAAATGTTTATGACCCCATCTGCCAGCATTTCACCAGGATACAACTGCCTTTATGGCGTCAATCTCCCCTGTGACTTCCTTCCATTTGGGGAGTGATATCTTATTTCAAGTTGTTCCCACCCAACACATTGTTGTCCCCTTTGTTTGGGGCCCCGGGAGGAAGGAAGGGACTGTGACTGGAATGTGGGGATGGGGTGGTATTTATGGTTATGACTCAAGCTGGAGAAAGCCTTCGTGCGAGTTGATTGTATAGGTCCAGGAAGGCTGCTATGATCTTGCCATTTCCTGAACCAATCCCCACCCCGGAAACAGAGCCAGAGAGACGAACCATTGCCCTGCACTTTTCTAGCTACAGTGGTGGGAGTTTGATTACCTTGCTCACTGGGGAGAAAAATCACTTGGATTTTGTTCGTTCCTTGTTGGATTGATTGCCTTTGGCGTAACTTCTCTTTATTTTCCTTGTATTCAACGTTTGGCTTTGTGAAAGGACACTTAAGACCACTAAGGGCCGTGGCTCGAACTCAGGGCCTCATGCTCTGACTTAGCTTTTCCCACTTAAGGCTAGTGCTCTAACTACTTGAGTCACCCCTTTACCTCTGACTTTTTGCTGGTTAATTGGATTTAAGATTCTTCTAGACTATTCTGCCCCAGGGTTGGCTTTGAACTGGGATCCTCACATCTCAACCTCCTGGGTATGGAGGATTGCAGGCATGAAACTACTAGCACCCTGCTGAAGCAATCTCTTTCTTTCTACCAGCAAGAGTTGATGTTCCTCTATGAAGTAAATATTCTGAAATTGCCCAAGATATTCTCACCACCAAAGCCTGTGATTAGTATATATTAATGATATCCACTTCACTACCAAACAAGAATTATTCCTCCACTTTAGTTTGTTGTGCTTCTCCAGGCCCATTAGTACAGATTAAACCTTATATTAAATTATTCAAATAAACAGCACATTCTATGTCAATCAAGGACTTTCACTTCCAAGAGTATTTTGTGTGTGCGAGTGTGTGTGTCTGTGTCTGTGTGTGTGTGTGTGTGTGCAGCTATACATGATTATATTTAATATGGTCTTTTTTTTTTCCTCTTTAGAAAACCAGAATTGTCTTTCCCTGTGAGTACTCAGCTGAACTGTTTACCAGATTACATACATACACAGAAAAGTTCAAAATTGCAAAGAAAATGACTTTTCTGTTGCCGTGAGTTTCTCTGCTTTACAGTACGGAAAGTAGAACTTTTGTTTTAGGATAAATTAACCAATAATCGGTGCCTGTATCTATTTTAAAGTCTGCTTATTGTTTTCTCTGAAGAGATGGGGAGTAGGAAAGAGAGGGAAGAAAACATGGCCTGCTCCAGTATCCTTCCCCCCAGAGAATTCCACAGCAATGTTTTTTTGTTTTTTGTTTTCTTAAGTGGGACAGTGCTGTAGTTATAACCTTTGCATCTGGTTACTTAAAGACTGGAAGTTAACAATGGATGATGCTACATTTTACATCACAACCCAGGTGTACAGAGGCAATCTGCAAAAGGGAAATATTCTGGTGGTCATTAACATATTCTGGTAGCCACCTTTGAAAGATTAGAAATTTGAAAGATTAGAATTTACACTGAAATAAACCCTCCAAGGAACACGGAATATTATACTGTCAAGAACTGATTTTTGTTCAAATGTTGCTATAAAACATATTCTACTATTCTTTCCCCTGTACATATCCTTCCATCATCCAATCCAATGGCATTTATTCAATATGATTCAGGAGAACAGTTCTAAGTCTATTAGGAGAAAGCTTGTTTTACATGTAATTTTCCAAGACCTTCTTTTTTAAGTTACAGATTATCAGATGAGTTCCTATTTGCAAGGGTTCAGATCACACCATCAAATGGTTCAAGCCATGTAACCTCTTGTCTTAAGAGTTAAGTTAATGGTAGACAGCAAGGGAAGGGGTGACATTGTCCAAAAAGAAATGTACTCTTTACCTGGCTTATATAACTATAACTCTGTGCATCACCTTTGTAATAACACTATTTTTTAATAGGTAAGGGGCTGGGAATGTGGCTTAGTGGTAGAGTGCTTGCCTGGCATGCATGAAGCCCTGGGTTCTATGCCTCAGTATCATATAAACAGAAAAGGCTAGAAGTGGTACTGTAGCTCAAGTGGTAAAGCGCTAGCCTTGAGCAAAAAGAAGCTCAGGGACAGTGCCCAGGCCCTGAGTTCAAGCCCCTACACACACACACACACATACACACAATTAAACTGGCTTCCTAACCCCTTCCTTGCAGTGGTTAACTCCACTGAGAAGCTTTCTATCAGCAATAATAGCTTCAAGGTGGGAAATAAAAAATGGACAGTGTTTAAATTGTTAATGGGTTTCATGTTCTTGTCACTGTTGAGGGTTTGTTCCCTTTTATAAACTCATAGTTTTTGGTTGACATTGCTTTTATGCGAGCCCTCAGCCAGTTGGTGATGGCGTTGCTGTGTTAGACCATTACTGCCGGATTGTATTTGTAGTAAAGAAGGAGAATGGAGGCTGTAAATCTGCAACTGGAGATTTAGGACTCTGTTACTCTGCAGTTTAGGCCCATGTGCCGGGGAGTCCATTCTCCTCGGGCAGAATTATACCCTGCGAACATGCTTTTCCCAGACACTGATGGACGGCATTCATTCCCTGGGCTACCAAGGCACTTAATACGGCTAATTCAGTTAAAGAAGCCCGAGGGGTGAGGGGCTGAGCGGCTCTGCTGGAAGCCAGATGCCAGGCAGGTTAGACTGCTGCTGCTTTGCATCCTTCTCCTGTGATGCTTCCAGTAGAGGAAGTGACTGCAAAGGGGGCAGGGGGGGGGGAAGCTGGGAAATGCTTCTGTGGTGGTTGGACTGGGTCTCCCCTTCAAACAGGAAATGCTGCCTTCTCCACCCCTGCTACAAACCCCTATAGGGCTAAGTCCACTTATCAGGAATATTGAGGAAGCACATTCTTGGAGAATTCAGGATGTATCAAGAGTCTCCATACCTTGACAGCATGTTACAAAACTACCACCCAGATGTGGAGGCGCAGGGAAGTCTGTCCTGTAGGGATAGATAACCTAAAAATAGGAAAAGAAACTCCCAAGGTGGGTTTCTTTCCTCCCTTCCCTCCCACTTCCCCCAGTTGGTTTTAAATAGAAACCATTTAAAAGATAATGTCTTTCACGGCTGTGTTCAGAAATATTGGTGGAAGACATGCTACTAAATGTATTTTCTTTTTAACTTGCCTGATTGATTTTATATCATCTCAGCTGACAGATATATTCACGTGACAAGAATGTTGGAATATTTCTTTGCCTGGCAAAAGCCTTTAAGAATGGTTTGGGGGATATTTAGTTGTGCTTTATGGGGCTCCCCCCCACACACACCCCCCGAGAGCATGAGTGTTAAATCTAGACTCATCTGTGTGATCCACGCAGGGCATCTGGGATTGCTTTTGTGTGAACAGCAGCCCACATGCCCATGATTTAACCATCCAACTCCTGAGCCCTCCTTGGCCTATTAAGACTTCAGATGATCTGCTCATGAGCTGTCAGACCCAATGGAGCTTGAAGGCTACTGGAAAAGATCTAATTGTCATCATTATCCAGAACCTTCCATACCCCTCTTTCCTCTCAGTATGATCCTACCCACCTCCCAACCCACGCACAATAAACACATCCATACAGACAGTGGGCCCAGAGAAGAGCACCGTCCCTGGGGATTCATCAGTCCCCCCCCCCCATATTCCCCCCTCACCCGAAAATGTCCAGAGTTCATCCAGAGGGCAGGCCTGGCTCGCTCTTGACAGCCTGTTTGAAGAGCCCCATGTGTGTGGTGTTCCTGCATCGCTAGAGGCTAGTGATGACAAAGTAACCTTTGCACAAGACAGCCTCCCACCAAGAAACAGGGGCCCCTTTTGATCAGGGACCTGGAGTGATTAAAACACAAGAAATACCATTTTAATATATAAGGTAGAACTAATAGCAATAGCACTCTTCTGTCTCATGGCCGTACACACGTGCACCTGCACACACACACATATACATATACACACATATTAGATGGTAGAGCTGTTGTCTTTGAGGATGAAGAATTTTAAAGGCAATCTGATTTTGTCTCAGAGTACTCTAGGGGCTTGGGTCATTTAGGAGTCGCTTAAGGCTACCTTTGTGCTCTACCTGACCCGGGTCTCCAAAGGAAACCTTCATCCTGTGTACGAGTTCAGCAATATCCCTCTCCCAGTAATCTTGCCTGAAATGTGGACTTGGGGGATGGCAGCATTTGATGTTTTAACCCTTTGCAAGCAGAAGGGATAAACAATGCACGCTTCAAAGGATTAGGTCATCCTGGTGTCTCACTCATAATTCCACTGGAATTCCATTTTACAATAAACCATTTGGTTTCTGGACACATATTGCCCGTGACACTTTACCACATTCTCCTGATAGAACCTGAGGTTTTTGTTTTTTGTTGTTGGGGTTTAGGGGGGTAGAGGAGATGGGGTGGGTTGTGAAGGCTTCGATTCCTTGTCTTAACATGGGACAATTGTATTTCTACACTGGTTGTCACTTGTCTGTGCCCTGGGAGGGCAGTTCCTACAACTCTGGGCTCTACCGTTAGAATGGAGTTATATCCTGTCTTTACTACTTTTTGCCGTTTTCTTTTTTTTTTTTAAATCCTGAGTTGAGACTGAGTACATTACTCAAAGCTTGGCTTTTCCCTGAAGTCTGTTGTTTACAGACAGACATTCAGGTCCCTGGGGCTCACTCCCATAAAATCTTATTATCATATATTTCAAGGCATAAACTTCAGTTGTCAGCTCAGGAGCGCGGGTTTGAAAACCTTGGCTTGCTCTTGTTTTGTTTCTGCTTTATTCTGGTTTATTTTTCTTCTAGCTTTGACTTCTTCTCTCTCTCTCTCTCTCTCTCTCTCTCTTTCTGTTCCTTCTCTTCCTCCTCCTCCTCCTCCTCTTCTTCTTCTTTTTTCTTCTTCTTCTTCTTTTTCTTCTTCTTCCTCATCTTGAGCAATGCTTAATTCTAAGCTGGCTCACTCCTTATTCTACTAATTAGACAAGAAGTCCAGAGAGGCCATTATTAGATTCAGGGAATCTTTATCAGAGCCCATTATGGCCTTAAATACTGCACAAACATTATCCTAACTGAACACATGAACATTTCAGTCGATCTATCCTTGGTCCTTTAATATCTACCTCTGTTTGTACCTATGGAGTTACATTACAGATGAAGGAGGTCTTTAACAGCTTATTTTTCCTTTGTATTAATTTTCCTAGAGGCAATGATTCAAGTTCATTCCTTCTTTCTCTGCATCCCCTCCCAACTCTAATTACTGTTGGTGGGGGCGGGGGGAGTCTGAGGAGCCTGCTTTCCTTTCCCTTGATGGGGACATGTGTGAGCGTGCGTGTAAATGTCATATGTATTAATGTCACCAGTGAGGAGGATTCATGGTTGCCCCTCTCTCTCTCTTTCTCTCTCTCTTTCTCTCTTTCCCTCTCCCTCCCTCTCTCTCATTTCCTTTAAAGGGCTGGGAATTAGTGTATGGACCAATGGTCTTTTCTTTCAATGGAAGAATAATCCTGCATTATAATCTAGGTACTGCAAACGAAAGCCCCCCCCCTTTTTTCTATTTCATTCTTTTCTTAATTCACTGTCTAGTGAGTTTCTGATTGACTCACAGACCAATTAAAGTAAAATTTAATGGAAGAATAGATTAACTCCCTGAGGTTCCCCTACCATCCATCACATTTTTATAGCAGGAGCTGTGAGGAAACTCATAACTTCATGCTGTGAACGTGATAATAAAGAGGGCATGGAGAGGATTCCGATTTACGGCCAGGCTGATGTTTGCCAGGACAGAATTTACTGCCCAATCCCTTTTCCCTTTTTATTCAGGAGGAGGTCACTAGATCTGCCCTCGGCCTGGGTCTGGAGATACCAGAGGGCAGATTGTCAGGTCGAGAGTCTTTCCCTTTCATTGGGGTGGCAGGAGGAGGGAATGTAAATTCAGATAGATAGTGCATTCGATTCATTTCTGGCTTCAGGTAGGGGCTGGCACCCCAAGTGTTCATATTTTTAAAGAGTGAATGTGATTTGTTACTAAACACTAGCAGGAAATTTTAGAAGGCCAGATGTGTCTGGTTCTGAGTCACTGAGTCATTGGATAACTCCTTGTGTGTGTGTGTGTGTGTGTGTGTGTGTGTGTGTGTGTGTGTGTGTGTGTCTGTCTGTCTGTCTGTCTGTCTGTCTGTCTGTCTGTCTGTCTGTCCATCTCTCTATCTGTCTCTTTTCCTCCATTGCAACATTAATATTTTATCTCAGGGTCTCAAAGCACTTTGGAACATTATTTTAGTCTTTTTCACCCCCAGATAACTGAATGGCTGCCAAACATTTTGACAGTTCACTGTTTCTCTGATTCATCTTATCGATAAGGATGGCCAGGATCCCACTACAGCAATCATGTGACCAAGCACCATATCCAGGCTTAAGATTAATTGTCTAAACTTATTCAATTTTTTTCTACTTCCTGTAACAAAATTAATTTTTTGGCCTCAGATAGTTAAATTTCATTCCTTTCATGACTCTATTTGGTAGTCGTTTTGAAAAAAAATTATTCCCCTAGAACTTTAGTAAGATGGAATCAATATTTAAAATCCTATTTATCTGGTTGTCCTAGAAATTCAGAGTATGTCTGAACCAAACTCATTGTCTTCCTCTCTCTTCACTACCCCGCTCATCTTCATGTACACAAAATCTTAGATATGAGTTCATTCCCCCTCAAAGAGTTGTAAGTTAGAAGCGTGGAGGTGACCTTGGAGTCTCTCTTTCCTGCATACCCACCATCTCATTGCTTACTGAACCCACTACATCTGTCCATGCCTTTAATGTTTTCAGAAACCCATCCATTGTCTTGCCTTAGTTCAGGCTGTCCTCCTATTCTTTAAAGTCTGTGTGTGTGTGTGTGTGTCTGTGTGTGTGTGTGTGTGTGTGTGTGTGTGTGTGTGTGTGTCTGTGTGTCTGTGTGCGCCAGTCCTGGGGTTTTAACTCAGGGCCTGGGCACTGTCCCTGAGCTTCTTCTGCTCAAGGCTAGCACTCTACCCCTTGAGCCACAGCACTACTTCTGGCTTTTTCCAAAACTGAATTTTTTTTGGGGGGGTGGGGTGGTCGCGGGGCTTGAACTCTGGGCTTGGGCGCTATCCCTCAGCTCTTCAGCTCAAGGCGAACGCTCTATGGCTTGAGCCACAGCACCACATCCTCTTTAAAGTCTTATGAGCAGTGTCCCCTTGGTCACCCAATCTTCACACTCAACCTCCTCCAGTTCATCCTCAATGCTCATAAAATAATAATCCCTCTAGGGGCTGAGAAGGTGACTCAGTGGTAGAGCACTTGCCTTGCATACTCGAGGCCCTGGGTTCGATTCTTCAGCACCACATAAGCAAAAAGAAAAAAGCCGGAAGTGACATTATGGCTCAAGTGGTAGAGCGCTAGCCTTGAGCTGAAGAGCTGAGGGACAGTGTCCAGGCCCAGAGTTCAGGCCCCACGACCGGACCCCCCAGAAAAAAAATAATCCCTCTAAAGTAAAATCTTCATCATTTTACTATTTAAAATACATAAATGACCTTTATTGTTTGCCATATGAATTTCAATGGTGTGTCATTGCTTATTAATCCTTTGTATGTGGCAGAGCTCCATAACTTAGAGAGAGAGAGAGACAGAGAGGTATTGGGGCTTGAACGTAGTGCCTGGGCACTGTCCCTTAGCTTTTTCACTCAAGGCTTATGCTCTACCACTTGAATCATAGCTCCACTTGGGCTGTTTAGTAGTACACTAAAGATATGAGTATCATAGCCTTCTCTGTGCATGGCTTCGAACCACAATCTGCAGAGCTAAACTTTCTAAGTAGTTAGGCTTACCAGTAAGAGCCACCGGAGACAGCCACACTTTTTTTTTTCTTTTTTGAGACAGAGCCTTGCTATGTAATCTACACTGGCCTCAAATCAAATCATAATCCTCCTGTTTCATTGTCTAAATACTTGGGCCTGGGTGCTGTCCCTGAGCTTCTTTTGCCTAACCACTCTACCACTTGAGCCACAGCTTTACTCCTGGCCTTTTGGTGGTTAATTGGAGATGTGTCTTGGACTTTCCTGACTGAGCTGGCTTTGAACAGCAATTTTCAGATCTCAGCTTCCTGAGTAGCTAGGATTATAGATGTGAGCAACCAAATACCTTCTAACACCTAAGATGGAACTGATGCTGGCCTCAGAGTTAGAAAAAATTGGATCTCAAGTCCACCTAGTTGAATGATCATAGGTGAGTTGCTTATCCTGACTAAATTCAAGTTCTCTTACCTGTAAAATAGACATAGTGCTTATAGTATCTGCCTCTTAGTGTTGACAATTGTGTGGTATCATGCAAACACAGTGCCCTGTCCTGTGCACGGCACACAGTAAGCACTTCACAGTGTTAGCTATTGCTGTGAAGACCTCCTGGAATCCTCTGAATTGCTCACTTACAAGCACCTCAGTGTACAGACACGCCAAATGATTTATCTATTGTAAAAAAGTATTCTTTGAGCCGGGTGCCAGTGGCTCATGCCTATAATCCTAGCTACTGAGGAGGCTGAGATCTGAGGATCACAGTTGGAAGCCAGCCCAGGCTCTTATCTCCAATAAAACACTCAGAAAAAGCCAGAAGTGGTGCTATAGCTTTGAGCTCAAAGAGGCTCAGGGACAGCGCCCAGGCCCTGAGTTCAAGCCCCAGGACCAGCAATTTTTTTTAATTTAAAAAACTATATGTATGTGGATGCCTTAGTGAATGCTTTCTCTTGAAATCTTGGCAAATTTCATTCTTCCTCTTCGTTCAAGATTCAGTTCAAACATCATAGTCTCGGTGAGTGTCCTCTCTCCATTGGCAAATGACTTTCCTTGGCCTCAGCATTCTGGAGATTGCCAGGTACTATAAACATCTCCACTTGGTTTAAGCACTTAAATAGACTCACATTACAGACAAATGTATATTGGGATGCTGATCCTTTTTATTCATTAATGCAATGAATCTTTATTGGGAACCCACAGTCATGCGAAAGTCCCAGCATCATGTACATTCTAATGTTAGCAACAACATCCAAGATTTTGGAACAATTACTCTCCTCTGTGCTTCCAAATAACTTGGCAGAAGCCTTAACATAAATGACAAATTTGTATCACAACTATTAGTCTCCATTCTGTTCCCTCTCCCTCGAGTCTGAGTTCTTTGTGGGCCAGTCATCTTTGTCTTCCTATCTATCATTTTGAAGGTTTTAGTGTATGTTTTATGATAAGCAAAGACATATCAGAAAACATTCTGAACTTTAAAAAGCTTCATGTTGCCTATGTACACAGAGTATTGCTGTCCCTTGACTTTGTAAATATTCCATCATCCTATGCCAGTGGAGCTGTTAAAAAAATAACCCTAGCTACCCAGGAGGCTGAGGTCTGAGGATCCTGATTTGAAGCCAGCCCAGTCAGAAAAGTCCACGAGACTCTTATTTCCAATTAACCAGCTGGGGGCGGCAGGGGGAGGGAGGGAAGGAGGGGATCCGAAAGTAGACCTGTGACACAGGTGGTAGAGTGCTAGCTTTGAGTGAAAAGAGTGGGAAGCCCTGAGTTTCAAGGTTCAGTGTGGTCCCTAAGCTACATATCATACTATCATTGTAAAGAGAGATTGTTGAGTATTTTCAGATGTGTTTAACTACAGAGTAAATGAGGAGCAAGAGGTATGATTGCTGATCCAAGCACTGGCAAGGGCTTGTCTCTAAGTGATGTTATACTGTAGGTAGAGTAGATGCATATAGTTGCTAATGATGGCTGTTGGCACCATGAGGTGAACATATTCCCCAACGTCTTCAGTTTTGCTGGTCTCCTTAAAAGCTGTGTTTCATGGAGAATGAAGCATCTCTCAGGTCTTGGAGTATGTGGCAGCATCTTGGAGTACGTGGGGCCGTCTGTTCATCACCTTTACCTTCGGGCAGGTTGTCATGACAGCACTTTGCATTGCAGAGTTTTGTTTGTCAGTCATCTCACTTTGTGGGCTGCCACTAAATGGAGTGTGTGTGCAACACACATGGACTCCCTGGAGGAATGAAGGCTAACTCCAAAGTTACATGGCAAGTTGGGGCAATTTGTCACTTTATGGGCCTTCAGCTGTCAGAATGTTTAATGCTCCCTAGTCACTTATGATGCGATGCTAAGGATATACATCTTTGTTTATTTCCTGCTTTATCCTGGTCTTCAGCTCATTTGCTGCTCATTCATTGTGTGGGTGTGGGTGTATGTGTGGGTGTGTGCACATGCCTGCGTGCCAGTACTGGAGCTTGAACTCACTTAGCTTTTCCACTTGACCCTGGCACTCTACTACTTGAACTATCCCTCCATTTCCGCTATTTTACTGTTTCATTGGAAATAAGAGTCTCACAGACTTTTATGCCTGAACTAGTTTCAAACAATGATTCTCAGACCTCAGCCCCTTGGGTAGCTAGGATTTCAGGCATGAGCCATGGCCCAGCACTTGGCTCATTGCTTTTAATATACCAATAATCTCAGTCACATACACACACAGCTTTTCACATCTCTTTTTGTTTCCACATATGTTCCTTTGTTCTTAGAAAACTCCTATGAATCCACTAAAACCCTTCTTCTTTCTCTCCTCTATGAAGCCTTCACACACACACACACACACACACACACGCATACAAGGAATAGTCTTGAACATGCCAGGAACTGTTTAATACTTTAACCAATCTTCCTATACCTAACCCCCACAAAGCATAGGTTTTATCCCTCACATCAAAACATAATAGCAGAGTCTTTAACTCTCATTTCCTTTATGGGGAACAGGAAATGTTTCTTTCTTTCTCTCTAATTTACACTAAAATAGACTCTTGTTAAAACTTTTTTTTTAAAAAAGCAACATAAAAGCTAGAAATAATTTACATATGTTCTCCCAAAGTATTATGGCAAGTAATGAAAATATTCAGGGTTTAAACCTGCATCCATACAATTTCAAAGGCTTTATTCTGTCATTCCATACCATGCTCCACCTCCTTTTCTGTTTTATATTAATGTATACTTCTAGAATTTTGCTTTCACTGCATCAGATTCTGTTGAATTATTTCCTTGTCCAGAAAATATAAATCCTTGAAAATAGAATTTACGCCTTGAGAATCTTGGTACGCCAGGGTTTTCAGACACGACGTACATGACATCCGACAGATGCTGAATACAGGCTTATATGATTCAGTTGGGTCCAGCAAAGACTGAGTTGAGCTGGGCACTGGAAGCTTACACCTGTAATCCTAGCTAAGCAGGAAGATGAGATCTAAGGATCATGGTTTGAAGCCAGCACTTGCAGACAAATCCACTCTACTCTTATCTTCAATTAACTAGCCAAAAAAAAAAAAGCCAAAAGTAGAGCTGTGGCCCAAGTGGTAGAACACCAGCCTTGAGTGAAAAAGCTGAAGAACAGTGCTCAAGCCCTGAGTTCAAGCCCTACTATACACACACAAAACACACACACACACACACACACACACACACACATACATTTTAAAAAATTGAATTGAACTGTACATGCTATTTCTTGACTCTTAGAACTTTGCGTTACTGGTATTGTACTTGCCTCTGGGTGTCTTTTCCCTCCTGCCAGGTGACACATGGCTTTAGCTGTCTTCACAGTTGACCTTTTCTAGCTCTGTGCCAACTTCATCCTACACCATCACCCATCTTCCCAAGAATGGGACAGTCTTAAGCATCTCTAAGTTCCTAGAGAACTGCTTTCTATCTCCTGTATTTATTGCAGTCAGTGGAGTATCCTCGGTCTTTTAGGAATAATTAAAATAGTCTGTGACTCTAATTAAAGTAGTCTGGATATTTTAAAGAAACCTATATATAAGAGCAAGCTGAGTGCTGACATCCAGTTAATTGTGCTATTTTTAGTAGAGACAGCAGCATGGCACCGATGCCTTTTTAAATCTTCATATCTGGAGATACACTGTTAACCAGCGTCTTGGGCTCTGAGGAGGAAAGGCATTAAAACATAAATAAATAAAGCTGTTGCGAAGACTTAGAAAATTATCTAAATGCACTTGAATAAGAAGTTATGTGTTAGGAAATTGCCAGCGTTAGAGATGAATGCCCTTTTCGCTTTTCACTGCCCCAAATCACACAAGCAAATGACTTGAACTCTTCTTGTCACAAAAGGATGAGTGCACCAGTGACAAATAGTCAGACTTGCATTTTTTGGCCACTGTTTTGCTCATATTTTATGAGCAAAATGTTGTAGGAATTTGATCTGTTCAAATTACGAACTATTCTTTTTCCTTTTTTTCTTTTTTTTGCCAGTTGTGGGGCTTGAACTCTGGGCCTGGGCGCTGTCTGTGAACTCTTTTTGCTCAAGGCTAGCCCCCTACCACTTAAGCCACAGCACCACTTTCAGTTTTCTGGTGGTTACTTGGAGATCAGAGTCTCACGAATTTTCTTGCCTGGGCTGGCTTTGAACCATGATCCTCAGATCTCAGCCTTCTGAGTAACTAGGATTATAGGAATGAGCCATTAGTGCCCAGTTAGGAACTATTCTTATTTTCCCTTCTGAATGTATCCTCTTCCTTCTACACCCTATTTCCAAACCTAAGTCAAATAGGAAAGACACAAGCCACCAAACCACTCATTTCAATACTGCCACCCTTCCCTTCTTTTCCAACATAGAGAGTTATCACCATTTCCATTTTTTGTTTTGTTTTGTTTTGGTGTGTGTGCTGCTTCTGGGGCTTGAACTCAGGGCCTCACACTCTTGCTTAGCTTTTTCTG
This sequence comes from Dipodomys spectabilis, assembly GCF_019054845.1. Lineage (NCBI taxonomy): Eukaryota > Metazoa > Chordata > Mammalia > Rodentia > Heteromyidae > Dipodomys > Dipodomys spectabilis. The sequence goes on along the minus strand of NW_024870695.1, from coordinate 14,879,808 downwards.
GGTAAGAATGATACCACTTGAGCCACCTCCACTCCCAGCTTTTCGGTGGTTAATTGGAGGATAGAGTCTCTTGGATTTGTCTGCCCAGGCTGGCTCTGAACCATGATCATCAGCTCTCAGCATCCTGAGGTACTAGGATTATGAGCATGAGACACCAGCATCCAGCACTATTTCTTCTTAATATCCTCCCTTGTCTCAATCCCAGTTGAGCATAAAACTCCATTGCCAAGTAACATCACTTTATTTCTCCTAGCCAAAATTGGGGAGTGGGCGTTGTTTGTGTCCTTTTGTTTGTAGGTTGTGGGACTTGAACTCAGGGCGTAGGCATTGTCCCTCTACCAGTTTGAGCCACAGCTCCATTTCCAGTTTTCTAGTGGTTAATTGGAGGTAAGAGTCATGGACTTTCTTGCCTGGTCTGGCTTTGAACCATGATCCTCAGATCTCCTGAGTAGCTAGGACGACAGGCATGTGCCACTGGCACACAGCCAATACAAAGGATTTTAAAATGCTTACTATGATCAGAAGTGGCAAAACCCATCTTTGGAGCAAGGCAGCACAATGACTTATACAAGAACACAATGATGGTTGTGACATCCACTAGGAATTCTGCTTTAGCTCATCTGAGAAGCTTAGAAAAAGGGGATCAAGCCAGCACTATGAGCCGGTGGCTCATAACCTGTAATGCTTACTATTCAGGAGGCTGAGATCTGAGCATTGTAGTTCAAAGCCATCCTGGAAAGGAAAGTCCCTGAGACTCTTTATCTCCAATTAATCACCAAAAACTCAAAAGTAGGGCTGTGTCTCAGCTGGTAGAGCTCCAGCCTTGATGAAAAAGCTAAGGGACAGTGCCTATGGCCTGCATTCAAGCCCCAGTACTAGCACAAAAAGGTGAGGTGGGGGGACAGGGGCAATCAGGAAAAGGGAAATTCTTTGGAAAGCGTAAAAACTGTTGGTCGGGTTTTGTGGGTTGAAGTTCCAGAGTTAATCATTATTCTGTGGAATCCTGAATGATGCTGCCTGTAGCTTTTCTATGCAGGCCACATCCCCATGAGAGTCCTACCAATGGTCTTTTGTCAGGCACTATCCACAGTATTGAGCCAACCTGAGCACCCTATTATTAATCCTTTTCTCCCAGTGACATGACAGCGATCGATGTCTGAACAAGCTATTGAAACTGTAGCAATCAAGCGGACTCCAGTTAATCCAACGGGATATTACTCAGAGCCTATGGGAAGGGCACAAAATGTTTTCTGACTCCATACTGGTCCTCTGCCCATCTGCTTTACACTGCCATAATGGGGAGAAAGGTTGACATTTCCCCAAGCCTCCACAATACACAATGGCACCCTCACCGATGACTCGAACACATTCATAACACTTTCACAGCCATCTGCTACTTCTGTAAATATATAAGCTTTGATCACTATATAAATATTTGTGCCTATGTCAATGTAAAGCAAGGCTATTTGAAACCTTTTTGTTGTAAAGTACCCACCTGGTGGTTTTAGGACTCACAGAAATCAATCATCTCTTACAAAGAGTATAAATACAGAACCTCAGACTAACACATTCCCTGTCTCTTATTTCAAGTGGAAGGAAATATCTGAAGGAAGTACCTTCCCCCCCCATCTTGGCTGTGTATACACATTTTGGGATCCCATACCCACAGATTATGATTCAGTTCCCCAGGGATGACACCCAAGAGTCTGATTTCTTTTTTTCTTTTTTCTTTTTTTTTTAGTTCCAAGGGGCTGGCCAAGAATGGTCAGCTTTCAGGCAATATTCCAAGGTTCTTGAAAGCTTGCTAAGAGGCATCTAAGTGGTTTATAGAGTAGAACAAAAAGGGACCAGAGTAAGAACACCAGGAAGGATCTGCTCCTGTTTTGCTAACAAACATTATCACTTTTGGCCACAACTTAGCGTGTTAATTTAATTTCTCCAACTGTAAAATCTGTATCAGTAATTCTGTCTTTTTTTTTCTTTTTTAATCACCAAGAGAAATACTTGAGAAAATCAACTAAAAGGAAGAAAAGTTTTGTTTGAGCTCTTGGTTTCAAAGGTTCATTCAGTCCAAAGCTCACACATTCTAGGGCAAAGTTTTTGTCTCAATTTTTTTTTTTTAATGCAGGACATTTTTTTAAAAGGCATGTAAATTTCCAATGACTTCAAACAGAAATTTACTCTGCCCAGGCTAGCTTCAAACAGTGATCCTCAACTCTCAGCCGCCTGACTAGCTAGGATTATAGGCGTGAGCCACTGGTGGCTCTATTCTATTGTATATGTTTGTCTACTGAACACTTGGGATCTTACCAGAGTCATATATGCTTAGTCCTTCATAAAACAAAGAGATGATCATCTTATTTGTGTATACCTTTTTTGTCCTGAGTGGTGACTCATCAAATTATTTTTTACCGGGAACAATCTTCCTTCTCCCCATCCAACAGTTCTGGAGGAATCTGCAGAAAGAAACTTTCAAGTTCAAGACAAAGCAAAGCCTTTGTCATGCCCTAACCTGGCACTGATAGAAAGAGGCATCCTGGAAGACACTTGAAGCAGACAGCCAGTTCTAAGAAACAGGTTACAACTAGAAAATTGTCTGGTTTATTAGTTTTAATTGAATGAATCTTGTTCCTGTAAAAAATAAAACAGTACAGTACATATTCCAGGAACTTGCATCTTTTTTTAGTCCTAGAGCAGACAGCTCAGTCAGTCTTGGCCAATATGCCTGACCTGAATTCTGACCCAAAGGGGCATGTTGAAAAGTGTGGATTTTTCAGTTCAAGGTCTGAGCCTGGATGCTCTACCCTTCCCATACACTGTCAACAAGGAGGTGGACCTTAAAAATTCAGTCTACGATGTGTGCACTTTCCACCAAATCTGGACCAAGCCCAAGCTTTGCCTCTCAGAGCTCACCACCCAAGCACAAGATGAGAAATGGCCTTTGGTCATCAGCACTTGGTTTGGGCTAGCTCGGAGGTGAAAAAGCTGCTATTGAATTTCATGAATCTGAAGACCAGTGTTTAGGTTAAAATGTCTTCCTGCTGTTTTCATTAGGGAACACCAGGCCAAAAAAAATTTATTTATATATATATATATATATATATTTATATGTATATATATATATATATATATATAAAATATCTCAAGATGAAAACAAGAAAATGGTGATTATCTGAGCCTGTGAGAGAAAACAAAAAATCTGTAAATGTTTTATGATGCCAAAGATTCATCCATCTCTCTAGAGGACTGACAGGCCTCTTCCTCTTGTTTCCCCAGTCTGTGTCCTAAGAATAAAAACAAACAAATGCAATATTCATAGGGAAACTTCAGAGCCAAGGACTGGTGGTATATACCTGTTATTCTAGCTACTCAGGAGGTTGACATAGGAGGACTGCAGTTCAAAGTCAGACCAGACAAGAAAGTCTGTGACTCAATTAACCAGCAAAAGGCTTAAAGTGGAACTTTGACTCAAGTGATAGAGCACCAACCTTGAGTAAATAAAGGTAAGGTACAGCACCCAGGCCCTGAGTTTGAGCTCCAGGATCAGCATGAAAGAGACAGATAGAGAGACAGACAGATAGTGGGAGAGAAGAAGGAAGGAGAAAAGGAGAGAAGGAAGAAAGGAAGGAAGGAGATGAAGGAAGGGAAGGAGGAGGGAAGGAAGGAAGGAAAGGAAGGAAGGAAGAAAGGAACTTCAGATCCTTAAACTACAAAGAGTTGTCCTCATTTTCTGGATGCCCACAGCAAGCTGACAATGTATGAAGTATTGGATATAAAGGGAATAAGATCCAGATGAGAACATAACTCCAGACACATAAGTAATTCTAGGTGTGAGAGCAGTACCCATAAGAAGCACCCCAAGAGCCCCCTGTGAGCTGTCTAGCAGTTCAAACTGCCTGGGGACTCGCCCTCCTGCCTGGAGCCGGCCTTGGGCCAACAAACCACTGCACCCCATGATGAACCCCTGCACTGGCCTCTCCCAAAACCCACATTCTGTTCCCTGATGCTCCCTCTAGTTTTCGAAAATGCCAGACGTCTGACCTGACACCTCAGCCAGTAAGCTAAAAGGTCTGACTATGAGCCAACAACTCTCTGTGTCACTTGGACAAGATATTTAATCTCTCTTTGCCTCAGTTTCTTCATGTATAAACTGAAAGAGTTTCTACCTCATAGGGCCAGTATGAGACCTTGATATGTTGATAGACACAAAGCAGGTAGAAGAGCAACTAGTAGAGGAATGAAATCCATCCGTGTCTGCCTTACTATTTTTCCAATGTTAGCACAATACCTAATTCAAGGCTTCAATTATGGCTACTTTTTCTGTGGCATGCTTTGAAAAATCTAACCCAGTCCTAATGCAGTAGCTGAAGGATGCTCCAAAAGCAGAAGCCAACCTATAGCAGCGTCCATGATGAGCTCTGGCCAGATGTCAGAAAGCATTTAGGGCTCTTCAGTTGTCAGTGCTCTCGATGGAAGGTTTATTAACAGCACACGTGCAGCATCAGTCTTTCAGCTGGGTACAATACACAAGTGGAAAAAAATTCAAAAGTACTTTAGAAGCAGGTTAGAAAGACCTCTCATATTCTGTTTCCATCTCTCTTTTCTTTTTCTCCCTATCTCTTGTACACGCATGCACGCGCGCGCGCACACACACACACACACACACACACTTCCTGCAATCATAATAATGTTTTAAATCTAGGTACTAAATATGGGTTGTGATGTCTGTTACTTTTTTATGTCAGTCCTGGGCTTGGACTCAGGGCCCTAGTTGAATCTGTCCCTGTCCCTGAGCTCTTTTATGCTCAAGGCTAGTGCTCTACCACTTTGAGCCATAACACTACTTCCAGTTTTCTGGTAAGAGTCTCACAGACTTTCCTATCCTGGCTGGCTTTGAACCACAATTCTCAGATCTCAGCCTTCTGAGTAGCTAAGATTACAGGCATGAGCACCAGTGCCCAGCTAACCTTGAGCTCTTGTTTGGCTTTTTTTCCCCCCTCAAAGCTGGTTCTCTACCATTTGAACTGTACCTCCACTTCTGGCTGCTTATTAGTTAATTGGAGATAAGAGTTTTTCATAGATTTTTCTGGATGTGCTAACTTTGAACCTCTGTCTACAGATCTCAGCTTCCTGAAGAGATAGGATTACAGATGTGAGCCACCAGCTCCCAGCTCTGCTACTTATTCATGACAGCTTGTACATAGAGACATATTTTCAAATGAATGAGTGAATCTGTAACGCTCATATCCTGGTTTAATCAGCATTTCTATAGTACTTACTGTGTGTCGTGAGCTGCTTAAGCACTATCCAGACAGTAAATCATTTTATTCTGACACCAATCTTTTAAGGAACATGTCACTGCTATCCCACCTTACCGATGAGAAAACAGACACAGAGATGTTTTGCAATCAAGCCTCACAGGTAGTTAAATCTGGAACTTAGATTCAGATTAGGCCACTTAGCTCTATAGTCATTAGCATTCCCTTCTAAGCAATATACTTCCTTCCAAATCCTACAAGGAAAACATAAACAAATTACTCTTTGAGGCTATGTTCTTGAGACTCCTTTCCACAAGTCCCCATTTCCAAAGTTCCGATACTCTGTAATCTATAAAATTCTAAAATTCTTAACACAGTGTTAAGTCATTAGTGGCTATGATGTTGTATACAATTTAGATTTTTTTCTTGCCAGTCTCAGGGCTTGAACTCAGAGCCTGAATGCTGTCCCTGAGCTTCTTTTGCTCAAGGATAATGCACTACCACTTGAGCCTCAGTTCCATTTGCAGCTTTTTCCTCCCCTATAGTTTAGTAGAAATAAGAGTCTCAGGGGCTTTCTTTTTTGATCTGGCTTCAAACTGTGATCCTCGGATCTCAAGCTCCTGAGTAGCTAGGATTACAGCTGTCTCCCTGGACAGGAAAATCCAGGAGACTCTTGTCTCCAATTAACTACCAAAAAGCCAGAGTGGAGATGCTGCTCAAAGTGGTAAATCAGTAGCCTTGAGCACAAATGCTTAAGGACAGTACCCACACCCTGAGTTCAAGCCCCAGGACTGGTGCGTGTGCACGCGCGCGCACACACACACACACACACACACACACACACACACACACTCACAAAAATTAACCCATTCTAGAATCCCAAACAGTGTCAATAGTTAAAACTAGAGAGGAAGCCAAGGGCAGGTCAAGAGAAAGGCATATTGAAAAGAGAGGCAAGACGGGGATGCAAACAAACCAAAGGGAAGGAGTTAGCAAGAAGGCATCAGAATTGCCACACATGCCCATTTTAACCCGCAAATGCTCCAGAACATCTCAGAGTTGGTGTGAGCTGTTCTTTCCTCCTAAAATACATCCATTCCCTTTTCAAATGGTGAACATTGAGTTTACCATGCAAATTGGACAGATTTTTTTCCAAGGATGTCAAAAAAACACCAGAATCAACATTCATGTCCTCTTTATCAAAAAATAAAAATAAAAAGGCAATTGGGCCTAGGAAGGTGCTTGCCTCCCATGGCTGAGGCCCGCATAAACAGAAAAAGCTGGAAGTGGCACTGTGGCTCAAGTGGAGAGCGCTACCTTGAGCTGAAGAGCTGAGGGACAGCGCCCAGGCCCAGAGTTCAAGCCCCATGGCCAAAAAAAAAAAAAAAAAAAGTAGGCAAGATGATGAGCTACTGCAACTCATCTAAGTGATCTATGCACAGTGAGCATCTTAGTATCTTAATTTATCTGCCAGTGAAGACTGGAGGACGGAGACAATTCAGCTGGGAATTGAACCTGTGGTTCCAGGAAGTCTAGATATTTCAAACCTCATACTTAGTCCATTAAGATATTTCCTCCAAGAACATAATGTAGTTAAAGTAGACTTAGATATCTTTAGTACAGAGAGTGGATTTTATTTCCACTTTGGGAATTTCTGATCCATAGTAGGGAGAACTATAGATGAAACTTACCTACAGCCGTGCCTATAGAATAATGCATATATGTCAACGTACAATGTCACTTGCCTGATTTATGGTTAAGACGAGAAAACCCATCTTGAAGGAAGAAGAGATTATGGATGCATTTGTTAAATGGGGGCTTCCTACATAACCCCTTTTCTCTTAGGCCTCCTAAAGACCTTCTCTTGCCTGTCTGGCAATAAACTAGAATAAACTATCCTTACCCAGAGAATTTGAAAGGAAACTGCACACATCTGTCAGGTGAGTTGGCTTCTTTGGGGGACATTCGGGGAACATCCCATACCATGACAGCCTGTCAACCACAGGGAATGTTTACTAATAAGCCTCGCCATTAGGTTGGGTGGGTGATGGATGAGCAGGGCTCCCCCGCCCTGGCCTGGCATGTGGAGAGACACTCACTGACCAGCAGCAGCTGTTGTACTCGCTGCCTTGTTAAAGGGTCTCACCAAGTGACATCCGCTATACATCACCCTGGCTGATACCTTTGATTATTTGGACAGCTCCTGGCATGATGAATCGCTGGGATTGATCTGTCTTTTTTCTCGCATCTCCCCACCAGTGGTCTCTACCCATCTCTCTCTGAACTCTTCATCCTTAAGTCAAGGGCCCTTATTATTGCTCTTTTCAACTGTGCACACCCTCTGTCTCTGCCTTCTGCTATTTAAAGGACCTTCTCATTTCAGGGTTCATAATGAGAGACTGGAGGAGGCTGAGGAAATAAGTACATAGTCGTTAGAACAGACAAGCAAGGGAAATAGCAGCTGCTCTCTGTCTCACTCTGTCTGTCTGTCTCTCTCTCTCTCTCTTTCTCTTTCTCTCTCTCTTTCTCAGCAGGGAAAACAAGGGGGAAAAAGCTTTCTTCCATGGGCATCCAGAGCTCAGTAGCTTTCATGACTAAGGTCATGGGCCCTCCACGTAGTCCATGTGGTACAAATTAAATTTGAATGCTGTGGGTTACCTGAACAATGGCTTCTATTTATAAGACTTCCTTTTCTTCCATTGCACACCATATCTCAAGCATCCGCATATTTCTGTAAAAGAAGTTTTATCATCTTGATTTCACAGAGGGGAGGGGAAAAATGAGCACAGAGGGACGATATACCTGAATCTACTTGATAAATACATGTGCAACCAAATCAATAACAGGAACTAAAATCTCTGGCTCCCTAGCTTTACTCAGTCCTTCAGTTCATTGGTTTACAAAACGTGTATGAAGTGCCTACTGTATGCGCCCAGAGCTGAGGCTACAGAGGGCCTCTCTGTAGGTGTTATATGTGTAGAGCTGTTAACTCATTCAGAACCATTTATCTTTAAATTCCTGAAAGGGAAGCTATTTGAAATATACTTGTTTGCTGTAGGCAATTTGTATGCATGGATCAGACTCACAAAATCATTGCACTTTCCTATTAATTAACCACAGGCTGTAAAAGATTGTTCTTCACTACTAAATGATAGATTCCTAAGCACTGGTAGCTCATGCCTGCAATCCTAACAACTTAGGAGGTACACAATGGAAGGATCAAGCCTGGCCAGAAAAGCCTGAGAGATATCATGTCAGTAGAAGAAAGCTGGGTGGGGTGCAATATGTCTGTCATCCCAGCAATGATGCTGGCATGCGTGAATAATAGATGCATGCCCAGGCAGGAAGGAAGACCCTGTCTCAAAGATAACCACCAAAAAACAGGACAGGTGGTATGGTTCAGCAGTAGAGTACCTCCCCAGCAGCATGAGTTCAAACCCAGTACCAAAAAAAAGAATTATAGGACCTATTTCCTATGTTCCTTTATTATTCTTTCTAAATAGACTCAAATACAGTTATGTAAAAGCAATAGCTCTCAATGTGTTCTAGTATACTTAGCAAAACCTCATAAAATGTATTTTTATTCTAATATATGAACAACTCTACTTCACATAAAATATGATCATATAATATGCATCCTTAAGTAAGATATGTATGTATCTGTATCTGTATGCATACAGTCAGCATGTCATCAAACTCAGTATTCCTAAAAGGGGGGAAAAGGCCATAGTATAAAGCTTGAATTAGAAAGACACCAATGCCCCCAAAAAGGAATCTGAACTAAGCACGTGAGTGGTCTCCAAAAGATAATGTTAATGTATTTGTTCAAACTGGACATGGTAGCATACACCTGCAGTCCCAGCTACTCAGGAGGCTGAGATAGATCCTCCTATCTTGAGATCAGATGTTTAAGACCAGCTTTGGCAATATAGCAAGACCTTGTCTCAAAAACATGTTAAACTGGAAGTGGCACTGTGGCTCAAGTGGTAGAGCCCTAGGCTTGAGCTGAAGAGCTCAGGGACAATTCCAAGGATCCAGAGTTCAGGCCACATAACTGACAAAAAAAAGTTAAATTAAGTATATGTGTGTGTGTGTGTGTGTGTGTGTGTGTGTGTGCGCATTACATTTTATACAATGTATATGAGTATTCATCCTTTTTTTCTATTAGATACTGGTTATTTTTACCACCAATTTTAAGAGAAATACATGGGAGAAAATTTAAATTTGAGAACATGTTTACCCATCAAGTAGCTATAGATATGTGATATTGTTTAGAAAGGTCCTACTGCAAGAATCAGTCTACTTATTAAGAATCCCTACCCTATTGCAAAAGTGGAATAGCTCAGTCAATAGAATAGTATAGAATAACTATTTGAATCATCCCCATCACTAGAAGAATGCTGGTGGTTTTGTGTAATTTCCTGATTGAAAACTTCCAATGTCTCTGTACAAAACTGATTATTGGAACTTTTTTTGTGTGCCAGCACTGGAGCTTGAGGACAGCAAAGCTATTTCTTAAACTTACTTTATCATATCACTATGACAGATGGATAGATGGATTGACCAGATGGACAGACAGACGTCAGATAGATAGATAGACAGACAGACAGACAGACAGACAGACAGACAGACAGATAGATAGATAGAGAGAGAGAGAGAGAGAGAGAGAGAGAGAGAGAGAGAGAGAGAGAGAGAGAGATGCAAAGGGATCTTGTGAATGTCTACTTTTGGCAGGCTTTCTTTTGTTGGATAGCTTGGTTTGATTTGATCTCCCTGTGTAGTCCAGACTAACCTCAAACTCATAATCCTCCTGCTTAACCCCTGAGTGTTGAGAATACATGTGTATACCATGCCCAGATGTCAGCTGGCATTCTTCTTTTTTCTTTAAAGATTCCAAATTTAGCCTGATGCCGTGGCCCAAGTTTATAATCCTAGCTACTTGAGAGGCAGAAATCAGAGGATCCCAGTTCAAGGCCAGCCCAAACACACACACACACACACACACACACACACACACATTTGAGACACTTCAACTCAACCAATGGCTGGTCCCCAGGGGACATACCTGTTACCATGGGGACAAAGGAAGTACAAGTAGGAGGATAGCATTCCAGGCTAGCCCCAGCATAGAGACCCAACCTTGAAAATAACCAACACAAAAAGGACTCAATGGGCTGGGAAGGTGGCTCAGTGGCAGAGCGCTTGCCTTGCATGCTTGAGACCCTGGGTTCGATTCCTCAGCACCACATAAGCAAAAAGAAAAAAACCGGAAGTGGCGCTGTGGCTCAAGTGGTAGAGTGCTAGCCTTGAGCTGAAAAGCTGAGGGACAGCACCCAGGCCCAGAGTTCCGGTCCATGACTGGACCCAAAAAAAAAAAAAAAGGACTCAAGTGCCTAGAGAGAGAGTCTAGCAATGTGTGGCCCTGAACTCAATCGCTAGCACTGTTTAAAAAAAAAGAAAGAAAGAAAAGAGAAAAAGATGTCAAGCTCAATCATGCTCCAGAAATTCTTCCTAAGGTTCAGCTGAAATAGTTTCTGTTTTAAAAGCCAATTTCCTACTGCACAAACAAAATAGCTAGTTAGTACCCTCCTTGTAACATCTTTAATTACAAGGCACTGTACCATGCTTGAAGGTTTAAACCAAATTACCATTTAGCCCTGTAAGCTTCAGGCTAAGAAACATGAATACTTTAAATCACACCTATGTCATTTATCTGAATTTTTTTTAATTGCGTAGTAAATTTCATTCCTGGAGAAACTGCCTTAGCTGTTCTGTTTCCTAGTATTTCAGAAGTTGACAAAGGTATTAATTGGTAGCAAGTTATACTAATAGAACTTTTATTAAGTTTATATTGCAATATAGGATATATACAGAAAATGCATAAATCATAACTATAGGCACAGCTCAGTGATTTTTAACAAGGTAGGCATTATTACCCAATAGCTTCTTTTCAATGCCTCTTCTCAATCATTTTCTTCCTAAAAGTATTATTTTGACCAGGCCCAGGTGGCTCATGCCTGGAATCCTAGCTAGTCAGGAGACTGAGATGTAAGGATTGTGAGTTGAAGCCAATCTAGGCAGTTAAATTCATGAGACTCTTTTTTTTTTTTTTCTATTTTTTTGGGGGGGTCCAGTCGTGGGGCCTGAACTCTGGGCCTGGGTGCTGTCCCTCAGCTCTTCAGCTCAAGGCTAGCGCTCTACCACTTGAGCCACAGCGCCACTTCCGGCTTTTTTCTTTTTGCTTATGTGGTGCTGAGGAATCGAACCCAGGGCCTCAGGCATGCAAGGCAAGCGCTCTACCACTGAGCCACCTTCCCAGCCCCAAATTCATGAGACTCTTATCTCCAATTAACCACAGAAGCAGAGTTGTTATTCAAGCACCAGCCTTGAGTGAAAGACCCAAGCAAGAGCATGAGGCCCTATGTTCAAGCCCCAGTACTGGCATTAAAAAAAAAACACAAGAATAAAAATAAATAATAAAAGTCTTATTTTGACTTGTATCACCAGACTAATTTTACCTATTCTTGAATTTCTTATCAATAGACGCACATCATATATACTCTTTATTAGTATACTTTAATTGTACAAAGAGGCTTCATTGTGATACCTCCTTACATGCCCATAATGTACTTTGTTCAAATGTACCTCCTCTATTCTTCTTTCTGTTCCCTCAATACATATGTTACCAGAAATGTAGAGCACTAAGTTGGCCCTCAGGCTCTTGCAACTGGCAAGAAAACGTTGCAAGCAAAGCAAAGTGGTAGGAAAGTTCATTAGAAAAGAAATGCAGCAGAGAAAGTGAACACATGATGTAGACGTGCCACGGGAAGACAACACTTCCTCCATCTCAGCCATCTTGTGGCGTCTTTGGGCTTACAGAGATTGATCTTGGGTTAGCTAGGGAGAACTGGCGTCCTTGAAGACTGCTCTCTAATGGATGGGTCTCCTTCTATATTCGTGGCTGTAAATAATGTAGTGCCTGGTCTTTATTTCCTTGGGTCCTCATTCCTTTGTAGCTCTTGTGTTCCTCGTTCTTTTGTAGTTCTCTGTGCCCATTTCATTGTCAGGCAGGTTTTGGTTGAGCAGTTTATCCAGCCATCCGCTAGTTGTACAGGCCTCATTTTCCTGACCGGTTGCTTTCCTCCAGATTCTGATCACATAAACACTGTTATGTGTCTAGAGTCACACTTGGGAGGATCAGACATGCTTCTGCATGTACCAAAATCTCGTGTTCTTGACTACACGGCATTTTATCCATTTATTCTATTTCTTTCTATACCAGATGAATTTTAGGTTGTTTCTACCCAATTTTTGGAGCAGGTTAATGCTGGTATTTGTGTGATGTGTGTGTCTGTGCCTGTGCACATGCTCCGATATAAGCACTTGAACTCAGGGCCTGGATACTGTCCCTTAGCTTGTATGCTCCAAGCTAGCGCTCTACTACTGGAGCCACAGATCCATTTCTGGCTTTTGGGTGTTAATTGAACATGAGTCTCAGGGACTTTCCTGAGCAGGCTGGCTTCAAACTGCAACCTCAGAAGCTAGGATTACAGGCATGAGCCATCAGTGCCCAGTTTATTGATGGAATTTTGTTCAGTGTTTACCTATGAGAGGAATTGTTGGGTGAGATGATTTCTGCCTGTTTAGTTTCAGTAGATTCTGCCCAGCAGTTTTCCAAAGAGTTTCTCACTCATTTACACTCTCACCAACAGTGTGCAAAAGTCCCATCTGCTCCCCATTCTGATAGACATTTGGTATTGTCAGTTAGGCTTTTGTGTGTGTTTTGTTTTTTGACAATCAATGGGCAGTACTGGACTTTTCTTTTTTGGTTTTTGTTTTTTGTATGTCTGGTTTGGTTGGTGGGGGGTTGTTTGTTTGTTTTTGTAGCAGTGCTGGGGAATAAACTCAGGACCTCATACGCTTGCTTAGCTTTTTCTCTTTAGGCTGGTGCTCTACCATTTGTGCCATACCTCCACTTCTGGCTTTTTGCTGTTGAGTTGCAGATCAGAATCTCTCAGATTCATCTGCAGGGACTGGCTTTAAACCATGATCCTCAGATCTCAGCTTCCGGAATAGCTAGGGTTACAGGCATGAGCCACCAGCACCTAGCACAGTGCTGGAGTTTTAACTCAGGGCCTCATGCTTACTAGGCTTGAGCATGAAACAGCCCCTTGTTAATCTTTCTTAATGGTAGTTCTTTCTGTTGGATGGCTGTAGTGGCTTCTTCTATTGAAATGAATCAGCATCCCAGTCTCTCTCTCTCTCTCTCTCTCTGTCTCCCTGTGTCTCTCTGTGTCTCTGTCTCTCTCTGTCTCTCTCTCAATAGCATTATGTTATTTGCCAGTGGATCACAAGAACATCTACATCTGCTTTGGGAGGAACCGAGAGGTAGCCACAGCCCTCATTTGCATGACGTTGAACTGTTATCTATAGCTGCCATAGATTCCAGCCAGAGCAGGGTGGGAGCTTGCAGCCAGATAACCTTTCCTCGTTCAATAAGGAGCCACTTAGCTTTCTGGGAAAGTTGAAGCAGACAGCCTGGAAGAGTGGGTCATGACTTTGTGACTATAAAATGCTCATCTCATCAATAAGAATTCTAAAAGGGGGGAAGGGAACTATAAAAGAAGAAGAGTCAGAGGGAAGAAGGTTACCCAGGTTTCTGCAACACTCAAGACTGTGACCCCACTCTCCATAATCTATAATCAAATAGAGTTTTCAGTCAGAAGCTGTGAACCAGAGGAGGAAGCTTGATTATCTTGAAGTGCCTGGAAAACATCAACCAATAAATAGTCATAGTAGAAACAGTTTGGTTGAACTGGTGCTATGCTTGAGGCTGGACACATAAGAGTTTTTAAAAGGTTTACAAATGGGGCTGGGAAGGTGGCTCAGTGGTAGAGTGCTTGCCTCGCATGCATGAGGCCGTGGGTTCGAGTCCTCAGTACCACATAAGCAGAAAAAAGCTGAAAGTGGTGCTGTGGCTCAAGTGATAGGGCAATAGCCTTGAGCCGAAGAGCTGAGGGACAGCGCCCAGGCCCAGAGTTCAGGCCCCACGAAGGGGGCCTGGTTTGTGAATGAACAGCTCTCCCCTTGTCAGAAAGAAATTTAAGTTTAGTGACTAGTATTTTTTGCCAGTGTAAATAGTACAGTTGGCTTTTCAAATCAAATACCAAAGTCTACAAACTTCTTGTGTTATGCTGATGAGTTGCTTAATACTAGGACAATATTTTCAGTAAATGAGATTCAAACATTACCCAAGTAACCTCATTACTATCAAGAAGAATCGTCTCTACTGGAAATCTCTGTGTTTGTTTCTCAAATATTGGAAGTAGGGAAATTTTTACTGCGAATTCTAGACACTCTGATTCTTTTTTTAGTTCACTTCTTTTTGTTCAAGTATTAGGCTTTGAACTCAGGTCCTCTGCTCTTGCTTGACTTTTCCACTCAAAGCTGGTGCTCTACCACTTGAGCCACACCTGCACTCCAGGCTGGTTAATTGGAGATAAAGTCTCTTAGACTTTTGTGTTCTTTTGGACAAGGATCTTTAGATCAGCCTCCTGAGTAGCTAGGATTCCAGGCATGAACCAGCAGCACCCAACCAAGACTCAGAATTTATACATATACTATAAAGAAAGTATCAGTAAGAAATTGGATTATGTATTTTTTTCAAAGGTTAGCCTTTTCCGAATCTTTTTTCCCTGTTCTAACAGTAAAATGTTGCATGCATATTTCTTTGTGCTTTATGCTTTGATTTCACCCCCTTATGAGGGGGTTTTCAACCTGCAACCTCCAAAATATTGGATTATTATGGAAACAAGGTGCAGTATTTCAAGCATTGTGCCACAATAAAAGTAACAGGATAATGATTTTCTTTCTGACTTCAGATATCAGAGGTCCAAGTATTGATTGCCTGTTTCTCTTGCCTCCTGTCCTCAGATGAAAGTATGCTTTTGACACAGAGTCACAATAAAATGTGCCCTTTCCAATATGAGATCTCTGTAAATGTCATTCGCCCAGTCATTGTTTTCATCAAAATAGCACAGAAGCCCCTCATTGAATGGGGGAGAGAGAAAGCCATGTTTAGATATAGAATGGACTGGAACAAATTCCATTATTGGCTACATTCTGTAACTAGGACTTCTTTTTCCATCATTTCCTATGAAATTATTATCATTCGAACTGACCAAAGGATGAGGACTTTGGTAATTAGAGCCTTCATAAAATGCTGTTGGGAATATTCATGCTGGATTGAGCAGACAAACACAGGTTATATTGTGGTATAAATAGTGATGCTTATGGAGAAGGCTTGGCAGTAACCTGAAACCAGGCAAACGACCAACCAAGAGATACTGCTTGGTCCGCAACAAAGCTTGGCCAGCTAGGCTTCCTCCAGCCCCTAGCACTCTTATCTCTCAGCTTCAGGTCTGTGGTTCCAACTTCCAGCTGATGATTAGTGATTTTGTTTAAGGTTACATATGGGTGTGAGCCTAGCTCCAGGCCCCCAAATTCATTTCACTTGTGCCCTGCACCAAATTGGATCCCAAAGGTATCAGGCTGGAATCGTAACACAATGTGACACTTAGCTGCCTTTCTCTCCTCCTGTTTATCTCAAAATGCCTCATACCCAAGGCCTGCAAAACGAAGCTATCCGCATCAGCCTTCGCCAATGTCTTGATAAATGTAAACAGCACACCTATGGCTCCTCAAGATGCTCCTGTGTGGTGACCCTCCATTTCACATAATGTAATCCTTTTATTTATTTCCTATAGCTTTCCAATCAGTCAGCGCCGGCGTCCTTTTCCTAACCCCATCTCATGGTGTAATAATCCATTTTGGTGCCCTTATTGGCCTCGAAGGTAGTTTGAGCTGTTAAAATCTTTCTTTAACAAGTTTCCCTTTAATAAGAGATGTTTTCCACGGGCTCAGTCTCCCCCTTACCTTTGTCTAACCTTTTCTAGATAGACACAAAATCACAAGTGAGACATCTAACCTTGCATCGCCGTTTATTTGGGCACAGCAGCACCCAAAACTGCTGAAATTTTTTTAGTTGAATGAGGGCAGAAGAGACCCCCTGGGGTCCACATCAAAGAGAGGATCCTGTTGCATTTTATGAAAGATGAAAATCGTATGGTGTTATGAGAATAGAATTCTTTTTGCTGCCTGCTGTTTTACTTATCTTTTAGAATACAGGGAAGAGGATCAATATTTTATTTGTGCTCTCTGTTTTGTTTCCGTGTCTCAGTTTCTATGTCTTTGTCCAGCTTATGCTGCAGAGAGATAAAACTGGCCAGTTGCCTCATTTCTTCCAAGTATCATTGCAACTGGTCCCATCTTGAAAGACGAATTACTGGCCAGGCCCCACTGGTAGCTCACACCTATAATCCCAGTTACTCAGGAAGCTGAGATCTGAGGATCTGCTTCAAAGCCCACCCAGATAGACAAATCAGAAAGACTCATCTCCATTTAACCAGCAAAAATGGAGGTGTGGTTCAAGTGGTAGAGCACCAGCCTTGGGAAAAAAATGAACAAGAGCTCCAGGCCTTGAGTTCAAGGCCCAGTATCAGCATGCACACATGTGCATACACACACACACACACACACACACACACACACACACACACACCCCTGTCCTACTAGAAATCCACTCCAAGAGTTTTCTTACTGTGCCATCTGGGCAGCTATCTTCAGGGCAGGGAAGGGAAGGGCAGGTCTCTCTCCCTCCTTTTTTGCTTACTTTCTACTCAGCGTGTCTAGAAGAAAGTAACTGATTTACAGAGCCTGAACATGGTTTATTAAGAAGGTTTAAAAAAAAAAAAAAAGATCAATGTGAAAAAGTCAATACCACATACCTTTCTCAAAGTTGGCAAAAAACATTTAAGTTCTGAAATATTTCATGCAATGGACTAAAATATGTGATGGGAGCCAACCTGGGGTATATTTTAGGAAGCCCAGACTTCAGTTCTTTTTTATACCCACCATCTTTCCTCTCTCAATTTGTGAAATGCTAGAAACGGCATTTCTGCTTACTATACACAAGGAATATTCAAAATGTAAGTTTCTTAGGACTTTTTAAAAAATCCAGTACATATAATGTTTGCCGATTTGCCCACTAAAGGTATTGGATTTCAGAGCCTCCTGACCAAGGAGAGATCAAAAGAAACATATATATATATATATATATATATATATATATATATATATATATTTGCACTGGGACTTGAACACATGACCTTCAGCTCTTGCTTGGCTTTACTTACTCATAGCTGCCACTCTACCACTTGAGTCACACTTCCACTTCCAGCACTTCCAGCTTTTTGCTGATTAATTGGACAAAAATTTGTCAGCCCAGGCTGGCTTCAAACATTGATCTTCAGAGGTCAGCCTCCTGAGTAGCTAGGGTTTTAGTCATAAGCCACCAGCACCTGTCTTAAAACAAAACAAAAACACTTTTTTTTTTTTGTTGGCCGTGGGGCTTGAACTCTGGATCTGGGCACTGTCCCTGAGCTCTTCAGCTCAAGGTAAGCACTCTACCACTTGAGCCACAGCACCACTTCCGGTGGTTAATTGGAGATAAGAGTCTCACAGACTTTCTTGCCTAGGCTGACTTTGAACCATGATCCTCAGATCTCAGCCTCCTGAATAGCTAGGATTATAGGCGTGAGCCACCAGTGCCCAGAAAATTTTTCTATCTTAAAAATTTTCACTTGCCTACCATGTACAAGGCCCTGGGTTCAATCAGCTCGGCAAAATAATTCCTTAAATTCAAAACATTTCCTTATTCATCTTTCAAAATACCATTGTGTACTACCATATTTAATATATTTATAATTTTTGTTTATATATATATATGTATATATATATATATATATATATATATATATATATATATATATATATATATATATATATATATATATATATATATATGTCGGTGTGGGGCTTGAACTCTGGGCCTGGGCGCTGTCCCTCAGCTCTTCAGCTCAAGGCTAGTGCTCTACCACTTGAGCCACAGTGCCACTTCCAGTTTTCTAGTGGTTAAGTGGCGATAAGAGTCTCACGGACTTTCTTGCCCAGGCTGCCTTTGATCCTCAGATCTCAGCCTCCTGAATAGCTAGGATTACAGGTATGAGCCACCAGCTCCCGGCTTAAAAATATTTTTTTAAAGACTATTTGCCATATTAGGTACTCTGTAGGAAGTTCACACAGGATGCATCCTTCTTAAGACTTTTCAGAAATGTGTCCCATGATATTTCTTATATTGTAAACAAGGGAAATGAGAGGGGGTTACTGTTACATTACCACCCACTGTATCAGCAGCGTATTGTTAGGACAGCTTCTAAGATCTGAGTTCTCTATTTGGAGTTTTATCCATAAAGATGTATTGCTTCCTAGAATTCAAACAAAACCAAGTTGTTGCTGGCACCATTTTTCTTCAGAGTACCAAAGGTGGAATGGATTCCTTTTTGAGAAATGTTCCAAAGTCATCTACCCTCTGAGAGATTGCCAGAATCCACACCGCCAAGAACAGCGTGTGTCTGACATATTGCTGATCTCCCCTGCTCAGGTTTCCCCTCTGTGGGATGAGCCCAGCAGCTCAGGATTGAGCAGGCTCCCAAAAGAAGGGATCCCAAATCACTACTGGGTCCCCAAGAAGTCAGATAGGGACTGGAAAAAACCCACTGTGCTGAAAGCTAGGTGTGTAGGTGAAGAGGAACAGGCCTAGGAGCCAAAGGCTATGTTATTCTTACAGTCCTCCCAAAAGTGAGCCTGCCCTGCGGGTCTCTCCCACTCTGTGGGAGGAAGACAACTGTCTCAAATCAGAACCAGTAAAAGGGAGTGGGGTTGGGGCTGCTTCTGTCTAAACCCTGATCTCATACTGCTTCCCTGTGGAGAATTATCAGAACTGCAGCTTCTCTCTCTGGCCACTGATTCTGTCACACCCTTTCTTGTGTGGCTCTGGCCCGGGTTTGGTATCATCTGAGAGCAATGGAGAGGGTAGTGAGGGGATCCTACTATGAAGAACCTCAGCCAAAAGCATGAAATGAACACAAGAGGTTGGCTAGGTCTTGAATCCATATCCTGAGTCAGAGGGTGTATCCAGCGGCAGACTGCACTGATGAACTTGCATCTACTCTCTTTTCTTTGTATGTAACTTTTTTTAAAGCTCAATGCCTCTGTCTCCACTATGTTCTTTAGCTCGGCTTCACAGACACGTATTCTGGCTTACACCCTTAAAGAAACTGGTACACTCGCCTACCATTTCCCTGAATATTTTTCACAAGAGCTTAATCACAACTCCATGACCAACATAGAAGCTCCCCTATTCATCTTTTGGTTTTCATTTGTTTGCTTTTGTTCCGGTCCTGTGTCTTGAACTCAGGGCCTGGGTGCTATTCAAGGTTAGCACTCTACCATTTTCAGCCAGAGCACCACTGCCTATTTTGTTAAGATATAAAAACAGAGCCAGACTCCTGTAGTTCATGCTTGTCATCCTGACTACCTGGAAGACTAAAAACAAGAGGATCATAGTTTGAGTCCAATCAGAGCAGGAAAAGTTCATGAAACTTATGCTCAGCCCATAACTGCACACAATGTGACAGTTCAGTCTCCCAAGATGCTAAGTCATCAGGAAGCAGGATGGCTTATTGTTGGAAAGATCATTTTATATCAAACTGCACCCTAATTAGTGAGCCATACTGTACACCTGTCACCCTAGTTAGTACAGGATGCCTAAAATAGGTGGATGGTGGTCCAGACTTGTACCTAGGCAGGAAGCAGGACCCAAAAATAACAAGTGCAAAAAGGGCTGGAGATAGGCATGAAGCCCTGAATTCAGACTCCAGTACTGTCAAGGTAAATACATATAATTATATATACATATGTAGATAAAACAATATACATGCATGTATCCATATATGAATACATATACATACGTACATATGTATGTATTATGTTTGTATGTACCTCCCAAGCTATTCATGAGTCCGGGATTGGTTCAAAGCCATCCTGGGCAAGAAAGTCCATGAGACTCTGATCTCAAAAAGACAGAAGTGGAGCTATGGCTCAAGTGGTAGAGCCCCAGCCTTGAGTGAAAAAATTCAGGGACAGTATCCAAGCCCTGAGTTTAAGCCTCAGTACCAACATGTACAACACACACACACACACACACACACACACACACACACACGTTAAATAAGTAAGTAAAAGCAGCTTTGTGGGGACACGAAAAGATACATAATCCACTTCCTCATCTCTTTACAATTCAGGAACAGGGAAAAGCTCAGAATCTCTTAATTAAGAAATCAGGCTGAAGCTAATGGAAAGCTATAACCATTAAAGTCTGATACTTTTTCAGGGAGGTGGAGAAAAAAGCAATAAATCCTTTGGACTGGTGAATGGTATTTTCCAGGAAGTCAAGTATTCAGGACCATACAGGAAGTGGATGAGATAATCACATCCCACAAAGAACCTGTGAGCTCTTCTCTTCCTCTCTTCCCACCTCTGTCAGGGCTCCAGGGTAAACTCTGTAAGCTCAAGAGGACAAGCCATCAGCAGAGGGTGACTTACGATGAGAAATGAAAATATTTGGATTAGCTCTAATACCACGCCAGTGGTATTTACAAACTATTAAACGACCGTCCTCACATCAAACACTTTTTTTTTTTCTTTTAGAAATGCTAAGCTGTACTCTCCGTTTGTTTCCAACTGCCAAGGCCATTATTTGATGTTTCTCTCTGTTTGCTTATCTTGATGAAGATGTGGGACTGATTCATCATTTGTACTTCCTCTCTCTGAGGGCAGCAGCCGCTTTGGGAAGGATGACGACAGGCCAGCTTTCGTGCTGTGCAGGTGCCAGGGCACGTGTGTTCATAGAAGCAGCAAGAAAACATTTATTCTCCAGGTTGTGTGGATGGACTGACAGGGTTTTGATAAGAAGGGGTAAAGGCTTTCTCTGTGGTAAGAAATGACATTTCTACGTGGGACAAGGGGCAGACTGCATTTCTGTTTTGGAGACAGCTCTCCCCAACCAACAGCTGTTCTTGCCACTCTATCTTGTGTGTGTGTGTGTGTGTGTGTGTGTGTGTGTGTGTGTGTGTGTGTGTGTGTGTGTGTGTGTGTGTGTGTGCCAGTGCTAGGTCTTGAACCCAGGGCCTGTGTAATTCCCCTTAGCTTTTTCACTCAAGGCTAGTGCTCTACCATTTGAACCACAGCTACATTTCCAGCTTTTTATTCGTTACAGTTAACTGAAGATGAGGTCTCGTGGGCCTTTCTACCTGGGCTGGCTTCAAACCATGACTCTCTGCTCTCAGCCTCTTGAGTAGCTGGGATTATGGGCGTAAGCCTCCAGCTCTGGTTCTCTTTCCCATTTCTGATGTGACAGTTCAGTCTCCAAGAATTTAGGTGAAATGGGGGAACAAAGGGTAAAACAACGGCAATAATGGAACTCACTAGACACTATGTTGAAAATAAACTATACAACTTGTGGGTGGGCTGGGAAGGAAAAACTGGGAGAGGACAGGGAAGGGGTGACATTGGCCCAAAAGGAAATATACTCTTTGACTGATTTATGTAACTGTAATCCCTCGGTTTTTAGCATTTTCAAGTAAAAATAATTTTTTAAAAAAGAATCTACGTCATAATCTCTTGAAGCAGGATAACTTATTGTTGGAAGGACCATTTCACATCAAACTCCATTGAGCTCGGTGCTGGTGGTGCCCCTCTGTAATCCTAGCTACTCAGGAAGCTGAGATTTGAGGATCTTGGTTCAAAGCCAGCCCTCCCAAAACAAATCTGAGAGACTCCTAACTCCAGTTTACCATTAAAAAAAAAAAGCCAGAAGTAGAGCTATGGCTCAAGTGGTAGAGCACCAGCTGTGCGTAAGAAAGCTGAACAAGAATGTGAGGCCCTGTCTTCAAGCCCCAGTACCAGCACACACACACACACACACACACACACATACACACACACACACACACACACACACACAGAGCCAATGAAGCAAACCAAACACAGCCTTAGTGTTAAACAGATTTCTTACAGTTTTAGATCCCGTGTTTCTAAAAAAAGCATTGTTCTGGTCTTACCCAGGATCTGTCACTGACTGTAAAGTACTTATATTCTGGGCCATTGCTTGGGATCCTAAGGTTAGGAGAAAGTTCTTATCTCCATGGATCCGCATCTTCACTTAGCTCATCTAAGCAGAATCGGCACATGAGGGTGGTGATACCAGCATGATGCATACCGGCAGCCAGCACACAGTCCCATGATCCCATGGGTCATTCTGCTGCTGGCAGCATTACAGACGTTGACTGCAAGGATGCAGGCAAGAAGGCCCACATTCCAGCCTTTCACTAGGCGGGAGTTACACTTTCAATTCTGTAATTCCAAGAGGAAACGTAACCTTTCCAAAGATAAACCCACACTTCATTTATCGGAGGCCTGTCTGACTCTGAGGCCACAGATAACTCCTTTCAACAAATCCTCACTCTTCATTAGTGGAAATTACTCTTCTCTCATCACCATGAATTACCCAACACATGGAAGTAAGCCGTCATCTTCTCACACTCATTAGCTTTCTTGGGGGGGCGGGGTAGGGGGAGATTCCAAGTTCACCAAGTGACTGCTAATACTTGTTCAGTTGTATAAACATGTGGCGGAGACGGCTAGTAACCCCCAGTAAACTCTCACCTTCTGCACTCCAGCTCCCTATCCTGTTGGCAACCAGACTGACACAGAAGTTTTGGCTCATGCAATGCAGAATCGATGTGTCAACTTCTAGGGTCACAACAAGTGTCCTTAAGCAATTGGAGGGGGGAAATGGTGTCTTCTACATTATCCCTTTTCTTCTTCCTGATGGCTGAAGCTAAGGCCAGCGTGAACCATGAGGAAGAAATCACGTGCTTTAGAAAATTTGTAGAGATTGGATAGAAGGAGCCAGAAGGAGCCTCTGCCTCTTAGCTGTCTCCCTTCAAGTCTTTTAATGTAGTAGAGAGGAATTATTATCTGTTTTAGTAAAGCCTTTATTATTATTTTTTTTTTGCCAGTCCTGGAGCTTGAACTCAGGCCTGGGCACTTTCCTTGAGCTTCTTTTGCTCAAGGCTAGCACTCTACCACTTGAGCCACAGTGCCATTTCTGGCTTTTTCTGTTTATGTAGTACTGGGGAATGGAACCTAGGGCTTCATGCATACTAGGCAAGCACTCTACCACTAAGCCACATTCCCAGCCCAGCCTTGATCATTTGAGATTTTGGGTCACATTGGCTAAACCAATACACCTTTGGGAGATAACCAAGGCCAGGCTGGGTATAGTAGGACTTAGAAGGTTACAAAGAGTGTGATGGGAAAGGATAGTACTGTTGTGAATTGATACAAGTGTCTTCTTCAGCTCTTTGGATGGATGGTGTAAAAAGGAATTTTGTAAGCATATTTTCCCTGGCATTTCTTAAACAGCATTATTTAGAAGTCCTTTCATAGATGAACGCTGTTACTTTGAGTCTTGGTAATAATAGTCCTGGGTAGTTTGTGGACATGGTCATGAGTACAGTTGCTCTAGCTCATTCCCAGGTGATCTTAAATGACTTTGTTCCTCGCGGCACCTTTCTTATTCTCCATTAACTGTCTGGTAATCAAGTGTCCAGCCCCCTCCCCCGCAGCCCACCTTATCCCACCTCACCATGACCCACAGCAAGCCAGAAGACTGACAAAGATCTAACATGGAAGTTCACTCTGAAGCTATGGTATTCAGCTCTGAATGAGCATCAGAGCCATCTATAGAATTTTGTATGAATAAGCATGCCTTAACTCCCAGATAACCAGGCCATCCTGATGTGTATATGGGTGTGTGTGTGTGTGTGTGTGCGCGCATTCATGGGTGCCTCTGTGTGTATTCATGGGTACCTCTGTGTGTGTGTGTGTGTGTGTGTGTGTGTGTGTGTGTGTGTTGGTAGTGTTAATACTGTGGTTTGATCTTTATATATTTCACTTGATAGACAGGTGCTCTGCCCCTTGAATCACTCCTCCAAGCCCTTTTTCCTTTTGTTGTTTTTCAAATAAGATCTCCCATTTATGCCCAGGCAGGCCTGGACATAGATCCTCCTATTTCTTTTTTTTTTTTTTTTGGGGGGGGGGGATCTGGTTGTGGGGCCTGAACTCTGGGCCTGGGCGCTGTCCCTCAGCTCTTCAGCTCAAGGCTAGCGCTCTACCACTTGAGCCACAGCACCATTTCCGGCTTTTTTCTTTTTGCTTATGTGGTGCTGAGGAATCAAACCCAGGGCCTCAGGCATGCAAGGCAAGCGCTCTACCACTGAACTACCTTCCCAGCCCCAGATCCTCCTATTTCTATCAGGAGCTAGGATGGCGACATGCACATTATGCCTAGCTTTGATTGGTTAAGATGAGATGTTGAGAACATTTTGGCCCAGGATGGCTTCCAATGACAATCTTCTCATTTTACACTTCCCAAGTAGCAAGATGTACTTGTAGACATGAGCCACCATGCCTGGTTAGGTGCCCACCTTTTTGAAAATCTTTTTTTTTTGGGGGGGGGTCCGATCGTGGGGCCTGAACTCTGGGCCTGGGCACTGTCCCTCAGCTCTTCAGCTCAAGGCTAGCACTCTACCACTTTTGAGCCACAGCACCACTTCTGGCTTTTTTCTTTTTGCTTACGTAGTGCTGAGGAATTGAACCCAGGGCCTCATGCATACAAGGCAAGCACTCTACCACTGAGCCACCTTCCCAGTCCCTGAAAATCGTGACAGGTGATTCTGATGTGCAGCCACCATTGGAAACCACTGCCCTCAAAGTACTGACCGCTGTTAACAGCTCAGTGTGGCACTATCAAGGGTACGCATGCCACGGAGGAGAGATGTACATCCACCACTTCTGTCTGCTTGGCGGTGTGGTCTGTTATATAGTGACGAGTGCCCTGTCGCTCGGAGAGCTGGAGCTCTGCACCTCCTTCTCCCCATAATCAGCAATGGGCCACTTCGTTATCCCCGGGGATTGCAATCCCTAGCTTAGTGTCCTGCCTCTCCCAGAGCCTTTATGAAAAAAAAAGGGAATCCTGTCTTCTGACCATGAACTTCTAATGGTGGAACTTCAGGAATGAAAGCAATCTGTTGAGATATTTTTGAGCAAGGGCCTCTTTTTCCAGCTCCTTTAAACATACACCATTACTTAACAAAACAACAACAAACCTACTGGGTTTGTTTCAGAAGATATGGCAGATTTCTGGAGAGGAAAAAATAAATTCGCTTCTTCCTTCCTTTCCCTTCTTGTTTTTAGAAACACCTTCAACACCCCCACCCCACCCATGCTTTCTCTTGCCCGAGAGAAGCAGTACCACTCCCTCCTCTATAACTCAGCAAATGAGCTCATATTTTAAAAAACATTATCAGCCAGGCATCAGTGGCTCATGCTTGTAATCTTAGCTACTTAGGAAGCTGAGATCTGAGGATCATGGTTCAAAGTCAGCCCAAAAAAAAAGTCTTTGAGACTCTTATCTCTAATAAACTACATTTCCCTGGAAAAAAAAAAAAAAAGCCAGAAGTGGATCTCTGGCTCAAGTGGTAAAGTGTTAGCCTTGAGCAAAAGAAACTCAGGACAGTGCCCAGGTTCTGAGTTCAAGCCCAGCACAGGTGTGTGTGCGCGCACACACGCGCGTGCACACACACACATAATCACACTGTTTTGTGTATCTTAGACCACAAAGCGGAGGGTCTGTTAACAATCAGCCCCCCATTATAGCACGCAGAGCCAAGCGAATCAATATTTTTCATACATCTTTTACAAACCCAGGGTAATTAAAATTCTCTGTCTGAGCTCATCTTTACTATTTCACTGGCTTTTCTTCTCCACTGTGTAAGCTGTTTCTTTTTACTTATATTCTCTCTTGCTAGATTCTGCAAATTCCTACCATATAGGATGCTTTTCTTTAATTGAATTAAGAGATTTAAAAGTACTCTAAAAATGTTACCGCTTTCTATAAATGTACAATAGGAGTATTTCTGTAATAGAGATTGTGATCTTCTGTGCAACAGTACTTCAAATCTGATGGAAAGAGGAGAATGAGAGAGTGAGCAGTGTGGAGAAATTAACGCTAAGAATGAGTGTTGGGTAGTTGGACGCAGGTGGCTCGCGCCTGTAATCCTAGCTACTCAGGAGGCTGAGATCTGAGGATCGTGGTTCAAAGCCAGTCCAGGCAGGAAAGGCTGTGAGACTCTTATCTCCAGTAAACCACCAGAAAACTGGAAATGGGGCTGTGGCTCAAGTGGTAGAGCACTAGTCTTGAGCTGATGAGCTGAGGGACAGCGCCCAGACCCAGAATTTGAGCAGAAAGAAAGAGAAAGAAAGAAAAAAGAAAGAAAGAAAGAAAAGAAAAGAATCTGGAAGGGAAGATCACAAGGCAAATCCAAGATCACAGTAAAGAGCTATACATCAAACCCTGGCATTCAGGCACTTCCTCTTTAACTCTAATTATTAGCACAATTCCTCTACCAAACAGGACAAAAGGAAATAGCTTTTGCTTTTGCCTATTGTAAGAACACATTGAATTGTCTGTGGAGATTGATTTTTGTTTTGGTTTGGTTTGGTTTTTTGTCCATCTTGGGGCTTGAACTCTGGGCCTGGGTGCATTCCAGCACTTAAGCCATAGCACTACTTCTGGTTTTTCTGGCAGTTAATTAGAGGTAAGAGTCTTGTGGACTTTCCTGCCCCAGGTGGCTTTGAACTACGATCCTCAGATCTCAGCCTCCTGAGTAGCTAGGAATTACAAGCAAGAACCACTGGTGCCCAGTGGATGATATTATATATATATATATATATATATATAAAAATATATATAATATTTTTTAAAGCATCACAGATGACCTTCCCTGGAAAGACTCTGTAACTCTTTCTTCTTACCCCCTTGTTGGTGTGGGCTGTTGTTTTGGGACTAGGCAGAGAGATCGATGAAATAGGAACAGGACAGTGGGCACAAAATGCCATCTCTACTAATTATTTATTTTTCTTTTCCAAAGTGGCAAGGAATTGCTAGAATTTCATACTTCATTGTATATACAAATTGAGGTCCTGAGGGCGCGTATCCTTCATGTGAACAGCTCTGCCCGTTACAAGAGAGAACTAAGTAACAATAAAACCCTCAGGGATGTCATTTAATATTTCCAGCATTTCACAGGAGCATCCGACGCCCAGGTCTTCAAGGGGAAAGCTGATTTATCCCTTCAGTCTTTAGACAATGTAAAGGTGAGGTCAGGTGGAAGCATCCTTCATCCCTTCCCCTGGTGATCACCCGTCCCTTGGGTGGACGAATCAAAGCATTTCAAGTGGGGGAGGTCACCATAAGCAGGGAGAGCGCACAGCCTTCTGCCTCCACTGGTTGGTCTGATGCCCATATATTTTCATAGTGCCACTGTTTGCACTTGAAAAATTACATGCAGTTGGTTTTGCTTCTCCTTCCCTTCCTACGCTTAAAACATGATTTCCACCTTCCTCCCACCCCAGTCGAAAGTGTAATTTATGTCCAGACTAATGATGATGTGTTTCTGATTATTTTTTTAAAAAGACAAAAACCCTTTCATTTAAATGCAGGGCAACAGGTGTCTTGTTTTATGGCCTTGTACCTTTTCAACCCTATAAATTAAAATCATGTCTGGCGCTCTCTCTCTCTCTCTCTCTCTCTCTCTCTCTCTCTCTCTCTCTCTCTCTCTCTCTCTCTCTCTCAGCTGATCTGAAGTTGTCTTTCCAGGACATCCTTGGATTTCTATACTCTCTGGCCCAATGCCTTCCACATGGTAGATTTCAAATAAATTTTCCTCTATTTGATTTGGCTACTAGGAGTACTTTGTCCAATTCTGGTTATGCCCGGTGATACACTAATATTTTGTAACTTGCAATCCCAGTTGATACCCCTGGGCTTCTGACCTCAAATTTCATAATAGGATTCCATACTTTTTTATTACTTAGGAAATAAAGCAGATCTCAAGTGGAAAGAGAGTGCTCCTATTTTTGTAGGTCCCCTTGCAATGTAAGAAAAGCTTAGGCAAATTAGACCGATGGTACAATATTGGAATTGTAAATGAGTCTGAAAATGGCATAAAGCCCACAGATTACCAAAAGATTCTTAAAATGATGCCTAGTTCAAATAGTACTTTAGAACTAATTGTTTCTAATAAAGTTATTTCTCTCTTCTACATTGATCTTCCGTTTCTGGATTCCTACGCCACCTACTAAACTTAGGAATTTTCTATAATCACCCACCCAGAATGGACACTGTTATGTAATTATGAAGCCGCCTGGCATCGCGATAAAATAGTTTTAAAACTTCTTTCATTTTTTGAATTATTTTTAGGCAATTTTTGTGTATGTGTGTGTGCTGGTACTGGGGCTTGAACTCAAGGCCTCTTGTTCTTGCCTGGCTTTTGGCTTAAGGCCATAGTTCTTTTTTTAATATATATTTTTTATTGTAAAGATACTGTACAGAGGGGTTACAGTTACATGAGTAAGGTAATGAGTCCATTTCCTATTGAGCATTGTTACCTCATCCTTTGTTTTTCCCCTACCATCCCTTCCCACCCCACCTCCCCAACTCCTCCTTTCCCCCCCACAAGTTGTAAAGTTTGTTTTCAACGTAGTGTATTGTAAGGTTGTAGTTCTACTACTTGAGCCACGCTTCTACTTCTGGCTTTTGCCTAGTTGAATGGAGATAAGAATCCCATGGATTTGTCTGCCAGGACTGGCTTTGAACCATGATTCTCAGATCTCAGCCTCCTGAGTAGCTAGGGTTACAGCCCTCAGTGCCTGGCTGGTACTATAGTTTCTTAGGAATCAAATAATGTTATAAACAGGACCCCTTTCCAATCCTGGAGCTGTGCTCTGTAGAAGTGACCCCTTTCAATTCCCGTTAATTCTTTCATCCAATCCAGCATGGCTCCTCTACATTACTTTCTTTTTCTTTTTGTCTAAGACTGGGAACTCAAACTCTGTATTTGGCACTTGTGCTCATTGGCTGGCACTGTACCACCTAAGCCCCACCTCCAACTCCTCCCCCTCTACCCTCTAAGCAATGGGATTATACAGGTATTTTTTTCATTTATAGCCCACCCCCAGCCCCAGCCCCACCCCCGCCACCTAGAATTGGCAAATGCCTTGGCTTTTTCACTTGATTCATTTTCTAAGTCACCACCTCTGCTTCTTTCCAAAGCTCTGGCTACTATTTTCTTCCTAGTCAAACACATCCGATGACCCAGTCAGTTCCTTTCTTTTCTTAGAATATCTCCCTGAGGATCTCCATTCTCCTGTCCACGCTGAGAGGGCTGATCACACTGGAACTCCCTTGTATATTCCTTTTCTTTGTCAGAGTTTCACGTTCTGGATCCAGTGTCACCATCTTCCTTAGCAGATGCACTCATCTTGGTGAAGACTAGCTTCCGGGGACACTCTCAGGAAGGCTCTCTGGGAAGTTCATTTCTAGAGACCTCCAGTCTTTTTCTGGAAAGAAGACAGAACTGGGGTTTGAGTTTAACATCTCATGCTTGCTAGGCAGGTACTTTATTCGTTTGAACCATGCCCTCCAGCCCTTCTTTGTTTTAGTTATTTTTCAGGTGAGGTGTCACATTTTTTTGTCCAGCCTAACCATGATCCTCCAACCTGTGGCCTCCCATGTAATTGGAATGACAGGCATGTGTCACCATATTTGACCTGTTGATTGAGATTATTTACATGACTTAAAACCTGCATATTACACTTGACTAGCAGTTTGTGTGTAAGAATGCTCATTTAAATCCTTGTCCCAGAGAATTTGGGAAGTGTTTCATTGATGGCCAGCTCCTACTATGCAGAAGTTTGGTGTTATTCTATTATTGGTGTTATTCTAGTTATTGATACTTTGTGTATAAACTATTCCCCCCACCCCATCCTGAAGCTCTCTGAGTCTTCTCTTACCTGTTGTGTTCTGAGACGTTACAGTGGTTACCAAAGAGTAAATCACTTTGTTCATGGGGTACATGTATGGAAGGGTCTTTCAATCAGAAAACTTAACTTTCATTTTTGAGAAAATTTTATTATTTCTTTGGTTACTTCCTTCCCATTTCATTTGCTTCCTTATTCTTTTTGCCTAATTTAAGATCAAAATTTCCTCAAACTTGTCTTCCAGCTCACTTGTTGATTTTGCATCAGGTATTTAATTTACACCTGTCCTTTCCTCTCTCTAATTGTTCCTGCTAAACATCCTCCTTCATTGCTCAATATTTCTTTCTCCCTCTTGGAAGAGGGAGAATGATGGCTTTTTCCCTTTTTAAAAACAAAATTCTCTTTTGCTGTTTCCTTTTACTTCCTTCTGTTACATTGTATATTTTAGTCTTTTCTTTTGTGTTGTAAAACCTATCTGCAAAGTTGGATTGTTACTTCCACACCTGATCATATTTAAAAGTAAGGCACTAAAAAGCAGACTGAACTAGGTGCCTGTAGCTCACGCCTGTAATACTAGCCACTCATGAGGCTGAGATCTGAGGATCATTGTTCAAGGCCAGCCCAAGCAGACAAATCCATGAGATTTTAATCTCAAATTAGCCAGTAAGCAAAAAACCAGAAGTGGAGGTGTGGCTCAAGTGGTAGAACACCAAGTTTAAGTGAAAACGCCAGGGGAGCATGAAGCCCCGATTTCAAACCCTAGTACGTGAGAGAGAGAGAAAGGGAGAGAGAGAGAGAGAGAGAGAGAGAGAGAGAGAGACTACCTGAGGTTATGGGGAAGGTTGTTTTGTTATTGTTGTTTTTGTCAGTTGTGGGGCTTGAACTCAGGGCCTGCGTGCTGTCTCTGAGCTTGTGTGTGTGTGTGTGTGTGTGTGTGTGTGTGTGTGTGTGTGTGTGTGTCTCGGTCGTGGGGCTTGAACTCTGGGCCTAGGCGCTGTCCTTCAGCTCTTCAGCTCAAGACCACCATTCTACCACAACACTACTTCCAGTTTTCTAGTGGTTTATTGGAGATAAGAGTCTCATGCAGTTTCCTGCCCCGGCTGGCTTTGAACCGTGATCCTCAGATCTCAGCCTCCTGAGTAGCTAGGATTAGAGGTGTAAGCCAGCTATGGCACCCAGCTTGAAGTTTATGTTTTAGTTCATCATCTTTTCAACTGTGTGTAGATTTGGGGTTCAGTTTCTGAAGGCTAGACTTAAGTGTGGCCTCTTTGTCCATGCATGAGAACAGCTTATAAACCCTAAAGTGCTCCCCAAACATAAAGTATTACTATTATCATGTGAACAGCCTAACTATTCAGTCGAAGCCTGAATTTCATGCTGCCTTTCCTATCTGCTCTGTACCACCCAGGCCATTTGGCAATTACAGTTGGCTTTCCGAAAAGACACTTTAGTTCTTTTTTTTTTCCCCTTGAAAACAAATGAATTCAGAACCAATCTTCCTTAGCCATCCAATATGTGTAGCTTCTTTTGTTCATGAACAACCTTAAGGTAATAAACTGGCATGCCCTTGTGACAGAGACAAACGTTGGAAGGAAATAGGTTTCCATCTCAGACTTCTGAGGTGTTATGCCAAACAATAACAGGGGAAAAATTATTCAGCTAAATGCACCTGACATGCATTGGCATCCAATATGCCACACTCCTCTCCAGGTATTATTACTTATAGACTTGCCTCAGCGATGGCCTGCCTGGAAGAGCCGCTCTGCCTTTGTCACACATACATTTTAGAGACTTTTAAATAATCTTATATAGCCATACCAGGCTGCGTGTCTTCTAAACTTTGCGATTTCATCCGTCTGTACCAAGAAGCCATGAAGCAAAATGGATGTGCCTTTCAGCTTTACTACGGCCCTAGAAAATGAACCAGTCTACTTAACAATAAATGGTGGTTTGGTTCAAACACACATGACTGGCCTAGTGGAGAAGAAGAGAAAGTTGAGCTTAATGAAGTCCAGGGTCCTTGTCCCTGGGCATGGACAGGAAAGGACGAGTGTTTTATAACTGTTTATTGGAGTCAATGGTAATAAATTCCTCACTTGTGATGCATTAACTTTAATGTTTTCATTACTTGGTGATTTAGATTTTCCTTTTTCACGTAAATCATGTTGTCTCAGTAGCAGAGTAGGTTGAATGCCTACCTTAATGTTCAATGGGAAAGCAGTACTCTCCCTCTCTCAATCTGATAGAAAATGGCTTTGCCTTGCCCTGATTGCTACTTTATAAACAAGTAACAAAGACAGACAGACAGACAGATAGCACAACAAAATGTGGCAAGACCTAATTTAGGTCCTGGAGGACGCATGTGCGTGGCAAGTGTATTTTATGCTGAAGTTTTCTCTTGTTTCTTTTTCCATTTTTGTTTCTGTTTGCTGGGTGTGGACCCTTCGTTAATGAGTGACTAAGCAAACAGATACTGAGATTTCATGGTTTTTATTTTGCCATTACAGACTTGGTGATTGGGTTGGAAATTATGGGGCCCAAGAAGCATTCCCCTCATTTGTCCCTCTTAATTTTTCCTTACAGAGTTCAGGAAAAGGGCTGGGAAGGTGGCTCAGTGGTAGAGCGCTTGCCTTGCATGCCTGAGGCCCTGGGTTCGACTCCTCAGCACCACATAAGCAAAAAGAAAAAAGCCAGAAGTGGCACTGTGGCTCAAGTGGTAGAACACTAGCCTTGAGCTGAAGAGCTGAGGGACAGTGCCCAGGCCCAGAGTTCAGGCCCCACAACCGGACCCAAAAAAAACAAAAAGAGTTCAGGAAAAATAAAAAAGATCTTAAAGCTGGGCACCCATGACTCATACTTTGTAATCGTAGCTATATCAGGAGACTGAGATCTGATGATCATGGTTCAAAGCCAGCCTGGGCAGGAAAGCTTATGATACTCTCTTATCTCCAATGAACCACCAAAAAGCAAGAAGTGGAGGTATGGCTCAGGTGGTAAAACTCCAGCCTTGAGATAAAAAAAAAAAAAAAAACAGCTAAGGGACAGTACCCAGGCACTGAATTCCAGCTAGTGTGCAAATGAGCGTGCACACATACACACACACACACACACACACACACACACACTCCAAAAACTTAACACTGTCATTTGTAATTTTTTTGAGAAATAAAAAGGGGGAGTGATTTCTGCCCTAAAGGTACCTGACCATAGCTGACACCATTGTCCTCTCTCAGAGCCAAGTGCTGTACAGACACAATCAGGGCATTGGCTGGGCTTGAGGTTAGGCCGGGGAGTGGCCCTTGTCCAGTAGATGAAACATGTCAGGTCAAAGGCATGTTGTAAGACCATTGCTTCCCCCATCACGTTCTTCCTCCTGGGCTGTAAGAGTTCTCATTAGACCAACCACCCTGAAATACCCCCAGAGAATCGC
Organism: Dipodomys spectabilis; assembly: GCF_019054845.1. NCBI lineage: Eukaryota > Metazoa > Chordata > Mammalia > Rodentia > Heteromyidae > Dipodomys > Dipodomys spectabilis. The sequence goes on along the minus strand of NW_024870695.1, from coordinate 14,846,214 downwards.
CATAATTACTTCCTGAGTCTTCTTTTTTATTTTCTGCTTTGTTTGCTTTAAAAGTTTTCTCCGTGCTGTGTTCTGATGATAATCTGAATGTCTCTTCCTAGACAGACATGGCGAAGGGAACATTACGATCATTTGATTCCCTCTTGAAATCTTGCACTTTGGAGAGAAAGTAAAATAGAGACTCTAGAATTGTTGCGTTCAGCCCCACATGGCCTCCCGCCATCTTGCAACGCATGGCAAATAAATGCTCAGCCACACTTCAGATGGTTTTCACACAAGTTCCAAATTAGCCAGACTCAGATAGCTTTCACACTTGTCATCCTAGCGATCAGGAGGCTGAGATGTAAGGATCAGGGTTGGAAGCCCAGCCTAGACAGGAAAAGTCCATGAGACTCTTGTATCAAACTGGAAATCGCACTGTGGTTCAAGTGGTAGAGTGCTAACCTTGAACAAAAAAGCTCAGGGACAGAGCCCAGGCCCTAACTCCAAGCTCCCTGGTACCAGCACCAAAAGAAAAGATGTAAACTAGCATGTAGAAATGCAGAGAGAAAATATCAGGATTGGAAAACACCATAAGAAGCCAAGGGCACTCAAAGTTTATAGATCAGAAATTACTACCAACAGCTGTTTTCTCAAGAGCAATGGGTTATTCATTGGTTAGGCTGTTCAAATTCCTGTCCAGTCCTTTCTAAACAATCCTTTGACTGTTAATAGCTTCCTCAGACAGAAACCACCCCTTGGTGCTTTCCTGAAGATAAATGAGGTCCTAGGTAAGGAGGGTTGGTCCAGGGTGGACCTAATCAGACCATGAAATAAGACACAGACATTGTTATCAATTGAAGGTCATGTCATACTTTCCTGTTTTTTCTTTTTTTCTCAAAATCCTCTCCTCCCCTCTTTCTGTCATTCTCAGTACTTCCTGACTTCTTTCTCTTTATTTTATCTTCTGCTTTCTGCTTTTCTCTTCCCCTCCCCCTTCCCCAGTACTAAGGATTGGACTGAGAAGTGCTCTATTTGAGCCATGCTTCCCATCCTTCTTGATTGCTTTTGGCTAAATCCTTTCTTTTTTTGTTTGGGTCATTTTGTTTTTGTTTTTGCTTTTTATTTACTTTCTTGTTTCACATGACAAGCCCTAAATATATAATAAATAAATATACAGCAGAATAAAAATGACTTCTTTATGGCTTGGTAAAAGTGATTCATCTAGCAAATACCCCCATATTGCCTTCTTAGCTCACAAGTCCCTTTAGGCTACTAATGATTTTAGTTCTATTTCACAAACATTTGCCAGGTACCTACTGCGTATCCCCAGCCCCTGGGGTACAGAGAGAAACAAGTATATGCATACCAAGCCTCTATAAAAGAGACCAAATTTCCCACTCACAGCCTTAAGAACTTAACTAATGAACCCCAAACTCCTTACACCTTCTTGTGCATGTTTCAGAGAAGGATCCTACTAGATCTCAGATCCATTCAACAGCCAATTAAGGGACACCTCAGTGTTGTGACGGGTCTTGGCTGGTCACATGATCCAGTTCCTCCTTAGTCTAATTCTTCCCCTTGTTTCCTAAACAGTTGTCATACAAAGACTGGCGCATCCCCCTAGGTACTGGATTCTTTTTTTTTTCCCCCTCCATTTCTTTCTAGGCACCAATGTTTTGGACATTTAATTCTTGCCATGATATCACCTCTGTTCCTATGAATGAAAATCTATATTCACCCTCCTCCCTGATTTCTTCCACCCAGCCCACAGCTACATTCCTTTTCTATTTCCTGCCCAAGCTATCTGGCAACTTTACATGGTCACTCAGGTCTGATGGAAACCCACACAAAGAGACAGGAGTTGAGAGTGGGCTGGGTGCCAATAGCTCATGCCTATAATTGTAGCTACTCAGGAGACTGAGATCTGAGGATTGCAGTTGGAAGCTAGCCTGGGCAGAGGCCAAAGTGAAGATGTGGCTCAAACGGTAGAGAGCCAGCCTTGAATAAAAAAGCCAAGCAAGAGTGTAAGGCCCTACATTCAAGTCTCAGTACTGGTACAAAGAGAGAGAGACAGATAGACAGAGGAGTGAGAGAAGAGTGTCGGAGGAAAGAGAACCCAGATTGTCACATAAAAAGGCTCTGTAGAAAATGGCACTTCATCGGGCTGGGAAGGTGGCTCAGTGGTAGAGTGCTTGCCTTGCATACATGAGGCCCTGGGTTCGATTCCTCAGTACCACATAAGCAGAAAAAGCCGGAAGTGGCACTGTGGCTCAAGTAGTAGAGCGCTAGCCTTGAGCTGAAGAGCTGAGGGACAGTGCCCAGACCCTGAGTACAGGCCCCACATTCAACCAAAAAACAAACAAACAAACAAACCAAAAATGGCACTCCATACAGGCAGCCCAGGTAGAAAAGTCCCTTGAGACTCTTATCTCCAATTAACCACTTAAAAACTGGAAGTGGAGCTGTAGCTCAAAGTGGTAGAGCTCTAACCTGGAGCAAAAGAGCTCAGGGGCAGTGTCCAGGCCCCATGACACAACAACAACAACAATAAATGTGATACCAGGAAATGGAGCGGTGGCTTACATAGTAGAGCATGAGCCTTGACCATAAGAAGCTGAAGGACAATGCCCAGACCCTGAGTTCAAGCCCCAGGACTGGCCCACACACACAAAAGTGATACCGGCCCCAGATAAAGTTCTTTTCTTTCCCTTTTCTTCATGGCTATGTTTTGTTTTGACTCTGAGAGAGACAGAGACAGACAGACAGACAAAGACAGTGCATTGTACATTGTATGGGACTGAACCCAGGGCATCTCACATACTAAGTACACAATCTACCACAGGACTGCAACTCCATGTTCTCCGGGTTCTCACACTGAGTGGGATAGCAAATAAATAGATTTGAAAGTGACATTTTATCATCCATTTTTTAAAGATATGCTCTCAAGTGACACACGCATAATGGCGCTCTGCCTCAGGATAAGCTGAGAATCATTGATCCTGAAAGCTTCGTGAAGAGACAGCTTGTTTTTCCCTTTTCTTAGCTTTTTCCGCTCAAGCCTGATATTCTACCACTTAAGCCACGGCTTCTATTTAGGCTTTTTGTTGGTTAATTGGAGATGAGAGTCTCCCAGACTTTCTTGCCCAGGCTAGCTTTAAACCTTGATCCTCAGAGCTCAGCCTCCTGAGAAGCTAGGATTACATGCATGGACTACAGGTGCCTGGCCACCTTGTATTTTTTAACTCTCCTCCTCCTTTTTAGAATTGGGAGGTGATTTGAAGGATGGCTGCCTGGATTGGTAGCAAGAGTCCCACTTTTCACTGTTGCTACTTCTTATAGTGTAGCTGCTGAAGAGACCTGAGGTTGTTTGTGGTTTCATAATGAGAATGGTCCCTAGCAAAATAAAGCCCAAATTAGGTTCCAGACAGGAGACACCAGAGGATCCCTGGCTTTTAGCAATATGTTGAGACCGCCTGGATCTCAGCTTTCTTCCTACCTTTGCACATACCTGCCAACAGCCACATGCTCACCCCACCTATGGGAAACACCCCGGGCGTGGAAAGAACAGTATTTTCAAGGAAATTGTGATGATATGTCAGCTTTATTTAGTCACTATAGACTGCAGCATAAGTAAAATATGACATAAGTTATCATTATTATTATTGTTGTTATTAGTGTGGGGGCAGGTACTGGGGCTTGAACTTAAGACCTCATGCTCTCATTCAGCTTTTTTTTTTTTTTTTTGTCCGTCGTGGGGCTTGAACTCTGGGCCTGGGCACTGTCCCTCAGCTCTTCAGCTCAAGGCGAGCGCTCTACCACTTGAGCTACAGCGCCACTTCCGGTTTTCTGGTGGTTTATTGGAGATAGGAGTCTCACAGTCTCTCCTGCCCGGGCTGGCTTTGAACCGTGATCCTCAGATCTCAGCCTCCTGAGTAGCTAGGATTACAGGCGTGAGCCACCAGCACCCGGCTCATTCAGCTTTTTTTACTCACAGCTGGTGGTCTACCATTTAAGCCACACCTCAAAGTGTTGGCCTTGTGGTAAAGGTCCTGAGTTCAATCCCCACACTACAAAGAAAAAAGAGAAAGAAGGAGGCAAGGAAGGAAGGAAGGAAGGAAAAAAGGAAGGAAGGAAAAAAAGAAGGAAGGAAGGAAAAAAAGAAGGAAGGAATGAAGGAAGGAAGGAAGAATAGTCAATTAATACTCCTAGTGGATCACACCTATGATCCAAACACTCAGAAGACTGAGGGAGGAAGATTGTTAAGTTACAGGCCAGCCTGGGTTACATACTCTCATTAGATAGTGAGTCAGATGGATGGACAGACAGACATAGACAGATAGCTAGAACTCTCTGCCAGATGTTGTCAGTGTTAGTTTGCTAACCTCAAGTGTGTCATTTCTACCATTCAGTGACATCCTTTAGCTCTAGTTGGGCTTGTTTGGCTTCCCAGCTTCTTATGTCACGGTTGGATGAAGGGCTTCACTGAGAGTGTGGTGGCCACTCCCTTTCTTTCACTGCTGTTAGTCTTTTTTCTCCATCAACAGTCTCATGCAGTTAACTTAAAGCTAGCTGTTTAACTGGTTTCATAACTTTAAATCTTTTAGATCCTAAACCCATTGGCAATGGCTCAGAATTTTTCTCTTCTATGTGTCTGTCTAAATTCCTTATCAGTGAAGCACAATGACAGAAAACAAAACTAAGTAAGTTCAAACACAAGTGGATGATAGCAAGTAGAACCACAGAGTTCTAGAAGCTCTGACTAGTGGGACTAATTGAGGGACACTGACGGCAACTTCCCTGTTAGCATCAGAAGATATGCAACTCTTGCCAGACAAACTGGAGTAACATTATTGACTGGTCCTCACAGTTTAAAAAAAAAAAAAGCTGCTGGGTGCCAGTAAATGGTTCCTGCCTGTAACCCTAGCTACTCAGAAGGCTGAGATCTGAGAAACTCGATTAGAAGCCACCCTGGGCAGGCAAGTCCATGAAACTCTTATCTCCAATTAACTAACAGAAAACCAGAAAGGATACTGTAGCTCCGAGTGGTTAGAGAGCTAGCCTTGAGCAAAAAGAAAAACTCGGGGACAGCGCTCAGGCCTGGAGTTCGTGCCTCACTATTAGGTGGGAGTTGGGGGGGGGAATGGGGGGGAAGAATTAAACAAAAGATGATCCTCCAAAATTTTAGCAGCTGGGTACTAATTGGCTCATACCCATAATCCTACTCAGGAGGCTGAAGTCTGAGGATCTCCGCTAACCCAGGCAGAAGAGCCCATGAGATTCTTATCTCCAAGTAATCAGCAAAAACCCAGAAGTATAGGTGTGGTTCAAATGGTAGTACACCAACATTAAGAAAAAAAAAAGCCAAGTGAAAGCAAGAAACCCTTGAGTTCTAACTCCAATATCAGCACACACACACACACACACACACACACACACACACACACACACACCATAATAAACAAACAAGCATCTTAGATTTTCCTTTTAAGCTGACTTAGCAATGATGGAGCCAAATGTCTGTCAGGGAAGTTGGTGGATGCCTAGTTCATTCGGGCAGGGGCTGCAGCCTTTTGCTAAGGGGAATTCTGCGGCCTCTTGTGCTACCAGCCTCTTGTGCTGTGGTATTGCCAACCGATCCCAGGTCTCCCTTCTCAATGAGTTCGAACACAGCTGGCTCAATAGGCCGTGACTCACATAAGCTCCAGTGTCGTTTATCTTGACTGTTTTATGGAAATGTATCACACTCTAAAGGGTTCCCATGGTGTGGCTGTGCACAGCTGACTACGAATCATGCGTGGCGCTGAGAGATGGAAACCTTCCCTATCGGGTTTTTACTGCAGAATTGGGTATGGGTGGGATGTGAGGGTTTAAGGGAATCTAGATGAAGGGAGAAGGATGTCCGAGCATTTCTTTTATCTTCACCAGCCATGGAGGATGGGTGCCCATCACTCCTGGGTAACTCACGTCTCTCTTGATCTTATCTTTATGGTCTCACAGCCTTCAGCTAAGTGAACCTTTTATATGGGTGATACTGAGAGCTTGAGTTAAGTGTAGTATGGGAGAGAGATTATGGCCCTCAGACAATTCTGTTTTGTGCTGGTGTCATGTGATACACCCTCAGGTTTATTCAACAGAGAGCTATTTATTCAAAATAAATTGAAAGCTTTGGGGGTTGGGCCTGTCTTTTTTCAGATAAGAGCTTCTTTGAAAAGCTTTTCTTTTTAATTATATACTTAACTAGAAATGGTTTTTGCCTTAAAATAGCAATTTCTACTGTGGTTTGTGGCTCCTTCTTATTTTTTTTAATACCATCCTGCAATGCATTTACATGCTTCCCATTATACATTAAGTAGCCCTGTGCAGATCTGTTTGTCTGCTACAAGGTGTGGATTCAAGACTCCCTTGCCTCATCCCTCCTATGGTGTGGCTAATGTTGTAGAGCCTCAGTATCACCCGTTCCTGATCTGTAGGAATGTGAGCTGGCACAAGGGTCACAATGGCTTCCCATATTGGTTATGTGGATTTGTCTCATAGATCAGGAAGCTAATGAGACTGAGCTCAGAGTCAACTTAACAACTGTGACTGAACTCACCATAGTGTCTGCACATAGAAAACAGTCAATAGAACAGAGCCTGATTTTATTTGCCTACTTTGTTTTTCCATAGCCATTCCTTATTTTAACTTAGATCTCCTTTTTCCCATAGCATATAAGAAAACCCAGGCAAAATTGTTCACCAAGCCAGGCACCAGTGGCTCACACCTGTAATCCTAGCTACTCAGGAGGCTGAGATCTAAGGATCACAGTTTAAAGCTTGCCTGGAGAAAAAAAGAAAAAGTCCATGACACGCTTATCTTCAATTAACCACCAAAAAAACAGAAGTGGAGCTGTGGTTCTAATGGAAGAGCTCAAGTCTTGAGAAAGAAAAAAAAAAAAAAAAAAAAAGCTCAAGGACAGCACCTGACTTTTAAGTCCCCAATACCAGCACAAAGGGGTAAATAAATAAATAAAGAGCTCATTGACATAAATTCCCTCTAATGAGTAAGAAAGCAACAAAATGTCTCCTACTGGCTCTGTACAAAAACTCAGCATCTAACGGACAATATTTCCAGCCATATTACTCTTCAGAATCTTGGTCAACAACCATGTGAGAAAATTCAGTATCTCATTCAGTAGCCAATTTTAGCAGACAAGAGTTTGACTCAAGGAAGGGGGAAAAAAAGTGACAATGGTACTGTCCTCCTGGCCTAGAATTGAGTGACTTGGAGATCAAACATCCCTGCTACATTATGCCTTTTGTTTTCTTGTTTGGTGGCATTCTTGGATTTGGGGGAGTGGGGAGCGGTTGGAGAAAAGCCTCATGCTGATAATGTACTGAAAGTTAAAGGAAATTAAATAAGTGAAGCAGTGGCTGATCTCTACTTCCTCCCCCCTGGGTAATTCAATTCAAGCTCTCTCTCTGATGGCAACTCACAGGGCCTGTCTCTGTCACCCCGCTGGGGCCTAGAGTCTTAACATCTAAATAAAAGTTTCACTCAAGCATTTTTTATGCTCCTGCTAGCAGGATCAGTGAGCTGGTGTGGGCACATTAATGTAATATTCATACTCACAGACTCTCCCCACACATGGAGACGATGTCTTCCCATTTTCATAATTATAGATGTTCCATAAAATGCCATTTAGATTTGCATCTTTAAAAAAAAAAAAAAGGGAGGGGTGGTGAATTCTAATAGAACGCTTAACATGTCTTTTATGATTCAGACTCTTGGCATCTTTAACCAGAAGCTGTGTCTCCAAGTTTAACAAGATCTTAAGAAAGAAAAATGAAGGGGGTAGTTAAGAAGGAAAAGTAGAAACTGAGGATCCTTAGCCCTGTGTCTTTGATTTAAGCGTTACGGCTTCTGGGAGCAATTTCAGAGACTATGGGCTTGCCAAAGAGCAGCTCTGCCATTCCTCATCCTGACGTCACCCAGCTTCCCACCACCAAAAAAAAAAAAAAAATCTGCTATCATTTCCTTTGGTGGTGGCGGTGGTGGGAAATGGTTGGTGGTATGCTGGTTCTGGGACTTGAACTCAGAGCCTGTCCCTTAGATTTTTCCCTCAAAGCTGGTACTCTACTGTACTTGAGCCACACCTCTATTTTTTGACAGTTCATTCTAGGTAAGAGTCTCACACACACTTTCCTGCTGGGGCTGGTGTCAAATATCTATCCCCAGGTCTCAGCCTCCTGAGTAGCTTGGTTTATAGGCGTACGTAAATGGCTAGGCTACCATTTCTCACAGATGTTTTCAGAGGGATCGGTGAACTACAATAATCCTAGAGGAAAACAAAAACAAAAAACAGCTTTGCTTTGCTGTGGTTCATTTCCGGAATGCACCCTGGAACTCACCGAGAAGGATTTATGGTGACCACGGGGTTGGCTAAGTTTTGAAACACTCAGTGAAAGCAGTCTATGAAGAAGGACCCACTGGGTAAGGAATTAGGCACAGCCGCAACACTAATGAAGGGACAGACTCTTCTGATCTATGGTTTTTAAACTGCTTTAACAAACAAACAAACAGGTGAGTGTGTATTTATGGCCATCCTTGAGGTGACTACAAGTATAATGGAGTCTTTCACTCACTGAAGCTTGACCACACTGATAGCTGTTCATCTGACTTCTGATTATCTCAATGGAGCTTTCTAATTTGGAACTGATATCCCCACGAAGTCTTAATTCTCTGGAGTCCTTTTTCTGCCACTCAGTCCATAGTTAGTCTATCTCCCCTTGCCACAAGTTAATGTATGTTTAAATCATTTCAAGCAATTTTAGCATTCGATATAATTAGGAAGAAAATTAACTTTTTCCCCCCAATCATAGAGCAATTGTTTTTTTTTTATTTTGTGCCGTGATTAAGCAACCACCCTTCTGCACACCACTGTTAATGTGAATTAGCCCAGGTGAAAACTTCATCAGGTTCCAACAAAGTGTGTGTTGTTTCTTTTAGGACTAGAAGACATCGTAAAAGGTGCTCAAGAGCTTGATAACATCATCAAGCAAGGGTACTTGGAGAAAAGAAACAAAGGTAATTAATTATCAGATCTTCTGATAATCAAAGCAGACAAAGGACAAAATGATATTCACAAGACAATATGTTGGAAATGAACTGTACAACTTGGAGGGGAGACTGGGGGTGGGGAGTGGAAGAAAAACGAGGGAGAGGGTAACAATGTTTTATAAGAAATGTACTTATTACCTTACATATGTCCCTCTGCACATCACCTTGACAATAAAATTAAATTTTAAAAAAAAGCTGGAAATGGAGCTGTGGCTCAAGTGTTAGAGAACTAGTCTTGAGCAAAAAAGCGAAGTGAGAGCATGAGATCCTGAGTTCAAATTCTAGTACTGATACCCAAAAAAGTACTAAATAACATTTATAGAGCGAATGAATGATATTCTTGTCTCAGTGAGAAATTCTTGCCCAAAGTATACTTTTATCTCATAGGTAAAGCAGCCCACCTTCAAATTTCAGACGTGCTTATCTCTTGATCTTTCTTGAAGTTATTCAATTAAAATGGCTACTGCTAGTGCTAGAATTCCACGTTTCAGGTTCAACAAGCAAACTGGCTTAGTACGATAATATCTGAAGTATTATTTCGCTGTACCAAAAGTAGTAGTGAAGAATTGGGCAAGTTCAGAATAAGACTGGAACCTGAAAGTCGTAAAAGAAATTGAGAAGACAGATATGTGAACACAGAGCAGACAACTCTGTTTAGAACTGGACCTTTAACAGAGCTTGTTGCCTGGTCTCTGAGTCAATAGAGTATAACCTGTGGGAGTGCAAGGGAGGGTTTTTACAGTCCATTAACCCAGGAAATAAAACAATAACATACTAGACTGGGTGTTGTTGGCTTTTACGGACTCTTCAGCGATTGTAGTTGCCTGAATTTATGTCTTCTGCTGCTCTTCCGTGTAGATCATAGCTTCTTTGGGTCGGAGTGGCAGAAGCGATGGTGTGTGATCTGCAGAGGCTTCTTCTTCTACTATGCTAATGAGAAAAGTAAGTGTTCTGCATTTGGACAGCAGCATTCCACTCCTATACATGCTCCAGCCCCACAGCTGTTGGTAGCAGGCCTTAACTAACACCACACAGGATTTGCTTAGGAAAGAAATCAGTGGGTGAATGACCACCGGTGGCTCACACCTGCAATCCTAGCTACTCAGGCACCTGAGATCTGAGGATTGAGGTTCAAAGCCAGCCCAGCAGGAAAGTCTGTGAAACTCTTACCTCCAGTGAACCACCCAAAAGGCCAGAAGTAGAGATGTGGCTCCAAGTGGTACAGCACTAACATTTGAGCACAAAAGCTCAGGGACAATGCCCAGGCCCTGAGTTCAAGTCCCAGGACTGGCATAAAAACAAATAAATAGGAATATCTTACCCAGTACCGAAGATACTCAGACCAATTTAGAAAGTAATGCCCCTTCAAACACTAGGTATGAGCCAGGTACCGGTGGCTTACACCTGTAATCCAAATGTCCTCCTAATCTTAGGCAGCTGAGATCTGAGGATCACAGTTCAAAGCTAGCCCAAGCAGGAAAGTCTGTGAGACACTTATCTCCAATTAGCCACCAGAAACCCAGAAGTGGCACTGTGGCTCAAAATGGTAGAGCACTAGCCTTGAGCAAAAAGAACTCAGAGACAGTGCCCAGGCCCTGAGTTCAAGTCCCACAACATACAAACAAAACAAAATACTAGCTGTGGTCACTATGTCAAAGGATTATCTCTAAGAATGATTATTAACATAACATCACTGATAATGCTATAAATGTTGACTATGTGGACAAAATCGGCCCTTAGCTGTGTGGCAGTTTCCTCCCTCTCCCTCTAGTGGTGGACCACTGGATTACTGAGAACCTGTCCCAACTAGGGGTAAAGTGGGGAACCCTACTTAGAACTGATACCGACATCCTTTAAAAATGGAGCAATTCAGCATCTGGGTCCTTCGAACCTTCACCCCACTCCCAAATACAGAACGCATTCCTTTGAACTCTCTAGGCATACAAGCTACCCTCTTGTTATTGCCTTCAAACTAATATACATTTGGCCCATTGTTGTTGTTGTTTTAAGGTTAAGATTTCCCTTGCATTTAAATAAATGGCTGACATCTGGAATAGAGAGCCAGGTACTGGGCCTGTGTGTGCAGAATCCTTTATACTTACTGTGAAAAAGGAGGGCGGAGAGCAAGAGCAAGAGCCTCGGAGACTTTTATTGACCATTTTGCCAGCAGGGTGAAATAAAATCTGGTGACCAAAGAAACAACAAAACATTTTAGTGGCCAGTTAGAGCAAAGAGAGGCACTTCAACAAAAAAGATTCTGGTGTCAAAAAGCACTACTCCATGGCTCCCTTCTTGCCTGTTATTTCTTATTGTGCCCAGGATGTTTGCTTAGCCAGTGCACGGTTTGTATGTTTCTTTAGCTCAACCAGGTAAAAACAGAGCCTTCCCTTCCCTTTTCTTTTAATTATGTAATTTCCTTGCTAGCCTTATCATTATCATCAAAAAGTGGCTACCAAAGGTAGAGCTGGGTTGGGAAGGTGGCTCAGTGGTAGAGCGCTTGCCCTGGGTTCAATTCCTCAGCACCACGTAAGCAGAAAAAGCCAGACATGGCGCTGTGGCTCAAGTGGTAGAGCATTAGCCTTGAGCTGAAGAGCTGAGGGACAGCGCCCAGGCCCAGAGTTCAGGCCCCACAACTGACAAAAAATAAAAAAAGGTATAGCTATTTAAGCGTATCATCCTAGCTACTTGAGTAGTGATTGGGGGAATCATGGTTCAAAGCCAGCCTGGGGAAAAAAAAATTCAAGACCCCATCTCAACTAATGGCTAGTCACAGTGGTGTGTGTTTATCATCCCAGTAACACAGGAAAACACAAATAGGAGAATAGCATCCAGGCCGCCTTGAGCTTAAAGGGAAACCCAAACTCAAAAAATAACCATCACAAAAACGACCGATACAATGGTTCAAGTGGTAAAGTGACTTCCTAGCTAGCTTAAGGCCCTGAGATATATATATATATATTCCATTAATATATATTCCATTATATATATATATTCCACTAATATATATATTCCATTAATATCTATATTATATATTCCATATGTATATATTTCATTAAAAGTAATGGACATCAAATATGTATAAAACATATATACATATATATATGTATATGTAAGTAATGGATCACTTGCCTAGCATGTATGAGGTCATGAGTTCTATCACCAGCACCCTATACAAAAAAGGATCTGTTAGCAATTCATTTCACCTGATATGGGGCACAAGTATCACCCACACACTGGTTGCTGTCCTCTTTGTGCTCTGCCTGAACTATACAGCACAAACACAAAATTTGGGGGTGAGAGAGACTAGAACCACGCCCACGGAGCTTGTTTGCTTTTACTATTTTTCGAAGGGTTTTTTGTTTTGTTCTGTTTTGATGCCTGGACCTGGCCTCAATCCTCCCGTCTAAGCTTCCTGGGATTACAGGCATGAACCCATCAACGGACACAGAAATCCTTCCGCGCCAACTTCTCACTTCCTGTTTCTAATATTGTCTGTTTTAGAAAGGAATGAAATCTAAAGGAATCTTTCCTTTCCTTGATTTCGGGTCTTTTTTCCTTTGGTTTCCTTCCTCATTACCACCAACAGTGCTCTGTGGCTTCACAATTTGACCTCTTGACAAGAAGACAGAATAGAGTTTTAATTATTCTCTTCCTAGCTATCGATTCCCACCTGGCCAGCAGAAGGAGGGAGGGCAGAGGAGCAGCTAAGCCCAAATACATATAGGGTAGGAGAGGAGATTCCCAGGACCCTATAATAAAATCCCCCCCCACACACACACACACCATGCTGCTGCTCCTCCACTCTGTCAGCTGTGCCGACCCTCAAAGTAACATCCAGCTCCTTAATAGACTTCGAGAGCCTTCCATTTCCAGCTACTCTCCAGGCTGTCATAATTCCTTCTTTCTGTTATTCTAGATCTCTTAACATTCTAATAGATTCTCTGTCTCTGTTGTACTCTTTTGGTCCAATAACCTTGTGTGTTGCATTTCCCTAGCTTGACAGGGATAGCTGCCTAGCAGTGGCAGTAACCTCTTCCTGAGTTTCTAGAACAATCTCTCCCTAAACTATGTGATTCTTCTGGTATATAACAGCTGTTTCTCTGAGTCTTCATTTTTACATATCGGGGATACAGGGAGCTTTCCTCTCTTGCAGGCAAGCAGCCCAAAGGGACCTTTCTCATTAAGGGCTACAGTGTTCGAATGGCCCCTCACCTCCGAAGAGACTCCAAGAAAGAATCCTGCTTTGAACTCGCCTCTCAGGATAGGCGCAGCTATGAGGTGGGTAAACTGAGGAGCTGGTGAGCACCAGTACTGCCTTTCCCTGTGGCCTGTGAGCCATGATGGCTGTGTTGGGCTCTATCCTGTTACCTGCTCACTTCTCACCAGCTCCAACCCTCTTTCTTGCCCTGCTTTTTGCTTTGTGCTCCCCTCCCTTCTCCTCTGTGGTTGTGTTCGTTCTAGACTCTGCCTTTGCTTGGCTTCCAGCTCTTCCTTGCCTTCCCCATCTAGCCTCCTAGGTGACATGCTCGCTTATTGCAGTACGCAACCCAATTCCCTAACTGGCATTTGTCTCTAATGACATACCTGTATCTCCCATTCTCTTTTTCTTTCAACTGATTGTCTTTACTGCCACGAAATCCAGAAAAAGGGAAATGCAACTCAAGAATGAAAATTCATTTGTTTTCCTGTTCATCTTGCTATCCAAACTAACCTTCCTGTGTCATTGGGTACATGGACGTCTCATTGGGATGTTGGATTTCTAAGGTGTTGATGGTGATGGTTAGTGAGCAACAATGATAACTGAGGGACTACAGGAAAAGAAAGATTTATTCCCACCAGGTTCATTTCTGTATATTAGAACCTCTACCTTATGTATTCACTCACTACTCCTTATAAAATGTTATTAAAGCCAGGCACCAGCGGCTCATGCCTGTAATCCTACCTCCTCAAGAGGCTGAGATCTGAGGATTGTGGTTCAAAACCAGCCCCGGCAGGAAAGTTCATGAGACTATTATCTCCAACTAACCACCAGAAAACCAGAGGTGGTGTTGTGGTTCAAATGGTAAAGCACTTGCCTGGAGCTGAAGAGCTCAGGGACAGCACCCAGGTCCTGAGGTTCAAGCCTCATGACTGACAATGACAAAAAAAGCAATTTAAATGAGTTAAAAATATAACTGTGGCAATATAGTGATTTTTTACCAAAAATGTATTTTAGCTATATGTTTATGTTATTTCCTACTTGTCAGTAATTTGTGTTTTATCACAGCTTCACTAAAATAGTGTAATAAAACTTTAGGTAACTTATGAAAAAGAAAAAAAATGTGAAAATTCAATTAGCTAAGTAAGAAATCCCTTGACTCCTCAGATTTTTCTCAGAATTAACTTTTTTTTATTTCTACTGTACCTTACCTCCTGACTTGATAATAATAGTTATAATAATAAATTAGGTCTTCCTTGTGCAATTGAACAAATTTTTTTAATTTAAACTAAAACTTTTCTTGAGAATCCTCAAGAATATTTTGTAATATTTTGGAATGCAGATGTATTCACTGAATATACTTCTAAGTTTTCTGTGTGTGTGTGTGTGCGCGCATGCATGTCTGTGTGTGTATGAGTATGAGTGTGTGTGTATGTGTATGCCAGTCCTGGGATTTGAACTCATGGCTAGGTATTGTCCCTAAGCTTTTTTTTTTTTCCTCAAGGCTAATACTACCAATTGTACCGCAGCTCCATTTGCAACTCCTTCTGGTGGTTAATCAGAGATAAGAGTCTCATGGAATTTCCTGCTCAGGCTAGCTTTGAACTGTGATTCTCAGATCTCAGCCTCCTGAGTAGCTAGGGTTACAAACATGAACTACTGGAACCCAGCCTCTAAGTTATGTTATTACTAAACTCTAATGATATTGCATCCAGACAGAAGTTTGGAAGAAAAGTCCAAACTAATATCCCTAGAGGCTTTTAACAGAAATGTGTTTTGTTATTGTTGTTTTTTGTCAGTTGTGGGGCTTGAACTCTGGGCCTAGGTGCTGTTCCTCAGCTCTTCAGCTCAAGGCAAGCAACCTACTACTTGAGCACAGCACCGCTTCCGGTTTTCTGGTGATTTTAATGGAGATAAGTGTCTCATGGCCTTTCCTGCCTCAGCTGGCTTTGAATCTCCCGTGGAGCTAGGATTACAGGTGTGAGCCATCAGCGCCCAGCTTTAGAAATGTGTTTTTAAGAAACTAAGAATGATGGTCTCTATGACTATAAGTACTATGCAGGAATTTAGATTTCTCATCCTAACAACCATACAATTAAAATGTCTTTCAGGAACAATTATTTCAAGTTGATTCATTAAAAAAACAAACAAACAAACAAGAGCCAGGTGCTGGTGGCTCACACTTGTAATCTCAGCTACTCAGGAGGCTGAGATCTGAGGATCACAGTTCAAAGCCAGCCTGGGCAGGAAAGGCTGTGAGACTCTTATCTCCAGTAAAACACTCAGAATACCAGACGTGGCACTGTGGTTCAAGTGGTAGAGTTCTAGCCTTGAGCTGAAGAGCTGAGGGACAGAGCCCAGGCCCAGAGTTCAAGCCCCACGACCAACAAAGAAAAAAAAAAAATAGGAAGGGATTGATGCTTGACTGGTTCGTTTTGTGAATCAAAATGTGGTTTATTTACTTCTTTGTTTAGTCCATTGAATTCACATCATTACTTTGGTCTGTGGATTGAATCTTTCCCTTCCTACTTATTCCCACAGTCATGACAATAGCTAAATCCCTATCTCTTCACCCACAGGACTAGTTAAACAGTTGGTCTTCTGTCTAGAGATTTCCCTATTTCAGTCCCTCCTACCCACAGCCACTGAAAGAACCTCCTACTCCCTTAGCTAAAACTGAGTGTAGCTTCCTGCCACCCACATTGCAAGTCTGAACTCCTAGTACTCGGGGACCTTTTCTCAGCTCTCTGCTCTGGCTCTCAACTCTCTTTCCATTGGTGACTGACTGTTGTTTAGTCAAGCTGACCTGCCCACGTGTGGTGTCATTGCTCCTGATACTTTGAGCAGCAGATCCATTTCTGGTTTTCTGGTAGTTAATTGGAAATAAGAGTCTTATGAACTTTCCTGCCTGAGCTGGCTTTTAACTGCAGTCCTCAGATCTCAGCCTCCTGAGTAGCTAGGATTGCAGGCATGAGCCACCAGCACCTGGCTTCCACCAACTTTTTTTTTTTTTAATTACCTCAATAAGCCTCCCTGACCTACTCCAGGCGTCAATAAATGCTGCCTGCTGAGTGCTTGTCTAGAAGGTTCCATCCTCAGCACTGAATTTTTTCTAATAAACCACTCTTATTATCCAATGCACCTGCTTGCAGTGTTTCCATCTTTTGCTACATGTTGCTTTGCTATATGTCCCTCTAAACTTTTCTCAAATATATCCCTGATGAAGAAATAATCAAATGAATCAATGTGTATGCACATAAATTTCTACACTTAAAGAACTGTCATCTTGAGGCTTGGAAGGTGGCTCAGTGGTAGAGTTCTTGCCTTTCATTCATGAGGCCCTGGGTTCGATTCCTCAGCACCACATAAGCAGAAAGAACCGGAAGTGGTGCTGGGGCTCAAGTAGTAGATCGCTAGCTCTGAGCTGAAGAGCTGACCAACATCAACAAAAAAAAAACTGTCATCTCCAAGTTTGTGAAATTGCTGAAAGAAAAAAAATTGATTTGAGTGAGATATTTTCTTTTCCCTCCTAAATATTAAACAAAAGAATATTAAGCAAAAGAATTCTAATCTTTTTTTTCCCTCCATTCGCGGGGCTTGAACTCTGGGCCTGGGCGCTGTCCCTGAGCAGTTCAGCTCAAGGTGAGCACTCTACCGCTTGAGCCACAGCTCCACTTCCAGTTTTCTGGTGGTTTATTGGACATAAGAGTCTCACAGACTTTTCTGCCTGGGCTGGCTTTGAACCGCGATCCTCAGATCTCAGCCTCCTGAGTAGCTAGGAAAGAATTCTAATCTTTAAACTTAACTTTGGAACTCACAGTTTCCTTCCCTGCCTTTTGGTTCTTCCTATCAGGATACATGAAAATTTTAGTAAAAGTGAGAAATTAATTCACTGATTTTTCTCTAGTTTACAGCTGCTAGTCCAGCGGAAGCCAGAGACTGGGTGGATCAGATAAGTTTCTTGTTAAAGGGTAAGTCTCATTGGAAGTTTGGCTCAGGTGATAGAGTACTTGCTTAGCAAATGTGAAATCCTGAGTTCCAATCCTTGTACAACTAAAAGGGAAGGAGGGAAGGGACTCTTAAAGTTACAGAAGTTCAGCACATAATGAGTGAATATGTAATAGAAGGTATGTTGCATAAGTATAATGTAATGGTTTGCATATGGACTTTTTACTTTTTCTGCCCATCCTCACCTCTACTCTCCCCATTAAGCCCCCATACTAGAACAACTAGTACCACGTACGACTGAGAAGGAAAGGAAATCACCCACTTCATCTACCAACATATAGGCAAGTCTATAATATTCATAATATTTAAGAATAGAAATGTGTGACACCTAGCTCTCCCAGTTCACTATCTCCTAACTCCTAACTCTTTTTCTGGAAAAGAAGTTCAGCATTTCTAACTTAAAGTCATAGAATTGCAATTGAGGCCCCAAATCTAAGAAATTGAACTCTAGCCAGGCACCAATAGCTCATATCTGTAATTCTAACTACTCAGGATGCTGAGATCTGCCAAACCTGGGCAGAAAAAGTCTCTATAAAGTGAAGGTGTTACTTCCACAACCATTTAACCCCCAAAAAGCTGTACATGGAGGTATGGCTCAAGAGGTAGAGTGCCAGCCTTGAATGGAAAAAGGTAAGGCACAGCAATCAGACCCTGAGTTCAAGTGTGCACCCACACACACACACACACACACACACACACACACACACACACACACCTGTCTCTAAACACTAAACTAATCTAGGTGGCCATCAGGAACATTGAAACAAATCACTCTTGCAACCACAATAAGATGTTCTTTGCTTTGAGATGTTCCGTTGCCTGAAGATGTTAAATGACTGCTCTTAGAGTACCCTCTGCTGGCCAGCCTGCAGACACAGTCATGGAAGCTCCCTGGAAGCCTTGCCTGGCAGGTAGATAGAGTCCACCTTGAGCATGTCTCTTGACAGCAGATAACCTTCATCTGTCCTTATAGCAGGACCCTCCCTGGCTTTCAGAAAGCAAAGGCATCCACTTTGTACAAGGCCTAAGACTCAAGGAGGAGCACAGAAACCTAACAACCCCAAGCCTTGTTGTTGCAGTCTTTTATTTCTACTGTAAGATTTTATCGTGGCTAAAAAGAATGATGCATTCGAGCTTTAATTATAAGAATTGCCTATTTTACTCAGTTATGCCTTTGCTATCACAAAAAAAGGGGGGAAAAAACAAACAAACTCTTGTATCTAGCAGCCGCATCACGTATAATAGACTGGAACTAGGCGAACATGAACATTGATGGCAAGGCTACAGGGTGCACTCTCGTCTAGGTGCCTAGGATTTATGCGTGTAATATACCCCTAAGTGTGTAAACCTCAATAAAACTCAAAGCAGCTTTATTGAGCTTTACCCTGTGGTACTTTCAGAACCCCACATTGAAGGAATTATTCATTCCATTTTATTTTAAAACAAACAAAATAATAACATATGGTTGAAGCCACAAATGTGCCTTTGATCCTCTCCTCATATGAAGTGGTACCAAGAATTCAGAGGGAAATTGGTACACAGTCTTTATTAAAAGCCTAATCAAGCCAAACAGTTTTATTGGGTTTGGAAATGAACCGCCATGTCTCTCCATCCTGCCTTTCCCCAGAGTCTGCTGACTGCATTCTCTCGTCCTGTAGAGGCCCCTCGATGGGGTTTTAGAGGATGCTCTGTACTACATGTCAGAGACTTCCCCGTTCCCCATCAGAAGAGAAACCAATCTCCCCACCCTGCCCCCATGCTCTCCAAGTGCTGTAATGGCTCAACATCCCCTATGTAGTGACCCACTTTAAAGTCAGACTGTATAGTTTCAACACTTAGCTGTTCCATTTGGTCATATTTTACCATTCTATTTCTCTGATTCACCCTTTTTTTTTCTTCAGATTTTCTTTTTCTTTTGTTTCTGTCCTGGAACTTGAACTCAGAGTGTAGGTGCTGTTCCTTGTTAGCTCAAGGCTGATACTCTGCCGGTTGAGCCACAGCTCCATTTCTGGCTTTTTGGTGGCTAATTGGAGATAAGAGTTTCACAGACCTCCCTGCCCAGGCTGACTTTGAACTGTGATCTTCAGATCTCAGCCTCCTGAGTAGCTGGGATTACAGGTGTGAACCACTGGGGCCTGGCCCCATTTCTTTTCACTTCCTTTTTTTTCCCCTCTGGTACAAATACATTGGTCTGAAATTCTACACTGACTCCATCGGGAGAGGTGGGTTTCCAACAGCTTGTAGCAGTGACTATGGTAGCTGCTGCCACTGCCCTGGAGATCAAGTGCCATCAGTCACCTGTCAAGTTTTCTACTTGATGAGCAGTGCATGGCATACTGGCATTTACTCATCTGACCTCCTTTCTTCCCTTCGCCTCGTGTTCTCAGTCACACACCCATACTTTTCAGAGCTGTTCCATCCTGATCAAGTTTTATTGTGAGGAAGGATTTATGTTGATGGTTTAAACCTGATACAGTATGAGGCTGGCCTTTTCTCTAGATTTCCTGCCACCTAGACTCACAGCACTTAACCTAGTATTTCATTTTCTCTTGACATGTTTTATGCTCATCCCTCCTCCTCCTTTACCCTCCTTCCTGCTCTGCTTTCTTCTTTTCTTTTTCTCCCTCTCTGGATTCAGTCTCATCTCTTCTCTCCCCCTGGCAGATCTGAGCTCCTTAACCATCCCCTATGAAGAGGAAGAGGAAGAGGAGGAGGAAGAGATGTATGATGACATTGATGGTTTTAACACCCCAAATTCTGGTTCTCAGTGCAGACCCATCATCTCCCCCAGTAGTATGGGGATCCAAGAGCCAACAGAGAAGGAAGAGGATATTTATGAAGTCTTACCAGGTATGAAATGTCATCTCCTAATTATCTCCTCCAGAGTGTCAAAAACCCTTGATCTGGTAGATAATTCTGAAACCTCCAACAAAAGCCAGATCTAAATTTCATCCTCGGAAGTATCTCAGTGCAGAGTTCTGCTTTGCTCTGGGAGCAGGATGAATTGAGCCAACAGGAATATTTCATCTATACCACATGTAGTAATTTATTACATGTGTGGATGAGATTAGAAAGTTAAGAATATTTGTGTCAGAGCCAGGCACCAGTGGCACACACCTATCTATAATTCTAGCTATTCAGGAGGCTGAGATCTGAAGATCCTGGTTTGAAGCCAGCCCCACCTGGCAGAAAAATCCTTAAGACTCTTATCTCCAATGAACCAGCAAAAAACTAGAAGTGGAAGTATTTCTACGTATTTCTCACGTGGTAGAACACCCAGCCTTGAGTGAAAAAGCCAAGTGAGAATGTGAAGCCCTGAGTTCCAGCCCCAGTGCTAGCACTATTCATTATATTCATGACGATTTACCCTGATTTGCTAAGAGTTCTGGGTACATCATCAAATCTCTCTCTAGGTTCCACTTCTTCTCCTGTGGGATCATGAAAATAACAGTAAGTTGTCTCAAAAACATGAAGCATTTCAAAAGCCCAAAATGATATACATGCTGATACTCCTGACGGAGCACAACTGGTTATTACCTAGAATCAAATCACATCGCTTAAGAATAAACCTTCTCTGCTTCCACCCCCACTCTCTCCCCCCACCCCCAACCCAACCCCAGCAATCCAGCAGATCTCAAGATCTTTTTCCTTCCAGAGGCAGGAGAGCTAACATCTCAGAAAATGCCCAGTCCTCACTGCTTCTGCAGAGCCGCTGCTGGGAGAGAGAAGGCAGCTGATGAACAGTGTGGAGCGCAGTGGGGGGTCAGGCTGGAAAACCAAAGCCTGAGCCTTTTAATTGGGAGGTAGTTAGACCACAGGAACTGCTGAATCTTCAGGTCCATTCAGAAAGAGCATTCCTGTGGAAACGTGCCAGGAGTTCACGGTTCTGCTAAGAAATTCAAATTAAGCGTAAATTTATAGCAATTTAAATCTCCATCCCAGATGAACTTTGGGATTAAGGTGAATCTCACACTCAGGCCCCAGAAGATAGGCCCAGTTGCTAAAAGCATCATCAGGAAGCAGTTGCATTCTACGGCTTCCTAGGAAGCCAGTCCAGTAGGTAACTCTGCAGGCTACATTCATTTTCTTCCCAGGGAGAAAAGTCACGTGATTACTCAGAGTCGAGGGGTTCTGACCACACCCACACCCATACCCCACCCCGCCAAAGAAAGCCTGTTTCTCCTTCTGGTACTTCCAGCCTTGGCCAGTCCGCCACTTCCTCAGCCCTTTTTTGTTGTGTTTTATTATGCAAACGATATCTTGGTTGAGGTCGAGCCATTTCTTGTGTCTGAAGTTAAAAAAAAAAAAATGATAATTTCCTCAGCAAGTCATCGTCGTTAATGAAGTTTTACAAAAACAGATACAACCAAAGGAAAATAAAATTTCACAGGTGATAAATTTTTCCAATTTCCCTGGCAGAATTCGATAGGATTGTTAAATTAAGAGTGAAGGTGTCTGTTAGAAAGCAACGAGCAGTGATGGGTAATTTTATAGAGTGGAAAATTGAATCAAATTGCTACATTAAAACACAGCTCCTCTGAGAATCTCCCCTTCCACCGCCTGCTCCATTGCAACAGCAGGGTGCAGAAATGGATCTAATTCACCACCCTCCCTAAGAGGAGATACACTTCCCAACTTGGCCAGAATCTTCTTAGTGAGCTCACGTTCTGCTCACTCCCGACCTGACTTGGAGAAATAGCCTGGTAACACACCCCTTCAGGTCACAGCTGTGGAAGAATATTCTAGGAACACCCCCATTGAACTACTATACCCTCTGGGTTACAGAGAAAGGGTCCTGTGCAATTCTCGAAGAAGCCAAGGAGATGGGGGCGGGGGGGGAGACACTGATGCTCAGAGATCCAGAAAGAGAGAGAGGAAAGAGGAAGAGGCCTCAGAAAATGAGTGTGAGGCCACCCCCCTACCACAGTGGGAACAATGAATGTGTGACTCGCTTCTCTCTCTTTTTTTTTCTTTTCAGTCCTGGGGTTTGAGCTCAGGGATTGGGGACTGTTCCTGAGCTCTTTTACTCAAGGCTAGCACTCTACCACTTAGAGCCACAGCGCCACTTCTAGTTTTTTAGTGGTTCATTGGAGAGTAAAAAAAAAAAAAAAATAAGTCTTATAGGGGCTTTCCTGCCTGGGCTGGCTTTGAACCGCAATCCTCAGGTTTCAGCCTCTTGTGTAGCTAGGATTACAGGCGTGAGCCATCAGTGCCTGGCTGTTACTGACTTCTTAACTACCATGTTTCATCATCTCTAAAATTCTTCCCTCCACCATTGCCTAAGATAGCAAAGTATTCCTTTACAATTTCCCTTTGAATTTTGAAGTAAACCCAAGAGCATGAGGACAAATCTACCCTGTCAAAGAAGCCCTTAACTCTGTATCCACAACTATTATCCATATAGAAAACAGCCACACAGGGCTAGGAAGGTGGCTCAGTGGTAGAGCGCTTGCCTTGCAGGCATGAGGCCCTGGGTTCCATTCCTCAGCACCACACATAAGCAAAAAGAAAAAAGCTGGAAGTGGCGCTGTGGCTCAAGTGGTAGAGCGCTAGCCTTGAGCTGAAGAGCTGAGGGACAGCACCCAGGCCCAGAGTTCAGGCCCCATGACCGGACCCAAAAAAAAAAAAAAAAGAAAGAAAAGAAAAGAAAACAGCCACACAGCCAGGCACCAGTGGCTTATACCTGTAATCCTGGCTACTCAGCAGGCTGAGATCTGAGGATCACAGTTCAAAGCCAGCCTGGGCAGGAAAGTCTATGAGACTCTTATCACCAATAAACCACAAGAAAACCAGAAGTGGTGCTGTGGCTCAAGTGGTAGAGCCTTGAGCTAAAGAGCTGAGGGACAGTGCCCAGGCCCAGAGTTCAAGCCCCACAACCAACAAAAGAAAAAGAAATAAAGGAAATAGCCATACAGTAGTAAAAGGCAGAGTCTCTTTCTGCAGGTTGGGGAGCAGCAGCTGACCTGTCTGTATTTCAAAGGCCAACCATGTACCTGACAAACAGTTTCTTTCCAAAAAGCCTCTATCCATCACTGTTAGAGACACAATGAAAAGATACTCGGCCATTACTTACGGGGTCCCTATCACCCAAACTTCCTGTTCACTCCACACTTGTTGCTGCTTCTTCTTTTTTTAAGTCAGTCTTAGGACTTGAACTCAGGACCTAGGCAATGCCCCTTCGCTTTTGTTCTCAAGGCTAGTGTTCTACTCCTTGATCTACACAGCTCCACTCCCACCTTTTTGATGGTTAGTTAAGAGATCAGAGTCACATCTTTCCTGCTCAACGTGGCTTTGAACTGAGATCCTCAGATCTCAGCCTCCTGAGTAGGATTATAGGCATGCTCTTGTTGCTTCCGAAGTTGCTGTTTGAGTTTTATACATCCCACCCCACCAGTCCTGGAGGTGTTACAAGTGGGCATGAGGGGTCCACCATTGTCTCCCCTCTACATCATCTCATGAGACCACCCTGTAAGCAAAGCATGTGAGAAATAGCATGATATTGAAGGTATAAAGCTGCCTGCTCCAAAGTCAGGATGGCTTCTCTCTGCCACTTGCTAGCTGTGAGGCCTTGAGCAAGTCTGGTCCTCTAGTGAATTGTCCCACATGTAAAAAGGAGTCAATAATAGTAGCTACGAGAGGGACAGGAGGAGGAGTCAGACACAGAATAAGTAGCACAGAGCTCTCGGTGAATACTGGCTAGTCACAAACGCAGCAGTATTTAGCCTGGACGTTAAACTCCTCTCTCTTTGAAGAGTTTGGGAATGGCTAGGTCCCCACCTCACCCACCAGACCCGAAACAGTCCAGTTGGGCTATTTGTAGCTATGTGCGTAAAGCAGGGGAAATTGAAAATCCTGAGCAGATGGGCTGTGGAGCACACCTTCTGCTCAGGCCCGTTTTTTACGGCGAAGCCAGGTGTGGGGTGGAGAGATGGAGGACAGCAACGTTGGATTGTGCTAACATTGCATAACCATCAATAGGCAAATGGATTGGGCCTCTAGCATTTGTCTCATTATAACGGGTAAATGTGCTTTATGAAAGACATTTAGCATTGGCAGGCCTGCTAACCCTCTTCTTTGAGAAGGGGTCTTCACAAACCCTCATCATCTATGGGGGGAGGGAAGCCATGTAAATGAGAACTCCTTACCAGTGCACAATGGAGATAAGATCCCCAGTTGGGAGGAAAGAATATAGACTATATACCAAGTCCATTAAAAAAAATGGTCTAATCAAAATAATGAATGAGTCATGAAGTTAAATGCACTCCATCATATTAACCACAGGATAATTAGCATTTGCTTCATGGGTAGAACTCTCTTCCCAAAGAGGGAAAACCAGAGTACCCAAAGATTTTCAGCCAAACCACAATAATGTTAGTCTGAGAATATTACAGTTGCAAGGTTGGTATGAGTTGAGATTTCTGAATATCTGTGTTGAGCATGTAAGAAGGGCCCTTGAGTTCTAAGATCTCATTTTCAGTAGATTAAACTTCAGGGAAATGCTACAAAGACGTGCTAAAGCAATCGGAAGGAAATAGGAGATTTTTCTGCAGTCTTTCTCATCTCCCCTGAAGTTATTTTGCAGGCCAGCCCAGGCCCAGTTCCATGAGTCATGAGTCCATAAAAGGATAACTTTTATCAGGTTCCTATTTGGGGCCTGTAGGCTGGGATCCAGGAAGGCACCTGAGAGCTGTAACTGGGGCCTGGTGGTGGCTACAATGACAGTAGAAGCCAGCTGTGTTCTCTAGAGAGACTTCAGAAGAGCAAACAGAAAGAGATGGAGAGGCCTCCCTGGGAATTTCTGTGCACATTCTGAAGTTACCCATCCTGCCCCAGGGGCTTATTACAGACCTAGAAACCAGACTGCTTTATAATAAAGCATATAACTGGTGTGGGATTGTTTTCTTAATTAGAGTCAAATGGAAATAACATTCTGTGGAATTATTTTCCTCCTATACAGTTGTCCAGACCTACACAAAAAGAGAATGGGGAAAGTAAGAGATCAAGAGCAAGAAGGGAGAGAGACAGAGACAAAAACAGGCAGACCAAAAGACCCAAAACATAATCAAACTTATGAAGAGACAAAATTGTCCAAGGCTGAGTGCTGGTGGTTCACACCTGTCATCCTAGTTACTCAGGAAGCTGAGATCTGAGGATCATGGTTCAAAGTAGCCCAGGCAAACAAATCCATGAGACTTTTTATCTTCAAGTAAGCAGCATAAAACAGGAAGGGGAGGTATGGCTCAATGGTAAAGCTCCAGTCTTGAGCAATAAAACCCAAATGCAGCAGTGGTACCCACTAGACATTATGGTGAAAATGAACTATACAACTTGTGGATGGGGATGGAGAGGGAAAATTGGGAGAGAGCAAGGGAAGGGGTGACATTGCCCAAAAAGAAAAAGGTAACCTTTACCTGACTTACATAATTATAACCCCTCTGTCCATCACCTCTATAATAACAATTTTTAAAAAAAACAACATAGCCAGGCACCGGTGCCTCATACCTGTAATCCTAGCTACTCAGGAGGCTGAGATCTGAGGATCATGGTTCAAAGCCAGCCCGGGCAGGAAAGTCCATGAAACTCTTATCTCCAATAAACCACCAGAAAACGGGAAGTGACGCTGTGGCTCAAGTGGTAGAGTATAAGCCTTAAGCTGAAGAGCTGAGGGACAGCGCCCAGGCTCAGAGTTCAAGACCCACGACCGACAAGGAAAAAACAAACTGAGAGTGCAAGGCCCTGAGTTCAAAGGCTCAGTACTAACATAAAAAAAAAAAAGCCGTTGGCAAAACTCCTGGCCTTCTCTCTCACTGCCCTGTACCCTGAGCCCCAGCCTCATGGCTGCTGGTCCAGCCCAGCTAAACCCTGCTGTTTCTTCATCTGGAATGGGCAAGGATCTCAGCCTCTGAAATCCCATACATTCTGGACCCTCCTCAGCTACATGTCCTTCCACCCAATTAGTAGGTGCTCCATTATTATTTGCGAAATTAAATTCCATGCATTCCAAGGGTTGCCGTTAGCACAAATTGAGTTTAATATTTTATCCATCCAGACTCTTTCATGGAGATAGATGGCGAGTATTTCGAGGTAACTGTTGAAATCACCTAATACACAACAGAGAACCCAATGTGCTATTCACCTCTTGCTCGTAGTGCCAGTGTTACCAGGAGGTTTGTAACCTGCGTGGATTTAGGGCTTAGCTCTGCTTGCCATGGAGTGGTTTTCCTTCTACTTTTCTGCACGCTCCCTTTGCACGCCGAGCCGAGCTGTTTCTCTGTATCTCGGTTGCATCTGTCACCAGAGCACCTGGACATCTGCTTGCATATGGATGCAGTTGGCAGTGGTGGTTTTAAGCTTTTGTCACTTTGCTGTGTTGAAGGGACGTGATTGTCCCTCTTTCTGAGCCAGTGGAGGCGGGGAGGGTTGTCTTTCTTTGGGATGAGCTTAGCTAGGGGCCGGGGTGAGAACAGCACACTTCACAAAGCAGCCAGGTGTGCTGCGAAGCTGGCCCCTCTTTGTCCCTCCTATGTGGATTCGGTGTCCTGCTCTTCTCAGCCTCTCATTAGTGCCCCTGACATTGTGCCAAGAATGTTGATTGAAATCGACTCTCCGGATACGAATGCTCATTTGCAATGCCCCATGGTTCTCTCACATGCTCTTGCAGCTAACAGAATCTTCTTCAACTGTTTTCCCAATTGAGATGAGATATTTGGGGATCAAGTAGAGCATTTAATGTAATAAGTGGGCAGTAATCTTCAGAGGTTAATTTATTTAGAGCCGATGTAAGGTTGGGGATCCCATATGCCCTGTTAGGAACAAGGACCATTATAATCTATTACTGTTTAAAGTTGAGCTAGCACATAAATTTTAATTCTCTCCGAAATGAAGATGTATTTCAGTAGCTGGAATGCTAATATGCCTAATAATATTCTTATAAAGAAGTTCAATGAGCTTTTTAACCTAAAGAAAATAGTTTTCAAAATAGTCTTTTAGAATAAAAGTCTCATATTACAAACTAACCAGAGAGAGAGAAGAAAAGGGAAGGGAGAAGGGAGAAAGGGAGGGTGGAAGAAAGGGAGGGAAGGAAGGGAGGAAGGAAGGAAGGAAGGAAGGAGAAAAGAAAAAAGGAGAAGGAAGAAATGTGTCCATCATTTCTTTTTTCTGTTGCCACATAATCAGCTCCCTTTACTTTGGAGCTGAAAGACACGTTTGGCTCTGTGTTTGTTGCGGGGCGCAGGGAATGTTCATGCCAGTGCTAAGGCTTGAACTCAAAGGCACTGCCCATTACTTTCTTTGCTCAAGGCTAGCACTCAACCACTTGAGCCCCACCTGCACTTCTAGCTTTTTGGTAGTTAAATGGAGATAAGAAGATGCTCACCCACTTACTGACTTTTCTGCCCAAATCTGGCTATGAACCATGATTCTCAGATCTCAGCCTCCTGAGATCTGAGGATTACAGGCTGGAGCCTCTGGCACCCAGCTTGGTTTCACAGTTTATCCTGATATACCTCATAAGGTCTAATTTGTATTCATGATTTCTGAAACCTGGAAGGTGGCCATAACCAGCTGTGGAAGGCACTTCCCTTCACTACACAACAGGCCCCATCCTCAGGCTGCCAGAGGCCCCCGAGCCACGCCCATCAGCTATAGCAAGGCTGGTGAGCCCACTTTCAGCCACTGCGGAAGGACAGAGGTGGGAACATCTCATTATAGAGCCCAGCAATGGTGGCAAATGATATAGAAGCTCCATGGCCAGCGTTTCTCTTTCTTCCTGATTGACTCTAAAGACGCTATGAAAATCAGAATGTCTGGTCTGGAATTGAAATGCCTAGAACAGATTTCTATTCTTTATTTTTTCCTTGTTGAGATCATGACTGGATTGAGTGCCTGAAAGGATAACAGAATCAAGGTTTAGTTTTCATTTTTATCATTGCAAATACATTTACATTCCCCTCCTTTTTTTTTTTTCTTTACAAATGCAAAGAGCAGGCAAGCCACTTTCAATAATTTATTTTAAAATCAATGCTAATGAGGTTCTGTCTCGTCAGTGGCCGAGTTTTACAATAAAGTCTGATTTATTTAGAAAAGATCTTCGGTGTAGCCTCCCATCTAATGGCGGTGGGAAGGAGGTGGAGTCACAAGCACTGTGACCCTCCAACTTCGGATCCAATTTGTAATTCACAGCGGAGATCTGACCCAATTTACATTGATTAGAATTGGGAGGAAGAGACAGCTGTGCACAAGACAGCAGAGGTGGAGTAAGACCTCTCTGCAAAAGTGCCTAAGCACAGCAAATTATTGGTCTTTGTGATTAAGTTGTTTGATATCAGCAAAAGAGCAGCTCTCTGTCCAAATTATTGAGATCTGTGAAGTGAGGTTGGAACCAATTCTTACTCTAGAGTTTTCAATCCGTGTAAAATTATCCCTCGCACTCAAAAAAGAAGAAGAAGAAGAAGAAGGAAAAGCATCCTAGCAGAGGAAGGAAGGAAGTGGACAGTAATGGGAAGACAATGTGCAGAGAATGATGCTTAAGGTGATTGATTTCATCAGGGCCTGTTTCCTCTATTTGATTTCATTCCTCCCATTATCTAGAGCTTTATTCTTTGGGAGTGGCACTTCAGGTGGAAAGGAGGAAAACCTCTGCTACTGAGTCTTGCATGGAGATGAGAATCAGAGGAGTCCTTTCCCCAGAGCATCTGTAGGACAATGTATACATACATACAGAAGTGTAGAACTGGGACCGAACTCAGGGCCTTGACTATGCAACTGGCTTTTTCATTCAAGGCTGGGCCTCTACCACTTGATCCATACATCCATGTCTGGATTTTTGCTGGTTAATTGGAGCTAAGAGTCTCATAGACTTTCCTACCTGGGCTGGCTCCAAACTTCGATCCTCAGATCTCAACCTCCTGAGTAGCTAGGATTATAAGCATGAGCCACCAGATTCTAGCAGAATAAATATATATATATATATGAATATATATATGAATATATATGAATATTTATATATGACAGGTGAGATGCTTCTCTGGAGAAGTATATATACTTGAGAAATGCATATATAAAGTTATATATATATATGTGTGTGTGTGTGTGTGTGTGTGTGTATGCATATATAATACCTATATAACTTTTGAAAGGCATAGTCACTTTTTTTATTTTTTTATTTTTTCGGAGGGGAGTCCAGTCGTGGGGCCTGAACTTTGGGCCTGGGCGCTGTCCCTCAGCTCTTCAGCTCAAGGCTAGCGCTCTACCACTTGAGCCACAGCTCCACTTCTGGCTTTTTTCTTTTTGCTTATGTGGTGCTGAGGAATCGAACCCAGGGCCTCATGCATGCAAGGCAAGCGCTCTACCACTGAGCCACTTTCCCAGCCCATAGTCTCTTTTTTTAATGTTCTGTAGTATTCTAATATATCGGTTATGCTGTTTCTTCTCACCTTTGAGCTTGGAATTTATTTTTCCCAATCTGACATACTAGAACTATGAAACTTATATATATGAAGGAAAAAAGAAAGAAAAGGAGAATGTTCCCAGGTCATCCCCTCAAAATTCCATCTGTATTCTAGGTTTTATGGCACTGCTTTGTCTTACCTAGAAAGAAAGAGAAAGAGAGAGAGAGAAGGAAATGCAGCCAGGAGAAATTAAATTAGCTCTCAAAACATTGCTTATAATGCTCCATTGACTGTGGGGGAGGTGGGAAGAAGGGTAAAAAGAGCAGCAATGTATTTTTGCTCATTTTGCCCCATGTATAAAATTACTAAATGTAATTTTGGTACACATGCTTTCTTTACAAAGGCTCAATTCCTGTGTTATCAAGTTGTATGAAGCCTGAGATGAAACAGGTTAATGAGGGTAAAAAACTTAAGCCAATCATGTTGTGACTTTAGCCATATAAACACTTGACTGGAGTTAGACACTAGCATTGACTTAGAACCCATTGTGAATCTACAGCAATTAATTAAAAGACCATTCCAACTGCCCTCAGGAGCTTATACTCTAATGAACAAGGCAGGCTGAATGAAAACAGTAAAAAGATAACTCCAAGCCCCAAGTACTAGGAACATAAAATGATAAACATGACCAGCCTTTGTTACAGCTGAGCAAAGATGGCTACATTAAAGACTAATTAATCACAGAGGGGTTAAACACCCAGTTCCAATCACATCCACACACACATGCATACACACACACACACACACACACACACTCATGTTCTAACTAGAATGGCTAAATTCAGAGAGGCTGCTAGATAGCAAATACGAGAGAGAATTCCAGAAGGGAAGGAGACATGGAAGTTGAGGGAACATCTGGCATGCTAGAAGCCCCACTCATGTCCATGGCTTCTCCCAGCTTCCTACGGTAGCATCTTACCTGCAGGAAGCACACAGAATGTATAGAAATGAGCCAGGCACTGGTGACTGGTGCCTGTAACCGTAGCTCTTCAGGAAGTTGAGATCTGAGGATCAAGGTTTGAGGCCAACCTGGGCAGATGATCCAAGAGATGGTTATCTCCAATTAACTAGCAAAAAAAAAAAAAAAAGGCAGAAGAAGAGATGTGGCTCAAGTGGTAGCTCACTAGCCTTGAGCAGAAAAAGCAAAGGGAAAGTGTAAAGCCCTAAGTTCAAGCTCCAGTACAAACACACACACACACACACACACACACACACACACACACACACAGTGGGGGGTGGGGGGAGGCAGAAAGGGCCAGCCAGCTTGAAGGTGAGAGATGATTATAAAAGAACACAGGGCTGGGAAGGTGGCTCAGTGGTAGAGTACATACCTTGCATGCATGAGGCCCTGGGTTCGATTCCTCAGCACCACATAACCAGAAAAAGCTGGAAGTGGCGCTGTGGCTCAAGTGGTAGAGCGCTTGCCTTGAGCTGAAGAGCTGAGGGACAGCGCCCAGGCCCAGAGCTCAGGCCCCACAACCAACAACAACAAAAAAAAAAACAAAACAATAATCACACTCTCCTTAAAGAAGAGAGTATCCTAACATCCCAGATACAGTACCCAACAGAACCCATGCATGTAGTATTCTAAGCCCAAATCCACAATCAAAAAGTTACCATAGAAACCATGAAGGGGTGATATTGATCAAGACGCATTGTACTCATAAACTGATGTGTTGAATTGTACAGCAACTTAATAAGGATTTTTTTTAATACAGAAAAAGAGAGAGTGAGAGGGAGGAAGAAAGGAAGGGAGGGGGAGGGAGGAGGAAGGGAGGAGGAGGGAGGGGGAAGGAGGGGGAGGGAGAAAGAGAAAAAGAAAGAGGGAGGGAGAGGAGGAATAAAGAAAGAAAGGGAACGAGAAGAGGGAAGAGAAGGGGAAGGGAAGAGAGGAAACAAGAGGGGAGGGGAATGTTCTAGACGGATATAATGGCTCATGCTTACAATGCTAACACTCAGGATACTGAGGAAGGAGGATTGTGAGTTGGAGGCCAGCTTGGGCTGTGTAGCAAGATTCTATCTCCAAACAGAACTAAGAAAGAGACAAAGAGAGATGAGCTCAGAGCAGACACTCCCTCCGTGTAGACTGTCCCCACAGACTGCTAACATTGACCACTTGTTCCCTCAGATGAAGAGCATGATGGGGAAGAGGAAGAGCATGGTGCTGGGCGAAGAGGAGGTGAGCATGTGTCCCACACAGTGGCGGGTTCAAGCTTCTGGCTCAAAGCAATAGCATTAACAGACTCGCTGATAAATACAAGTCCTGTATACAACCCCAAACGCCCCAAATAAAGTAACTAGCTAAGGAAATCCCTTAACTTTAAAAGCAGTCATTCCATCACTTTAATTAATGTTCCCAGAATGGCTAAGATTTATCCTAGAGAGAGAAGCCAAACTAGATATTTGTTTTTTCCTATCAGTATTTCTTAAATCAGTACAGTGGAAATAGAATTGCCTCATCTCTAAAAGATCAGAGGACTGAGAATGGAAAGAATGGAAATGTCTCTTCTCTGAGAGGCCTGAAGATTGCTAGTTGAGAGGGGGAATGGAAATGTGTCAGATCTGAAAAGTGAACGCAGGGTGAAGGATAGAATCACGGCCACAGAGCTGACTTCTGATGGCCTGGTTTGATTCCAGGCACATTTGGAAATGAATATGTAACAGGGTTGTTGAATACCAAATTACAGCTTATTCATCCCAGACTGTTAACTATGCTCCAGGCTTTTAGAGAGCCTACCCCTCCTAAAGTCAGATGCCCCCTGGGCACCTCCTGAAGTGTAGGAGGAACCTATTACTTCATTGTCATTGAAGGAAAGCCTGGCGTGGCCAGAGCTGCCTCACATCCAATCATTCCATCCTCTGAACCTGAATCAGAGATGAGGTAAGATACAAGCTGATCTTTCTTAGGATCTATGAACATCTTGAGCCTGGGAATTATTTCCCTCATTTTCTTCCGGCTCCATTTCCCTGGCCCTAGCTTTTTCCTATTCTCCCCTCCTGCTTTCCTTCTGCTTTTTCTTCTCCCTACCCATCCAAGCAAAACCCCTTCTCCTTTTTCATTCTCTAAAGGCAGCGAATCTTAAAAGGTTTCATGAGCTGGGGGCTGGTGGCTCACACCTATACTCCTAATTACTCAGGAGGCTGAGTATCACAGTTCAAAGCCAGCCCGGGCAAGAAAGTCCATGAGACTCTTATCTCCAATAAAGCACCAGAAAACTGGAAGTGCTGCTGTGGCTCAAGTGGTAGAGTGCTTGCCTTGAGCTGAAGAGCTCAGGGACAGCACCCAGGCCCAGAGTTCAAGCCCCACAACCGACCAAAAAAAAAAAAAAGTTTTCATGAAGGACCCAAGGAAGAGAAAATTCAGGCAACGTCAGACATCAGATACCAAAAGCAGGAGAGAAAGAAAGCAACATGAGTCAGCTGCCAATGGCTCACACCTGTAATCCTAGCGACTCAGGAAGCTGAGATCTGGGGATCACAGTTCAAAGCTAACCAAGGCAGAAAACTCTCAGACTCTTGTCTCCAATTACTCAGCAAGAAGCCAGAAGTGGAACTGTGGTTTAAGTGGTAGAAAGCCAGCCTTGAGCACATGGTCCTGAGTTCAAGTCCCCATACCAGCACAAAATAAAGAAAAGAAAGCAAATGGGATAAGTGTGGTACAGGGATGTTAGGACACTTCATACTTGATAGTGGTTAACACATAGAATTCATCCAAGCCAAAACCTAGGTTCTACTATTTTCTACTTGCTCTATAGACTTGCACCAGAAAGTCTATTCTGACCAAGCATGTCCCTCGTAAGTCTTTTCTCAGCCAACCTCCATCACTAGCATGAAAAAGAAGCACTGCATGTGGGCAGCTTGGCTACAATAACTTCCATTCAGGAAGCATCAGTCTTCTGGCAAAGACTCCTTAAAGAGACTCTGCTCTCTCTCTAAGGTTATTATCTTGGGAGGCAAGAGTTGTTTGTGGTTATTTTTGTTTTTTGTCGGTTGTGGGGCTTGAACTCAGAGCCTGGGTGCTGCCCCTGAGCCTCTTTCTGCTCAAGGCTAGCACTGTCATACTTGAGCCACAGCACCATTTCCTGATTTTGAGTGATTAATTCAAGATAAGAGTCTCACAGGGACTTTTCTGCCCAGGCTGGCTTAACTGGCTTGAACTCAGGGCCTCATGTGATTGGCTTTTTATACCTTCACTTCCTGCTTTTTGCTGGTGAACTGGAGATAAAAGTGTCTCATGGATTTGTACACCTAGCCTGGCTTTAAATCTTCTTCAGATCACAGGTTTCTGAGTAGCTAAGATTATAGGTGCAAGCCACCAGTACCTGGCAAGAGATGTAGTTCTTTATAGTTCCAATACGTGTAACTCAAGTAGGTTTCTAAAAAAAAAATAGAGATTTTTTTCATTCCTCATGTTTTCTGCCTCCAAAATAGGTATTGTTAAAGTAGAGTGAGCTCTAAATATGTTTCTGTGGTTTATATTTCCCTCCCATTATAATGATTAGTGGCCTAGTGATTAAAAAACAGAAGGACTTTCTGCTCTCTCTGCAGAATCTGAGGCAGGAATTTTTATTCTCTGTGTTTACTTATTTATTTATTGAATTTATATAATGCCTGTTCTCTAATGGAGCTATAGAAACTGCTACAAATATGTAACATCCAAATGTCATTGCTCAGTTTTACAAGAAAATATAAAGGTCTGGGGGAAAGCAAGCAGCTTCAATGAATGCATTTAAAAGGCAGGAATCCCAGAATTCAAGCCCCAGTACTGTGAATGAATGAATGAATGAAATGAAAAGTAAGGAGCTTTGAGAAATTGTGAATTCTTAGGTCAGAGTCAAGCTACATAAGTTTGCTTCATTTTAGTTTTTCTTGATACTACATGTTTTAGAGGAGAGAGTTAGGCAGATAGATAGATAGATAGATAGATAGATAGATAGATAGATAGATAGATAGATAGATAGATAGATTTTTTTTAAGTAAACTGGCCTTCCTTTTCTTCATTTTCTCTTAAAGATACTGTAGCTGACCAGATCATCTTTCAAAATCCAAGTACCTTTCTCTAAGGGTACTTTTCCCTCAATGCTGGCCTACTCCCTTGGCAGTATCTCTAACATTTTGAAAGCCCAACTAGGTCTTATCGGGAAGTAGGAGGGAGACAAAGAATTCAGTTTATCCTTATTGAGTGTTAATGACCCTGTGAGATGTAATTTCTTTTATTTTATTCTGTTACCTAGAAAATCTATCACAGCCTTGTAGTATTGATTGTTCAATCTATAAAGAGCTCTGTTTACAGCCTGCCTGTTAGTAACAGGGTTATTTTAATGAGTGATTTGTCAACACCTCAAATTTTTCTCTAAATTACAACCATCAGCCTCAGGTGAGTCTAATGCTTAGGGTCTAATACTAAGGGTCATGGGTGATGAGTGCTTAGCTCCCTTTCTTACCATCTTTTAACTGTCGGGGTAATCCAAAGTAACACTTGTCTAGATGCTGGTGGCTCAAGCCTATAATCCTACCTACTTCGGATGCAGAGATCTGAGGATCCAGGTTCAAAGCTAGCATGGGCAGGAAAGTCCATGAGACTCTTGTGTTTTTTTAGGCCTGAGACTGGGACTTGGGACTTGAACTTGGTACCTGCTACTTTCACTCACTGACTAGCGCTCTCCCAACTGAGCTACACTTCCAACCCCAAGAGACTCTTTTCTCAATTAACCCCCAAAAATGCCAGAAGTGGAGCTGTGGCTCAGGTGGTAGAGCACAAAAGCTCAGAGACAACACCAAAGCCCTGAGTTCAAGTGCCAGGATACACATACAACACACACACACACACACACACACACACACACACACACACACACACAAGATTGCTTATAAGCAATGGGACAGTGAAAAAGAAACCCAAGAAACTGAGATGACACTAGCCCCGGGGGTGGGGGGGGGCCGGGGACAAAGGCTGTCTTTCTCTCCCCTTTTTAGCTATCCACCTTAGAAATTATTCGAATTCTACTGCGAGCATATGTGACTCCTGTGAAATAAAATAAACTGAAATATGCTAAAATAACAAAAAAAATAAGCATACCATCTCAGAGGCACTCTGAGTGCCAACTTTAGTGCCCACCAATAAAGAACTGCTATATAGAAGAGACCAGAGGTCAGGCATACACTTGTAACTCTTACCTTTTGAAACCTGTTTCTCAAGACCAACCATGACTTTCTACCAGCTAAAATTTTGACCCAACAAAAGGAGTGTAGGAGGTGAAAATCAGGATCTATGAGTGTTCCCCATTTCTAAATCATCTTTATAATCCTAAAAACCATGGTAATTTCAGAATTCAAGGTTAAACAGCTAGGGATATAAGCAAATGAATAGCCAGGTACAGTGGCACATTTCTGTAATCCCTGAAACAGGAGGTTGGCAAAGTTGAGATCAGCCTAAATTATACAGTGAGTTCCAGGCCAGGGCCTTTCTCCAAAATAAGGAGAAAAAGTAATAAAAAGAAGCAAAATGAGCAGATGCTCTTCCTACTCTAGTGCCATAGTCAGTAGAATCTGGGAGATTTTTTTTCATACTTTCCTTCTGAAACTTGTAATAAAGTATCAGGCAGTCTGCTTTAATAAACTGAATATGGTGGTCCTTTCTGCCCTAGAGGATATTTCAGGGAGCTTTCCTCGGGTCACAGCATTGTCCACACTCTAGTAGGTTTTGTCCTCTCAGTTTTCTCTCTTTTCCACAATTTACATGGATGTGCCCGATGCCAAACCTCATGGACGCAGCCCTTTAACTCATTAAGCAAAGGTAGCTGGGCACCAGTGCTCACATTTGTAATCCTAATACTTGAGAGGCAGTTCAGGGCAGCAAAGTTTTCTAGACCCCTCTTCAACAGAGCTTGGTGCGGTGGCATGCACCTGTTATACTAGCTATGTAGAAAGGCTTAAAATAAGTGGATTGAAGCCCAGATATGCATCTAGACAACCAGTGCCTAGCCATTGCTAAGTAGAGTGCCTACTTTGCAAACGTGAGGACCTGAGTTCAAACCTCAGTACCACAAGAAATGTAAACAAGAAGCCAATTTACCATTTTTCCCTGGTTACAATTTAAATTCTGGAGTTATCCAAAGTCTCCCAGACAAAAATATGAACCCCAAAAGGAATACAGTCAGGTTCTCCTATCCCAGAGGAGAGGAGAGACCGATAGATGGCTTAGTACTTTTTACCTTAGTACTTTCCACAGCTGAGAGGTTACTTTTCATTGACTTTTAACAGCTGCCCAAGTTTGGCCTCAGTTACAGGAGACATGGCTGGCTATTACTGGTGACAAAGACCTTGAATGATAGCGGGGTGCTGGTGGTTCACACCCATAATCCTAACTACTCAGAAGGCTGAGATCCGTGGATCAAGGTTTGAAAACAGCCCAAGCAGGAAAGTCTGTGGGATTCTTTTAATCTCCAATGAGCCAGTAGAAAACAAGGAAGTAGAGCTGTGGCTCAAAGTGGTAAAGCACTAACCTTGAGCAAAAAAGAGTGCAGAGGGGCTGGGAAGGTGGCTCAGTGGTAGAGTGCTTGCCTTGCATGCATGAGGCCCTGGGTTCGATTCCTCAGCACCACATAAGCAAAAAGAAAAAAGCCGGAAGTGGCACTGTGGCTCAAGTGGTAGAGCGCTAGACTTGAGCTGAAGAGCTGAGGGACAGCGCCCAGGCCCAGAGTTCAAAAAAAAAAAAAAAGAGTGCAGGGACAGTGCCCAGACCCCAACTTCAAGCCCCATGACTGACACAATAAAAAAATTTTAAAGAAAGAATCTGAGTGACAAATACTTTACAATAAATACCTGGGAAAGAGATAACCAAAAACTATTTTTTAGCCTGTTCTAGCATTATTCTTCCTAAGATATTTTGTTTGCTTGATGCTTAGCTTCCCTTATGTGGGATAAAGAGAATAAAATCCTACACCCCTCCTCTAGAAAAAGTCCTTCTCAGCTCTGCTAGTAATTTAAATGCAGTGATCATACCCATTAGCTTCTCTATCATTGTAATTGTTGTTAATTGTTATAACTGTTTTACTTATTAGTGGTGTCGTTATTGCTCTCGGTCCTCTGTCTGTTTTTATGCTGAATATATTAGTGCTTTGCTTTTGAATTACCAAGGCTTTATTTAGTACAGTGACGTTTGGTGGGTTTTTTTTTTTTTAGAGAGACATTGAGAAATGCTGGCATTAAGCTTTATTCTTTTGTTTTTCATTCCAAACGGACAGACTGGAAAAAAATAATTAGATGGAATAATGTCCTCAAAATGAGAATGAGGATGTTTTGAATTAATTAAACTATCAGAATACTGCAGCATTTCTGATGTGAGGCTGCTGCCAGAATAGTGTAAAACCTAAAGGAACTGAAATCTAGCCCACAAAAGCTCTTAAGTTCCCAATTCCTTTCACTACGCTAAATAGAAATCCATGTCTGTGTGTATTTGTCTGTCTGTAGGATGAGCTTGGCAGGCTTAGGGCAAAGCAGAAATAACCCTCCAGACTACTGGACTTCCAGGCGCTGCCTGGCACCACACTGCAGGAATAAAATCCTCCTCAGCCTTACCTTTTCCAGGTCTTTATTTAACATCTACCCACCATCGCCTCATGCTTGCTTGGCTTGCTTGCTCAGATAGTGCCCTATCCCTTGAGTCATGCCTCCAATCCAGCTTTTTACTGGATAATTGAAAATGGGAATCTTTTCTACCTAAGTTGGCTTTGTAATGTAATCCTCCAGATCTCAGCCTCCTGTAGAGAGTGAACTACTTGGCACCCAACAGATCGGGTTTTTCCAAACCACTAAAGCTTCAGAAAGGTCTCCTTAACCCTTTAGACTGTGCTAAATTTCCTGTTACACATAGCATCTTCCATTTCCTTCCAGATATATGACAATCTTAGGTAAATAAATCCTTATATGTTCATGGTGCTTCCCCCACTAGACGGTAGCCTTGGGAGCAGGGACCTTGTGTGGCCCCTGAGGAATCTCCAGGGCCTGGCAGAGCCCTGGCATTGAGCAGACACTACGCATGTGTCTGCCACCGGATGCGGAGGAAGGAATTAGCAACATTGCACATATTTACATACGTGAGTGCAAATCACATGCATGTTAAACAGGGAGTCTGCAATATGAAATCCAGCCATAACCAGCTAAAGAATAACTCCCTATGGATTCTCTTCATTCCAGAATACCTCTATCTAGATAAGAAGTTTCATCTTTCCCTAGCCTTTAATTCTTCATTCTGCCTATTTTTCATAACTGTTTTGTAATGCTTCTACTGTATGAGTACTTTAACTTGGGCTAGGCTAAACTATCTGCAGGGTTCCTGAACACCTTTTCTTTCTTTCTGTCTTTCTTTTCTTTCTGTCTTTTTCTTTCTTTCTTTCTTTTCTTGGAAAGCTTCCGTTTTCCTCTCAGCTTCCTGCTTTCCCTGTGACTATTATACTTTTAGGAAGGTCTTTTTCCATTATCCTTCCAACCTGTTCCTCATTCCGCATGGTATCAAATCATTATGCTTTCTTGTGTGTGCTAGTACTAGGGCTTGAACCCAGGCTCATGCTCTTGCTTGGTTTTTCTCTCAAGGCTGGCACTCTACCACTTGAGCCACACTTCC
Source organism: Dipodomys spectabilis (assembly GCF_019054845.1). Classification (NCBI taxonomy): domain Eukaryota; kingdom Metazoa; phylum Chordata; class Mammalia; order Rodentia; family Heteromyidae; genus Dipodomys; species Dipodomys spectabilis. The sequence goes on along the minus strand of NW_024870695.1, from coordinate 14,806,856 downwards.
ACTTCCAGGATTTTTGTTTTTGTTTTTTTGTCAGTTGTGGGGCTTGAACTCTAGGCTTGGGTGCTGTCCCTGAGCTCTTCAGCTCAAGGTGAGCACTCTGGCACTTGAGCCGCAGCGCCACTTCCAGTTTCCTGGTGGTTAATTGGAGATAAAAGATTCACGGACTCGGGCTGGGAAGGTGGCTCAGTGGTAGAGCGCTTGCCTTGCATGCTCGAGGCCCTGGGTTCAATTTCTCAGCACCACGTAAGCAAAAAGAAAAAAGTCGGAAGTGGCGCTGTGGCTCAAGTGGTTGAGCTGAAGAGCTGAGGGACAGCGCCCAGGCCCAGAGTTCAGGCCCCACGGACTTTCCTGTCTGGGCTGGCTTTGAATTATGATCCTCAGATCTCAGCCTCCCTGAGTAGCTAGGATTACAGGCATGAGCCTCCAGCGCCTGGTTTCTTTGTTGGATTTTTTTGTTTTTGTTTTTTTGGCTTGGAGATAAGAATCTCTCACAGCTTTGAATGGGGGATTCTCAGATCTCAGCTTCCTGAGTAGCTAAGATTACATGTATGAGCCATCAATATCTGGCTCCAATCAATTTTTAAATACCTATTCAAAAAGTATTTATACTTAGGAGCTATGTCACATCTAGGCAACATGGCAGAGGGCAGAACCTCAAAGTAACTGTGTGCAAGGCCAGCAAAGGTTAAGATAACTCTGGCAGTCTTCTTGCCACCCAAAGATACCATGTTCAGTTTTTGGTTTGTTTTTTTTTTGGGGGGGTCCAGTCGTGGGGGCCTGAACTCTGGGCCTGGGCACTGTCCCTCAGCTCTTCAGCTCAAGGCTAGCACTCTACCACTTGAGCCACAGCACCACTTCCAGCTTTTTTCTTTTTGCTTATGTGGTGCTGAGGAATCGAACCCAGGGCCTCATGCATGCAAGGCAAGCACTCTACCACTGAGCCACCTTCCAGCCCCCCTTGTTCAGTTTTTGCAGTAACTACTTTTGTAACACCGATTTTCTCTACTGCATATACATCTGTGAAGAATATACTTCACAATCCTAAATTTAGTCTAAAATCTTAGGGTGATTTATGAACTTCATTACAACTGAAAATGCATAATATATCTTGTGGGTTAACTTCCACTTTCAAGAGATTGAGATTTCTTCCATTGATATTCTTCCTCCCTACCCCAAATAGGTTTTGTCTTTTCAATAGTTAGCATTTTTCTCTCAGTATATTTTTCTCCCTAACTCTGTGGTAGTGTTTTCACTGGAGTTGTTTTGTTTGCTGCCCTCTATTGGCATTTATAAACAATTTTTTGTCTAAAGAAAACTTGCCTGCTAGGTGCTGATGGCTCACACCTGTAACCCTAGCTTCTCAGGAAGCTGAAATCTGAGGATTGAGATTCAAAGCCAACCCTGGCAGGAAAGTCCATAAGACTCTTACCTCCAATAAACTACTCAGAAAAAGCCAGAAGTGGTGCTGTGGCTCAAGTGGTAGAACAATAGTCTTGAGCACAGAGAGGCTCAGGGACAGCACCCAGGCCCTGAGTTCAAATCCCAGGACTGAAAAAACAAAAACAAAAAAAACATGCTGGAGTTTCTATATACTTGACATTTTTACTTCTGTTTGCAATATCTGACTAAATCTAAAACAAATAACTCTATTCTCCCTGTTTTTGTGCATTGTAAGAGTCCTATTCTTTTCTGAAGACATATAGGAATTTATTTCCGTGTGCTTTTATTGTTTGAATTGCTCATAAAATTAGGAAGAAGGGACTAGGAAGGTGGCTCAGTGGTAGAGCGCTTGCCTTGCATGCCTGAGGCCCTGGGTTCGATTCCTCAGCACCACATAAACAAAAAGAAAAAAGCCGGAAGTGGCGCTGTGGCTCAAGTAGTAGAACGCTAGCCTTGAGCTGAAGAGCTGAGGGACAGCGCCCAGGCCCAGAGTTCAGGCCCCACGACCCGACCCCCCCAAAAAAAAAAAAATTAGGAAGAAGTAGAAACAAAAACAAATAGTATCATCACTGCCTATGAAGAGCCAAACGAATGAAGAAAAGGGAAGGAACTAATAGAATAGAGTTTCTACCTCTGCCCTCCCCCCCCCCCCCTCACATAAGTTTTTATTTCTGCTTTTGTTCTTTGGGGAGGGTGGGGTGTTTTGTTTTGTTTTTAAGACAGGCTCACTGTGTAGCCGAGGCTGGCCTTGAACTAACATCCTACCCCCACTCCTTTTGCTTTTAGTTTGTTTTTCAGCTAGAGTCTTGAGCTTTTTGCTCAGGCTGGCCTAAAACGATAATCCTCCTATTTCTGCCACACAAGTTAAAAAAAAAAAATCACAGAGAGGGAGAAAATCAAGGAAAGAATGCCATGGTCCAAAAGTACTGTACCCATTAACTGACTTGTGGAATTATAACCCCTTTGTACAACATCTTAATAATAACAAAATTTTCTAATTGCATAAAATTGAGCTAGAACATAGGACCCCAGAATCCCATCAATTACATTTCACCGTTGGTAGGTGGGTGGCTTGCAGCTCTCACACAGTGTCCTGAAGAGCTGGGAACATCTTTGGTGTAGTGGGCATTAAGCTGGCCTGCCATTCAAATCCCCCGATCCTCTCCCATTTTGTACTCTAGTATTTAACCTTTCCGGGTAGGAGAGGATCAATACAAATTCTTCATTGTTAAGAATCGATGGCTGTCCTGTGTGCCATCTCGTCTTGCTGAGAAGCCCAGTAAATCTCTGCTGTATTTGTAAAGCTGGGTGTGTCATCTTCAGTGGCTTTCATTTTTAATGCCGATCACTTTGGTTTCCATTCCCCAGGGGTTTGCAGATAAATCTTGGCGTACATACATGTTCAGGGTCTACAAATGCGGTGCTGGAAAAGGCCAGCCCACCCAGAATTTAGTCATAATGGATGAGACATCCCTATGGTTTCACTTAAAGACTGAGCTATTGGTTTTGGTATTTATCAGTGATTACCTCATAGGAGGACCTGGAAGGGAGGTATTGGGACCAAATTCCCACTTGACCGGGGAGGCCAAAATATGAGTCGTAAGGCAGAAGCATGCTGGCTGACTCAGGCACTCCAATAAATCAGCAGAGATATCTGTTCCTTCAAACGCATCATTGAGAAAAAGGCAGTAGATGTTTTAGTTCTTTTATTTTCTTTGTGCACATCTCGGGGCTTGATCTCAGTGTCTGAGTGCTATCATGTGGAAGGCTAGCACACTATCACTTGAGCCTTAGCTCCAACTCTGCGTGTTTGGTGGTAATTGGAGATGGCCGGCCACTGGTAGCTCACACTTGTAAATCTTAGCTACTCAGGAGGCTGAGATAGATCTGAGGATGGCAGTTCAAAGCCAGCCTAGGCAGGAATGTCCATGACACTTTTTTTTTTTTTGTCGGTTGTGGGGCTTGAACTCTGGGCCTGGGCGCTGTCCCTCAACTCTTCAGCTCAAGGCGAGCACTCTACCACTTGAGCTACAGCGCCACTTCCGGTTTTCTGGTGGTTTATTGGAGATAGGAGTCTCACGGTCTCTCCTGCCCGGGCTGGCTTTGAACCGCGATCCTCAGATCTCAGCCTCCTGAGTAGCTAGGATTACAGGCGTGAGCCACCAGCGCCCGGCTTCCATGACACTTTTTATCTCCAATTAACCACCAGAAAACCAGAAGTGGCATTGAGGCCCAAAGTGTAGAGTGCTAGCCTTGAGCACAAAAGAGCTTAGAGATAGTGCCCAGGCTGGGAGTTCAAGCCCTATGACCAATGGAAAAAAAAAATGATTTCATGGACTTTCCTGCTTAGACTGGATTTGAACCCTTATCCTCAAATCTCATGAACCACCAATGCTCGGCTAGCACTAGATTTTTTTTTTTTAGATGCAAAAAAGTCTGGTAGAGCCAGGCACCAGTAGCTCACGCCTATAATCCTAGCTACTCAGGAGGCTGAGATCTGAGGATCATGGTTCAAAGCCAACCCAGGCAGGAAAGGCCATAAGACACTTTATCACCAATTAACCATCAGAAAACCAGAAGTAAAGCTGTGGTTCAAATGGTAGAGCCTTGAGCAAAAGAGCTCAGGGACAGTTCCCAGGCCCCAAGTTCAAGCACTACCACCAAAATTTTTTTTTTTTTTTTTTTTTGGGTCCAGTCGTGGGGCCTGAACTCTGGGCTTGAGCGCTGTCCCTCAGCTCTTCAGCTCAAGGCTAGCACTCTACCACTTGAGCCACAGCGCCACTTCCAGCTTTTTTCTTTTTGCTTATGTGGTGCTGAGGAATCGAACCCAGGGCCTCAGGCATGCAAGGCAAGCGCTCTACCACTAAGCCAACTTCCCAGCCCTACCACCAAAATTTTTTAAAGTCTGGTAGGAAACATCTTTGTGATATTTATTTACAAACCAACTAAAAGATACCTGGCTTCTTTTCTTTTACTTATAAGTAAATATAGCATCATATTGTTGAACGGCTTCCTATTAGGAGTAAGCAGTAAATATTTAATGTTAGTTAATGATCTCCTTCTCCCATAGTCCTTTGCCCATGCTGAAAGTTTGGCTGTATCTCATCTGGAAACCCCCTGAACCTTACGTTTTCTAGGGGCCATATTAGAATCCTAGTTTCCATTTGCAGCAAATATGTGGCTCCTTGGAAAAGATGGAGTTCTTTTAACTTTGATTTCTCTTCTCTTTGATCAGTGGACTATGCCAGTTATTATCAAGGCCTATGGGATTGCCATGGTGACCAGCCAGATGAACTGTCCTTCCAGCGAGGTGACCTCATCCGTGTTCTGAGTAAGGTAAGGACATACAGCATGGGCTTTGTGCCCACAATTTGCTCACTCTTGGTGGTGTACTCTCCAATGCCAGAATAATTCGAGGTTGGCACACTTCAGCATGCATATTACCTATCTTCCACACACATAGAATGAATTGCCATTTGTTTGTAATTGCTAGGGATAACTTTAATAAAAAGTTCAGATTCAAGAATCAATTTTCAGGATCTGGGAAGGTGGCTCAGTGGTAGAGTGCTTGCCTTGCATGCATAACCCTGGGTTTGATTCCCCAGCACTACATTAAGCAGAAAAAGCTGGAAGTGGTGCTGTGGCTCAAGTGGTAGAGTGCTAGCCTTGAGCTGAAGAGCTGAGGGACAGCGCCCAGGCCCAGAGTTCAGGCCCCATAACAATCAATTTTCAAATTTAAAAACTCAGTTGACAGAAGACTAAGAGTGTGCATAATCAAGATCTGATCTTTTTCAAGGACTATGTGATGTGATACTTTAAGGTCATCACTATGTACATTATTTATCACCATATAATACTCCTGAAAACATTCTGGCTAGGTAAGCTGCCTGCTTATTTCATTTATAGATAAACAAGACTGTAATATAATTACCTCTGGGGGAGGAGTCCAAGTTAGTTACCTCAATTGGTTTGAGCAAATGCTGATAAGGCCAAGATAGTGAACCCAATCACACACAGGCCAGCCAACTTTATTCTTTCCTCAGCCATAAGTTAACCCCTCGATTCAGGTGACCATCTCATAACAGTGCCCTTGAGCATAAAAGAACAGCGGTGGGGTTTTTTTGTTTTCTTTTTTGGTTTTTTGTTTGTTTGTTTGTTGGTTGGTAGGTCGTGGGGCTTGAACTCTGGGCTTGAGCGCTGTCCCTACACTCTTCAGCTCAAGGAGAGGGCTCTATCCCTTGAACCACAGCTCCACTTCGGGTTTTCTAGTGGTTAATTGGAGGTAAGAGTCTCAAGGACTTTCCTGTCCAAGCTGGCTTTGAGCCACAATCTCAGCCTCCTGAGTAGCTAGGATTATAGGCATGAACCACCGGCGCCTGGCCAAGAACAGTGTTTTAAAAAATATATTATTACCAATCCGTCACTAATATGAAAACAATTCTCAACCCCTATGGCCTATAGTTTGAGACATAAGCATCAACCTTGCAAAGAAAGGCCACGCATATTGTATAGGGCAGACTAAGAAAACAGGTTCTGTTCATAAAAGAACTTATTGAAAAGGCCTCTCCCGACCAAGTTCTAGATATTCACCTCTGTAATCATACCATTCAAGAGGATGAGATCTGAGGTCTGTGGTTCAAAGCCATCCTGGGCAGAAAAGTCCAGGAGACTCTTATCTTGAATTAAACTTCTGGCAAAAAGCCAGAAGTTGGGGTGTGACTCAAATGGTAAAATGCCAGTGTTAAGTGAAAAAGCCAAGCAAAAGTGTGAGGCCCTGAATTCAAGCCCCAGTATTGGCACAGGAAAGAAAAAAAAAAAAGGTCCCTCTCTATGTATCCAATCCAGATCTAATATGTGTGTGTGTGTGTATGTGTGTGTGTGTGTGTGTGTGTGTGTGTGTGTGTGTGTGAATAGGTCCACTTTTTTTTTTTTTTTGGTCAAGTTGTGGAGCTTGAACTCAGGGCCTGGGTACTGTCCCTGAGCTCTTCAGCTCAAGGCTAGCACTCTACCACTTTGAGCCACAGCACAACTTTCAGTTTTCTGGTGGTTAATTGGAGATAAGAGTTTCTTGCCCAGGCTGGCTTCAAACTGTGATCCTCAGATCTCAGCCTCCTGAGTAGCTAGAATTAATAGGCATGAGCCATTATCTCCTGAACACTTTGTTGTTTAAGTGCTGAGTATGTTGATTCCTTGAAGAAAAACAGAAAATGTCTTTGTGTTGTCAACCATTATTTCCCATTTGTTCGACGGATGCTACCACAAAGGCCAAGGGTTGGTTTAGGTTGGGTTTGAAATATGCCATAAGCTCCTTAGGAAACAGATCAAGGTCCTGTTCACTCTTTCCAATACATCAGGCCTCTTTAAACAGGGACTGCATTCAGAACTAACTCTTTTCAGGAGAGGGGGAGACCTGCAAGCCTGCAGAATGAGATGGCAAATGTTTTAGCGATTTCTCCTGGATCCCTAACTCAGCACCACCCTCGTGCCATTTCCTTGCAGCTCCAATACACCAAGAATAAATTGGAAGCAAAGAAGGGAGTGGACATTGGCCTGATTGGTATTTCAAATGCCCGAAAGCAAGGTTTGCCGTGTAATAGAATTTGTGTACATTACCACACTGGCATTACAGGGTAATCGAGTTATTCACTCAGGTGTGACCAGGCCTCTGTTTGCCCAGAGCCTGCAGGTGAACAAATTAACTGTTTACATTGTCTGGAGGTGCCTGCAGCAGGAGGGAGAAAACAGAGCTGGCTGTCTGCTGGCCTTCTCTCAGTCTTGATTATATTTTGTTTGTTTTGCATGTCTTTTGCCTTTGTTAATGGCTTCTCACTGGGGGTCCCTTTCCTCCGGTCAAAGCTAAGGTATTGTGAAGAATCTCAAAGAATATAGAGGAACCAACCCCACTTGTTTAAAAAGAAGAAGAAGAAAGAAAGAAAGAAACCTCTCAGCAGGGCGCCAGTGGCTCACACCTGTAATCCTAGCTACTCTGGAGACTCGGATCTGAGGATCGTGGATTGAAGCCAGCCTGGGCCGAAAAGTGCCCGTGAGACTCTTATCTCCAATTAACCACTCAAAAACTGGAAGTAGAGGGCTGGGAAGGTGGCTCAGTGGTAGAGCGCTTGCCTTGCATGCTCAAGGCCCTGGGTTCGATTCCTCAGCACCACATAAGCAAAAAGAAAAAAGCCGGAAGTGGCGCTGTGGTTCAAGTGGTAGAGCACTAGCCTTGAGCTGAAGAGCTGAGGGACAGCGCCCAGGCCCAGAGTTCAGGCCCCACGACCGGACCAAAAAAAAAAAAAACTGGAAGTAGAGCTGCGGCTCCAAGTGGTAGTGTGCTAGCCTTGAGCAAAAAGAGCACAGGGACAGAGTCCAGACCCTGAGTTCAAGTCTCACAACTGACCAAAAACCAACCAAACAAACAAACAAAACAACAACCCTCTCTCTTCCCCTCCTCCATTACTAAAAGAAACGATACCAGAGTTAAATTCAGTGAAACTACCTTTCTGCCCTGATTCTATCAACTTGTTTCTCTGCTATTCTGGAAGGTTCAAGTCCATTTTTATCCCTTACCATTAGAATATCCCATTTTTTTCCCACCATAAACCATACCAGAACCCTCCTTCCCTCCAGGAAGAGTTGAGAAGTTGTATAGTTCGAGAGATCTTTCTCTTAAGCTTCACTCGAATTAACATTGACTTGAGAAGATTCTCAAACTGGATTTACCTGGATTCTGTTACCTTACTCAGAGTACTTGGACAAGAAGGAAGTGAAAATGACTTCCTCTATGAAGTACAAACCAGCCAGTTCAGCAGATAGAAGGGGGAAAAAAAGAGATTCCATTACCATTTAGAAATCCAGTTGTTTCTGCCCTCCAGAATTGTTTCTCATATGGATTCTAAATTTATTCCACGTTAGCCCCATCTGGCTTCCTTCGTTAAAGCTGCCGCCTGCCTCTCACATCTGGAGGGGCAGAACAAACTCAAGTTATCTATCTAGAAAGGTCCTCCAGGTGCTGGTGGCTCATGCCTGTAATCCTAGCTACTCAGGAGGCTGAGATCTGAGGATGGCAGTTCAAAGCCATTCTGGGCAGGAAAGTCTGTGAGTCTCTTATCTCCCATGCACCACCAAAAAGCTGGAAATGGAGCTGTGGCTCAAGTGATAGAACACTAGCATTGAGCAAAAAAGCTCAGGAACAGAACCCAGGCTCTGAGTTCAAGCCTTAGATCGAAAGAAAGAAAGAAAGAAAGAAGGGAAGGAAGGAAGGAAGGAAGGGAAGGGAGAGAGAGAGGGAAAGAAAGAAAGGAAGGAAGGAAGGAAGGGAGAGAGAGAGGGAAAGAAAGAAAGAAAGAAAGAAAGGAATGAAGGAAAAAGAAAGAAAGAGAGGGAGCAAGAAAGGGAGGGGGAGGGAGGGAGGAAAGGAAGGAAAGAAAGGAAGGAAGGAGAAAGAAAGAAAGAGAGAGAGAGAGGAAGCGAGAAAGGGAGGGGGGGAGGGAGGGAAGGAAGAAAGGAAGGAAGAAAGGAAGGAAGGAAGGAAGGAGGGAAGGAAGGAAAGGAGGGAGGGAGGGAAGGAGGGAGGGAGGGAGGGAGGAAAGGAAAGAGAAAAAGGAAGGGAGGTTCCATGTTTCTTTTCTCTCTGGCCAGAGAACCTTTGCCAAGCTAGTTAGGCCTCTGTTTAGAAAGCTGGGCGTGTCTGTTTCCCTGAGAAAGGCAAGATGCCACTACACAGTTCACCTTACCTGGCCTTATTTCCTCTCCTGTAAGACAAGGAGTTGTGCCAGATAGCATAGATCTAAGGTTCCACCTCAGACATTCCTGTGGTAAGCGTGTGGGCCTGACTGCCAAACCAGTAAAGTCCCACGCCTAGCTATATATTCACTTTAATTAAGTGCTCAGTTTAAAAACAAATCGGCAACAAAAATTTCAAAATACCAGCTATTTTATCTTCAACCCTCAGATACAACTGTTTTAGTGTGTGTGTGTGTGTGTGTGTGTGTGTGTGTGTGTGTGTGTGTGTGTGTGTGTGTGTGTGTTGTGAAGGAGATAACCCAGGGCCTCACCACTAAGTGAAATCCCTGTTCCCTTGAAAAGAGATGTTGTCTAGGGGAAATGGGGCTGGAGGAAGGAAGGCCTCTGCGTGAGGAAGCAGGGTTGAGCAGGCAGGAAGGGAAAGAAGTCAGCTTTACTCGTGGGCCCTTACAGACACACAGGTATGAGCTCATCTTGAATCCTAGAGTCCTAACCATCTTTAGGGGGATCATTGCATCTTGCCCTGGGCATGAATGGTCCCCAAAGGAGAGAGATGAATCTTTTATTTGAAAGAAATAAATGACGGAGCAAGAACAATGCACCCCAACCAAAAGCCCATTGCCTGTCTTGTTCTCAAGGAAACAAGTAACAACATCTGGATTATTCGTGTGACACCCCCCCTCTCCAGGGAAGAAAAAAAAATCACTTAAGTTTACTAATCTTCCATTTACTCAGCTATAAAAATCAGGATAGTTTCCAGTCAGACTTCTTCCATCAGAAATTTTGTGTGAAGTATGTGGTACCCAAGAAATGGAAATTAGGCCGGGCGCTGGTGGCTCACGCCTGTAATCCTAGCTACTCAGGAGGCTGAGATCTGAGAATCGCGGTTCAAAGCCAGCCCGGGCAGGAGAGACCGTGAGACTCCTATCTCCAATAAACCAGCAGAAAACCGGAAGTGGTGCTGTAGCTCAAGTGGTAGAGCGCTCGCCTTGAGCTGAAGAGCTGAGGGACAGCGCCCAGGCCCAGAGTTCAAGCCCCACGACTGACAAAAAAAAAAAAAAAAAGAAATGGAAATTAGTATAATCCACACCAATAAAATAAAATAAGCCTTTTGGAGCAGTGGATTCATACTCAGTGTTCAATAAATTATGGTGAATTGAGGTGAGAGAGGTGGGTAGAGTGAGTGGGGAATAGTCCACATACCAAGAACAGATTCTTTTATTTTAATTAATTAATTGATTTTGCCAGTCCTGGGGCTTGGAGGGTCTGGGCACCGTCCTTGGGCTTCTTTTTTGCTCAAAGTTAGCACTCAGCACCACTTCGGGCTGTTTCTGTTTGTGTGATACTAAGGAATCAAACCCAGGGCTTCATGCATGCTAGGCAAGCACTCTATCACTAAGCCATGTTCCCAGCCCTTCATACAGATTCTTCTAAGAGCATTAAAAGCTCTGACTTGGATGTAGAGCATTCCCCAGTGAAGAGCCCTTCATGAAAACCTACAGTATCTTTCCTGTTCTGGGAGTTTCATCACTGATGTCTGATCTGGTTTCCCAACTCCCCTTGCAGGAGAGGCCAGTGCCACATATCCAAACTCCAAAACAGGAATCAGAGCAGAGTCAGCAGAGGGGCCCCCCGCCGCCCTCCTGCAACACATCCGTCCATTCCTGGGCCCCATGCAGCTTCATTCCCACTTAATTCACTGGCTTCCAATTCGAGTCCTAAAATATATTAACGGGAGATTTTTTAATAAGGAAGCAGATCTGAGCATCGCTGCTTTTCTCTTTAGACCTACATAATTCTGAACAGCTTTTTTTTTTTTTTTTTCCTGGTAAGAGACTAAGCTGCTGCTGCTTCTTCCTCCCTAGAGCAGGAGCCAGGCCACAGCTCAGGCCACAGTGGGGTGCTTAGCACTCTTCAGTGACTCCAGATTGTGAGGCTGGTGCAGGTCTTGTCATATGAAACCGATGGTTCCGGAGAGCCTGCCTCTCATAAATGACTTCCCACGATGCCAGGGACCACCGCAGAATTCAAGTTTGAATAGAGCAGGGGGGGGGGGGGGGAAAGGTGTTTGAAAGGCCTGTTCACTCAGCTGCATTTTAATTTCCTTTTCAATCTTGTCCCAATTAATTTCACAGAATTAATCTCACAGAAGCAAACTCGGCAGCGCCGAAGCTGTGGTTTTAGTGTGGCGGTCGCTCTGCCTGAACATGAAATAGGAGCTCATATAAAAATCCATCTGCTGTGTTTGAAATACACACCGGCTGCTGCTCAGTCCTGTCTGACATTTCAAACATCAACAGCGGTGCGGGGGAGGGGAGTAATTTGGGGGTTAGTGACCATCAGTACTTGGCAGGAATTCAACAACAGGTGTACTCCAAAAATCCATTCAGCCTGGGCACCAGGCATGACAGGGCAGGAGCTGAATCACCCTCCATGCAAACTCACTGAGCCCTGGCTTTGTTCCTTATATCTGTGGCACACGAGGCCTGTGGACTAGCACCACCAGGGTCACTTTCTAAGTAGGAGATTGAGAGGCATGAAACTTGTATTTGGAGCCAGGCACCCATGGTTTACACCTGTAATCCTTGCTACTCAGGAGGCTCAGGTCTGAGGATCATAGTTCAAGTGCAGCCTGAGCTGGAAGGTCCATGAGACTCTTACCTCTAATTAACTACTAAAAAGCCATAAGTGGTAGAACTATGACTCAAATAATAGAAGGAACAGTGCCAGGCCATGAGTTCAAGCTCCAGTGCTACCACCAAATAAAAGAGAGAGAGAAAGAGGGAGGAAGGAAGGAAGGAAGGAAGGAAGGAAGGAAGGAAGGAAGGAAGGAAGGAAGGAAGGAAGGAAGGAAGGAAGGAAGAAAGGAAGTTGAACCAGACTTCCTGCTTTCTAGTCTCTCCCTAGGAGAACACCGCTTTCTAAATAACAAAAGTATTTCTCCCACTATTTGAGATAACTCTTAAATAATTGCCCACTGGAAAAGTAAGCCTCCTGTTTATTCAATTTATGGTAGGAATGTGAGCTGTCGAACTGATAAATGCAAATAAAGGAGAAGGGAAAAACAAACAAATGAAAAAAATTTAAAAAACAGGAAGTCTTTCTCAATGGACTGGAAAGAAGAGGTCCCCGCATGAGTTTACAGAGCACTGATAGAGGAGGACTCATCTGTTGAGCCCAAGTGTGTCTTTCATGAAATGATTCTAGGATCCTCTGAGGCTTTGTTTAGTGCCTCGTTTCCATGGTACTCAGTTCTACAGCATCAAGTTGGGTACCACTTACAGTTGATACTTACCTGATGGCTTAGTAGAGTGCGAAAGTATTCCATGACCCAAGCAAATCAGACTTTCCACTGATGCAAACTTTCCTTACAAACAAGGTCCAGTTTACCATAGAATACAAGGTGCTCTCAAATGGCCATGAGCCTCATATAGACACCAATGGAGGTCATATGAAGGGAAATTGCTTAAACTCAGACTTATCCTGCTCCAAACCCAGTGTCCAGTCATCTGAATATAGCAGGGCCTTCCTAGCACACCTGGATAATGTTAGCATTACAATGTTTGCTACAGTAAGATTTTTTTTATTTGTTTGTTTGTTTGTTCCATGGGGCTTGAACTCAGGGCCTGGGCACTGTCCCTGATCTCTTTCGCTCAAGGCTAGTGCTCTACCACTTTGAGCCACAGCTCCACTTCCATTTTTCTGGTGGTTCATTGGAGATAAAGAATCTCATGGACTTTACTGCCTAGGCTGGCTTTGAACCATGATCCTCAGATCTCAGCCTCCTGAGTAGCTAGAATTACAGTTGTGAGCCACCACTGCCCGGCTACAATGGAATTTTTAAACCCAGTTTTCTCCCTACATAAGCCCTCAGAGGACTATTTAAGAATATGGACCTTTCCCCTCCCTTGACCCCATCCTCTACAAAAGATTTGTATATTGAAAAAAAAAAATCTTAATGTAGGAATATACTTCCTCTTTTAAGTATGCTTAGTAGAATGTGACAACCGCCCTCATAAAAATAGATACGTTAAGTCCTTCAATTGCTTTAAATGAAGGAAAGTTTATTTTTTATTTATTTTTTTAAGTTTTCAGGGCTCTGAGGGAAAGGAGGTGTTTGGTGACATCTAGTGTCCATTCAGGACTTCCTCAGGCACCAGACCTTCTGCTTAGCAGAGTGGGGGGATGGGTAGGGAGTATTTGGGAGGTAATTTGGGGCAGTAAGTGGGGGAAATATAGGCCTGGAGCACAGATTGCCCAAACTGTAAGATGAAACTGATCCATGGCTGTCAAAGAGCTATTATTCACCTCTGACCTCACCAAAAGGGGCAGATGGGGGCGGGGGGGGGGGGGGGGATGCGGGAAATACCATTGGAAAATATCTTTGTTTCTTATTTATGATGGTTCAGAAGAGAAACAGAAGCTGTCCCCACCACCCCCATCTCATGTTAACAAGCAGGTCAACACTGTGCCGTGCTGACGAAGATGATGATGGTGGTGGTGGTTTCTCTCATTAATAACCCCTAGGGGAGGCGATAGTGTTAGAGGATGCAGTGGCGCGGGGTCAGCTGCAAGGCAACGGTCATACACCGGTCAGATTCAGTAGAGGCCATTCCTTTCCCCCAGACAGGAACCAATCGTCTAGAACAAACCCTGGCAGCCTCATTCCTTCCAGGTAATTTTTATAAATGAGGGGACACCCATTCCAAGAGAGGACAAAAGGGAGAGGAGGGTGTTTACGCCTGCGTGCATATGCATGCTTGGTAACCAACTAACAAGGGGCCCAATGGCACCACAACCCTACCTGTGAATTCTGGCTATTTATTCGAAACATCATTAAAAAAGAATTACAACTGGCATTTTCTTCTTCTATCCCCTTATTCTGAAGCGGTGGTCTTCAACAGGACCTCTACACTTCAATCAGGTGGAGAGACCCACAGCCAAATAATTCATTCCAAGACCCAGACAGATATGTTTATCTAGAACCACCTAAGCCATGACAGGGTTAGGTTAATGCTCAGAATCACCGGATGCTTTACAAACTCCCAGTGTTAAAAAAAAAAAAAATTCCAGCCATTTATTTTTGCAGTGAATTTATAACAAATGCTGTTAAAGGCTTCGTCTTTTGACAGAGGTAATAATAAATTCACTGTTAAAGGCGGCAGTTTAATTCCTTATACCTCCAATACTGCACAGAATAAACCATATTCATCACTGAGTAATTTTTTACCACATAAATCTTTAAAACTAACCGGTGAAGGCTGTTGAGACTGAAATATTGTGAATTTATTAGATATGCCCATGTAGTATTGGATTCAGAGGTTTCCATACGAATATATTACGAAGAAAATTTGTGTCTTTAACTGTGACATTTCTTCCATTTCCCCACCGCCAGTATTATACCAAGCAGCTCCTCCAGAGTCAACTGCACGTTTATGAGACAGAGATTTAGTAATAAACTCCTCACTAATCTGCCAAAGAGGCTGGATGACATTTCAGCGACATGCCCTATTTAAAAGGAGTCGAGAAAGCTTTGTTTCCGTGTAATTATTTTCTCAAAAAGAACTCAGCCTTCCCAAACCTCTCCTGCCAAGGTCTCTTAGAATTAAATGGATTCCGCTCTCCAACCAAACTTGCCAAATATTGGAACAAATGATAACCTCATCTCAAAAACACAGGGCAGTAATTTCTATGCAAGTTTTAAGATGTGTTGGGGTGGAGGGCCGGGTTAGGGTAATTGATTAGAACATAGCTGGAATTCGAAGGCACTCACAGACATACGGTACTTAAGGCTAATAAAAAGACCATATTGATTCTCAGGCTAGACATTATAGACAATGATTTCAGAAAACTTGCTTTTTAAAAAATTTTCATCTTGATGTAGGACACATTAAAGATATAATTAAGTCCTCAGACTGAACCAAAAACATCCTTTTGCTGTAATATACTAATTTTAAGTGAAAATCTATGCCTGGTAGAGGAGAATGTGCTGAACTTTTCTCATGTTTGCTAATAAAGTAACATTTAAGTTAACCAATGAATTCAATCAAATTGTAGCTCCAGTTGCACCAAGAAAACATGAATGTGGCTAAATTGAAAACAATTCTTGTGTGTGTGTGTGTGTGTCAGTTCTAGGGCTTGAACTCAGGGCCTGGGGGCTGCCCCTGAACTTTTTCCCTAGCACTTGAGCCAAACTCCACTTCCAGCTTTTTGGTAGTTAATTGGAGATAAGAGTCTCACAGACTTTCTTTCCCAGGCTGGCTTCAAACCTTGATCCTCAGATCTCATCCCCCTAAGTGGTTAAAATTACAGGCATGAACCACCAGCACCTGTCTTATTTTTCTTTTAAATGCATAAACTTGTTTCCTCTTTTTAGCAAAGACATCCAGTGGTTTCTCTGTTCCTATTACTATTGCATATTTGGGAAGAGTTTCAAATTCTAAAAACTTCCATAAAGCATTATGAACTTTATGATTCTGTTTTAATAAAATCAAATGAAAAAGGTTTCTAACTATTAAACCAAAGAGGAAAAAAAAATCCTGGCAAAATAAGATTGCAGCCCATATCAGAATAATTGTTAAAAGACAGAACCCGGCTGGAAAGATAAGCATAATACCAGCAATTAATATTCAGCATTTCACATTATAGTCAAGAGGATGTGTTTTTCTTTATGTGGCTCATAAGCTAAGAGTGTCAGGAGCCAGGTTTCTGAGCTGTCTTCTATTTTGTGCATGAGGATTAAGGAGACGAAGAAAAAAAAAATCCAGCAACAACAATCCTACTCCATCTGTAAATGAACAAACGTCTTGATTTTATAGCTATTTGCTTTGTAAAACTGAGGAATGAAGCAAAAATTACTGGATGCCTAAGTAACACTTTAATTCTGAATTCATTTACGCTATAGCTTATGTAGTTGTCACAAGCCATAATGCAGTATTTAATTAAAATAACAGAAGTGCATCTAGATATGTCCTGGGGTAGCTATCACCAAATTATAGTCTATGGCATCCGTATTTTATTTATGAAATGGCAGATTCTAAGGTGCAACTAGGCAAAGGCAAGAGCATCAACATTTTAAACTCGCATTTTTAGGAAGGTTCCTTTTAAAAAAAAAAAATTTCCCAGCTGCGTCTTTAAATATTTTTCTTCCTTCTATCTTTGTGAGGTTGGAGGACCCGGGTACTGGGGTGGGGGGGCGGAGAGGGTTAGTGGGATTGTTTTGTTGTGGGTAAAGATCTCTCTTTCTTAACTCTTGCTTTTCAACTATTGACCTCCCAAGTCTTCTGGCTGTGAAATCTGTCTGTTGTCATGGAAAGGCTTGTGCGGTTCACCGGAGCCACAGCAAGCCTGGGACTTCTTAGGCGGAACTTGGACATGGATTCTAGTAGTATAGGAAAAGGCAACCCGATTCAGGCTCTCTGTGCCTGTTCCCACACAATCCTCCTCGCACCTTTTCCCCCCCTCTGTCTATAAATACCGCTTATGGTTTACACGTTTGCTCGCCCTATTTTGTGGATGTTCACATGCAGACAAACTGCTTCTTTTCATAAACGCATAGCATCTATCTTACCCGCACCCACCATCTATCTCCTCGTTCACACTGACTGTCTCATCCACCTCCTTGTCTGCAGAATTATGTTCAGCAAGGTCCCGATTTAGAGGAAATAAATAACGAAAATGGAATGGACTGGGATAGATAATCGAAACATTCAAATTGTTATTTTTCACTGGACTTTACACCAACAGAGCATGCTAGGAACACCTAGAAAAAGGTAGTGGCTGTTTCCTAAAAGGTAACGCTCCAAGAACATTCTGACCAACTATACCTTTTTCCTGTTCCAACTGTCCTGTTGGTGGTGGTTATTTTATTTTTTGACGTTTCTAGATCTGACCATTTTGAAGTGGGAAACAACGCTGTTGCTTTCTTTCTGCTTCTTATTTATCCTGTTTATAGTGACAGGCTTCTATTTGTCATCACTGAAAAAAAGAATCCTAAGAATTATAAAACAGGAACAATCGATGCAATCGCCTTTTTTAAAGGAAAAAAAAAAAAACCACTAAGCCCTTGTGGTTGCAATATAAAGATATTTTTATAATGGTATCATTGGGTCACAGCCCAGTCCCTCAGCTGGGATCTTTTTGGAGAGAGGATTTCTTCTACACATTTGTAATTATTTTAGCCCCTTTCACAGGTCACATAAAAAGTTAATTTCAATCGCTGCTAATTTCCGTCCAACAAGAGTATGGTGCTTTAAACCACCCAAAATAATTGGATTCAAAACAAATTTAGGAAATTGAGTGTGTTAGAAAGCAAATAAAAATATCCTTTTGGTAAGGAGGAGGGTGAAAGTAGTAAAAATGGCCTTTCCCCCCCCTCTCCTTCCTTTCCCCTTCACAACTTTGCCATTAAAGTTGCACCTACAGCTAGAAGTTTGTCCGTGAAAAATGGTCATTTTGTTTCTCTGCTCAAAGAATGTTATTAAAATGCTAATTTAAAAGAAAAAGGAGTTAAATATCTAGCGATGGTGCATTCTAATTGCAACCATAATGAGCTCTCTAAATGTGCATGCCCCTGACACACACACAGAGCATAAACAGCAGTAAACAGATCATTAGTACCCGCGTTCATTTATTCTGGCGACCTTACCATGACCCCACCGAGGGTAGGGTGAAAAGCAGGTGGATCTGGCTGTGACACCCCCTAGAGGGATCCAGGAAATGAAGCTATAAGCTGTTGTCATGGAAACGCCTATGTGTGCAGATGATGTAACACACCGCCAGGCTGTAGGGCTCGGCAACTGGGACCGTTGCCCTTCCCTCTCCGGAACAATCTTGAGGATTAAATTATTCATTTCTTTAATTCACAAAGCAAAAGGAATCCTAATTTTCTTGGTGATGTGCAACTCTTTCCCATTTATCTAAGGGTCTGAAACAGGGCAACTTGTCAGCCCCTCTTTCTTCGAAACCCCCCACACTAGTTTCCCACATTCTTGTCCCAAATAAGCAGAATCTGGTCAAATCAAGTGCGGAAAGGCTCAAGAAATCTCCATTCCCAACACTGGCACGTCAAGAGAGAAATCTCAGGGTGGAAGGTAAAATTACAAATGTAAGCAGTGTCCTTTTCTGAGGAGGGCCTGTTGGCCAGGGACTAAATGTATATTTGTCCTGAGGAGGATGGCTTTGTGAGAGCCAGGGCAGGGTCAGCTTTTGGGCCCTGGGAAGAACGGAGCAGGCACTGGAAGCCATGAACATAAAGGAGAGATCGCCGGCTTCTACTGAGGACCTTGTCCCAGCAAGTGTGAGAAAAAAGAGAGAGAGGCAGCAGCTGCTCGCCCCTCCCATGTCCAATTGAGAGAATCAAGATTAATAAAAATAATTCTTTGGAGAATGATTGCACTCTACCCTACCCTGTTTTGCCCCCCAAACAACCTCAATAACCTTACAGCAACCGTAGAATAACTTTTCTTCTTCCTCCTCTTCTTTCTTTCTTTTTTTTTTTTTAAAGAGAGCGGAAAAGACGATCTCTGGAAATTATTTTAAAATAAAAAAATCTCCCAGCCTGCGCCTCCCCCTCCCCGCAACCCCCCTCCCCATTGCACTTTAGATGAACCTGTGATATTGTAGCAATGGCCCTTGAAGAGCAGTGGGGAGGTGATTTAGGAGAATATTAAAGGCAATGTGGAGATTCAAGGCGCCTCTCTCAGGGAGATCTGGAGAAATACGCAGCACAGATGGGCCGAGCAGATTAAACATTTCCGTCACATTGTTTCCAAATTGTGTTGTGGTGCCTGAGGCTGGTACTGCGGTCAGAGCAAAACAGAGCGGTTGCAGAGCTGCGAGCTGCGCAGTTTATGGAATACATATTAATACACCCGTCTCACATGGCATCACAATTCTATCAGCTCTGAAATGATGCTGTCTCTATTGTTCCTCAATTGTGCATTTGGCACCTTGCTTTCTCCCAATGGTAGTGTTTACCTTCCCTTTGTCCTTTCTTTTTTGTTGTTGTTGTTTCCTCTGTGTGCGTGTGTGTGTCTGTGTGTGTGTCTGTGTGTCTGTGTACTGGTACTGGGGCTTGAACTCAGGTCTTGGGCACTGTCTCTGAGCTTTTCTGCTCCAGGCTGGTGTTCTACCACTTGAGTCACAGCTCCACTTCTGGCTTTTTGTGTGTGTGGTTAATCAGAGATAAGAGTCTCGAGGACTTTCTGGCCTGGGTGGGCTTTGAACTTCGATCCTCAGGTCTTAGCCTCTTGAGTAGCTAAAATGATAGTTGTGGGCCACTGTCCACGCTCTGTCCTTTCTACTTTAGGTAAAGTCCAAGTTGTTCGCTGTTTTGTTGTTGTTTCCCCACTTTCAGCCCTTTTCTTATTCTCTCTTCGCTGGGCAGTTGAAGACTTCTCTGTCATCTGCACTTAACACAACCACTACCTGTATTTTGCACACATTTCTATCACCAACAACACCCAGTGTGTGCAGAGACCCTGAACGCATCTCCAGCCTTGACTTGATCATTGTGCGCCTAGCATGCTGTTCAGGACATGATCTTCATTCCCACTTGAGTTGAACATTCCTTCCCTCTTGGGTGCCCCCAGGCCCTCCCGTAAGTGATCCAGTCTCTGCTCCTGCATTGGCTGTCAGCCTGAGGATACGCTTTGTACAGTTGTGGCCATGAGCCCCCATCTGCCTTTACTGACCACCCCAGCCTTATTGTGTCCTCTGACTTGTGCTCACATATCTTCCTCTGTATGCAGGCCCATCAATCTTCAGGTTAGCTTGTTCTCTGAAATGTAACAATAAATAAAACTAGCTCAATTGAGGCAAATTTAATGATTCATTTTTATTATGATTTATAGACCAAAAGTCTGAATAATGGGAAAAAAAGGAAATAATTGCCAAGAACTTTAAACACAGTATCAAACGGCCTGGAAAGGCTGCCACGGTTCTGGCCAACCACTGAGCTCCAGTCCTTTCCAATGCCACTCTCCTCCCGACAGCTAATTCACCATTTCCTTTCTTCTTCAGGAAAATCTCTTCATAAAACTGGTTGTGTGGGCTGGGAAGGTGGCTCAGTGGTAGAGCGCTTGCCTTGCATGCATGAGGCACTGGGTTTGATTCCTCAGCACCACATAAGCAGAGAAATCCATAAGTGGCGCTGTGGCTCAAGTGGTAGAGTAATAGCCTTCAGCTGGAAAGCTGAGGGACAGTGCCCAGGCCCAGAGTTCAGGCCCCACGACTGACAAAAATAAAAATAAGCAAACAAACAAACAAAAATCCTGGCTGTGTATGCAGGTTCCAGAACTTGAATTCAGAGCCTGGGCACTGTCCCTTAGCTTTTATCTCAAGGCTGGTACTTCTACCACGTGAGCCACATCTCCACTTCTGGCTTGGTGCTAGCTGATTGGAGATAAGAATTGTATGGATTTGTCTGCCTGGGCTCAATTCAAACTATGAGTTTCAGACGGAAGACTTCCTGAGTTGCTAGGATTATAGGCATGAGCCACAGGGACCCAGTTTTTGTTTTTTTTTAACTACTTATGCTGAAAAATGGGTGTTTGTCTTTGGCGACCAATTCCTATTCTCAGCCATGTTTACCCAGCAGTTGGAATGGTTCTGAGTTGGAGCCCTCAATTTCCTTAATACTTTGTGATATCCTAAGGAAGTGTTATATTACCAAAGCTGGATTTTAGGAGTAGAGAACTTGTAAAAGCCAGTTCAGTTCAGGGTGTGTGTCTGTGTGTGTGTCTGTGTGTCTGTGTGTGTGTCTGTGTCTGTGTGTCTGTGTCTGTGTGTGTGTCTGTGTTGTGTGTGTGATTTTTTTTTTGGTTAACCCTAGAATAATTACAATCTACTTTGCTTAGAAATTCAAGTTTTTCCATCCTTACTAATGCTAATGTAGGATGCAAAGCACTAATAAGTGAAATAAGCAATCATAAACCAATACCACCAGGACTGATTGGCCTTTCCTATACATAGATCAAGCCCCTGTAAGGGGCTGATTAATTGTTCTCTTCTAGAGGAATTCTCTTGTTTACAACAGTGACATAGTAAACTTGGATGGCTAAAAGAACAAAAGTAGGAGACATTTTTCTGGCAGTCTTGTTCCATGGAGGCTTGGAGCCCAATGCGATGTGAAAAGAGAATGTTTCTAGTAAGAACTTTCCCAGGGGAACTGAGCAAGTCAAGTAGCTGCTTGCTGTACAAGCCATCCTGTGGGCCATCGTGTGGATTTAAATGGAAGCTATCAGAAGGTACAACTTGCTGGGTGCCAGTGGCTCATGCCTGTAATCCTAGCTACTCAGGAGGCTGAGATCTAAGGATCGCGGTTTAAAGCCAGCTCAGGCAGAAAAGTCAGTGAGACTCTGATCTCCAATAAACCACTAGAAAACCGGAAGTGGCGCTGTGGCTCAAGAGGTAGAGCACTCGCCTTGAGCTGAAGAGCTGAGGGACAGCGCCCAAGCCCAGAGTTCAAGCCCCATGACTGACAAAAAAAAAAAAAAGAAGAAGGTACAACTTTTCAGTCAGTGTGAACGAAGAGTCCCTTAGAGTGGAGAAGCAAGTACTAGCCATGAGAAATGGAAGAACCCTGCAACTGGATGACTTGAGCCTTTGAATCTGATTCTACCATCATTACATTTTTTTTAAAGGGCCACAGTCAACATACAGATCCCCACCTCTACCCCCACTGTATTTTCCCCTGATGTCCTGGTTTATGCACTATGGAAGGGTTCATTGAGAATCCAATGACAAATCTAGGCCTCACCCCAGGGATGAGACTCATGTACAGACACATGTGAAATGTTAGGCCCAGTTTCAGGGAGTTCACAGATCCCTTCCAGAGAGAGACTTAGAGATTCACAGCCTCTAGTTTAAGACTCCATGCCCTAAAGAATGGCGAGCTCCTTTTGTTGGAACAGCCTAGGACTCACTGAGCCTAGAAATTGAATTCTCATCCCAAGACAGGATGGTCATTCCAGGTCATGTCTGTGCTACTCCAGGGGAGCTGGGGAAGAGCTTATACAAATAGGAACCAGCAGGGAGGAGAGAAATTAAAATGTAGCAATCATGGAGTAGGGGTATTTAATCTCTTTTAAGGCTTATGATAGGCGCCTGCTGGTTTTCCCCGGATATCCCCTGACACCTACTGACAGGGTATTTGCAGCATCACACAGGGACTCAGGGCCCTGTGACAGGAGGAGCACCGAGGAGGTCCATGATCATCTTGAAACTATAAACAGCAATAGGAAACCACTGGAGGCAGAGTCAAGCTGTGCGCCATGCCTGCTATTGGTGGCCATACTGCTTTTTGTTTATAGAATTTGCTGTTGTTTTTATGGCAGGTTTGGTAGGGTTTTTTGTTTTTTTGTTTTTTGTCTTTCCTTGTTGATGGAGATTAGCTGCATAAAGCCTTTTATGGTCATGTGCAACGCCCTCTAAACACTTTTTGATGATTGCTGATGGCGAGCTCTGTCTATTTTAGGTTCACTCAAATGAGCCACTCATCCAGGCTTCTCCTTCCATCCTCGTAATGGAGTCCAACCAGCCAAGTTTTCATTTGTAAGACTTCTTCCTTGAGGTAGGGGAGGGTTTGTGGAGATGGAACAAGGCTGGTGTCGAGAGCAACAGATGTTTAATCAAGCCTAGAAATATTTATGCTGAGAGCAAGCCACATGATGTACTTGTTTCAGGCAAAAGACTTCTCAAGTATGTAGCAAGAAGCGATGTGAAGGGTTTGCTTGCTTTAGTAAAAATGCTTTTTGTGTGTGTGCTTTTATCTAAAGCATTTTCAGGGAACAATTCCCTCGCATTAAAATCTTAGCTCTAGCCAGGCATTGTTGGCTCGTGTCTACAATCCTAGCCACTCAGGAGGCTGAGATCTGAGGATGGAGGTTCAAGGCCAGCCCAGGCAGAACAGTCTCTGAGACTCTTATCTTCAATTAATGAACAAGCTCAAGTGGTAGAGCACCAGCCTTCAGTAACCAAACTAAGGGACAGCATCCAGGCCTTAGTTCAAGCCCCAGTACTGGCACCTGAAAAAGAAATCTTCACTCTATCCTATATAGAATATGGAGTTACAGAGGGAGGTCCGTGTATAATATTGTCACTTGTAAGTGGGTATCTCTACTGGCAAGGTAGAAAACATGCCCACCTGAAGGTGAGCTGCTATCTTAGGGAATCTCTCAGTGTTTTCCCAAACATCTGGGTGAAGAGAAGCCAGACTTTGTAGAAAACATTGATCCCAGAAATTCAGTTCTGTTATCCCCTCACTAAAATCCAAGAATCAGCAACTTAATAAAAATGCAGTAAATTAGCACCTCTAGACAAGAGCAGAGTTCATTCAGAGCGGAGGTCTCCCTGGCTGAGCCAGTACTCTCTCCATTTTAATAGTTTAATAAAAATTAGCATAATTAACGAACATCTGTATGATCCAGAGTGGTGCAATTTGGCACTTGGAAACGAGGGCTTAAACATGATTGCTGTGAGTTTAATGTTGTTTTAATTCTTTTTGGCACTGTGTAGTGAAATAAACGTTTGGTGGTGATAGTTCTCGGCCGGATCTCATTTGCATTTTTCTCCCTTTGATTATGAGCAATTGTGGACTCCCCAGCAATTCATCAAAGTAGAAATTATTTTAAAATACCTCGTGGTGCTCAGGCTGGGCTGGAGCAAAGCATGGGGGGGGGGGGGGGAATGGAGAGAACGTTAGAAATTTTCCATTCATGCTTTAAACATCTCACCCTGCAGCCCCCCCCCTTTTTTTTCAGTATCTAGCCAAGGGATGAAATCTGTAGAAGACAGTCAGATCCCAGAACTTGTAGGTGCTTTGATTAAGCTCCTAGGCTCCCACAGCAGGATACATATGGTCTTTGAGATTCTGCCATCCTCCTTACACTTCCACTTGCTCTTTTGTTTTGAAGGGCAGAGAGTTGATTTCAATCACTCCGGCTCCCAGCACTGTGATGAGCCTACTGCATCTGCATTCAGCGGGTCAGCATTCCCCTCGAGCAACAGTGCACTGACTGCAAGCCCGGCTTTGGCTGGTGCCCTGCAGAGACTCATCTGTTTCCTGTTTGCACCCTCTTTTGAGCTGGCAGAGAGAACTCTCCCAAGGCTGGGTCTCTGGCATTACAGCTCAAGTGTGGGGGAGAGGATTGTTGGGGAGGAGGTCTGAAACAAGAGATGAAGTTAAAAGGTCTTGAACACTCCCCAGGGAGATGCCTTCTTAGAACCCCCACAGGTAGTGAAGTCAAAGGCATCTTGCACATAGATGAAGGCATGTCACCGGTACAGAAGCAAGTTGTCTTTCATCAGAAAACTGCCAGGCAACATTGCACTCCCCTTCCGTGTGTGAGACTGCAGAAGAGCTAAAGCTAGTTTGTATGATGAGTTCCAGTGAGAGAGGAGGACAGAGTATGTATGTCCCCCTCACAGCAAGGCCTGGTAGATACAGACACCCTAGCAACTCAGTAAATGCAATATGATTCTACCTAAAACAACAACATAAGGCCTGTATCGGCCTTATGCTGGTGGCTCATGCCCGTCATCCTAGCTACTTGGGAGGCTGAGATCTGAGGATCACAGTTTGAAGTCAGTCCAGGCAGGAAAGTACATGAAATTCTTATCTCCATTGACCAGCAAAAAGCTGGTAGTAGAGGTGTGGCTCAAAAGGAGAGGCACCAGCCCTTGGGGGGGGAGAGGGGAGGCAAGCAGTGACAACACAATGCTTTGAGTTCAAGCACCAGCACTGATGCATGCACCCAGCACTGACACACAAGCATGCGCGCGCATACACACACACACACACACACACACACACACACACACGTATAAACTAGATAAGGCAGAAATAGCCCAACTCAAATATTGAAAAGGGGACAGTAAACAAAGGAGGAGGCTGCAATGCTTGATAAGAAATGTACTCATTATCTTGCCCTTGTAATTGTAACCCCTCTGTACAATATGTTCACAAAAAAATAAAATTAAATTAAAAAAAAAGAAAAAGAAAAGGGGACAGTAACATAGTTTGCACCCAGATGAGCTGAAAAACATCTTGCTGGGCTGGGGGCTGAGAACTTGTGGGTAATTTCCCATGAGGCAGTGTACACTATAGAGAGAAGTTGGCCTGGAGGAGGGGGGCGGGTAATGAGAGAGGATGGTGTAGGAAGAACTGGTGGACACACACATCAGTTATGTATGATTTTATTTTGATTTTTTGTCGGTCACAGGGCTTGAACTCTGGGCTTGGGCACTGTCCCTGCACTCTTAGCTCAAGGTGAGTGCTCTACTACTTGAGCCACAGCACCACTTCCGATTTTCTAGTGGTTTATTGGAGATAAGAGTCTCAGGGACTTTCCTGCCCAGGCTGGCTTTGAACCGTGATCCTCAGATCTCAGCCTCCTGAGTAGCTAGGATTACAGGTGTGAGCCACTAGCACCTGGCTTGTTATTTATGATTTTTTAATTTTTATTTATTTGTTTTTGTCAGTTGTGGAGCCTGAACTCTAGGCCTGGGCGCTGTCCCTCAGCTCTTCAACTCAAGGCTAGCGCTCTACCACTTGAGCCACAGCGCCACTTCCAACATTTTCTGTTTATGTGGTACTGAGGAATCCAGCCCAGGTCCTCATGCATGCAAGGCAAGCACTCTACCACTGAACTACCTTCCCAGCCCGTATTTATTATTTTTTTTTAAAGGCAATTACCCAGTTCTTAAAGGATCAGCTCAATAGTCTGGCTTCTTGTGGCATTTGAGACTATTCTTGGCACTTAGAGAGAGATTTGGGAAGCCTGTCTCCAAAGGCAGTTGATCTCTTCCTGTCACAAGCACCTCCATCACTGGGGATTATCTGGGAGTTAGTTGGGACTAATTCTGTTCAACTGAGACTAGAGAGTCCCACTGGACCTCATTTAACAAGTACTGATTTGTCCCCACTCTATGTTGGATACTAGGGTGATGACTCCAGGAAGGGTGGTGACCTCATTTCCAGGAAAGCACAGGCATCACCGACATTCAGACAGACAGACAGACTTAGGAATTAAGCTCTGAGCCCCATGACAGAGAGAAAGGGAGGAGAGGCTGGGGTGGGGGGGCAGGAGAGGGGGGTACAGAGGAAAAGATCCAAAGTGAGACATGCCATGTTCCATGGGAGTGGCTGAGAGCATTATTACAGGTACACCAGATTTAGGGGTGAATGGCAGTGTTATAGGAACTAAGCAGAACCAGCTCATGCAGGACCTCGTCTACTTCGTGAAGATGACACAGAGCGGCGGGAACTTACTAACAGGCTCCAAAGAGCCATGCCGTGATCAAGGTACATTGCAGGAGTCTAGCTATAGCATGAAGAATGGAGTGGAGAAGAACACAGACACTGAGAGCAATGTGGAGATTGTTTCTATAGTCCTGATGAGAAGTGACAGTGACAGGACTCTGGAGTCGCTGGCAGCGGGGATGGAGAGAAGTCCATAGATTCCAGTCAGACTGTGGAGAGAGCTAACAGGACTCAGGATTGCTTGGAACAGGCTGGGTAAGGTTGGGAAGGACTCTGGATTTCTAATCTGGATATCTGAATGCATTTTAGGACCACTCACGGAGGTAGAGAACACGGGAGATGAAGATAGTTGGGGAGAAAGGGTGAGGAGAGAGGCAGGCTGATGAGTTAAATTTTAGACATATTGGATTTGAACAGGCTGGTTGAGATGCACTTGGGTAGTAGGGCCTAATGCTTAGATCTTAGCTAGAATCATTAACCAGTCATGAGTCAATAACACAGAGATGGTGGTTAAACTACAAAGGTAGTTGGATTTCTAGAAGAAAGAGCATCAGAGCCAGGTGCAGGTGGCTCACACCTGTAATCCTAGCTACTCAGGAGGTGGAGATCTAAGAATGGAGGTTGGAAACCAGTCCAGGCAGACAAATCTGAGAGACTCTTATGAGTGTGTGTGTGTGTGTGTGTGAGTGTGTGTGTGTGTGTGTGTGTGTGTGTGTGTGTGTGTTTTGGTACAGGGGCTTGAACTCAAGGCCTGAGTATGTTCCCTTTGCTTTTTCACTCAAGGCTGGTACTCTACCATTTAAGACACGGTTCCACTTCTGGCTTTTTAGTGGTTATTTAGAGATAAGAGTCTCACAGACTTTCCTGCCCAGGCTGGCTTCAAACTATGATCCTTAGATCATAGTAGTTAGATCTAAGTAGCTAGGATTACAGGTCTGAGTCACCAGTGCCTGCCCTGTTTTCTCTTTGAAGGCAGAGGAGTTTTCTGCTAAGATGAAGGGGAAGCAACAGAGTTGGAGATGGGAAATTCACTCTCTAAAGACAAAAAAATAAACCAGATGTCTACAGATCCCCAAGCTGATTTTCTTTCCTTTCTTTTTTCCCCCTAAAACTTATCAAGTGTTAAAAAAAAAAAAAAAAAAAAAGGCAGGGCTTGGAAGGTGGCTCAGTGGTATAGTGCTTGCCTCACATGCATGAGGCTCTGGGTTCAATTCCTCAGCACCACATAAACAGAAAAAGCCAAAAGTGGCTCTGTGGTTCAAGTGGTAGAGCGCTAGCCTTGAGCTGAAGAGCTGAGGGACAATACCCAGGCCCAGAGTTCAAGCCCTACGACCAGCAAACACAAAGCAAAACAAAAAAAGGCAAATAGCCCCATGGTTGCCCACATGGATTTGAAGTGCAATCTCTAGGCCCTTGCATCCTACGTGATATTACTGGTGGTTCTGGACACCTCCCCCTTCTTCTAGAGAAAGAATCTATGCTTTAAAACACACATTGCATAACAATTCAGGACTGTCACATCCCCCCAACACAGGACAGGGAAGGACAGTCCCCATGTCACACCTGAGGAAGGCAAAGCTAGAAGAACCTAAGACTCATGGCTACTAAATGATCAAGCAACAATTAGTTCCCAGTCTTTCTGACTCCAAAATCCATTACTCTATTCTGTAAGCTCCCAAGGAGCAAGTAATTCTCTGCTTCATAATTCTACACCCATGTGAGCTCAACCAGCACCTTGTAAATAGAGGATGCCTGATATAGTATTGATTTGAACCATGACCTGACTCCCTAAGTATCTTGAGTGTTCTGGCATTTTTGTAAGTGCCTGATATGCTCTAAAAGAAGCTAGGATTCTGCTTGATTTTAAGTAAATAAATATATAACTAAAAAGGCCTGGGCACTGGTGTCTCATGCATGTAATCCTAGCTACTCAGGAGCCTGAGGTCTGAGGATCAAGGTGCAAAGCCATCATAGGCAGATAAATCTGAGAGACTCTTATCTCCAAATAACTATCAAAAAAGACAGAAGTGGCTCAAGTAGTAAAGTGCCAGCGTTGAGTGAAAAGGCTGAACTCAAGATTTTGAGTTCAAATCCCAGTGTCAGCACCAAAATAATAATAATAATAAAATAATAATAGCAATATCCATTTAATTAATTAATAACCATTTAAATTCACGGTAGTATTGAATAAGATAAGCTTCCATAAGACAGGACAATGGCAACATGAATGTGTTTGCTTCCCTCCTCTAGATCACTCTTTTAAATTTAACAATAGCATCAAAGATGTTGAGAGTTTTCATATTGATGGTGCCAGCAAACCCCACACTGAATAGGCTCCCAGAAGCATGACCTAACTGAAACGCGTTTCTTTTCATTTCTTAGGAATACAACATGTATGGCTGGTGGGTAGGAGAACTAAACAGCCTCGTTGGGATCGTACCGAAGGAGTACCTCACCACCGCCTTTGATCTAGAAGAAAGATGAAACCAGGTATCAAAGCCATAGGCAGTGAACTGCTCTGAGTTCAGTGGAGTTTGTCCGCCATGACTTCCTTTCTCTTCCTTTCTGAGGGTTGACAATGAAAGAGCTTTCCTTCAAAAGTAATGCTAATGAGTCAATATGGAACAAAAATTGAGTCCAAAATTGGTTTTCCCCCCCTAAGTTTAGGATTGGGTTCAACTAAAAGTGTCAGAAAATGTAAAACAGAAATTAATGTCATTCTTTTATTAAAAGGAACTGGGGCCAGTGGCACCCACCTATAATTGTAGCTACTTAGGAGGTAGAGATTGAGAGGACTGCAATTCAAGATCAGCCTAGGCTAATAATAATAATAAAAACAGCTATCAAGATCCTACATTTCCAGGAACTGGTGGCTCATGACTGTAATCCTAGTTACTCAGGAGGCTGAGATCTGAGGATTCCGGTTCAAAGCCAGCCTGGGCAGGAAAGTCCATGAGACTCTTATCTCCAATAAACAACAAAAATACCAGAGGTTCCAAGCCAGCATGGGCAGGATAGTTCATAAGACTTTTTTTTTTGGGGGGGGGGGGGTGTTATGGGGCTTGAACTCTGGGCCTGAATGCTGTCCCTCAGCTCTTCAACTCAAGGGTAGCGCTCTACCACTTGAGCCACAAAGCCACTTCTGGTTTTCTGGTGGTTTATTGGAGATAAGAGTCTCACGTCCTTTCCTACTTGGGATGGCTTTGAACTGCAATCCTCAGATCTCAGCCTCCTAAGTAGCTAGGATTACAGGTGTGAGCCACTGGTGCCTGGCTTCACGAGGTTCTTACCTCTAATTAACTACCAAAAAAAAAAAAAAAACTGTAAGTAGAGTTGTAGCTCAAGTGATAGAGATCTATCCTTGACCAAAAAAGTTCAGAGTCGGAGGCTGGGAAGTTGGCTTAGTGGTAGAGCGCTTGCCTTGCATGCCTGAGGCCCTGGGTTCGATTCCTCAGCACCACATAAGCAAAAAAAAAAAAGCCAGAAGTGGCGCTGTGGCTCAAGTGGTAGAGCACTAGCCTTGAGCTGAAGAGCTGAGGGACAGCGCTCAGGCCCAGAGTTCAGGCTCCACGACCAGACACAAAAGTTCAGAGACAACACCCAAGCCCTAAGTTCATACCCCAGAACACCACACACACACACACACACACACACACACACACACACACAGAATAAAGGATTTATTACTAAAGAAAAAGAAAAGGGCTGGGAAGGTGGCTCAGTGGTAGAGTGCTTGCCTTGCATGCATGAGGCCCTGGGTTCGATTCCTCAGCACCACATAAGCAGACAGAGCCAGAAGTGCCACTGAGGCTCAAGTGGTAGAGCATTTGCCTTGAGATGAAAAGCTGAGGGACAGTGCCCAGGCCCCACAACTGACAAAAAAGAGAGAGAGAGAGAGAGAGAGAGAGAGAGAGGAATTTTCCCAAGGTACAACTAAGACTCTTGCCACCAGGATAGTTTATTGATCCCCAAAGAAACTCCCACAGGAATACCACCCAAGCTAAACAGAGCTTTGTGTATGTATGTTTTATTTTTTGGTACCAGTTCTGGGACGTGAACTCAGGGCCTGGGAGCTGCCCCTGAGCTTTTTCACTCAAGGCTGGTGCTCTACCACTTGAATCATGGCTTTCGATCCAGCTGTTTGGGTGATCAGTTGGAGATAAGAGTCTCACAGACATTCCTACCTGGGTTGGCTTCAAACCTCAATCCTCAGACCTCAGCCTGTGTGATTACAGGCAAGAGCTAGCAGCACCCAGCACAGAGTGGGTTTTGTTTGATTAGGATAGTGGTGGTGGGTACCCAAGACCAGCTCGATATCACCAGCTCCATCTTCCGGCCTGAGATGCAAGCAGCATCCGTTGCAGGGGGGGAAGGGATGGCATCACTTGTGACAGTGATACAAGCTGTCCTTGGAGTGTGCCGGGCCAGGGCCCGCTCTAGTGTGCAACAGTAGCTAAATGAATAGATAGATAGATCTTACTCACTGATGCCCATGCACAACCATAAAGCAGCAGCTCAGGCCTGTCGCTCAAGGTTTGACTTTATGACTTTTTTGATGAGGACTTCGTTTCCTGGCCATGAATGCAGAAGGGTTGGAATTTTTCTGGCAAATCAAAACAAATTCACCCATCTTTACTCTGCTGTTTATTTAAAGTTGTTTATCTCTGCTGAGCACCAGTGGCTCACACCTATAAATCCTAGCTACTCAGGAGGCTGAGATTGGAGGATCCTGGTTCAAAGCTAGCCTGGGCAGGAAAGTCTGTGAGACTCTTATCCCCAATTAACTGCCAGAAAATCAGAAACCTTCAACAAAAGAACTCAGGGACAGCACCCAGGCCCAGATTTCAAGC
The DNA here is from genome assembly GCF_019054845.1 of Dipodomys spectabilis. Classification (NCBI taxonomy): domain Eukaryota; kingdom Metazoa; phylum Chordata; class Mammalia; order Rodentia; family Heteromyidae; genus Dipodomys; species Dipodomys spectabilis. Next base: position 14,775,560 of record NW_024870695.1, on the reverse strand, counting down.
CCTACAACTCTCTCTCTCTCTCTCTCTCTCTCTCTCACACACACACACACACACACACACACACACACACACACACACACACAAGTGGTTTATCTCTGCATTTTCTATAACCCAGCTATTCCACTTCTAAGGATTTATTCTACAATTATCCTTGCACACATGCTGAATGATGCACACAAGTTTATATGTAATAGCTAAGGATTGTACATGGCCTAAATGCACTCTAATACATTTAAAGAATTAAGCAAGACCAGGCCGGGCGCTGGTGGCTCACGCCTGTAATTCTAGCTAATCAGGAGGCTGAGATCTGAGGATCATGGTTCAATGCCAGCCTGGGCAGGAAAGTCTGTGAGACTCTTATCTCCAATAAACCACTAGAAAACTGGAAGTATTACTGTGGCTCAAGCAGTAGAGCACTCACCTTGAGCTGAAGAGCGCAAGGACAGCACCCAAGCCCAGAGTTTAAACCCCATGACCGATTAAAAAAAATTTTTTTAATAAAAATAAGCCAGACCAGGCACTGGTGGTTCATGCCTGTAATCCTAGCTACTCAGGAGACTGAGACCTGAGGATTGGGGTTCAAAGCCAGCCTGGGTAGGAAAGGCCATGAAACTCTTATCTCCAATAAACCACCAGAAAACTAGAAGTGGTGCTGTGGTTCAAGTGGTAGAGTGCTAGCCTTGAGTTGAAGAGCTGAGGGACAATGCCCAGGCCCAGAGTTCAAGCCCCATGACTGACAAAAATGAACAAAAGAAAAGTTCCCATAAGACTCTTAGCTCTACTTAACCACTCAAAAATTGGAAGTGGTGCTGTTGCTCAAAATGGTAGAGTGCTAGCCTTGAGCAAAAGAGCTCAGGGACAGCACCCAGGCCCTGAGTTCAAACCCCATGACTGACAAAAAAACAAAAAGCAATAATAAGTTGGGCAGTGGTGGTTCACGCCTGTAATCCTAGCCGCTCAGAAGGCTGAAATCTAAGGATCACAGTTCTAAACCAGCCGGAGCAGGCAAATCCAAGAAACTCTTATCTCCAATTAAGCAGCAAAAAAAGAGATGGAAATGTGTGACTCAAGTGGGAGAACATCCATCTTGAGTGAGAATAAAATGAAAGATCCAAACAAGAACAAGAAGACAGCTCAATCCCCAGCACAATTGCATGCGCGCGCGCACACACACACACACACAGAGCAATGAAAGATAGGCCAAATTTGACCCATTGTATAAAAAGGAAGTAGAGCAGTCTTTACCTCCCATTTCCTGATGGCAAATTCTCTCTTTCTCCCTCTCTCTCTTCCTACTTTAACATTACTATACTAAATTCTTACTAAAACATAAAAAAAAAACAAACAGTAAAATAGGGCTGGCAATGTGGCTCAGAGGTAGAGTGCTTGCCTAGTATGCATGAGCCCTAGATTCGGTTCCTCAGTACCACATAAACAGAAAAAGCTGGAAGTGGTGCTGTGGCTCAAATGGTAGAGTGCTAGCCTTGAGCAAAAAGAAGCTCAGGGACAGTGCCCAGATGCTGAGTTCACGCCCCAGGATTGGCAAAAAATATAGTAAAATAAAATTTAAATAAATAAAAAAGGGAGTAGAGACTATGCCTATTTATTTGTATGTTTATGAAATCCTTCTGGAAGGAAAAAGAAAATGATAATATGGGTTCCCTCTGAGAATGAGAAAGTATAAGATGTGTTGGGAGGGAAGGCTTTTCACTCCTATTCACAGTTCTATAGTCTGAATTCTAAAACTACATTTATGTATTTCCCCTTTCTAGGAGCCAACTTCTTGCTGTTCTGCATTAAAGAAGAAGCAGACCATCTAGAGCTCCCAGTCACCATTTTGGCCATGGCCTCTCTCTTCACAGACTGAACCAAGTCTCAGCTACCTTATCTGAGATCCTGCGCATCAAGCAGGATATACTAAACCATAACTCATCACTTATGTCCGTCTCTAATAGCGTCCACACACTCACACGTGCTTTTTCCATGGCTAGTCACAAGGAAGAGGAGGAGGTGGAGGCAATTTTGAGAGGAGGTTGTTGGCTGCTTTGTAAAGCACAAATAAACTTCAGATTCAGGTCTTTGTCTTGTGTGATAGTGTGGAACTCCTTTCTGAAACATAGCAAAATACTGCCTCTGGACATTCATACCAGCTCCAAACAAAGTAGAAAGGGTAGCTGGAGCTGGTGGCTTATGCCTGTAATCCCAAAGGAGGCTGAGATGTGGAGGACTGTGGTTTGAAGCCAACCCAGGCAGAAAGTTCATGGGACTCCATCTCCGATTAATCAGCAAAATGCTGGACTGATGGATGCGGCTCAAGTGATAGAGCACCAGCCTAGCAAATTTAAGGCCCTGAGTTCTAACCCTAGTACAAAAAAAAAAAAAAAGTGGGAAGGGAAATTCCAGAGGGAAAACAAAGCTCAGACAGGAAAGGAAACTTACAATTAATTGTCTTTTATGACAAGTTCAGCCATCTGCTAGTTGGTTTCGGGGTCTGCTGCTCAGATTTCCTTTGAAAAAAATACCTAGTTAAGGTACTTTGTTTTCTGTGAAGAATCTCTGAGACAGACAGAACAAGGTCTGGGAATCAGCACATTGGACAGCTCCCCTTCCGCCTTGGGTTAACTCTGCTGTGTTCCCTCCCACAAGTCCCAAACCAGGGCTGAGGAAGAGCATTGAGGTGGGTCTCTAATAGAAGACTCTCAGTTCCTCTAGCTTCTCACACTCAAGCTATCTTCCGTTCTTACATCCAAGAGGCAGCAAAGCAATGCTTACTATCAGAAATTCTCTGGATTCCAATGGTTCATGCCTGCAATCCTAGTAACTCGGGAGGCTGATTCCTACCTGGAGGATCTCAATCTTTAGCCAGCCTGGGCAGAAAAGTCAATATGATTCCATCTTCCATTAACCAGCAAAATACCAGACCAGAGATATGGCTCAAGTAATAGAGCACCAGCCATGAGCAATCAAGCTGAGAGCTCCTGAGTTCAAGCTCCAATACTAACACACACACACACACACACACACACACACGAGAGAGAGAGAGAGAGAGAGAGAGAGAGAGAGAGAGAGAGAGAGAGAGAGAGAGAGAGAGAAAGCAGAAACTCCAGGACTAGAATGCTTTCTAATAACTCCTAGCCACCCTTGTTTATTATGCCCTCTCAATAAATCAGTACGTCTTTCATGCCTCCACTTCCTCTCTGTAGGAGGGTTATTCTCTCTCTCTCTCTCTCTCTCTCTCTCTCTCTCTCTCTCTCTCTCTCTCTCTCTCTCTGTGTGAATCATTAGGAAGATGAAAAGAAAAGGTTTCTCCTGTGTAACGCTCATGTAACAATGCCATATGGTTACTGTTCAATAAGCACTGTTATTATCTGAGTTGACATGAAATTTTGAAAGGTAGGGACCTGAGCAGCTCTAGGAATATTACTAAAACCATCCATTCAGAGCAGAGCTCTTCCTCTATCAGTAAGGGCCTCACTCCCTGCAGCCCTGGTGCACTTCCTCTACAGAAACCAGCCAGCAAACAGAGAAGTCAATGGAAGTCAAATGTCTCAAAGGAAAATTAAAAGTCACTCCAACTCTTCATTTCTAGATTTTTCCAACCCAGGGATAAAATAAGACATTTTTGTGTTTGATAGTTAAAGAAATGAAAAGGGCTGGACACCAGTGGTTTGCTCCTGTAATCCTAGCTATTCAGGAGGCTGAGACCTGAGGATCATGGTTCAAAGCCAGCCCAGGCAGGAAAGTCTGTGAGACTCTTATCTCCAATAAACCACTCAGAAAAAACTGGAAGTAGAGCTGTGGCTCAAGTGTTAGAGTGCTAACCTTGGGCACAAAAAGGCTCAAGGACAGACCCAGGCCCTGAGTTCAAGCACCAGGACCAGCAGCACACATAAAAAAATGTAAGTCAGGTACTGGTAGCTCATGCCTGTAATCCTAGCTATACAGGAAATCTGAGGTTCATAGTTCAAAGACACTTCAGGCAGGAAAATCTGTGATACTCTTGTCTCCAATTAACCACCAGAAAAGCTGGAAGTAGAGCCTAGCTTTGGGGGAAAAAAAAAGTTCAGGGACAGTGCCCAGGCCCTAAGTTCAAGCCCCAGGGCTGGCACAAAACAGGAAAAAGGCAATACGGAAGTGTCCCCTCCTCCTTGTACTGAGTGCTGAAGAAGGAACCACTAGGTGGCAGCATATGAGCAGGTGAACCAGAGAACCAATTGCCTCACTTCAGGAACCTTTGCACCATGTTCAACACACAGGTAAGGCAAAGGATGGCTCTAAAGTGCTTAATAGAAGTGCAAACAAACCCCTGCAGACTTCCCCATTCTTCCCTGCAGAACCCCCAAGGCTGGGTCCTTGTGCCACTCTACCACTGTGCCACTCTGCTGACTGGAAGACACCAGAAAAAGAAATCCCAGAATAGGAAGAACAGCTATCTGGGACAGGGTTGGAAACAAGAAACAAGGTTCAAGTCTGGTGTCAGTGGATCACATTTGTAATCCTAACTACTCAAGAGGCTGAGATCTGAGCATCATGGTTTGAAGCTAGCCTGGGGCAGACAAATCCACGAGAATCCTATCTCCAATGAACCAGCAAAAAAAAAAAGGTTGGAAATGGAGGTGTGGCTCAAGTGGTAGAGCACCAGTCTTGAGTAGAAAAAGCCCAAATGAAAGCATGAGGCCCAGAGTTCAAGCCCCAGTACACACACACACACACACACACACACACACACACACACACACACACACACACAGAGACGCAGGAAAAGAGATTATATTGGCCCTAACCAATGGACTGATTAGAAGTCTGGTCTGTAGCTGTTGTGTCTCTGACATTATTATTATATATATTTAGAAAAAGTAGAGCAGGGGCTGGGAAGTTGGCTCAGTGGTAGAGTGCTTGACTTGCATGCCTGAAGCCCTGGGTTCGATTCCTCAGCACCACATAAGCCAAAAGAAAAAAGCTGGAGGTGGTGCTATGGCTCAAGTGGTAGAGTGCTAGCCTTGAGCTGAAGAGCTGAGGGACAGTGCCCAGCCCCAGAGTTCAGGCCCCCCAAAAAAAAAAAAATAGAAAAAGTAGAGCATGCTTGGTGGGTTGAGGAGATGATTTGGAGGCTTAAAGAACTTATCTGTTAGGGAAAAGTTCCAGAAGAGACTGTTTAGAAGAACAGATTCCTGCAGTTTGCAGGAAACACATAGCTGCTCTCCACTCAATTTGAAACCACCGGCTCAGCCAACAGCCTCAGATGGCAACTAGCTAATCAGATTACTGCTTCCCTGTTTGACTCCACTAACAAAATCCTCCCTCACTGCCAGCCACTAACAGGATAACTGGGACATTAGACCACTTAACTAACCACATTATGTGTAGGATGGCTTCTTAATCGCCACCAGGTCTTCTGGGGAGTGAAACAGGAGAGGAGTAAAGCTGGAAAAGGCTTTGTCTTTCTTAGGCTTTATATAAAGAAAAAAAAAATGCTAAGACCCTACATTTGAGAAGCAATTGTTGGAAGTGGCGCTGTGGCTCAAGTGGTAGAGCACTAGCCCTGAGCTGAAGAGCTGAGGGACAGCGCCCAGGCCCAGAGTTCAAGCCTCATGACCAACAAAAAAACAAAAGGAAGAAGAAAAAGAAGAAGAAGCAATTGTAGCTGGTCACCTGTGGCTCATGCCTGTAATCCTAGCTACTCAGGAGACTGAGATCTGAGGATCCAGGTTCAAAGCTCATAGACAGGAAAGTCTATGAGCCTCCTTTTTTTTTTTTTTTTTTTTTTTGTTGGTCATGGGGCCTGAACTCTGGGCCTGGGCGCTGTCTCTAAACTTTTCAGCTCAAGATACTCTCTACCACTAGAGCCACAGCACCACTTCCAGCTTTTTCTGCTTAATGTGGTGCTGAGGAATCAAACCCAGGGCCTCAGGCATGCAAGGCAAGCGCTCTACCACTGAGCCACCTTCCCAGCCCCTCCCCCCTTTTTTTGGTTGGTCATGGGGCTTGAACTCTGGGCCTGAGCGCTGTCCCTCAGCTCTTCAGCTCAAGGTGAGCACTCGACCCACTTGAGCCACAGCGCCACTTCCAGTTTTCTGGTGGTTTATTGGAGAGAAGAGTCTAAAGGTCTTTCCTGGCCAGGCTGGCTTTGAACCACAATCCTCAGATCTCAGCTTCCTGAGTAGCTAGGATTACAGGCGTGAGCCACTGGCACCCAGCTTTCCAAGAGCCTCTTATCTCTAGTTAGCCACCCAAAAGCCATAAGTGGAGCTGTGAGTGCTAGCCTTAAACAAAAAAGCTCAGAGATAGTACCTAGGCCTTGAGTTCAAGTTCCAGGACCAGTTCAAGTACATAAATAAATAATAGTCATTTACCAGAATTTAATGCCACTGGAGAATCAAAGTGGAGTTAGGACATTTTGGCCTGCATTATTCTAGCTGGCAATGGAGGACACTAGATGCTTTAAAATGCTCAGTGTAGCTGAAACATTCCATTAAAAACACATCTTTTCTAGTGGGTTTTCTCTGTCATCCATATAGCAAAATAGCATGAGCATTGTCTTGCAATTACCTCAATATTAAAGTCTGCTATATGATGGTCTATTAAACCTCTTAGAAATCTGTAGTTAATTCAATATCAACTATGTCTTTCTCTCTGGTGAATAAAAATGGGAAAGAGAATTTCTATTGTCTCTCCTCTATTTTTGTTTGCTTGGGGTTTGTTTGTTGTTTGGGGTTGGTTAGTTTTTCTGCCAGTCCTGGGGCTTGAACTCAGGACCTCATATTCTGGATTGGCACTCAAGGATGATGCTCTACTACTTAAGCCACCCCTCCACTTTGTGGTTTTGTTTTGTTTTTGCCAGTCATGGGGCTTGAACTCTGGGCCTGGGCACTGTCCCTAAGCTCTTTAGCTCAAGTCAAGTGATCTACCACTTGAGCCACAGTGCCACAGTGGATTTTCTGGCAGTTAATTGGAGATAAGAGTCTAAAGGACTTTCCTCCCCAGGCTGGCTTTGAACCATGATCCTCAGATCTCAGCCTCCTGAGTAGCTAGGATTACAGGCATGAGGCACCGGAGCCTGGCTGACCCCTCCACTTTTGGCTTTTTGCTGGCCCATTGGAGATGAGATTGTTATGGACTTTTCTGCCCAAGGTTATCTTTGACTCACTATCCGCAGATCTCATTCTTTCTTTATTGCATTTAGCACTTTAGCATCTGTGGTTGTATCACCCTATTTATAACCAGTAGTCTTTGCAAAGGAACAAATGGAGACTATAAAAGATTGTCACTACTTGGCAAAAATCAACACAAAACCTTCTGTGTTAGAAAAAATAAGACCTGTCAGATGCACTGTGTATTGATTCACTGAAGCTCTACTACAATTAGACAACTCCAGTGACATTTGCAAAACTCCTATTTCATACCAGTCATACCAGTCTTTAAAAAACAAACAAACAAAAAGCCTCAGACAGAGCTGAGCACCTGTGGCTCATGCCTGTAATCCTAGCTACTCAGGAGGCTGAGATCTGAGGATCACAATTCAAAGCCAGCCCAAGCAGCCCACCAAAAAGCCAGAAGTGAAGCTGTGGCTCATGTGTGTTAGCCTGGGGGGGGGGAGGGGGGAGAGGGAGGGGGACTTCAGAGACAGTGCCCAGCCTCTGGGCAAGATTGACAAAAGTGGAAGTGGCGCTATAGCTCAAGTGGTAGAGCGCTCGCCTTGAACTGAAGAGTGCAGGGACAGCACCCAGGCCCAGAGTTCAAGCCCCATAACCAACAACAACAAAAAATAAGATTGACAAAAGTCTCAGAAAGATGTAGTTTAAAAAGAGGAACAAGAAAGAAGAAAGAGAAGTATCTTCTTTTTTAATTGTTATTATAAGGGTGATGTACAGAGGGGTTTCGCTTATGTAAGTCAGAGTTCATTTCTTTTTGGAAAATGTCACCCATTCTCTCCCATCCCCACCCAAAAGTGGTATAGTTAATCTTCAAACTAGTATCAAGTGAGTACCGTTGAAGAAGTATGTTCTTTAGCATGTTAAAAACAAACTTCATGGGGCTGGGAAGGTGGCTCAGTGGTAGAGCGCTTGCCTTGCATGCCTTAGGCCCTGGGTTCAATTCCTCAGCACCACATAAGCAAAATGAAAAAAGCTGGAAGTGGCGCTGTGGCTCAAGTGGTAGAGCGCTAGCCTTGAGCTGAAGAGCTGAGGGACAGCACCCAGGCCCAGAGTTCATGCCCCACGAATGGACCCAAAAAAAATAAAAATAAAAATAAAACTTTAGATGACAGAGACACAGTGTTTTTATCTTTGGCTCAGGAAGAAAAAAAAAAAAAAAGTCTGCAGGTTTCCCATTAGGAGAGGCCCTGGATGGATAAATCTTGAGTGGGGCTGATCTGTTAATTCCCAAAGTGGTAGCAAAATCTTCAGGGATGATTTAGGAAGCGCAGCCCTCTACATGGAGGTTTAGTCCTGCTATACAGCTCAGTGACTCAAACTCATTTTCTAGTTTGTGGATTACCACATCCCTTGCTCCTCCCCTTTCCTTTCTGCCCGGCTTCGTTTCCCATTGGAGTTTCCAGAGATTGGATAGGGAGTTTGAAATTCATAAGTAAGAAGACATTTTTCTCCCATAGGATTGGAATGATTCTCCCTATTTTCTTATGAGAAACTGTCCAGAAGACATGCTGCTTTTCTTCTTAGTGTGACTCAGTGATCACCCTTTGGGATTCAGCTAATGATACATTTTTTTAATGTACTCCTTTTGTACAAAAAACTTTTTTTTTTTTTTTTTTTGCCAGTCCTGGGGCTTAAACTCTGGGCCTAGGTGCTGTCTCTGAGTTTTTTTTTTGTTCAAGACAAGCTCTCTACCACTTGAGCCACAGCATTACTGCCAGCTTTTTTGAGTAGTTTATTGGAGTTGGTCTCATGGGACATTCTTGCCCTTGATGGCTTTGAAACTTGATCCTCAGTACAAAACTGTAGGTGGGCAACAGTGGCTACTCAAGAGGCTAAGATCTGAGGATCACTGTTGGAGGCCAGCCTGGGAAGTCTGTGAGACTCTTAACTCCAATTAACTACAGAAGGAAAAGGAGGAAGAGGAAAAGGAAGAGGAAGAGGAGAAAAGTGGAGCTGTGGCTCAAGCGGTTAAGCACTAGCCTTGAATAGAAATGCTCAGGGACAGCACCCAAGCTCTGAGTTCAAGCCCCAGGACCAATACACACACACACACACACACACACACACACACACACACACACACACACACATACACACACACACACACACAAACTGGATTGAGGAAACTGAAGGAGACCATATGATTTATTTTTCTTTTTGAGACAGTATCTCCCTGTGTAGCCCAGACTAATCTTGAAGTCTATTTATTTATTTATTGGCAGGGGGAGGCATGGGGCTTGAGTGCTGTTCTAGAGGTATTTTGTTCAAGGCTAGTGCTCTACCACTTTAAGTCATAGTTCCCACTTCGGGTTTTCTGGTGGTTTATTGGAGCTGAGTCTCACAGACTTTCCTGCCTGGGCTGCCTCTGACCACAATCCTCAGATCTCAGCCTCCTGAGCAGCTAGGATTACAGTGTGAGCCACTGGAGCCCAGCTGACCCCTCCTGCTCTGAACCAACTTTTTTTTTTTTTTTTTTTTTCCGGTCGTGGGGTTTGAACTCAAGGCCTAAGTGCTGTACCTGAGCTCTTCTGTTCAACTATCACTTTGAGCTACAGCACCATTTCCAGTTTTCAGGTGGGTAATTAGAGATAAAAGTCTCATGGAAGCCTGTAATCCTGGCTACTCAGGAGGCTGAGATCTGAGGATCATGGTTCAAAGGCAGCCCAGGCAGGAAAGTCCGTGAGACTCTTATCTCCAATAAACCACTGGAAAACCAGAAGCAGCGCTGTGGCTCAAGCGGTAGAGCGCTCGCCTTGAACTGAAGAGCACAGGGACAGCGCCCAGGCCCAGAGTTCAAGCCCCACGACTGACCAAAAAAAAAAGTCTCATGGACTTTCCTGCCTGAGATGGCTTTGAGCCACCATTCTCAAATCTCAGCCTCCTGAGCAGCTAGGATTACAGGCGTGAGCCTCTAGCACCTGGCTACACTGACATTTTCTTTTTAAGTTAATGTAATGAAGCTGAGACTACACGCATATACTGGAATAGATGATCACACTAAAAAATAAAGCCGGGCTATAATCCCTCTGTATATCGCCTTTATAATTATAATTAATAAATTAAGCCAGGGGCTGGTGCCTTGAGCTTGTAATCCTAGCTACAGGCAGCTGAGATCTGAGGATCATGGTTGGAAGCCAGCCAGGGCAGGAAAGTCCCATAGACTCTTATCTCCAATGAACCAACAGAAGACAGGAAGTGGTGCTGTGTGGCTGAAAGTGGTAGAGTGCTAGCTTTGAGCATAGAAGTTCAGGGATGGTACCTAGGACCCAAGTTCAAGCCCCAGGACTGACAAAAAAAAAATAAAATGAAATTTTTATAAAAAGGAAACAGGCTGGGCACCGGTGGCTCATGCCTGTAATCCTAGCTACTCAGGAGGCTGAGATCTGCAGATCACAGTTCAAAGCCAGCCCAGGCAGGGAAGTCCATGAGACTCTTATCTCCAATAAACTACCAGAATACCAGAGGTGGTGCTGTGGCTCAAGTGGTAGAGTGCTCGCCTTGAGCTGAAGAGCTGAGGGACAGCGCCCAGGCCCAGAGTTCAGGACCCACGACCAAGAAAAAGAAAAAAGAAAAAAAGAGGTAAAGTATTTTGTCCTGTCACCTACAGAGTGGGCAATAGTTGGCTCTCCTAATGCAAGGTTCTTTCTACTGAAGTCCTCTCCCCTGCAGGCCTAGCTTCCAGGCAAACCTGCCAAATAGGCTTCTTTTTTCCTAATGTCCAGACTGGTGCCTCTGGCATGGAGTCTGATGGCGCTGGCCCACTGTCAGCAGCCGTGAGTGCTCAGCATCCTCATGGGATCCCATCACAGTCCTCCACATCTCAGTCTGGCACAGTGCCACCAAAGGGAAGCAGCATTTTTGTAGCTCTGGGCAACAGCATGCCACTTCTTTGCCTCCTGTGACACAAATAAGTTCCAAAAGGTTTCTAGTGCTGGTCCTTAAAGCGGGTATTTGGTTCCCCCGCAGATGCTCACAGCCTGATGGTGAGCAGCTGGCCATCTTTCAGCCCATCGTGGACCAGAAAACAGGCTCCAAATGCTTCCTTCTTGTCCACCGTGGAACCCACAGCTCCTGGGCTGTGAATCCCCACAGGTGCGCACGCACATCACCACACTACTCTGGCAAGGTGCTGGCCTCTGGAGATTTGAGACCATTTCTCTGTGTGTGTGTGTGTATGTGTGTGTGTGTGTGTGTGTGTGTATGTGCACGCATGTGTGCTGGTCCTTGGGCTGGTACTCAAGCCCTGGGCACTGTCCCTGAGGTTTTTCACTCAAGGCTGTCGTTCAACCACTTGAGCCATGGCTCTACTTCTACTTTTTGGTGGTTAATTGGACATCAGTCTTATGGACTATCCCGCTTGGGCTGTCTTCAAACGTTGATGCCCAGATCTCAGCCTCCTGGGTAGTTAGGATTACAGGCATTGAGTCACTGAAGCCCACTGAGACCATTTTTTCAATATCCCCCAAATTTGGGGGTTGGGAGGCAAAATCTGGAACTCACTGCTTGTCCTGTGAATGTAGGGTTTCTTAACCTTAGCATGATTGATGTTTGGAGCCAGAAAAGCCTATTTTGTTGAGAATACTGTAGTATGTCTAGCAGCAGCTCTGGTCTCTACGCACTAAAGGTCAGTTATATTACACCTAACCCCATCCCCAGTTATGACCACAAAGAAGTGTCCAGAAATTGGTAGATGTCATTTGGGGGCAAAATGCCCTCTGGTTGAGCAGCACTATCTTGGGTTGTTTAGTGTGTGCTTAGAAGCAAGTTCTGCATTCTAGAAGTTTGGGCTTTAACCACTAGATGAAAAGTCACAGTTTAATGCAGGGCTGGGAAGATCCCACATACACATTGCATGAATGCTTCAGGATTTAATATCCAGGAAGGTTTGCGAGCTGCCAGGGGCTCATGCCTATAATCCTAGCTCCTCAAAATGCTGAGATGTCAGGACAGTAGTTCAAAGCCAGCCTGGGAAAGTAAGGCCATGAGACTCATCAATTAACCACCAAAAAGTCAGAAGTAGAAGTTTGGCTCAAGTCAGAAGTGGAAGTGTGGCTCGAGTGGCAGAGCACCAGCCTTGAGGGAAAAGGCCAAGGGACAGCATCCAGGCCCTGAGTTCAAACCCCAGTACTGGCACATGATAAAAATAAAAACAAAATAAAATCCGAGAAGGCAGAGCCTATGCTGGCTTCAAGTGTCGCTCACCTACACTGCAGCTGACGTGTGCTGGGAAAATGACAGACTAGGGCTGCCTCTGGCTCAGAGCTGCAGTGTAGTGAACCTGTCAGGTCAAGAGCTCAGTGCTCACCATCCCACCTCTTGCTTTTACATAACAGAAACTAGCGCCGGGCGCTGGTGGCTCACGCCTGTAATCCTACCTACTCAGTAGGCTGAGATCTGAGAATCAAGGTTCAAAGCCAGACAAGGCAGGAAAGTCCATGAGACTCTTATCTCCAATCAACCATCAGAAAACTGGAAGTGGAGCTGTGTCTCAAAGTGATCGATGTTTGCCTTGAGCTGAAGAGCTCAAGGACAGCACCAAGGCCCACAGTTGAAGCCCCACAACTGACAAAAAAAGACAAGCTGGGTGCCAGTGGCTGTGCCTGTAATCCTACCTACTCAGGAGGCTGAGATCTGAATATCACAATTCAAATCCAGCCTAGGCAGGAAAGTCCCTGAGACTCATTTCTAATTAACCACCACAAAACTGGAAGTGGCACTGTGGCTCAAATGGTAGAGCACTCGCCTTGAGCTGAAGAGCTGAGGGACAGAACCCAGGCCCAGAGTTCAAGCCCCACGATGGACAAAAAAAAAAAAAAATAGAGAAATCAGAAAAGACAGTGCTGGAACTCTTATTAGGACCAAGTGAAATATTGTGTCTTACTGCAGAGCAAGAAACAGGGTTTCCAAAGCAATGCAGACAGCCCTTCTGCATTAGAGAGAGGCCCTGATTCCTCTAGTTTTGCATTGGGCTGGGCAAATACTGGGCCAGGCTGGCACTGTGTGTGTGTGTGTGTGTGTGTGTTAGAGAGCGAGAGAACGCACTTGGGGTACACTGACTGCATCCCCCTTGCAGATGGGGGAGATTCAGGACAGATTGCCATGTCTCAGCTGTGATTTTCCTAGTCTTTCGTGATAGTTTGGGGGAAAGTTTTCTCCTACAAAATGACTCCCAGGAGCTCTGCCAAGAAACCAAACAAAATAAAAACGCAACCCAAACCCACTGCCTGAGTTCTCCGGAAGCAGCCATCTCAGAGAGGATGAAGGATCCAGTGCCTTTGTTGTGTTTGCCTTTGTAGGCCAGACAGGAGGGCCCTCGCTGGCCCTGGTGCCAGCCAGAGTCCTGTCGATGCTGTCTCCCCTGGGCCCTGAAGCTGAGGCACCTGGAAGGGTTATTAGCAGGATTGGAACTCATCCCTCTGCTGGGACCAGATCATAATTACAGTAATTTTCTACCAGAGCTCGGCAGTAGGACTGTTTAATCAGCATCCGACTCCCCTGTGCTCCCAGCTCTCATCACTCAAGGAGAGGAGTGGGATGGCTCTTAAAGAGACAGTGCCCGCCTTTCAGCATTTCGAACAGATGTGCCCTAATTGGTAGAATATATCTAAGTCTTGTAGCTTATAGCAGGCAGGTTGCCCTGCTTACAACAGACTGCTTTGGGCTCTTGCTATTCCAGGCCTTCTGCTGGAGGGACCCGGGTCCAGTTGCTGGTGGGCCAGGCTTCCCACCTCCACAGGACCACCAAGCTGATCATATGAAAGAAAAAAGCTGAGTGGAAGGAAGGGAAATCATGAAAGCCACTATGAGAATTAATTTCCATCTTGCCTTCCTTCCACCCCAAGGGAAAAAACCTGAAAGACTTCCCAGTGGTCTCTTTACTCCCAGAACGCTTTCCACTTTACCACCTCTCCACTTATTATGTGGGCCCCTCTCAGTATTATGAAACATCCGTGTTTTTTCTTATTCATTTGTGGAAATAGCCTAGATTTCCCTTAAAGTAAAATTACTCACTGATCACCAAGTCAGGAATACTGTCTCCTCACAAGTGTATACATCAAATGACTTTACTAAGTCTTTTTTTCCTCTGAACCCAGTCATGGCTGAGGCAACATTTTCATTTCTATAAGATATTGGGACCTTGCTGGTGGTAGAAATGTACCTTGTTCTCTGCAGCAATCTGTCAACAGTTTCTTAGAAAAGCTTGGGGCAATGCTGGGCACCAGTGACTCATGCTTGTAATCCTAGCTACCCAGAAGGCTGAGACTTGAGGATCACGGTTCAAAACCAGCCAGGGAAGGAAAGTCTGTCCATGAGACTTATCTTACCTCCAGTAAACTACCAAAAAGCTAGACCTGTGGAGCTATGGCTCAAGTAGTAAGAGTGCTAGCCTTGAACAAAGAAAAGCTCAGGCCCTGAATTCAAGCCTAGGACTAAGACACACACACACACAAATCGGGGGCAGGAAGATGATGTAATTCAAGAGGTGGGTGGGAAGGTTTCAAAGGGAGTTGAAGGAACCTTCCAGAGTGTACAGTGAGGAAGTAGACTATGACTGGTTACCCTGAAGGAAGCTATGTGGCTTCTAAAGACATTTCTACCACCTCGGGGGCTGCCAGTGCTTAAAGGTAGAGATGCTGTCTCGAACTACAGTGCTTTATCTGCTACATGTCAGCTGGTTGTTCCTACATAAAGCCACAGAGGCCAAGCAGCTCTGATTGAATGCTCTTACACAAGACTTGGTAAGGCAGGCCAGGGACTGTTCTAGTCCCATTTTTACCCTCCAACATGCTCTCTCCATCCTTCAGCCTCAGGCTCACTGTCTGCTCTACCCTTAGGGTGTTAAGAATATCCATCAAGGGCTGGGAAGTTGGCTCAGTGGTAGAGCGCTTGCCTTGCATGCCTGAGGCCCTGGGTTCGATTCCTCAGCACCACATAAGCAAAAAGAAAAACGCCAGAAGTGGCGCTGTGGCTCAAGTAGCAGAGCGCTAGCCTTGAGCTGAAGAGCTGAGGGACAGCACTCAGGCCCAGAGTTCAGGCCCCACGACTGGACCCCCCCCCCAAAAAAAAAAAAGAATATCCATCAAATCAGGGTTTGGGGCTGAGGACACAACTGCAACTCCAGCACTAAGTCAGATGAGGAAGGATTCTAAGTTGGTGGCCAGCTTACGCTACATAGTGATATCTGCCTCCAATCAATCTATCAGAAATGTAGCTGAGCACTTGTGGCTCACACCTATAATCCTGGCTATTCGGGAGGCTGAGATCTGAGGATCAAAATTCAAAGTCGGCAAGAGCAGGAAAGTCTATGAAACTCTTATCTCCAATGAACCACCAGAAAACCAAAGTAGTGCTGTGGCTCAAAGTAGTAGAATGCTAACCTTGAGCAAAATCGCTCAGGGACAGTGCTCAGATCCTGAGTCCAAGCCCCACAACTGACAAAATAAATAAAAATAAAAAATAGAGGTATGCAACATCACAAACATGGGCCTAACTGAATTTCTAATCTTGCTTAAAGGATTCTTTGGCCTTCCAGGCAAAGCTACAAGAGATGGAAAGAAGTAAGTGAACCTAGAACCCAGTGGTAGGGATCTAAGGCCTTAGCAGTCAGAAAAGTTAAGAACTGTTTTTATCTCTAAGAACAATTTTGAAAAGTTCGGCAGGGGGGAGAGGGAGATGGACTATTTTCCAAGTATAGTGGTAGCTTTAGCTCAGTGTGTTGTATTACTTAAAATCTTTTTTGGGGGGCGGGGGGGTAGTTTTTTAGAACTCAGAAAGTATCTCTCATGTAATACACTATTCAGCCATCTGATAATATGCTTTTTTTTTTTTTTTTTTGGTCGGTTGTGGGGCTTGAACTCTGGGCTTGGGCGCTGTCCCTGCGCTCTTCAGCTTAAGGCAAGTGCTCTACCACTTGAGCCAAAGCGCCACTTCTGGTTTTCTAGTGGTTTATTGGAGATAAGGGTCTCACGGACTTTCCTGCCTGGGCTGGCTTTGAACCTAGATCCTCAGATCTCAGCCACCTGAGTAGCTAGGAGTATAGGTGTGAGCCACCGGCGCCCAGCTGATTAACATGCTTCTTAATAGTCACACTCTGTTTAGTTTCCACAATTAGAAACTGAGTACAATACGGGCCTAGTCTCTTTCCTTAACATTGAGATAAAATGATGCATGTGAAATTATTTTTACCTATGACCCCCACCCACACTTCCTGTCACCAAATAAGCCCTCACTCCTCTACTAACCCCTGTCTCCCATTCTACCCTTTACTGTCCACAGCTTGGATTACTTCTCCTGAGTAAGATGATGGAAGTACTGTCAGAAGAAAAGTGACTAGTGTAGGCACCAAACCTGCCTCAAGCCTTGAATCTAAAAAAACACTTTCATTGCACAAATAGCTCAGTGGACCAATCCCCCAGCTATCTTCCACTCAGAAATCATCCAGCATGGTAGCTAGACTCCAGTACACACAGGGAGTCAGGTATTAGTAATTGACACCTATAATCTCTCAGCTAGTCAGGAGATTGAGATCCAAAGGACCACAATTCAAAGACATCCTGGAGCCATCCAGCTCCAAAATAATCAGCAAAAAGCAGGGCTGCTCTAGGTATTGCCATACAGTGAGACTAAAAGGATATTCTCAGGGGAGGGCCCCAAAGGCGCAATGCCTCTGTGCCTCTGAACATTTAAAATAATACCTTTCAAAATGAATTCCAGGAGATGGAAATAAGGTGGATTTTTTTTCCCTGTTAAAAAGCTGGGCATTGTTGGCTCATGCCTGTAACTCTAGCTACTCAAGAGGCTGATATCTGAGGATCACCGTTCAAAGCCAATTGGGGCAGGAAAGTCTATGAGACTCTTATCTCTAATTAACTACCTGAAACTGGAAGGAAAGCTCTGGCTCAAAGTGGTAGAGTGCTAGCCTTGAGCAAATAAGCTCAGGGACAGTGCCCAGGGATAAGAGTTCAAGCTCCAGGACAAAAAGAAAAAAAGCAGGGTTGGAAGTGTGGTTCAAGTGATAGAGTACCAGTAGAGCAGGGAGGCCTAGTGTGAGGTGGGGGGGCAGGGAGCACACAGGCAGGCCCATGTTATTAGAAAAGTTCTCCTACTCTTCCACAGCCAAAATTCAACTCAGCATAAGACCGAGAGGGAATGGTGCCGGGCCTCAGATTAACTGAGGTGCTGTTGTATGCACTGCTGCTAATGGGTCATTAAAAAAGCTGGGAGTCAGAAAAATCTCATCCATGTCTTTGAACAGTGCCTGCTGTCCCAGCACCCAGCCTGCTGGCAGAACTAGCTGCTGAGCACCAAGTCCAGGAGGACAAGGAAGGGGCAGACAGAAGAAGGCCGACCCAGCTTGCTGTTTTTTGGCTGAGTAGGGAATTGACACAGACCACCTCCGGCTCCTGTCTGGAAGTTTCAAGATCAGAGAGCTTCAGGCACAGCTGGGTTCACAGCTGCACCATTTGGAGCACTGGACTCATAAATATTCATGAGCCATCCCCACCAATCGGTAGAGCGGATGCCATTAGCCTAGCATCTGTCGGGTTTTTGTGAGGGTTGTGTATGGAGGGTTTTTTTCCCCCCCTTTTAAATGAACTTCTTTTGACATTTTGGATTTGCCTCTGTGGGTTTTCCATCCTCGCCTGGCTCTCTGCATCATATAAAGGAGAGGCCCAGGGGAGGCGGGCAGGAAAGAGGAATGAATACCAGCCAGAGCTTTGCATCTGCCTGTTGACAAACTTTATTTCTCTTTCAGCACCTGGCCCCTCAGACAAGCTGTGAGGGCGGAAGCAGCATCAGGTAAATTATACCTAACAAGGTTCATGCCCAGAACTGTGAGAAGAGCTGGATCGGGGTCTTTCGGAGAGAACCCTTCATCCAGTGGTGAACTGGAGCCACACGCACTATGCAAGAGAGCTATAGTGCACAGTTCTAAACCGTTATTTCCACGCTGATAAATTCATGATTTATGAAAGTAACTACAGCCAGCCCCCACTCCCTCCTTCGCTGCTACAGCTTGTTAGTCACAAATTGCAACAACAGTCTTAAATACTTGCATTTTATTTCAGGCCAAAGCCCCTCAACTCTGAACTAAATGCCATGACAGTCCCACAACATAGGCCGGTAGTAAAAGAGCCCAGAGGCAGGGTGGATGGCCCGAGAGGGGAGAGCCACACACAGAGCGGTACAGAGCCCACGGCTGTCACTCCTACTCCTACCCTACAGTCTCAACTCTCAGTGAAGAGAAATGATGGCAGCAGGAGAGCAGAAGGCCTCATTGTCAAGGCAGGCATGTTGTTCCTCATCACCATCCCCAGAGCCCACTTTTCCAGGCAGAAACAAAGCATTGTGCCCCGCCAGACTGAACATACAGGCTTCCTTGCAACCCAGCTCAGAGGCACTGTGGCAGCTAAAGCCCTGGGGCTGGGGGGGGGGGGGGGGGGGAGGGGCAGGGAGGAGAGGAGGGGGAGCTGTTACTAAAAGGAAAAGAAATGGATTCAAAAGAAAAAGGAGCCACACAGGTGGCACGTGCCTGCAATCTTAGCTACTCAGGGAGCTGAGATCTGAGGATCACGCTTTGAAGCCAGCCAGGGCAGCAATAAAATAAACTACTAAAAAAGCCGGAAGTGGGACTGTGGCTCAAGTAGTAGAGTGCTAGCTTTGAGCAAAAGCAGCTCAGGGACAGCACCCAGGACCTGAGTTAAAGTCCCAGAACTGTCACACACACAAAAAAAGGAACCCACTTGAACTCCGCAGAACAGATGACCACAGACAGAAGAAGCAGGAACAACCCAACATGGCCTTTTCCAAAACAAAGCCCCTAGCACTGGTCCTGTCCCTCTGTCCGTGGCCAGTTACTTCTCTCAAGAGCCAGGAGCTGCCTCCAGCTCTCAGGTGCCTCAGCCCAGCAGATCTTAGGATATGTGAGGAAGCCCTGCAAGAGGAGTCACAGTGCCAGTTCTGTTCAGTGTTATTAGTGGAGAAAAAGCAAGGGGGGTGGTAGGACAATATTCACTGCCTTGTCCACACAAGGCAGGCAAGGGGCTGGGATGGTGGCTCAGTGGTAGAGCGCTTGCCTTGCATGCATGAGGCCCTGGGTTCGATTCCTCAGCCCCACATAAGCAAAAAGAAAAAAGCCGGAAGTGGCGCTGTGGCTCAAGTGGTAGAGTGCTAGCCTTGAGCTGAAGAGCTGAGGGACAGTGCCCAGGCCTAGAGTTCAGGCCCCACGACCGGCCCAAAAAAAAAAAGAAGGCAGGCAAGAGGCCAGCCTCTCAGAAATAAAGTGCTTCAGGGGCTACAGTAAAAACTGAAGGTAGGGCTGGGAAGGTGGCTTACTGGTAGAGTGCTTACCTTGCATGCATGAAGCCCTCAGTTTGACTCCTCAGTACCACATACACAGAAAAAGCCAGAAATAGCACTGTGGCTCAAGTGGTTGAGTTCTAGCTTTGAGCACAGAGAGGCTCAGGGACAGTGTCCAAGCCCAGAGTTCAAGCCCCAGGACTGGCAAAAAAAAACAACAACCCTGAAGCTAGCCACAACGTGAGTACAGCTACACAAGCATACTGTGGGGACAATATTCAGTATGGCAGCTGAGAATGTGCCACATACAGGTCCCCAAAATCAGTTACCTGAGTTGGTAGTGCTCCTGAGCTTATAAACACACCTGAAGAAATTCAGCTCCCAGGAGAGGGAAAATAAAGAGTCAGATTCAGAATCAGTAGCATGTGGGCCCTCCTTGTCTCTTACAAATGCCTGCTCAGCATCTATTCCTATAGAGGAGGCATGAGCAGCAATCACAGCCTACCTCTGTGTACCTGATCTCAGCAAGAGGTGACTGCAAGAAGCTAAGCAGACCAACTTCCCCTCTACCTGCCCTGTGCCCAGTCCCGCCTGGCCTGCATCTTCACCTGGCCACCTCAAAGTAGAACCCAGAACTTGGGGCAGAGCTCACTTTTCCCAAACTGTGTCTAGTGCATCAGGGTCCAAAAGCACAGCATGGTCCCCCACCGTGGTCTTCGAAGGTTGGGGAGTGGAGGGTCCCTTGTCGGATCTTGTGAAATCACAGCATGACGGTGAGGAGAGGGGTGGCAGTGTGGGACTTTCCAAAGATGGAACCTCAGACTCAACCATAGGCGCCCACACTTCTAAATAGTCCTTCTTTTCACTGGGAGGTGGTGAGGGCGAGCTCCTCCTCCCTGATCTTGGAAGAAAGCAGCAACTGGAAAAAGAGAGGGGAAAGAAAAAAGAAAAGCATGAGCCGACAAAACAAGCAAAATTGAATAGACAGACACAATGTGCATGCACTCTACTAGATGCTGAGGCCACCTAATAGAATGTTATCCAGCCATAAATCCAATGAAGTTCTGACACATGCTACCGCAGAGCTCGACTTTGAAAACCATTAACTAAGCAAAAGAAAAAAGAAAAAAGGCCAATTACACAAAGCTACACAGCACAGGACTCCATGTGTAAAATGTCTAGAACAGGCAAATCCACAGACACAGGAAGCAGACTGTGACTGCCAGTGGGGAATGGTCTCAGGACTGAAAATGTGGTTCAGTAGAACACTTGGGTAGTGCAGGAGACACTCTAGGTTCAATCCCTAACACGTCAAGAAAAAGAAAATGGTCTAAGATTGACAGGGATAATTCAGGTGTACAACCCAATAAATTTACTAAAAACTACTGAATACTAAAAAAATAAGTTTTTTTTGTTTGCTTATTTGTTTTGATTTGTTAGGTTTTGTAGCTCAAGTTCCTGAGTGCTGTGATTACAAGCTCATACTACTACTACACCCCACTCTGAAGAAGGAAATTTTATGGTACATGAATATTATGTTAATATTATAGTCAACAAGGCTGATTTTAAAAGGAGTGGGGGCAGGCACAGTTCATGTCTGTGATCCCAGTCACTCAGGAGGTGCTACTCAGAAGGATTTCATTTTGAGGCCAGCCTGGGCAAAGTTATCACAAAGTTATCTGAAAAACAGAACAGACTAAAAAGCAAAAGGACTGAGGGAATGTCTCAAGTGATAGAACACTTTTTAAAAAAATTGTTGGGTAAAGAACAGCTTGGCATCACTGGCTCACACCTGTAATCCTAGCTACTCAGAAGGCTGAGATCTGAGGATCCTGGTTCAAAGCTAGCCCAGGCAGGAAAGTCCATGAGACTCTTATCTCCAATTAACCACCAGAAAACCGGAAGTGGCACTGTGGCTCAAGTGGAAGAGTGCTTGCCTTGGGCTGAAGAGCTCAGGGACAGCACCCAGGCCCATAGTTCAAGCCCCACAACCCGGGGGGAAGAGGGGCAAACAGGACAAATGGACAAATAAGAAAGCCTACTCCATCTTCCTGAGTCTCATTCAGGAAGCAAGAAGCATGTACTCAGAGAATAAGGCCTCCTGTAAGGTCACCAATGCTGTGACGCTACCCTAACCAATGGATGGATACCTTACTGGCCTAGGTTATAGTAAGCCCATCCCAGCTACCTCAGAGAGATGATTCAATTACTTGTTAGGCTGGTCTCCTTCGGCCAGGTGAGAGGCACTCTGCCTCTCTTCCTGGGCCCAGCCACAGTTGGACATAGCATAGCGAAGAATAGCATCAGACACGTTCATGGAGCTTCGGCCCTGAACACAGGCTTCTATCTCAGGCACGGAGAGCTGGCTTTGCAGGAAGAGGTGCAACCGGCTGTCCGACAGAAGTACTACACTCTGCAGGACCCTAGGGTGTCACAGAGAGCACAACACAGAAGGTTACCCCTAGAAGCTGCTCTCCTTCTCAACCCAGGAGGGGCTTCTGGCTTCTGGAAGCACTGAGGATCTCAGAAAGGTGCCTGATTTCAAATGTTCCCAGAACATTCCTCTGCCCGCCCCCTCTCTGAAAGCCAAGGCGAGCCTGATAGGTCCACTCACTTCTCCAAGAAGTGCTGCAGACCTTGTCGTCGCTTCTCAATGAACTCATCCGAGCTGCCAAAGAAGGTGGACTTCCCAGGAAGGTCAGGTACAGGCCTTTGGAATCATAAAATGTCACAGTCAAGATAAATGGAACATCTCTCCAGTCCTTGGTCGAGGCAATCCCATGAGGACTCCAAATCAATACAATTAGATTTTAATAAGGGGAGAGACAGCTAACCCTGACTGACTGCATGTCATACGTCAGGCACTGTGCTAAATGTATAACACACATTATTTCATTTACTCCTCAAAAAAAAAAAAAAAAAAAAAAAAACCCATGAGAAAAACCTTTGTGTCCCATGTTAGGGCTCAGAGAAGTGCTGGGTGCAGTGTCATATACCTGACATTCCAGCAACATTGGAGGCTGAGATCAGGAGGATCTCGGTCCCAGACCAGTGTGTACAAAAAAGTTTGCAGATTGGCTGGGAATGTGGCTTGGTGGTAGAGTGCTTGCCTAGAATGCATGAAGCCCCGGGTTCGATTCCTCAGTATCACATAAACAGAAAAAGCCAGAATTGGCACTGTGGCTCAAGTGGTAGAGTGCTAGCCTTGAGCAAAAGAAGCTCAGGGACAGTGTCCAGGCCCTGAGTTCAAGCCCCAGGACTGGCAAAAAAAAGTTTGCAGACCCCATCTCAAAAGAAAAAGTTGAATGTTGATAGTGTATATGCACTTGTCATCCCAACTACAGTGAGAAGCATAAACAGGAGGATCATAATCCAGGCCCATCCAATTAATAAGCAAGATTCTATCTCAAAAATAACCAGAAGCGGGGGCTGGGAAGGTGGCTCAGTGGTAGAGCGCTTGCCTTGCATGCCAGAGGCCCTGGGTTCGATTCCTCAGCACCACATAAGCAAAAAGAAAAAAGTCGGAAGTGGCGCTGTGGCTCAAGTGGTAGAGCGCTAGCCTTGAGCTGAAGAGCAGAGGCACAGTGCCCAGGCCCAGAGTTCAGGCCCCATGACCAGACCCCCCCCCCCCAAAAAAAAAAAAAAAAACAAAAAAACAGAAGCGGGGCTGGGAAGGTGGCTCAGTGGTAGAGTGCTTGTCTAGCATGCATGAGGCCCTGGGTTTGATTCCTCAGTACCACATAAGCAGAAAAAGCTGGAAGTGGCGCTGTGGCTCAAGTGGCAGAGTGCTCGCCTTGAGCTGAAGAGCTGAGGGACAACGTCCAGGACCAGAGTTCAGGCCCCATGACCAGCAAAAAAAAAATAAAAATAAAAAAATAACTAGAAACTTTGCACAACAACTTAATAATAGTAATAATAATTTTTTTTTTTGGTCGGTCGTGGGACTTGATCTCTGGGCTTGGGCGCTGTCCCTGCGCTCTTCAGCTCAAGGCGAGCACTCTACTGCTTGAGCCACAGCGCCACTTCCGGTTTTCTAGCTGTTTAAGGATGGCTTTGAACCGTGATCCTCAGATCTCAGCCTCCTGAGTAGCTAGGATTACAGGCGTGAGCCACCAGCGCCCGGCTAGTAATAATAATTTTTTTTTTTTTAAAAAAGAAACATCACATTAAATAAAGAAAATAACCAGAGTAGTTGGGTACAAGTGGCTCATGTCTATAATCCTACTTACTCAGGAGGCTGTAATCTGAGATCATGGTTCAAAGCCAGCTCAGGCATGAAAGTTCATAAAGACTCCTATCTCCAATTACCCACCAAAAAGCTAGAAGTGGAGCTGTGGTTCAAGTAGTAGAGAGCTAGCCTTGCTCAAGAGTTCAGAAACAGCACCCAGGTCATGAGTTAAGCCCAATAACAAGTGTGCAACCTCTCCCCCACCCCACCCTACCCCCGACAGGAAAATTTTGCCTTTCCTAAAGCTCAGGAAAAAGAGCTCTAATACAAAAAGAAAAAAAAAAAAGACCCAGGCCCTAATGGTTCACACCTGCAATCCTAGCTGTTTGGGAGACTAAGAACAAGAGGATCACAGTTTGAAGCCAGCAAGGCAGGAAAGCTCATGAGACCTTCTTCTCAAACCCACAATGGGGTATGATAGCATGCCTGTCATTCTAGATGTCCATGTGGGAGACTGAGATTGGGAAGATTGAGATTCTAGGCCAGTCCAATCCTAAAAGTCCCCAAGAGTCCATCTCAACAAGAAGCTGGATGTGGTGACCCACACCTCCTCCATGCCTATCACCCCAGGTAGGGCACAAAAAATAAGATAGGAAGATCAAGATAGAGGCAAAAAAGGAAGGCCCTATCTCAATAATAACCAGGGCCAAAAGAGACATGGCTCAGCAGTAATATACTTGCCTAGCAAGCATGAAGCTCTGAGTTCAAACTCTAGGCAAAAATAACTAAATTAGGGCTGAGAATGTGGCTTAGTGGTACAGTGCTTGCCTAGCATGCATGAAGCCCTGGGTTCCATTCCTCAGTACCACATAAACAGAAAACGCTGGAAGTGGCACTGTGGCTCAAGTGGTAGAGCACTTGCCTTGAACTGAAGAGCTCAGGGACAGCAGCCAGACCCAGAAGTCCCAAGACGGACCAAAAAAAAAGAATAAAGAAAAGAAAGCATTCTGTAGTTTTCTTAGTACAAGTTCTTCAGTCAATTGAAGTTTCCAAGTAAGCACCTAAAGAACAGGCTACCACCCCAGCAGAGAGAAAGAGCAAACTCACACCAAACCAGCGTTTCTCTGAAGCTGCTTCCTCAGCCACACAAACTCTCGATATCGACGCCGCACACAGGAAGTCTTGGCAGTAAATGCCTTGCTGTTTGTCTACAGGAGGAAGTACAAAAGAAAGGGTTACATGGAAAGACCAAGTTCTTCCACACAAGCTCCCTGCCATCATTCTCACAGGGGGGCCAAGCTCTCAAGCCACCGTCCCAATCAGGCCCCAACTGGAGAAAAATGACAAACCACTAAAAGCCTGAAAAGGCTGGAAGCAACTCACAGGCATGCATGCCTCAAGAGCTTTTCTCCCATCCCTCCTTGGCTTATAAGTGTGCTGTGCCCAGCTGCTGGAAACACCTGTAAGCCAGTTCCACCACAACACAAGCCCTCAGCTTAGCCCTAGAGAATACTGACCCCAATACAGACGCTTAACAAACTCACATGGAGGAATATCTTGTAATCCACATAAGAATTCCAGGAGCCCTCATTCTGTATGCGGGGATCTTGAACACGAACAGTGATCACTTCCTGCAGGTGGAAAAAAAAAAAAAAGTGGGGGGGGGGCACTTCTCAGCTTCAACTCATCCACGCAGTAAGACAGCTAATCACACAGGCTGCCAGAATCTTCCACTCAGTGGAAACTTTAATTCATTTCTCCATTCAATTCAGAAAAAAAAAAAAAATCTCAGGCCCTGGGGCTTGAACTCAGTGCCTAGACACTGTCCTTGAGCTTCTTGTGCTCAAGGCTAACACTCTTATCACCTGAGCCACGTGCTACTTCCTGCTTTTTCTGAGTAGTTTATTGGAAATAATTGTCTCATGGACTTTCCTGCTTGTGGGCTTGTCTTCTAACCTTGATCCTTAGAGCTCAGCCTCCTTAGTGGCTAGGATTACAGGCATGAGCCACTAGCACTAACAAATATTATTCATTGAGCATTTACTATGTGTCCTATACTGTTTTAGGCGTTGGGGATAAAACATCAACAGGAGACAACAATCCTGGCCCTTAAGTAGTTTACAATCTAGCACATTCCAGCCAAGGGAAAAGTTGAACCTTGAAGCTGGGTGGTGGTGGCTCACGCCTATAATCCCAGCTACCAAGAAGGCTGAGATCTGAGGATCAGGGTTTGAAGCCAGCCCTAGCAGAAAAGTCCCTGATACTTATCTCCAATAAACCACCAAAAAGTCAGAAATGGAACTGTAGCTCAAGTGGTAGAGCACTAGCCTTGAGCACAAAGAGGCTCAGAAGCAGTGGCCAGGCCCTGAGTTCAAGCCCCAGGACCAGCACCAAAAAAGCAGTGGAACCTTGTTTCACAGCAAAGCAGCTACTACTTTCTTCTCTTGGCTTTATCTTTGAGCTCAGCAAAATCACAAACATACTACTATGGGAAGAACACCAATGAGCAATGATTCGTATGTATCTATGTGTCCCCCTTTCAGTCTCTCCAATGTTTACCCACCTGTTCCTGAAAAACATTCTTACCTCCTGCTCTTGGTTCTCCGACATCCTACTCCAAAAGCCCACTGGAAGAAAACATCTGTTGAGAGAGACAGATCAGAGGAACAATCACAATTACATTTTCTTAGGGAAAAACCCTGAAATTTTTTAATAGAAGTTCCCTAAATTTCCTCAGGTCATTTTTTTTTGGGGGGGGGGGGTGTTGTTCTGTGTAAAACTTGAGGAAGCAAAAAGAAAAAGAAAATGCTGACATTAGATCCATGTCATGCTAAAAGTCCTAGGGAAATTGCCTGCCAAGACTCTCCAGAAGGCATCCCTACCCAAAGCATGTCCAAGTATGTGGGAAGTTGTGTTTCAAGCTGCCAAAAGGGCAGGCTGAGTTGTAAATCTTTTGCTTTAAGGATTGTGAGTCTGATGGGCACTCAGATCACAGCTTTGAAAGGGAGCCTAACAGTGCCCCCTCCTGGCAATTTAGAGACAGCCACGTTCTTAAAATATCAACAGCTCCTGAATCTCCCTTGCTAACAAGTCACCTTCCCACAGGTGAATCGGGAAGCTAGAGCACTCAGGGGAGCATCTGGGTGAGCTGCCCAGTCGCTACCTCCTTCATCAAATCAGCTTTCTAGAACCAGAGCCAATAGTTCTAATCATTTCCTCTCTCGACAGCCACACGGTTTGTATGTCTGCCCAAGCACCCCACAGCTGCATAGGTCGACTCAGGATGCATTCTGCTCCTTTGTAAAGATTCATTAAAGTCTAAGTCCCTGATTTCCCCCAATGTGGTAGTTTACAAGTGTAGCGACATCACCCATTCCAACAAGGGGACCATGAAGGCTGCAGCACAGGGTTACTCAAGCCCAAAGAGGCCCATGATGTCACCTTCTGTTAAAATACAGCACTAATCTTGTTACTCCTAGAGCTACTCCAACAGCATCCACCCTGGCTGCCACTTCCACCCCCTTCTTCTCTCTTAAGAGCGGAACAATAAGGTTTAATTTCCCTTTCCAATTTACCTTGAAATGAAAACTGACTTCAGCCAATATGTACTGCCAACAAATGATCCAGGCTGGCTCCTGGGAAAACAAAGACTATCTCTAAATGCCCCCTCTCCTCCCCTGGCCCCCATGCCCACTCACACACCCACTCACTTTTACAGTCCTACAATTAATTTTAAACACATTCTCTTATTAGTTCTGCCTTACCATTAAGAAGTGTAATGAGTTCCCTTCTATTTTATGTTTTGCTAACACAAGGCTAACGTTTCAAAATAAGGGAACTCATTTACAGCACGAAATTAGCAGAGCAAACAGCTTTTGCAATTCTTTCCAATATACCAGAAGGTCTCTCTACAGACAGACCCTGCATGCAGAGACAAAGCTACATGCTAGATGACAAAATTGGGCTACACTGTGGAGCCAACCCAAGGTGTTGTGATTTCAATACGACATTAAACAGTATTCTTGCTGACAAACTGATTTTTCATCTGATGCAACTGCTACCTCCAAGGGGTCCTGAACTGAAAGGTAGGAAATTCCAATTCTCCAACAGCCCATGGAGAACAGTCCAGATGTAAGCAGTCAAATGGCAGAAACCAAGAAGATCCAGCAGAATTGCTGTGAATAACTAACCTCCTCCAAATAATTTTGTTTTCTCTTTTCTTTCCAGGCATTTGGTAAATTGCCAAACTAGGAGCAGAGAATTAAATATTCTTAATTGTCTTTTCACAAATGTAAAAGAAAAGATGATGACAAAGAAACCACAGGTATCCATCCACATGTTCACTAGCACTCACGCATCTCTTGTGCCTTGAAACGGCTTTTCCAAACCCAGGACCATAACTTAGGAACTAAATGGTCATCATACCTTTGGTCTCAAGAAGAATTAGATGGGGGAAGGAGGTTCGGAGGGGGAGGGGGAAGGGGAGAAAATGAAGGAGGGGGTAACACTGTTCAAAAAGAAATGTACTTGCTGGGTGCTGGTGGCTCACACCTGTAATCCTAGCTACTCAAGAGGCTGAGATCTGAGGATCTCGGTTCTAAGCCAGACCGGGGAAGTCCATGAAACTATTACCTCCAATAAACTACCAGGAGACCAGAAGTGGCACTGTGGCTTAAATGGTAGAGCACTCGCCTTGAGCTGAAGAGCTGAGGGACAGCGCCCAGGCCCAGAGTTCAAGTCCCATGACCGACCAAAAAAAAAAAGAAAGAAATGTACTCATTACCTGACTTATGTAACTATAACTCATCTGTACACCACTTTTACAATAATTTTTTTTAAAAAGAATTAGATAGGGCTGGTATCAGTGGCTCTTACCTATTCCTAGCTACTTAGGAGACTGAGATCACAGGATCAAGGTTCGAATCCAGCCCACACTAGAAACTCTGAGACTCTTATCTCCAATTAACCACCAAAAAGTCAGAAGCAGGGGCTGGGAAGGTGGCTCAGTGGTAGAGCGCTTGCCTTGCATGCATGAGACCCTGGGTTCGATTCCTTAGCACCACATAAGAAAAAAGCCAGAAGTGGTAGAGCACTAGCCTTGAGCTGAAGAGCTGAAGGACAGCGCCCAGGCCCAGAGTTCAGGCCCATGACCAGATCCAAAAAAAAAGTCAGAAGCAGAGTGGCCCAAGTGGTAGAATGCCAGCCTTGAGCAAAAAGGCCAAGACAGCAAATAGGCCCAGTTCAAGCACCAGTATTTCCCCTCCCCCCTCCCTCAGTGTCAGAGGACACTGAGATTGGACACACAGCTTAAGTGGCAGAGTGCTAGCCAAACAAAAATTTTGGTGTTAACTTCCCTTAAAACAATGGAACAAATGCATAAACCTAGAGTTAAATAATTTTTAGCAACTACTATTCTCCACCAGCTTTCTTCCCAGAGATAACTAACAATCCTCAGAGGAATAAGAAGCTCTGCTCTACCTTTGGAGAGGCAGAAAGTTTTAACTCAAGCTCTATGATTTAGGAGGAAGGCTAGTCAGTGACTCCTGCTGTATTAGGCAACTTCCTGGGCCATCCTGGGGTGTTGAACTCAGGGCCTCAAGCTTGCTAGGCAGATATTCTACCACTTGAGCCACTCTGTCAGAGCCCTTTTGATCACTTCTGAAGTATCACTTATGTACTGGCACCAATAGCTTTGGCTGAAAATGTTTACTGTTTACAAAGTGGATTCATTAAAAAAAAAAAAAAAAGCTTATAATGCTTCCTAAAGTCTTCATTCAAAGTAGCAATTGAAGGTCTAGCCTCACCATTTTCTCTCCCATCTAACTACTTCAAGGGACAAGCTAAAAAACAAACCAAGCTATTAGCACCAGCAAGACTCCTCCTCCTCCTTACTCATTCTTGAGCACTTAGTAGTACTAGATGGAAACTTAAAAAGCTCTCCTTCCTAAATACCAAAGGTGACGGAGGAAGCGCCCTCTGACCAAGCCCTGTGTGATCTCAGCAAGCAGCTCTAGTCCATCATTAAGTCCATCGGAGCCTGCGTCCCGCTGCAATTGTGTCCTCCGACCCTAACCTAGCACAAATCTTCTGTATCCACATAAAACACCATCAATCCAGTCCAAGCATCTGGGGTAAAAGTCTGCAAACTTTGACTGTGGGCACTCCCCTCTCTCCTTTCTTTATCACCTAGGAGCAAAACAGACTCCTTTCCCAGTTCAGCCGGGGGAAATGGTAAGGAAAGATACCTTGTCCTTTCTAAGTAAAAAGGCTTGGATCCCTTAACGATCCCCAGCAAGCCCTCGCCTTCATCCTGGGTGGCAAGACAGTCTCCTTCCCCAGGGCGCCAAGCGAGACCACTACCCAAATGTCTCACTGACGCCTGGGTCCGAAGACCTCCCCACACACACCTGAGAGCAGCACCGGCCCCCAGGACCCTGCCCAGGCCCCCCACCTCAGAGCAGCACCGGCCCCCAGGACCCTGCCCAGGCCCCCCACCTCAGAGCAGCACCAGCCCCCAGGACCCCGCCCAGGCCCCCCACCTGAGAGCAGCACCGGCCCCCAGGACCCCGCCCAGGCCCCCCACCTGAGAGCAGCACCGGCCCCCAGGACCCTGCCCAGGCCCCCCACCTCAGAGCAGCACCGGCCCCCAGGACCCTGCCCAGGCCCCCCACCTCAGAGCAGCACCAGCCCCCAAGGCCCTAGCCACGCCCCTTTACCTCAGAAGATCGCCAGCCCCCAGGGCCCCGCCCAGGACCCTCACCTCAGAGCAGTACCAGCATCCCACAGCGACTCTACCAGCGCCCCACCACAGAGCCCTACTCCCGGCTTCTCCTTCCGGGTGAGTCGCCAGTGCCCCGGTGCACGACGGGAGACAGCTCCGGACACACCAATCCCAGGACGCCCAGCTCCCTCAGGACGGGTTCTGTGGCGAGCGTTTCCCGGAGGCGCGGCTGCGGGGGCCCCCTGGAGCGGGGATTTCCCGCCACCGCCCCCTCCCGGATTCCTAAGCAACCAGCCACACACTGGGGGCGCTGGAGGCGGGGCACAGGAGGGAAGCAACGAATGGGGTCTGTTGTCCAATCCAGGGCTACGTCCTGCCCACCGGCCGCCAAAGTCAACCAATCAGCGTTCAGGGAGCCTCATTAACAATTCCCCTCCTTCCCCCCCGCCCCCGCCGCCCCTTACTGAGCTCGTCCCAGCTGTTCCTGTTCGGCCGTGGGCACTTGGTAGTAGGGGGAAGTTCAGGGGAAAAAACGCCCACATTCCTGAAGCCACGGAGTCCCCTGAGGGTCCCCGCAGTAACTCCGGAGCTTCCACTTCCCCTACAGAACTGTTCAAGGGAGACGCCAGCCCAGATTCCGCGAGCCGCAGTTGGTCAGAGCGAAAACCAGCTTGCAACGCCTACAACAGCCAAGAAAAACGTCCCATATGCTGAAACGCCTTTTAAACCTGTTTAAAGATAACGTTAGCAAAATAGCTGGTCACATTACAAGCCATAAGAGAGGCGACTTCAGTACTACCATCGGCCTTCCATTGACCCTGCGCATCTCTGTCCTGCATCTCTGTCAGACCAGTGCAATGAACAAATGGTAATTGTATGCTCTGTATGGGGAATATGAGTGCGCATAACTCGAAGCAGAGTCTTCCAAACTTCTAGGTCTCCGGACTCTTTTACCACAAACTTTTAGAAGTGAACGCATGGGGACTGGGAATGTGGCTTAGTGATAAGAGTGTTTGCCTACATGCATGAAGCCCTGGGTTCGATTTCTCAATATCACATACACAGAAAAGGCCGGAAATGGCGCCATGGCTCAAGTGGTGGAGTGCTAGCCTTGAGCAAAAGAAGCTCAGGGACAGCGCCCAGGCCTGAGTTCAATCATAATCATAATCATAATTAAGACATGAAGAAGCTTCTGTTTTTGTAGACTATTCATTGTGAAATGAATCTTAGCTAATCAGAAGGCTGGGATCAAAGGATCCGTGTTCAAAGGCAGCCCAGGCAAGAAAGTCTGTGAGGAAGTGGTGGTGTAGCTCAAGCGGTAGAGCGCTTGCCTTGAGCTGAAGAAAGCAGGGACAGCATCCAAGCCCAGACTTCAAGCCCCATGTCCGACAAAAAAAAAAAGAAAAGAAGTCTGTAGACTCTTATTTCCAATTAACTACCAAAAAGCCAAAAGTGGAGCTGTCGCTCAAGTACTAGAATGCTAGCACAAAAACTCAGGGACAGCGCTCAGGCTCCCAGTTCAAGCCCCAGAACCAGCCAAGACTTGTGTGCATGCAAACACACACACACACAAATAAATCCAGGTGCCAATTAGTCTCCACTTAACCAGTGGAGGTGCGGCTCAATTATCAGAGCACTAGTTTTTTGCCAGTCCTGGGGCTTGATGGGCACTGTCCTTGAGCTTTGTGTTCAAGGCTAGGGCTCTAGGTTGACCCATAGCACCACTTCCAGCTTTTTCTGAGAAGTTTATTGGAGATAAGAGTCTCATGGACTTTCCTGCTCCAGGTGGCTTTGAACTGCCATCCTCAGATCTCAACCTCCTGAGTGGCTAGGATTAAGTGTGAGCCACCAGTGCCGGGCTCAGAGCACTAGTGCTGAGAGAAAAACCCAAGAGACCGTGTCCAGGCCCTGAATTCAAGTCCTAGTATCAACATAAATAAAATGTGAACATAAATGAATTTTGTACTTAAGCTTGAATCCTAACCCCAAGATAGCTCATGATGCATATACAAACAGTCCAAAACCTAACAGAAAAAAAAAAAAGCCTGAAACACAAATTACATCTGCTCAAAAGTATTTCCGGGAAGGGATATTCAACCAGTTACTCTCCAGCAGTGATCTTTTCAAAGTCAGAACTACAGGTGTGTGATTTGAGAATGGTGCATTTTAGAGTATATATATTACCTAGAAATTTTACTAAAAGAAATCACTCAAACCAGAAAAGGAAGAAACCCCATGAATATATTTGCTTTTTAAAAGATGGTACTTATTAACCCCAAATAAATGAATCTCTAACAAAAGAATTTCAAGTCAAGTAAAAAATGAAACAAAGAATTTCCAACTGTGTGTGTTAGGAGGGGGGTATTTGAAAAGTTCTGTACTTCCCCTACTCAAATTACATCAGAAGTACCTACAGTATTTAAAATAGCTACCATTTACTGAGAGCTAGCTACATCATTCTCTTTACCCAACACTATTAATTCTGAAGAAATAAAGTATGTCTAAAATAATATTTTCATCCCCCACCCCCTTGGAGGCTGAAGTTCAGAGAAGTTAAACAGCTGGTCCAATATTGCATCAAGTAAATAGAGACAAAGTAAAATCCATTTCAGTCATTCCTAAATCCTTTGCAACACAATTTCCCCTTCACCACATTACTTGTGACTTTATGTTTTTATTTAATTTTTTTGGGTCCGGTTGTGGGGCCTGAACTCTGGGCCTGGGCGCTCTCCCTCAGCTCTTCAGTTCAAGGCTTGCGCTCTATCACTTGAGCCACAGTGCCACTTCCGACTTTGTTCTTTTTGCTTATGTGGTGCTGAGGAATCAAACCCAGGGCCTCAGGCATGCAAGGCAAGCGCTCTACTACTGAGCCATCTTCCCAGCCCCTACTTGTGACTTTAGAAATTTGATCTACCTAATGCATTTTCTGTGAGTATGAGTAATGTCAGAGTTAACATCTAAGTCACTCTTAGAAAAGAAACTTTAAGGGTCTGAATAACATAAAATATCACTATTCTTGGTGTGTGTGTGTGTGTGTGTGTGTGTGTGTGTACTAGAACTTAAACTCAAGGCCCTGCACTCTTCCTTGGCTTTTTTCACTCAAGGCTATTGCTCTGGCACATGAGCTATGAGCTACACCTCCTTTTCTGGCTTTTTTTCTTTTTGTCGGTAGTGGGACTTGAACTCTGGGCCTAGGCCCTGTCCCTCAGCTCTTCAGATCAAGGAGAGGGCTCCATCACTAGAGCCACAGCACCACTTCCGGTTTTCTGGTGGTTTATTGGAGATAAGAGTCTCACGGACTTTCCTGCCCAGGCTGGCTTTGAACCCTGATCCTCAGGTCTCGGCCTCCTGAGTAGCTAGGATTACAGGCGTAAGCCACCAGCGCCTGGCTCTTCTGGCTTTTTGATGGTTAAATGGATGTAAGAGTCTCTTGAATTTGTCTGCATCAGCTTGAAACAGCAATCCTCAGATCTTAGCCTCCAGAGTAGCTAGAATTACAGGTGTGAGCCACCTGAGCCTGGCTAGGGCTAGGTTTCTTACAAGGCAATTCTCCAAAGCTCTGAACAGTGCCAGGCTCAGCAAAATTTGCATAAACATAAATCAGGTAGAATACAGTGGACTAGTTATGCTTCCCCTCTCCCTCATTAGGGAGAGATTTTATTATTCAAACGAAGAAAGAAAACGGTCATCTTTTCTGGTGGAAAAGTTTTATTCAGTTCTGGAACGGATTGCAAAAAGGGAGTAAGGGAGGGTCATAAAACAAACCTGAGATGAAGAAATGATAGAGAAGAGTTGGATCAGCTTCATTTATTGGAGGTAACTCTTACTGACTTTCCTTCCTGGGTTGGCTTTGAACCTCGGGTCTCAGCCTCGTTAGTAGTTAGCCTTACCAGCGAGGAGTCCCCAGCGGCAGGCACAAGCGCGGTCTTTGTCTAATTCTGTGCGCGAAGGGGGGGGATAAAGGCTGGAGAATGGGTGATCCCGGAGGTGAAAGTGTCCGCACAAAAGCCACCCACTGACAAGGACAAAAGGAAAATTCAGGAACGCAGGCGCCGCCTAACAGAGGTATTTACCTTTTTTCAAGGTGGGCAGTGCCGGCCTCGAAGAGGAAGTAATCTCCTGCCGTGGAGGAGCCTCGGGTTCAAAGTGACGGAGATGGACGTTTACAGAGATTACAGGTGTTGGAGGAGCAGACATTTGGTAGCTCTAAGTGAGGAACGTGTTGAGAAAACGTGCAGGACGTGAATCACAGAACCTCCCAGAATAGGATGGTTTTTCCCCAGACGAGGCGTTCGCTCGTAAAACCGCACGGTCTAGTGATCTGGTCCGTGGGGCTCCAAAACAAGTCGCGGCGCCTGGGCAGTTTAAAGTCGAAAAACTCCCTACAACCCCCGCAAAGTCTGCGTGTGCTGTGGGACGCGCGGGCCACCCTGGGATTTGTAGTCCCGGACGGGCTCCAAGTCCCATGATGCCGTGCGGCGGGTCGTCGCGCCTGCGCGGTGAGGGCGGCGGGCCGCGCAGAGTGAGAGGCTCTTTTGTTTGGCGGAGGGGAGGGCCGTCGGCCGGGCCTGCGGTACGCCTCTTCAGAGCGAGGGTCGACTGCGGACACCCGGCGTGTTGCTTTCTTGGGCACCACTTGCTCGTCCCATCCAGTACGACGCGCCAGTCGCGCGATACCGATTTCTCTCTGACTCTCGGGCGCTGCTCTGAGGTGAAGAGCCCCTCCGGGCGGCGGGAGGGGGCGCGGCGCGACGCGGCGGCGGCGGCGGGAGCCCGGGGTGTGGGGCCGCGCGCGTTCTAGCGGTGGAGCCGGGAAGCGTGGAGCGCACCCGTGTGCGATGCCCAGACTTCCCTTCCCGCGCGGGCTTCTCCGCCTGGCGCCAAAGGCTTAGGCGGCAGCTGCGTGATGGATGGAGAGGGCGGGGCGGTGGATTCGGAGCCCGGGATGGGAGCCGCTCGGTGTGGAGAGAGCACTTGGCGGGGTCTTCCGGGCCTGGGGAATCCGACCGAATACTGCCTGGGTTGGGGAACGAACCCTGAGACTGTGAGGGGACAGCCTGGATGCTTGGGTGTGCTTGGCGGGGGCCGATTGCTGCTAGATCGGGGGTTGTTAGAAAAGGTAACCTGAGGCTTTGGGGTCCGGACGAGGTTGGAGGAAGACTTTTCTCTTGCTGGGCTAAGGAAGAAGAAACTTGGGAGCGGGGACTGGGCTGCCGGGGCGTGTCATGGGGGAAAGAGTTCCGATGAATATAAGTCGGGGAAGGGAGAAAGATCAGGTAGTTGAGTTTCCCGGAAATTTAGGATTACGAGGTCCCGAAGGTACTCGGGTAGTGTGAGAGGAAAAATAAAAGGGGGGGTGGGCAAAAAATCGCCTTTGGTTCGTGAAGTGTTTGGCGTAAGGAGGTTCTAATAGCTGTGACGCCGGGCTTCGGTGTCCTCAGCTACTCTGGAGGCTGAAATGTGAGGATCGCGGTTGGAAGCCAGCAGGGGCAGGAAAGTCCTCGAGACTCCTACCTCCAAAGAAGCGCCTGGAAGCCGGAAGTGGAGCTGTGGGCTCAAAAGTGGTAGAGCGCTAACCTTTAACACAGAACCTCACACACAACACCTAGGTCCTGAGTTGTAGTCCAGGACACACACACACACACACACACACACACACACACACACACACACACACACACACACACACGGCTAAGAACAAAATGAAATCCGCTTTGTTCCTTTTTTGTTGTTGTTGATTTTTCGTTTCGGTGAGATGAAAGTGTGCTGTCCAGGCTGCTCTCCAACTCCTGGACTCCAGCTATTCCCCCACCTTAGCCTCCTGAGAACGAGGACTACAGATTATACCTCTGTGCCAGGTTTCCAGGGTTTTGTTTTTGGGGTGTTTTGGTTTTTGTTTTTACTACCTTCATTCACTCCGTGGCCAAGTGCAACTATTGCTTCAGTTCAAAACGAGTTTCCTGTTCACGATTAGGATCGTTACTGGTTTCATAAAAGGTGGTGGCTTTATAAAAATGCATAGATGACTTAACAGTTAAGTTTAGGGGCTGGGAAGGCAGCTCAGTGGTAGAATACTTGCCTTGCATGCATGAGGCCTGGGTTCGATTCCTCAGCACCACATAAGCAAAAAGAAAAAAGCGGGAAGTGGCACTGTGGCTCAAGTGGTAGAGCACTAGCCTTGAGCTGAAGAGCTGAGGGACAGCGCCCAGGCCTAGAGTTCAGGCCCCATGACCGGATCTCCCCCCCCCCCCCCCCAAAAAAAAGAAAAAGAAAATAACTTTATGAGATAAAATTTTTCTTGTATGTTTGTTTTCAAGGTAACCTTATTAAAAAATGAATAGGAAGTGAGCAATCCATTTTCAATGCTTCAGGAGAAAATTTATATAAAGATGAGTTATAATGGAATCTCTAGCATCTCAAAATTGTATTAAGAATTCAGTCCGTCCCATACACTGGTGGCTCACACCTGTAATCTGAGGGTGCCAGTCCTGGACTTGAACTCAGGGACAGGGTACTGTTCTTAAGCTTTGGTGCTCAAGGCTAGCACTCTACCACTTGAGCCACAGTTTCACTTCTGGCTTTTTAGTGATTAATTGGAGGTAAGAGTCTCACGCATTTTCCTGCCCTGCTAGTTTCAGACTCAGCTTCCTGAGTAGCTAGGATTATAGGTCTGACCGACTGGCTCTCAGCCTATGTGACTCTTACCTCCAGTTAACCAACAACAACAAAAAGCTCAGGATACAGGCCCTGAGTTCAAGCCCAGGACACACATACACACAGTGCATTTAGACAGTTTGTCTAAGATCTGTGATGTTTGGCAGGGTATGGCTATTACCCTGATGTGTTTGCCTTAACCTCATTTTAAAATATATTTGCCTAGATATTAAGCATAGAAAAGGTTTGCAACCTTCTGTTATTTTAGGCCTCATGAATATGTGTTCACACACACACATGTATTACTGGGGGTTGAACTCAAGGCCTTAAACATCTGAAGCCCTATTTTCTGTTTTTAAAGTATCTTAGCCTGGGGATATAGCTCAGTAGAGCACTTGCCTACTAAGCACAAAGCCCTGGGTTCAGCCTCTGGTACCCCAAAACAGAAACTCAGTTCTGTATGTGTGTGCTGATGTGCTGGTACTGGGGTTTAAACTCAGAGCCCCATGCTCTTGTTTAGCTTTGTCTTTCAAGACATACTGCTGGCTCTATCACCTGAGACACACACCTTCATTTCTGCCCCTGCCCTTGAAACATGATCCTTGTATCTCAGGCTCCGAGAGAACATGTGTGAACTACCTGATGTGTGTGTGCACCCATGTACAGGTAGCTGCCTGCCTGCCTGCACTATAGCTTGAACTCAGGGCCTGCGTGCTGTCTCCTAGCTTTGTCACTCAAGGCTGGTGCTCTACCACTTGAATCATACCTTCACTTCCAGCTTTTTGCTGGTTCGTTGGGGATAAGAATCTCTGGTTTGTGTACCCTGGTTGGCTTTGAACCATGATCATCAGGTCTCATTCTTCTCAGTACCCAGGATTTAGATGTGAACCACCAGCTTGCAGCTTGGTGTTGGTTTTTAAGCAAGATCGAGCTTTATGGCACAGATTGGCCTGGTACTCTATATTCTCCTGCCTCTGCTTCCCAAGTGCCGAGATCACAGGTGTGTACTAACATACCTAGCTCTAGTCATTTTTATTTCACCTTAAACCTTAAGAGGTTTACTTTAAGGCATCACTGTGTTCTGAGATTTCTCAAATTCCTGTGGCCTCTCAACTCAAAGCTATACAGTTTCATCCTGTCAACAGATTAGACTAATTTCTGAATACATCACAAATAAACTCAAACTGTATTCACATACTAGTATTCTGTCCTCAGAGCCTCTGGAATTCAGAAGCATGGATTCGCCTGCACTGGTGTCTCACCCCTATAATCCTAGCATCTCATGAGGCTGAGATCTGAGGATCACAGTTCAAAGCTAGCCCTGGCAGGAAAGTCCATAACATTCTTATCTCCAATCAACCACCAGAAAACTGGTAGTGGAGCTGTGACTCCAAGTATTGGAGCTCTAACCTTAAGTAAAGAGCTCAGGGACAGTGGCCAGGCCAAGTTCAAGCCCTGTGACCAACAATAAGCACATGGGGGGCTGGGAAAGTGGCTCAGTGGTAGAGTGCTTGCCTCGCATGCATGAGGTCCTGGGTTCAATTCCTCAGCACCAGAAAAAGCCAGAAGTGTGCTGTGGCTCAAGTGGTAGAGCTCTAGCCATGAGCTGAAGAATTCCGGGACAGCACCCAGGCCCAGAGTTCA
Source organism: Dipodomys spectabilis (assembly GCF_019054845.1). Classification (NCBI taxonomy): domain Eukaryota; kingdom Metazoa; phylum Chordata; class Mammalia; order Rodentia; family Heteromyidae; genus Dipodomys; species Dipodomys spectabilis. The sequence continues at coordinate 14,736,919 of NW_024870695.1, read as the reverse complement.
AGCCCCACAACTGACTTAAAAAAAAAACAACACAGGTTTTTCTAAAGTTCAAGTTCCTGTTAGGTGTGGAAGCACATTCCTAAGACAAGATTGAAGTTCAGGCATAATCGGTGCTAAATAGTGAAGCATTATCAAAAAACCATCGGCCAGGCACTGGGCTCATGCCTGTAATCCTACCTACTCCGGAGGCTGAGATCTGAAGGATCAGAGTTCACGGCCAGCCTAGGCAGGAAATTCCGTGAGACTCTTATCTCCCATAAACCACTAGAAAACCGGAAGTGGCACTGTGGCTCAAGCGGTAGAGCACTCACCTTGAGCTGAAGAGCGCAGGGACAGCGCCTAAGCCCAGAGTTCAAGTCCCACAACCGACCAAAAAAAACCATGGGCTGGGGATGTGTGGCTCATTGGTAGAGTACTTGTCTAACATTCAGTAGTCCTCCGACATCCTGCAGCATAAAAAAAAAAAGAGAGTCTGCTCACTGTAGATGTGGTTTTCTGCTCAAATTTTTCATCTGGAAAGCATCTGCTTCACAAACAACCACAGATGACAGACTAAAAAGCCCGTTAGAAACATGACTACCACCTGAGTATACTATTACACTACCCGTGCCTTCACTTGCTTTTTGAAAACTGGCATGCTGCCAGTTTATTCACTTGTTTTCTGTTGAGGGTTTGTGGATTAGATTCATCTTGCTGGTCGTTCCTTAAAAATCTGTCAGTTTTGGATTTCTGTGTCCCCTGATTATCTGAGTCTGAAACAACCCTTTTGCCCATGTAGCATTCATGAACTTGCACAGAACCTAGAGTTACTTTTAATTGAGTGTCCAAGTAAAACTAGAAGCACAGTGTGAGAGAAATAGTCTAAAATGGTTGGAACCAAATGTTGGATGTTACACTGTTGGATGTTGGACCTTTGGTTTTTAAGGAGATGGAGAGGCCTTATAGAAAATTTTACCTTAGGGCTGGAAAGGTGGCTCAGTGGTAGAGTGCTTGCCTTGCATGCATGAAGCCCTGAGTTCGATTCCACAGCACCACATAAGCAAAAAAAGCTGGAAGTGGTGCTGTGGCTTAAGTGGTATAGCACTAGCCTTGAGCTGAAGATCTGAGGCACAGCACCCAAGCCGAGTTCAGGCCCATGATCGACAAAAAAAGAAAAATTTACCTTAATCTCTTTCCTATTCCAGCCCAAACTTGTTTATAATGGTGCTTTATTTGCTTATTTATTAATTATTATTATTATTATTGGTCTTGTCAGTTGTGGGGCTTGAAACTCAGGGCCTAGGCACTGTCCCGGAACTTTTTTTTTTTTTTTTTTTTTTTTTGGGGTCCGGTCATGGGGCTTGAACTCTGGGCCTGGGCGCTGTCCCTCAGCTCTTCAGCTCAAGGCTAGTGCTCTACCACTTGAGCCACAGCGCCACTTCCGGCTTTTTTCCTTTTGCTTATGTGGTGCTGAGGAATCGAACCCAGGGCCTCAGGCATGCAAGGCAAGAGCTCTACCACTGAGCCACCTTCCCAGCCCTGTCCCGGAACTTTTTTAACTCAAAGATAGCGTTCTACCACTTTGAGCCACAGTTGTACTCTGGTTTATAAATAGTTAATTGGAGATGAGTTTCACAGACTTTCCTGCCCAGGGTGGCTTCAAACCTAACTGTGTGGTCTTGTGACTATTTAAATCTAGTATCTGTGGCAGAAAGAACAACTGAATGTTTCTCAAAGGATAATTTTGTTTGTTTTAGTCAGTCATGGGGCTTGAACTCAGGGCTTGGAGGCTGTCCAGATTACCCTTTAAATAGCCAGCAAAAAACGACTGAAGGTATGGTTCAAATAGTAGTAGAGCATAGGCTAACAAGCTCGAGGCTACCTTCCAACCCCTGTACTGTGTTGTGTCCCCACACACACCCAGAAAAGGAAAGTTTGCCCAAATAATACAGAGATCCTATAGAAATTAACAGTACAAAAAAGCTGGTTGCTGGTGGCTCATGCTTGTAATCCTAGCTACTCAGGAGGCTAAGATCTGAGGACCACAGTGAAGCCAACCTAAGCAGAAAAGGCTGTGAGACTCTTTATCTCCAATTAACCACCATAAGACCAGAAGTGGCACTATGGCTCAAGTGGTAGATTGCTCTCCTTGAGCTGAAGAGCTCAGGGACAGTGCCCAGGCCCAGAGTTCAAGACCCAGGACCAACAACAACAACAAAAAAGACACCGGAAAACAAGTAGAAAAGTAACTACAGATCAGAAAAGGCTAAAAATTAAGCAGACTGAGTTAGGAAAAGCCAAGGATATACAAGCCAGTTTATGTCCCAGCACTCCAGAAAGGTCACTAGTTCCAGTAGAGATGTGGGTAGGATTTAAAAGGCAAGGATTAAATGGAAAATTGAAAAATAACTCAGTTCCAATAACTTCTATTATGGCATATTGTTATGATTGCCACATTCTGTACTTTTCTATTGTACCTAATTTATAAACTAAACTATCATATGTGTACATAGCTTATATATACATACATATATATAAAATTCAGAGAGGTGGTGTTTATTTCTTTTTCTTTCTCTTTTTTGTCTGAGGCCCAGTCTTGAACTGGATATCTGTTGCTTGCTTTGGCTCATTGACTGGTGCTCTATGACCTGAGCCATGCCTCCAACCCAGAGAGATTATATTTATAAAACTACTTTTCCCAAGAATAATGGGAATGTCAGTTTTACCCCCAAATTGGTATTGTCATAAACTAATGAAGAATAGTAGCATCTTTTTCCTTGCTTTAGGTTATCTGCCATATTCTTACATCTTCCTGGACACCTGTGATCCATCCATTTCTATACTTCATTGCCTGTGGGTTTTATTTTTTATTGATATCTTGCAGCACTATCTACTCACACAAATGGGTAATTAATAAGGCTTTAAGAAGTTAAGAGTTGGGCTGAGAGTGTGGCTTAGTGGTAGAGTGCTTGCCTAGCATGCATGAAACCCTGGGTTCAATTCCTCAGTAACCACATACATAGAAAAAGCCAAAAGTGATGCTGTGGCTCAAGTGGTAGAGTGCTAGCCGTGTGCTGAAGAGCTGGGGGACAGCACCCAGGCCCAGAAGTTCAGGCCCCACGACGGGCAAAAAAGGAAAAAATTTATAGAGCTGGAGGAGTGGCTCAAGTTAGTAGAGTGCCGACCTCACAAGCATGAGGCCCTGACGTCAAACTCCAGTACTACTCTTCCAGAAGAAATAGAGTTATAGAAAACTAAACTTTTATTTATGGTGTTAGCTACTAGGGACTGAAGCAAGTGCCTCATACATTCTAGGGAAGTGTTCTGCCACTGAGCTACAGCCCGGTGGTATACTTAGAACCTAGAGCTTGCTAGCTTGCTTGCTTGGCAGTTACTTTACCACTTGAGTCACACCTTTAGTCCTGCTTTTTTTACTGCTTATTTTTGGAGAACAGTCTTGTAGATGTTTCTGCCCAGATTGGCCTCAAAACATGATGCTCTGGAACTCAGCCTGGCACAAGCCACCAACTAAGATTACAGGCATGAGCTACCAGTACATGGCTCTGATAACTTCTTTTTTTTAAATAAACTCAGATTCTTTTGGTTATAGCAACCTCTATTCCTCACTTTTTCCCAAATTATTGCAGTATTCCAATTTAGAGGATTTTATGGTCATTTTAATTGGGTGTGGGTGTGTGGGTGGCTTGGGCTTGAACTCTAGACATCCTGCTCTCATTTGGCTCTTTTGCTCATAGCCAGCACTCTACTATATCTGTATTTTCAGCTTTTTGATGGTTAGTTGATGGTAACAATTCCTGAGATTTGTCTGCCCTTGCTGGCTTTGAACTTCAGTCCGCAGATCCCAGCCTCCTAAGCAACTAAGATTATAAGCATGAGCCATTGGAACCTGGCTTTTTTATTAGTATATATTATTTATGTAAAGGGGCTTCATTATGATATTTCCAAACACTCATGTAATGTACTTTGTATGAATTTTCCTACTTTACCCCCCCCCCCCCCCCGCCTTTTTTGGCAATACTGAGGATTGAACTCAGAGCCTCACGCTTGGTAGGCAGGCACACTGTCACTGAACCACCCCTCTAACCCTTTTTTCTGATGGTTATTTTTGACATAGGGTCTCACTTCCTGCATGGATGTGTACATGGGCTTTTATCTGCCTATTTTAGGCTTCCCATTGTAGCTTAGATAACAATCATGCCCCTCTGTATCCAGCTATCGGTTGAAAAGAGTCTGTTAAGCTTTTCTGGTTCAGTGGGGCCTCAGACTGCAATCTTCCCAATCTCAACCTCCCGAGTACCTAGCATTACAAGTGTGAGCCACTAGCACCTGGCTCCCTCTCTTTAAGACAACTTACATAGGCTTCATTATTCTGTTTTCATAAATGCATATCAAGTACTTGGGTCATGTTTAGCTTTTCCTTTCACCCCCCTGATGCCCTTTGTAATGCTTTTTATCATTTTAGCGGCGTCACCCTTTACACCAGAAAGCTGGCGGGCACTATGGGAAAAAAGCAAAACAAGAAGAAAGTGGAGGAGGTACTAGAAGAGGAGGAAGAGGAATATGTGGTGGAAAAAGTTCTTGACCGTCGAGTTGTAAAGGGCAAAGTGGAATACCTTCTAAAGTGGAAGGGTTTCTCGGAGTAAGTTTCATTAAGTCACTATCTGGAGTTTTTTTTTTTTTTTTTTTTGCCAGTCCTGGGGCTTGAACTCAGGGCCTGGGCACTGTCCCTGAGCTTCTTTTACTCAAGGCTAGCACTCTACCACTTCTGCCACAGTACCACTTCCAGCTTTTTCTGTGCATGTAGTACTGAGGAATTGAACCAGGGCTTCATGCGTGGTAGGCAAGCACTCTACCACTAAGCCACATTCCCAGCCCCCACATCTTATAACGTGCTGCCTCAGTTCTGATGGATAGTTTGACACCGTCTGGCCTCCATGTCTTTATAGTCTGATAAGGAGGGGGTCAGCATGCACAGTGTTACAATGCTGGATGCTAGTGATTCTGAGGAACAAGGTGTGTGTTCGTGTGTGTAGACCAGTATATGTTTGCAAAGAAAAGTAATCTTTCCTTGAAAGAGGCAAGTTTCTAAGTTTTCCATATGTAATAAATTTCACCCTTCCCAAGTTGTTGGTCTTAGACAAGAATCTAGCTATTCATTATTAACTCTTCATGTCTTCCTGTGCTCCCGCTAAGTGGAAGTGTGACTTGCTGTGCCTTCTGGTTTCAGTGAGGACAATACATGGGAGCCAGAAGAGAACCTGGATTGTCCCGACCTCATTGCTGAGTTTCTACAGTCACAGAAAACAGCACATGAGACAGACAAATCAGAGGGGGGCAAGCGTAAAGCTGATTCTGATTCTGAAGACAGGGGAGAGGAAAGCAAACCAAAGAAGAAGAAGGAAGAGGTAAGACGAAGTATTTTCACTAGCCCAGAATTCATGTCTTGTTGAGCACAAGGCCAAGCCATTTAAGCAACTTCCTTCTGCCTCCTCTTGAATTTCTGCGGCCATATGTTAGTCCTTCTGAATTCTGAGATAAGCTGATGGTAAAAGGATTTGGAGGCTTACTACTCTTGTGAAAGCCCCAGAATCTATTTTTTGTCCATGGTATAAGACTCATACTGTGTAACACTCATTGGAGTCAGACATATATAGAAAGTGTCATTTTGTGTAAATAGCATTCAGTGTTTTTCAGTAAAAAATTATTATAGTACTGCTCGGGAGGCAGAGATCTGAGGATCATATTTTGGAGTTAGCCCCAGGCATAAGAATCCCAAAGATGCTTATTTCCAATTAACCAACAGATCTGAGTTCAAGACCCAGTACTGGCATTAAAAAAAACCCCACAGGTGGCTCTTTGTGACTTATTCAATACCTTAATTTGTCTTTTGAGGATGAAGAAACAGTTGTAAACATTTATTTTACTTGGGATGTGTGTTCCTTCTCACGTATGGGAGGACTTCATGCGCTTCAGACCTTGATGGAATGAATACTCGCTCCAAAGGATTCTGAAAGGCCTGGTGTTTGAAGTCAACATGTTAGTAAAATACTGACAAAAAGAGCTTGAGATTACTTTAATCAGATGCCCAGGAATAACTTCATTTTGGGTTACAATCCCATAGAGATAAAACTGTTCTGCTCATCTGGTTTTTACAGTCAGAAAAGCCACGAGGCTTTGCCCGGGGTTTGGAGCCGGAGCGGATTATTGGAGCTACAGACTCCAGCGGAGAGCTCATGTTCCTGATGAAATGGTGAGTCTGCCAGTGGCTCTGTGTGGTTTTTTCCTTCTTCCCATCTGTTCCATGCCAGAGGAAAAGAGCTGGATCTTCGAAATTCCAGTCGCCCAAGTGTGAAATCTTTAAGATGGCATAGTCCTTCGATAGTGACCCTCAGCCTGACTGCCAACCTGGACTCATGAGTTACAGGTAGGGGCACTTAGGATTCTCAGATCTTTGCCCTTTTTGGTTTTGGTTTTGGTTTTTGTCTTTTTAGGAGGTGGGAGAAAATCTAGAGTGAAAGGGTATGGGGAAGAGTCACATTTCAGTCTGAAAGTAAAGGGGGAAAAAAAACACTTGAAATGTGATTGGTCTGACCTTCCCTTCTGCCACCTCCTTAATAGAGATCTGGCTGACCTTAGGATCCAGATATTCAATTAAAGGTTCAGATTAAGAGAGGATTAGAAATACTTCCTTTGTAGATTCAGAATCAGCCAGCAGGGGTCAGCAAGGCCCCTTCACTATTATTGAACATAAAGTAAACCTACTTTTTTTCCATGATACTCAGGATAGTAGTACAGGCATGTGTCACAAACCAAAAGAAATGTGTGACATAATTGTATGTGCAATACATTTCTGTGACTGGAAGCACAGTGGGTATGTTTATACCACTATCACCGCAACATGAGTGATCGTACCGCCATGTCACTAGAGGGGTAGCTTTTCAGCTCCACTGTAATCCTTTGAGGTCACCGTCAAACATTGCTATGTTGCCCGTGACAGCACTCTAACCTTAATGAAGACAGTTCTTGTGGAACCTTAAGAATTATAATTAACTTAAAATTCTCTATAACTTCCTTCTTCTCTGCCCAAAAAGAATTCTTTCTTGGGAATTGAAAATGCTTTTGCTGTAGGGCACCAGTGGCTCATGCCTGTAATCCTAGCTACTCAGGAGGCTGAGATCTGAGGATCACAGTTCAAAGCCAGCCCAGGCAGGAAAGCCCATGAGACTTATCTCCAACTGCTGGAAGTGGCGCTGTAGCTCAAGTGGTAGACCTCTCGCCTTGAGCTGAGAGCACCCAGGCCCAGAGTTCAAGCCCTACGACCAACAAAAAAAATAAAGTGCTTTTGCCAAACTTTTTCTCCAAAATGGGCCTCCACCAGTGTCCTTAAAATATAAAGCTCTAACTTTAAACTTCATAGTAGGATTTACTAAGTACAGCTAATGTGCACTTCCTCTATTTGTAACCACTTTGAGTTACAGTGGTACCTTTTTATTACTGTACTTAACATTTCATTAGCTAGGCACTGGTGGCTCATGCCTGTGACTGGAGGATCCTGATTTTTCTGATACTGGGGTTTGCACTCAAGAGCCTCAAACTTAGCAAGCAAACACTTTACCCGCCAGCCCGTTTTTGCCGAGGATAATCTTGTACAATCCACCTACCTATGGCCACTCCTATAGCTGGGATTGCAGGCACATACCATTTCAGACTAATTGGTTGATTTGGCGTCTCAGTAACTTGACCTAGGTTGGCCTGAAGCTACATAATCCTGAACTTCGCCTCCTGAGAGTAGCTGGGAGTAGAAGAGGCATGTATGGCCATGTCTGGCCCATTAAAAAATGATTTCTCTGTGTCTGGAAGAAGAGTTCAATGGTAGAGCATTTGTCTAACATATACAAAACCCTAGATTCCATCACATACACACATAATAAAAGTATTTTGTTTTGTTTCCTGGAGAGTAGAGATACCTGATTGTTTCTGAAAGTAGTAAATATTCCTCTCAGCATGCCTCAGATTACTCAGACTGATACAGTCCACAGTCCATTTTCCTCCCTTTCTCTTGGTTTGCTTACTCACAAAAACAACTTTACCAGCTTTATTCTACAGTTCCTTTTACGATTCTGGAGATTTGGGGTGGTACCTTGTTGGTGATATATCTGCTGCCTGTCCTATATTAATGCTTCCATCCAAGATACCCCCCAATGATCCTAGGGTTTTACTCCTGGTTCCCTTAGAATGTATGGCTTTCAGATTTTGAGAACATTTTAATTGGGGAAATATATAGAGAATTATGGAACAACCATCTTCTATCTCCTCATTGAAGAACCATTTCAAAATAAGGAAATTGTGTGAAGATGACATTTGATAGTGTTAAGCAGCATAATTTTGAGTAACCAAGAAAGTGCCAGATCGATATTGAGCCCCACAAAGTACAGGTGGCTCTGTGAACAGTCAGCTGGAATACTGCTTTTGGAAGAGTGGGTGCTCCTCTTCTTGGGATTCTAGAGAATCGAGCTTTTTTGGTTTTGCCTTTCTGAGAATCCACTGAATTTTTCTACAAGGGAGGATTTCTGAGGATGTCACTTGTCTGAAAACTGGCAGTAAATGCCACATGGGCCGTGTTTTCACCATTCCCTAGCTTGTTTCTTGGATGATCCAAGTTAAAAGCAGCAGCAGCAGCAGCAGCAGCTCTCAAAGTCTCTCTGTGCTTTATTCTGCAGGAAAAACTCTGATGAGGCTGATCTAGTCCCTGCCAAGGAAGCTAATGTCAAGTGCCCACAGGTTGTCATATCGTTCTATGAGGAAAGGTTGACGTGGCATTCCTACCCCTCCGAGGATGACGACAAAAAAGACGACAAGAATTAACTCCAGAGTAGCAGCCCCTGTCACCTCTGACTGTGGGTTTGAAATGGGGAGGAAGGAGTTCTCCTTGTCTTGACACCATAAGGTGGCTTGAGAAGATGTCCTTTGAAGAGCCAGTATCGTTTCTATGCCCTGCAGCAGCCCAAGTGCTTTAAAGCCGTTCCACGCTATATAGTTTGCACACCCATCCCAGTGGAGGGGGAAGGGTTAAGTGTTTCAAGGCAACCCACTCTGCATTTTGCTGAGAAACGCAAAGGGCCTTCTATGAAGGACAGGACTTGCAGAAGTGGGTGTGTGGGAGAGCAAAAAGATACTGTTGATCTTCAAAGAGCATCTCCACAACCCACAGCCTTCTTCCCAATAGTGTTAACTGCATTTTTACAGCGTAGCATGTGTGTAGTTTTGGCTATTACTGGTGTATTATTTGGGATTGGGAGGGGTGGGCTGGGAGGAGGGGAGATGAAGATAGGATCATTTTGATTTAAATTTGGGGCTTGATTGGGGAAATGGTAAAACAATGGAGAGAACACCTAATGATTTGGTTCCGTGTTCAGAATATTTTACCTTTTCAAAAAAAGTAACATAGACACCATAAATAGGGACTGTGTAGAGACTGCTGAAAAGCTGTGAATGAGATGTTCCCTGACTCGGCTTCATGCTGCCTATGAGGCTAAGCCAGTTCCTAAATTACCAAAGCTGCCACTGTGGAGAGGGCAACAAATTGAGGCAGAAGGGGGGTCAGGGGGGGTCCTTTATTGAAGAGTATACACAGGCAGACCATTCTGTCTTCAAGGTGCTAAATCTTGAAATTAGAAAAGGATCCCTCTTTTTTTTTTTTTTTTTCTTCCAATTATGTTTTCAATTTGTCCACTTAAGTCACTGGCTTGAATTGTTTGGGGAAGGCTGAGGGAGTGTAGGAGGTAGAAGAGCCTCGTGCTCTTACGGTAAAGCTTGTGATCTGTTTTTTGATCTTTGAACTCTGAGACCATTAGTGTCAGGGTTCAGTCACAGCACAAATTTCATTGAGTCGCTCCAAGGGTTAATTATTCCAAAAGCTCTGGTCTCAGGAGATTAACCTTTCATACTAGGGCAGTGCTTTCCTCAAAAAGTACAAAAAAAAAAAAGTGCAAAACAATTGTAAGATTTAACAGCTACCCAAAAGTATCCTTTTGTCTTTTTTTTTTTTGTGTGTCCCCCTCCCCCCCCACTGAGACAAGGTCTTGATATATAGCTTAGGCTGGCCTTGAACTCTCAATTCTCCTGCCTCGGCCTTCCAAATGCTGGGATTATAGGCATATACCACCATGTCCAGCTAAAATTGCTCTATGGATTCTTGACATTAAGACCTACATCTACATTGTAAAATCTTTTTAGGCATGTGTTAGACATCTGTGAAACTTTTGTTTAACTGTACACTTCATACCATACTGTCAGTTTTTGTCTTAATAAAACTATAGATTTATAATCCCGGGTTTCTTGTCTTTTTTTTTTTTTTTTAATAGTATGTTGCTATGTTGTCTGGGCTGGCTTGAAATTTTGATCCTCCTGTCTCAGCCTCCTCAGGACTGGGGTTAAAAAAATACAAATAGGGGCTGGGAAGATGGCTCAGTGGTAGAGCGCTTGCCTTGCATGCCTGAGGCCCTGGGTTCGATTCCTCAGCACCACATAAGCAAAAAGAAAGAAAAAAGCCGGAAGTGGCGGTGTGGCTCAAGTGGTAGAGCGCTAGCCTTGAGCTGAAGAGCTGAAGGACAGCGCCCAGGCCCAGAGTTCAGGCCCCACGACCGGACCCAAAAAAAAAAAAATACAAATAGGCACAACACATCTTAAGTAAGCTTTGGGAAATGTTCAGAGAACATTTCTTCAGGCAGTGCAAAAATGAGTTTATTGGATATCTTCCATGAAATTACAGAATACTGTAAACCTCTGGCCCAGGAGTTGTATATGAATTATTTACTACCTTAGTTACTATTAGGAAAGGAGAGCTGATTAATATAGATGATATAAGTTTCATTCTATCTCCCTACCTCCATCCAAAGCATACACCACCATACTAGGCAACATTGGTTATCTTGAAGTGTCAGATACTCAGGCTGGGAAGGTGGCTCAGTGGTAGAGTGCTTGCCTTGCACGCATGAGGCCCTGGGTTCGATTCCTCAGCACTACATAAGTAAAAAGAAAAAAAGCCGGAAGTGGTGCTGTGGCTCAGGTGGTAGAGTGCTAGCCTTGATCTGAAGAGCTGAGGGACAGTGCCCAGGCCCAGAGTTCAGGCCCCACAACTGACCAAAAAAAAAAGTGTCAGATACTGACAGAGCCAATCAAAATCTTGCTCCTCCAGTCTTTAGTTGGATTTTTGTTTAGGGTTTTTAGGGGATAATATAATCAGAAACTTTCGGCAGGTATCTGGGGCTTGAACCCAGAGCTTCCGCACACACCACTGATGTTCTACCACTTGAACCATGCCTCCAAAAGCCGTTTTTTGCTGGTTAATTGGAGAATGGGTCAAGCTTGGGCAGTCTTAGAGCCCTGCTGGCTTCAGATACTGCTCCTCTGGCCCTCAACCTCCTAAATAGCTAGGATTTTAGTGTTGAACAACTTGCTGCTATGGCCTCCCAAGATTGAGATTACAAGTGTGTACCACTACCAGGTACAATATAGGTTTTTAATAACCTTATTTAAATCCTTAGTTTCAGATATTCCAGAAAATTCTGTGGTCAGATTCAGTTCAATTTTTTTTTTTTTTTTGTCAGTTGTGGGCTTGAACTCTGGGCCTGGGCGCTGTCCCTTAGCTCTTCAACTTAAGGCTATAGCACTCTACCACTTGAGCCACAATGCCACCTCCAGTTTTCTGATGGTTAATTGGAGATAAGAGCCTCATGGACACTTTGAACTGTGATCCTCAGATCTCAGCCTCCTGAGTAGCTAGGATTACAGGCATGAGCCACCGGCACCCGGCATTTCAAAGTGTCTTTGATCATTTGGTATTTGTCTGTAGCCTAGCACATCTTTATGGTCCATGATCTATGGCATTGGAATATGAATTACAAGGCAATTCCCTTACAGTAAAGGAGGGAGGGGGTGCAAAACGATTAGATTACTACTGCAAAATAATTTGGGATAGAATGTGTGTATGTGTGTACTGATGCTTGAATTGGGGCCTCATGTGCTCACTCTGCTTGTGCCACGCATAACTGGTGCTGTATCAATTGAGACACCTCCACTAGCAGATTTTTACTGTTTGAGGTTAGAGTCAGTTCTGTCTGCCCACAGTGGCTTTGAACCTTGATCTCAGATTTAAGCCTGAGTAGCTAAGATTACAGGCATGAATACCTGACAGGGGTGCCTGGCAAGAACTAGAATTCTGAAACCCAGATCTGGTTCTCTCTACAATACCTCCATATTACTGAACTGTGGAGGCAGGAATAAATCTGTGCACATTAGGCTTTTCCATAAGAAGTCTTCATTTAAAACTTAAGATTGCTAGGATAGGAAATGGAGGTGCAGTTCGAGTGGTAGAGCTAAGTGAAAAAAAATCCAAGGGAGAGCTCCTGGTCCTGGTTTCAAGGCCCAGTACCAACATCCCACCCCCACCCCAAAAAAAAGATTGAGCATGTCCAAGCTCAGGGGCCCCCTAAAATCTGATTGAAACGTAATCAGCTTAAAGGGTGCTTTATAAGAAATGATCATTGGGTAATTTTTAACTCACCTAGAAATAGCCTCACAAGTAGGCTGTAGGTATGGTATATGTGCGCATGCAATCCATCAACTGAAATGCAGTTGTTGTATGGAATATAATTGTGCAAATACCACCAACAGGCCAGCATTCACCTTGTAAAAGTCTTGGCATTTGGTTTAGGGAACATGTGTCAAATAGAGCCATTTAGTTTTGATCTGGGATTAAGTTTGAAAGGAGCTGTTTTAATATCTTAAAACAGCTGTCAGTCTCTATTATCACTGGTTTAGCTGTGTTCAGCATTGGAATTTGCTCTGCCTTATCCAGTGTGTTAAGTTTAAAGTTGTTCATTTCTTGGGGCTGGGAAAGTGGCTCAGTGGTAGAGCGCTTGCCTTGCATGCCTGAGGCCCTGGGTTCGATTCCTCAGCACCACATAAGCAAAAAGAAAAAGCCGGAAGTGGTGCTGTGGCTCAAGTGGTAGAGCGCTAGCCTTGAGCTGAAGAGCTGAGGGACAGCGCCCAGGCCCAGAGTTCAGGCCCCACGACCGGACCCAAAAAAAAAAAAAAGTTGTTCATTTCTTGTAACACAGCTAACTTCTCATTGTCCTGGCCTTATATGCTTTTTACTAAATATACTGCTGAATGTGAAAGTAAATGAAAGAAAACCATTCCGGGAGGAAGAGCATAGTTGCCATGTTGGAGATGGAGAAGCAAACAAAGTGGTCTCTAAGGCTTTTTTGCTTGCATAGGCCAGTTAGGCAAGGCTGAAACATTTAAGTATAGAGTATGTGATGACTATTTGGCTTTTTGTTTTGGTTGATATTTAAATGGCTTAAGATATTCAACAGGAAAACTGGGTCTGCATTGTGCTCTTTCTCTTGGTACCAAAACCAATGCTCACCCCACATAGATTTTTTTTTTTTTGGCCGGTTGTGGGGCTTGAACTCTGGGCTTAGGCGCTGTCCCTGCGCTCTTCAGCTTAAGGCAAGCGCTCTACCTCTTGAGCCACAGTGCCACTTGTGGTTTGCTAGTGGTTTATTGGAGATAAGAGTCTCATGGACTTTCCTGCCCAGGCTGGCTTTGAACCACGATCCTCAGATCTCAGCCTCCTGAGTAGCTAGGATTACAAGTGTGAGCCAGGCTAAGAAGTTGTGTCCCACATACTCAGGATTCCATCCCCAGGAATGAGCAAACCACTCTCAGTAAATCTCAGTAAAGTGGAAGGATCACTTGAGTTCATGAGTTTGAGATCAGCCTAGGCAATTATAGGGACCCTGTATCTCCCCCTCTCCGCGGTGTACACTCCCCCCCCCCCGGAAAAAAAAAAAAAAGGTGGCAGTACATGGCTGGTATGGCTCAAATGGAAAAGTTTGTTTGGGAAGTACAAGCCAAGTTCAAACTCCAGTAATAAACACCCTCTCCCCTCCACCCCCACCCCCCAAAAAAGTAAACAAAGGCTTCAGTCCAGTGACTGAAAACATTCCTCTTGGATAAGGTTTTCACACCACTGAAGACAGCTTGTGCACCAGATTCCTGATTCAGGTATACAGAAACCTTCAAAGACTGATTTAAAAAAACAAAAACTAGAACTCTACTGTTAAGATTTTACATGTATCCCCACTGTTTTCAAATGCTCCATTATCTACTGCAGTGTTCAGAACCAAAGATAAGAACGGTGACAGACTTCTGTTTGAGGAAATAGAAAGGTTATGGTTGGTACACTGATAAAATGAGTAGTCAACGGGTTTGTGAGCCTTTTCACTTGTCAGATGGGACAGAATGTATCAATGACAGGAAATTAAGTTTAACTGACAAGCACATTGGTTCTCCTACACAATATCTATAGCTGAGGAATGAGTTCTGGAAAGGCTAGTAGGTGTTTCTATATGGATACCAGTGGGAACAGAGTTCTTGCTCTCTACCTGTGCACCAGGTAGTTCTCTGAACTAACTTACTTAAGAGGTTTGGAAGTTACTGCCTTAGGTCATTGCTCAAAGGATGAAACAGAAACTTTGAGACTGATAACGAGGTTGGTTTTTTGTTTTTGTTGTTTTTTGCCAGTTGTGGGTCTGAAATTCAGGGCTTGGGCACTGTCCCTGAGTTTTTTTGTTCAAGGCTAGCACTCTACCACTTTGAACCACAGCTCTACTTCTCAATGTCTGGTTAATTGGAGATGACTTTCAAGCCCAGGCTGCCTCTGAACCAATATCCTCAATGTCAGCCTCCCTGGATAGTTAGGATTACAGGCATGAGTAACCAGTGTCCTGCTGAAGAGGCTTTGAGGGCTTTTTTGGGGGGCTTGAACTCAGGGCCTGGACACTGTCCCTGAGCTTCTTTTGCTCAAGGCTAGCACTCTACCACTTGAGCCACAGCGCTAGTTCTGACTTTTTTCTGTTCATATGGTACTGAGGAATGGAACCCAGGGCTTCATGCATGCTAGGCAAGCACTAAGCCACATTCCCAGCCCAAGGGGTTATTTTTCTAAAAGGCACTTATTCCAATTGTTTACCATACAAGTTTGTCTAGTTTAAGTGAGTTTTAAAAGCAGGAATGAGGCCAGTTTGAGGAAGTTAGGGTTCAAAAACACACACACACACACACACACATATACACACACCACACACACACACACACACACACACACACACACACACACGTAACTGATTTTTCCCTGGAAGAGACAGTCAGTCAAGGAGGCTAGACCTTGATGAAATTAAAAGCTTGTCCTTAGATAAATTGTTTCCCATTTCAGATGTTTTTTGTAGTTGTTGTTTGGGTTATTTGTTCTTTTGCCGGTCCTGGGCTTGAACTCAGGGCCTGGGCCCTCTCCCTGAGCTTCTTTTGCTCAAGGCTAGCACTCTACCACTTTAGCCACAGAGCCATTTCTGGCTTTTTCTGTTTATGTTACTGAGGAATCAAACCCAGGGCTTCGTGCATGCTAGGCAAGCACTCTACCACTAAGCCACATTCCCAAACCTATTTTTTTTCTTTTAAGATAGGGTCTCACTACCAACCAAGTACTGGAATTAAAGGTAGCTTCTACCCAGCTAGTTCTGTGGGCTTGTTTTTTAAGTGAAAGTGGCGGTAAAAAAAATTATTAGGCAAGGAATACACTTTCGGTTAGGACTAGGTTGTTTCAGAGGGCCCTAGTTCTGCTTTTATTGATAACTCAAATAGCCTCACTTATACAGTAAGTCTGTTTTCCATCTTACAAGAGTAAGATGGTAGGGCGGCAGTAACATGCCTATAATCCTAGCTACTCAGAAGGTTGAGATCTAGGGGTTGATATTTAAAGTCAGCCCAGGCAGCAAAGTTCATGAGACTCTCATCTCCAATTAACTAGCAAAAAAAAAAGGGGGGGGAGGGGCAAAAAGTGGAGCTGTTGTAGAGCATTAGCCTTGAATAAAAAAAGCACACAGACAGTCCCTAGATACTGAATTCCAACCCCAGGAATGGCACTTAAAAAAAAGATATAGCCAGGCGCCGGTGGGTCACGCCTGTAATCCTAGCTACTAAGGAGACTGAGATCTAAGGATCCTGGTTCAAAGCCAGCCTGGGCAGGAAAGACCAGGAGACTCTTATCTCCAATAAACCACTCAGAAAACCCGAAGTGGTACTGTGGCTCAAGTGGTAGAATGCTAGCCTTGAGCTGAAGAGCTCAGGGACAGCACCCAGGCCCAGAGTTCAAGTCCCATGACCGACCAAAAAAAAAAAAAAAAAAAAAGGCTCTAGGAAGGTGGCTCAGTGGTAGAGTGCTTGCCTTGCATGCATGAGGCCCTGGGTTCCATTCCTCAGCACCACATAAGCAGAAAAACCCAGAAGTGGGGCTGAGGCTCAAGTGGTAGGGCACTGGTCTACACTGAAGAGCTAAGGGACAGGGCCCAGGCCCACAGTTCAGGCCCCACAACCAACCAAAAAAAAAAAAAAAAAAAAGATATATTGGAAAAATCTTTTTGGTTCTGTGGCTTGACCACTGGATCTGGGCATTGTTTCTGAGCTTCTTTTGTTCCTTCTGGTTTTGAATAATTTATTGGAGATTAAGTCTCATAGACTTTCCTGCCCAGGCTGCCTTTGAACCATGATCCTCAGATCTCAGCCTCCTGAGTATCGCTAGCATTACAGGCATGAGCCACTGGCACCCAGCTTAGAAAAGTCATTCTGAACAAAGCCTAGGGACTGCTTAAAAAGACAAAACATACTGCTGCTAGCCACTCTCAGGTCACGCTGAACAGGTAGGTACTTAAGACTAAGGCCTGTCTGTCTCTGCTTCATACCAGGATGCATCCTTACCTCCAGTTTAAGGTAGATGGGTTTGTGATAGTAGCCCAGCCACAGGCCTAAGTTTTCATATGTTCCTGCCAGGAGCCCAGACGCTTCAACACCTCACTCTACCTGCCAGCAGCAAAATGTAGTCAACCCCAAAGCACTGCTGACCCAATTACATCTCTGGTGCCAAGGGGTAGTAACAAAAGTACACTCACACAAGGACTTGGACAAGGGAAAACATTAGCAAGGGGGCAAAGAGAGAAAGCATTCAAAAACATTAAATAACTTTACAGTGTACCCTAATTAATAAATTTTATTTTAATTACTGACTTGGACTAAAGATCTGTAAGTTTACTTTTTCTGCTTTAAGAATCTGTTTCATCTGGCTTACAGACATAAATCAATTCTTAGAAGAGCTCTTGTTTGTGGTTACCACCCCTTTCTAAGTAGAGATGATTTGGGGAAAACTATACATTGAAGCCAGAAACTTTGTCCAGTAATCTCAGAGGGCACCCAGTAAGCCTTTTCACCAGAATCATCTCGCATTCTGAGCACCCACCAAGGAGAGTCTGAATGCTGTACAGCTCTTCACAGGCTGAGGACTAGAACAAACTCCACTTACATGGGCTGAAGGTATTTTCTAGCATGTCACACTCCTTGGAGCTTGCTTCCTGCTTTTTTGTTCTGTGACAGCAGTATGGCCACTGACCTCTCAGGTTTTCACGACTACACTCTAGTGCTCTGCACCTTTGGCAGGTGAGGCTACTAGACAAAGTTGTCAGGATTAAAAATGCAGTTTGTAGCAGGTGGGCAGCTAAGGAGCGGTGATATGACCATCATTTCTCTATGAGAAATGAAAATTCTGAAGGATTCTGTCTGAATTCTTCCTTGACAGGTGTGTGATGCAGTATTTAAGATTTTTTTTTTTTGGTCTTTTAAAGCTCTCCATTATCACCTCCCCAGCTGGCCACCCGCCCCCTCTCCACTGGAACTGCCCAGCCACGCAACGGGCAACGCTCTCCTCACAGGGCCTGTTCCCTTCCTCTCAATCTAAATTCGAAATGGGGAAGAATTGCACTTGAGATTAATCATCCATTTTATTTTATTTTATTTTGTCATGTGCTCACAGCATCTTTCTCTCCTCTCCCTGGCAGGTCACAGACATAAATTAAAAATAAAATCTACAAGGAAAATAATTTATAAAAAGCACTCCCAGGCTTGCGCCTTCCATCCCTACTGCTCAGTTTGGAACCCCCTCCCCCACAGGGCAGGGAAATCAGTGATTCCCACCCCCACCCCCCCAGTCTACTCCTGCTGGTCTGGAGTAGACAGTACTCCAAAGCTGGGCAGAGGCTGCCGCAGCAGTGGCAAAGCCACACACACAGACACTGTGGTCTTGGAGCTAACGGGCCGCCATGGCACTCGCATCCCTTCCCTCTTTCAGGATGTTCTCCAACAGCCCGGGTTAAGCTGGGGCTATGGAGACACAGCCGATGGCCAAGACCCTGGTGCTAGGTGCCCTCAGCCACCATTACATGCACTTCTCATTCTAGAAAGAAACCCCAACAAGCAAGCAGACAAGACCTTGAAACAGAGGAGAAAAGCCTCAAGTGTTCACACAGTAACACGGAGTCTTTATGGCAAAGAGAACATTTAGCAGCTTTGAATATTGGGGCATCTCCTTTTTACTCAACACAGGCATTCTAGACCCTATAGGTAAAATGGGACACAAGCCCCAGTTTAAAAAGTAAAATAAAATCAAAGCGCAAGAAATTCTAAGGACTAGTTTTTCTCTTGGTGCTGGGTTTTGTAGGGATTTTTCTTTTTTTTCCCCCCAGTGACAAGCCCAGACCTGAGGGAAGAGGCCCAGTGTTGTGCTCAATACTGCTGGCAGGTGGCTGCACTGGCATCTCCCTGAACATCATCCCCTGCCTTGGTTCAGCCCCTGAGGAGGAAGCTGCAGGCCCATCACCCTCCTCCTGAGAGCTACAGGCAGCTAGTGAGGGTGGGGACCACAAACTCAGGGTGCAAGTGGGAGCGGCACAGTATTTCCATGCAGGCTGATGGAGACCACCAGACAACCTCAGCTCAAGAATGGCTGGAGGCCCGATGGAGGCGGCAGTGACAGGGTAGCAACTGACATGCTTAGTGTTGGGACTGTGGCAACATGGCCTCATTACCTTTTTCTGTCCCTCTGCCCTCTGGCCTGAAACCAAGCCAGTGTTGGGTCCCCACAGATTCCACTTAACTGAAACGTTACAAGTGACTTCCCAAGAGCTCTCCTCAGGGATGCCAAAGCACAAGGAACAGTAAGAGTTAAAACAGAAAGAAAGAAAGAAAGAAAGAAAGAAAGAAAAAAAAAGCCTCCTCCCTGGCCCCTCCTCTAGCTGTGTACCCGCTCTTGGATAAAATGGGGTTTATCACACCGGTAACTTAGGCCCACCAGTCACTCAAACCTGCTGCCTAGATGATCCTGGCCAAAGCCCACCATAACCTTCCCTTTGATTTTCTAACCGCTTTGATTTTTGAAGGGCTTCCTTCCTTCCTTTCTTCCAGGAATGACACTTGTTACCACTTTTCCTTTCACAACTCTTTCCCAGCCCCTTGGTTACCTCCACTCTACATAGCTGTTCTACCTCCAGCAATGCCAGCACTACTCTTCCCTTAAAGAAAGGGGTAGAGTGGGGACCCCAGCCACCCAAATGGTCTGGTCACTTCTACCCCAGAAGGGAAGCTGCATGAGACAGCGCCTGCGCCCACCTCTTCCTATGCACTGACCCGCAGTCATCCCATCTGAGAAGATATATTGGATAAGAAGGCATTGATGTCCCCACTGTCGGTCCAGGTCCAGGCCCAGCCCTTCTCCAGCTTCGGTCATAGTGAGTGCCCACCCCCTACCCACCCCAGCTCACTTCCTCCTGTCCTTTGGCTTCCTCTCCTGCCTCCGGGCCTGTTGGTCAGCCATAGTGCGAGGAATGAGGAGGACACTGCCGTCCCCAGCATACTGGAGCGCATACTGACTAGGCGAGTAGGGCCTCCCGTTCTCATCCCGCAGCCGCCCAAACACCTCCTGGTACAGGCTCTGGACCTTCTGCTTCATCTGACGCAGAGATCGCAGGAACTCCACTTTCTCCCGCAGCAGTCGGGCCTTATCACGCTGCAGGTCCTCAACATCCCGCTCCAGGTTCAGGATCGTGTCCAGCTTGCGCTTGCGGCAGTTCTGAGCAGCCATCTTGTTCTTGCCCCGACGCCGGATGTCCCGGATGAGGCTCAACTGGGCCTCGCTCAGCTGATATTTGGACAGAAGCTGGTTGAATTCCTCCACAGGCAGGTTGATAATTTTGTCATTGGTGAATGGTATCTTCATGGCTCTGGCTCGGTGCTCATCCCGGCTCATCTGTTTGTCCAGGAAGTCAGCCTGTTTCTCCTTGCTACCTTTCTTGAGGGTGCTGGGCGGTGGCAGGTCAGCAGAGTCAAGGGCACTGGGTGCCATGTTGTACGTGTGGTTGTGACCCACATGCTCCAAGTAGGGCAGGCAGGAGAGCTGCGATGGATCCTGGTAGCTCATTCGGCAGAACTTGGAATACTCAGGCTGGTAGCCCACTGCGCCCTCACTCTCTTCCAGATCCAGGGTCTCAGAGTCAGAACTGTAGCCAACAGCACCTTCCTCCGAAAAGGAGGAAGAGGCAGAGGAGGAAGCAGAGGAAGAGGAGGAGGAGGAGGAAGAGGAGGAAGAAGAGCTGCCCTCAGAGCTGCTCAGGGAGGAAGGGCTATGGCTAGAATCTAAGGAGAGTCCTGAGTCAGAGTCAAACTCCTCCTCGAGTTGGGAGGCCTGCACAGGGTTGAAGCCCTCCTCAATGGCCAGGTCCATCAGGCTGATCTCATCCAGCATGGCTTCATCTAACAAGCCCCCCAAAGGGTCAGGCAGTTCTGGGCCCGCTGTGTCATTGGCTGTGCCATTGAGCTGGGGTGGAAAGAAGAGCCCTGCCAAGTTGGTGGAGCCGAAGGTGGAGTTGAGGCTGGTGGAGTTGCTGGGAACCAGCGGGAGCAGTGTGGAGCTGCCAGCCACAGGCAAGCTCTCTACCTCAGGGCTGAAGAGTGAGAAGTCCTGGCCGCAGCCCCCCAGGGATGCCTGATGCAGGCTGACATTCTGATTGATGGGAGTGTTGGGAGCAAGGCTGTAGTTGGTGCCCAGGGGGTCTCCAGAAGGGGCATTGTACAGAATTTCACTGGCTGATGTGTTCACTTCCATGGCCTAGAAGGGACAAGAGCACCAGAGTTCACTAGGAGCAGACTCCTCCCAGGGCTCCCACCTTGCAGGCCCCTAACCCACAGCGCAACTGTCTGGACACAAGAACAACAGACTGGACAGCAAAGTCCAGGGTCAGTTCCTGGCCCCAGTTTGGACCCTGTGAGGCCCAGCAAAGGTAGTTCCTTCCTGTGGGTTTTACTCCAGTTACAGGAAGGACCAGCCTCTATTTGCGTGTGGCCAGATACCCCTATTTTCGAGAGAGAGGGAATCAGCACCAAGAACTTGGACTTGAGTCAGAAATTTAGCTGCGCAGCTTTTGTGTGATCACTGCCACGTCACCTGACATCTCTGACCCTCAATTTCCGCACACTTCAAATAACAAAGGAGACTGCAGTCTAGCTCAGTAGTGCTTGCCTAGCAGATACCTAGGGTTCAATCCCTAGCATGGCAAAAAAAAAAAAAAAGTACTAATTATATGATCAGGAGAGCAAAGGGAAATGAGGATGGCCATAAAGCACTATGTGAATATCACCCAAGGGATGGGCTGAATTAGAGGAAGAAGGCACACCTACAATCAGGCCCTACTTTAGAAGGCTATCCTAGCTTTTAACCCAACTCCACCTCAACCATACCTTCCCCAAACCCCAGGAGATAACCTGGACAGGTTACCTCTCAGTATCCCCACTTTCCTGTAGGCCGGCCAAATGAAGCGTTACCCTGAACTCAGAGGTGCAGATAACATGCTGGGACACACTACAGAAAACCCATCAGCTTATGCTGTTCTGGTAACCTTACCTGCATTTCCATGATGGACATGAGATCCTGCCACTGCTGTTCCAAATCAAATGGCGACTCTGTCCCCGTCAGGAGAGGAGACAAGAGGCTGTTCTGAAGAGCTGGGGACTCACTCTCACTAGGCACTGCTTCTGTGATGCTGGCAACATCTGCTGGGAACTAGACAGCACAAAAGGCATCGGTAAGTGAGGAAGACCACCTTCTGCTTTCCTCACACTGATAGCATCACATGGTCTTCTTCTGAATTCACCCCCAGCAGCCAAGTCAAGGTCAGAACCCAGAGCTGGTCCTGCAGACAACCATGGAGGGACACACCATGTGCAGGCCACCCTGCTGGCTCAGTGGGCTCCCTCTGATCCTGCATACTTCGGCATTTTTCCAAAAGGGACAGGTGGCCTCTAGCAGCCTAAGGCCATCCAGAGACAGGACTGTCTGGTCCCCCAACTAGGCAATTTTTTTTTTTTTAATTTTTTGGTCATGGGGCTTGAACTCTGGGCCTGGGCGCTGTCCCTCAGTTCTTCAGCTCAAGGCTAGTGCTTTACTGCTTGAGCCACTGCACCACTTCCGGTTTTCTGGCAGTTAATTGGAGATAAGAGTCTCATGGACTTTTCTGCCAGGGCTGGCTTTGAACCGCGATCCTCAGATCTCAGCCTCCTCAGTAGCTAGGATTACAGGTGTGAGCCACCGGCGTCCAGCCCAACTAGGCATTTATGGCAATAGCATCTCTAAGTCTGGCTGGCCTGGGCTCTGGCTGACTACGGACGGAGACTGCTACCTCTTCCTCAGCAATGCTGCAGCCTGGTTACCTTCCTGTTTCAACTACTGATAGATCCTGAGTCTCAGACACAAAGGAGAAGGGGAAGAGTCCTTAGATAAGCACCAAGATGCGAAATGCTTTGCCTCCTCTGTGCTGTCTATTGCCAAAGCCTGGCACTTGTGAATCAATTGCCATCCCCTTCCCATTATAGAGCCCAGCTACTGTGACTTTGTATTCCCCAAAGCCAAAAAAACTCAGGTCCATCCACAGACATAACCCTCCTCTAGGGGAAGGGAAGAAAGACTTCAGCCTTTAAGTGTGAGAGAGCAGGTAGCAGAGAGGCCAGTAGCAAAGGCGCCAGTACCTGTGCAGTGAAGCTCTCCCCAGTCTCTCCGTCCACTAGCAGGTCTCGGGCCAGAGCTTCCGCACCCTCGCCTGCCCAGGTGTCCTCCTGCTCTCCTCCATCTCGAAGTTCCTTATCCACATCCTGTTCCTTCTGGCGATGACTGTAGTCAAAAACCTCACGCCCAGCCCCCAGATCAATATCCTGCCGCCAAAGGATGTCAATCAGATCTATGTCCTGAAAGACAGACCATGATGGCTTTAGCTCTCAAGACCCCAGAGGCTTCTCCTTGTTCTGCCCCTCATGGTCCCTCCTAACGCCATGCCAGTCTTGGGTGGGGCCCCTCCCAGTTCCACACTCTTTACCCTCTGGCTCCTCTACATCAGCAAGGCTTCATTTATACATTTCCAGGGCAAAAGAGAAACATTAGCAAAAGCCACTAGCATGACTAGCACCATACAGGTCTGAGGGTCTGTGGACTAGAGACATACCTGGGGCCAAAGGGCAGGGCCAGCCCACCCTACGTAATAAGAAAGGAGAAGGAAACGTAACACGTCTCTGATTTTGGAATGGGAACCCTGAGAATGTATTTTGTAGAAGGCTGGCCTCAGCAAGCAAGGGTGAGCTATGATGCAGAATTGCCTAGCAGTGGCCAGGCTTGCATCAGCCTGTGGTGCCACTGCTTTGCATAAAGGGGTGGGGTGATTGGGAGAGGAAAATCCCTGCATTTCCAACCACCTGATGCAACCAATGACAAGAATAGGCTGTCCCCAGCCCTTCCTACAGCCATTCCCCCTTCAGAGACTGACAGCAGGAGTAAGCTTGAACACCTACAACTCTTAAAGCCCAGGCTCACCTCAAGATCCATCTCTGTCAGAATCCCATCTCAGCTGAAGCTAGCAAGCTGCCTCGATCCCAGGGGAGCCTCAAGCAGTCAAATGATCCTCGTTGGGCACCCCACCCCTGCCAAGGGCGGCCCCACTACCTCCCCTCACCACACCCAGCTCCCCATCAGTCAACCCACTCAAGGACATAACCCCAAGCACAGCTCAGCTCCAACTACCACCTTAGACATCAAAATACCTCCCTCTGGCTCTGTCCCATGGCTCCTGAACGGTTCCTGCACCAACTGCCGCCCACATAAAACCCCATCAAGCCATCTGGGCTTCCTATACATGCCACTCCCTTTGGCAAAGTCCTCCCAACAAGCCTGAAGAGACCCTAAAGTGCAGCCTCCCATTCAGAGATTAAGAAGCACAGCATCCTTAGCTCAGACCCACTTCCCTGTCCCTAAGCAGGTACTATACCCCTTCCCACTCAACCCATCCGTTTCCACCCTAAGACCCCTAAAACCTCCCATAAGTTCCTCTCCCTTTAATTTCCCATCGTACACCAACCTGAGCAGGAGCCCTGGACCCAGGAACAGAGGGGGGCTGGGCCACCCGGTGACCAGCCAGTAAAGAGTTAAGGGGCTGGTTGCCTTTGGCATGGCCCCCACCACTGTGAGAGCTGCGGTCCAGGCGGGTCATGGTCTGGGAGAGGAGCCCCAGGGCAGCCGGTGCCGGGGAGCCGGACAGGGGGCTGCAAGGAGCTCTTGGCTTTCAGGGAGCACACCAGGCTGGAAGGGTGGCCCCTTGCTAGCTCCAAGGGGCCCGAGGAGGGTGCCCCGCCCGTGCTGCTGCCTGGGCGGCCCAGCCCAGCCCCCTTCCTCCATCCTGGAGCAGCCCCCTCCCACCTCACAACCCCAGTTCCACTCAAGCGCCCAGCAGCCCCCACCCTGAGCTCACCGCAGAGGCTGCAGTGAGACGGGACTCCCACCCCATGCTCCGTGCTCACGATGCAGAGGAAAGCCAGCTCCCTCCTGGACCTATCCTCCCGCTCCTCCCTCTCCCCCTCCCCACGCCCCCCAAACTTGTTACCTAGGCTGCCGCAAGGAGCCAATCCCCTCCCCCTCCCACCCTGCAGGTCACTGCTGAGGCTGCAGAGAGCCAATCCCCTCCCCCAGGTCAGCAGCTGGGCTGCGGAAAGAGCCAATCCCCTCCCACTGTCGTTACCTAGGCTGCGCCGGGAGCCAATCTCCTCCCCCAAGTCTCCGCTGGAGATGCGGATGGAGCCAATCCCCTCCCACCGCCTGTTACCTAGCTGCAGATGGGAGCCAATCTCTGCACCAGGGCAGCTGGAAAAGCTGCCGCAAGGAACCAGCCCATCCCTGGGCCGCCTCCGTCTCCTTGAGGAGATGCACCCAGGGGCGGGCAGCCCCACCCAGCCCAGTCAGTCAGCTGGGGTGGCGCAGTGAGCGCCCATGGGGGAAGGGGTGCCATTCTCCTCCCTCTTGTCGCATCTTGCTTCTCCAGCCCACTAGAGACTGGGCAGACACTCCTGCAGTTTCACCCGGAAATTAAATTCTTTGCTGGGAAAGGAAAGGAGTTTTTTCTATTCCTTAGGAAGGAGGTAGCCAGTTCTCAAGGCCAGGGATCACAAGCCAGGCTGAGCAGAAACCTAATGCACTCAAGCCAAATAAAAAAGGGCAAAGGCAGGAGCTTTGTCACCCTAAAGCAGGCCAGACTGGAGGAAAGGGGTAAAGCCATTTTTTGCCCAAATGTAACAATGCCACAGTGCTGGCCAGACCCAAGACCGAACGGACAGTCAATACAATTCTGAAGCCCAGCACAGGAACACATCCTGGCCACAATTATGCCTCCCACTTCCCCTTTCACTTTAGCTTTTTGTAGTTGTTAAGTTCTCTGCCTGACCCCTGGCCAGCATCTCTCCTGGGGGGAGGGGGGAGGGAGAATTCTGACAGAATCAGAATCACATCTCAGACTCCAGGATTAGTTTCTCAGGGGCAACTCAGTTCACTCTCCTCACTGCTGCTCTCCTGGAGCCTAAGGTCAGGTCAGAAAAGACAGTGTGTTCTCCCTGGTCACAACCCGCTCCTAGCCTGGAAAGAGCTGTAAACAGGCCACCCCCTGGTCTGGGCAGAGTGCCAACCTCCAAGGGAATCCTATCCTGACAAGGGCCTAAGTAATGGCAGCCATCGAACAGGCCTGGCAGTGGGGGAGCACTACCACCCCAGGGATAATACCAGCTCCAGCAGTGCCTGTCACATGCTCTGGACCTGGGTATTTTTATCCCAGAGTTGCTGAAGAAATGTTGTTCTAAACACATCATAATCTCTCCCCCCACTTTCCCGGCCTGGGCCCTTCATGCTGACCTACTCCACCTCCCCAAAAAAGTGGCGAAGCCCTGAGGTTAAGGAAAGCATGACTACTCAACGCCAAGAGAGTAGAGAAGTGGGGCTCAGAGTCCTATCCCACTCTGGCCCCAGCCCACTTCGATTACATCCAAGACATCCCACATCTATCCCAGAACTTCCTGAAGGGAGAGTAGCAGAACTACCACCTCCCCTCAAGGTTCCCAAAAGCCCTGTTCCACACCCCCTGGACACACTCCGGACACACTCCGGAGAAGTGACCAGAGGCCCGAGCATACTTCTTCAGCTAAGACTGGAGCTGGCTTGAAGGGCAGGGGATAGGAAAGCAGAAGAGGGGTGAGGCTCCAACCAGAACTGCAAGAATCTAAGAGACTGAAATGCAAGAGATGCTCCTGACTCCCAGGATCAGATAATCCTAGCTTCTCTCAAAGCAGATCTAATAACAGCCAGCGGAGCAGAGAGCAGGTTTCCCAATCTCAGCACTATTGGCAACTGGGGGGGGGGGGGGGTCGGGG
The DNA here is from genome assembly GCF_019054845.1 of Dipodomys spectabilis. Classification (NCBI taxonomy): domain Eukaryota; kingdom Metazoa; phylum Chordata; class Mammalia; order Rodentia; family Heteromyidae; genus Dipodomys; species Dipodomys spectabilis. The sequence continues at coordinate 14,710,246 of NW_024870695.1, read as the reverse complement.
TCAGATAAACCTGCAGTTTGGGAGCTGTCCTGTGCTAGTCAGCAGCAGCATTGGCCTCATCAGTTAGATACTAGTAGCACACACCCCCACGTGACAACCAAAATTGACGCTACATAATATACCACCTATTCCCTGAGGGGCAAAAAAATCATCCCCAGATGAGGATCAGGGACCTAAAACAAACCATATTCTTTCCCAGTTACTTACACTCAAAGAAGTGAGGTCAGAACAAGCTCCCAAAGCAGGGCGTGGCCAGACTTGGTGGGCAAAGGGAGTCAACTTCAGCATAACCAGCTCAGAGCCATCCCAGAGCCAGATAGCATCTTCCTCCCTAAAGGCCAATGGAATGCAGTGGGCCTTTTCACAAGCTAGGTGATTAGTGCAAGCAGTTTTATCACATTATGTGACAAAAGGATAGGCCTAGCCATCCTGCATAGGCCTGCATTATAGAAAGCAAGAGACTGCATCCTTTCTGCCAGGAAAGGCAGTCAACCACAAGACAGCAGCAGAGGTAAAGATCACTTCTGATAGCTCAGAGTAAGCTGACCTAGGAAGCAGAATACAATTCTCTTGTAGCTTCCAGTCTTTTCTGCCTTATTCTCTGCAGTGGACTCTGGCAAACAATAGGAGCCTTGGCCTCTACTGGCCACGAAGAACTATTCAAGTCTGTTCACTGGCTCAGGCCCAGGAGAACTGAGCTATGGGGACCTTACAATAGGCCTGACCACTGGAGAGAACTTTAGGGTACAGTATGCAAGTTTGATGTGGGGAAGAGGTACAAGGCAAGAACTCACACAGTATTTGTCTTAGCAACAGAGATACACTGCATCAAAACCCATCACAACATGGCCCTCCCCCCTCAGGCCTCCAGCAGTCATACTGAAATACAAGCAGTAAACACCCAGGCATGTTCTAGGCACCTCCCACTGTCCTGACAGTACATTTAAAGATGGGTCAATGGTTCTATACAGGGAAATGCTCCCAGCCCCCAACCCTAAACCCAGACCCCATTCCTAGCCAAACTTTGTGCCTAAGACACCCCACCCTCCCCCACAATCTATAGACCTCAGTGCTAAATCCACAATGCTACAGAACCAGGCTCTATCCTCCCCATCCCCCCTCCCCCCCCTCCATCTCACCCACCCACTTACCACAGGGCCACTAACCTCTTTGGTTAAGTCTCCACTGACTGGAGGGGCTACAGCTCCCAAATCCTCCAAATCTTCACTGAATCCCTGCTCCGTTTCGCTTTCTCGCACCCCGTTGTCTGGGCCTGTCACATCTTGGAGGCCACTGGAACTCTCGAGGGCGAGGCCTGAGTTGGGCTGGCTGCCGGAGACAGACCCCTCCGGGTCCCGGTGAACCAGCCAGGCATTTACTTCAGTAGTTGGCACCTGGAACCTGTCCAGGGCCCTGACCTGACTGAGGAGCCGCCGGGCAGTGAAGTAATTGTCCAGGTCTATGCTCTTGGGGTGGATACCATAGCCATCCAAGGTATTCCTCAGGTTGTGGAACTGGGTCTGAGTATAAGCAGAGCTGGGCCCCAGGATGATCTCACGGAGTGGGGGGAGCTGTGAAGTCAGGTAAGTATCCACGTCCACCCGCACCCCAATCAGACTCAGCAGAATGGTGAACTGGAGAAGTCCTTCCGTTAAGTATTTCTTCAGAGAAAGCATTGCTGAAGGACCAGAATGTTTATGCTTTTTGGTTTTTAAATCTTCCAAAAGATAAAGCAAGGCCACTGCTCTGCCGCTCCAGCCAGCAGGTCACCCTTCTCAGTGCCAGACCCTGTTTCCCACCCTTACAGAAAACAAGGGCTGAACTCCCTGATGGCCCCAGAGGAAAGCACACCACGTGGAGCCAAGGCCACACTCCACACCACATTCACTTTTCCCTTCTGGACACCTCACCTCTGAAAGTACAACTGATCCTAACCCAGTCCAGGCACTCAGGGCCCACGTGACTTACTGTCTCCACAGTCCACATACAGTCACTTCCTCACTCACATTCGTCCTCTCTGGAGATTCCACTGCAGGCTGTTCACAGGAACAGCTGAACGGTTTGGTTTGGTTTTGTTTTCTTTCTCCTTCCTAAGGTTTATTTTCTTTGGCTGCAGCTACAGGCCTTTTGTCTTGGGTCACAGTGTCCCGCCTCCTCCACACTTACCAGGGGGGTTTCCAGAGAAACCTGAAAAGGGAATCACAAGATAAGATTCCGTGTTTTTCACATCATGACACGGGTAGGAAAACCTTCAAGTAGAAGGTAGGAAACACATTAAAAGGACACTCTGGCAGGAAGAAAAAACACCAAACACTTATAGTCTCAGAAATAAAAGCAAATTAAGGGCACATCTAGTAAGCACCAGACCTTGAGTTCAAACATTAATAAGAAAACAAACCCCCACAAACTGTTATGAACAAATGAGCAATGAAGATATTATAACAAAGAATTTCAATTACTGGCTATTAAATTTGCAATTCCCTAAAAAAAAAGTGGCTTGCTTTGTAAGTACACAATGCCCAGGGCATCTTACATATGATCTGATTTACCAATCTCCCTTGCCCTCCCCTCTCCACATTATACGCAGCATGTGCGCACAGGAGCATGCCCAAGCTTGCGCTGGTACTAGGGCTTGAACCAAGGGCCTGGCCACTCTTTCTTTTTTCAATCATGGGTAGGGCTCTACAACTTAAGCCACAGCTCTACCTCCTGCTTTTTGCTGTTTAATTAGAGACAGGAGTCTCGTCAACATTTCCTGCCTGGGCTGGCTTCAAACCAGGATCCTTAGATCTCAGCCTCCTGTGTAGCTAGGACTACAGGCCTTGAGCCACCAGTGCCTGGCTCAGCTTCTATTTTTAGCAAAAGTTCATTTCCTATCTTAAAGGAAAGCTGGTTCCCCAAGTCTCAGAAACAAACTGTCTACAATTCCTCTCTCTTCCAATTGTAAAGGGGAGGGATTTTTAAAGGGTATGTTGGAGGAAAAAAAAAAAAACACGAGGACAATGTCCAGGCCACCACTTCACACAAAAGAAAAAAGCCTTTTGTTTTCCCAACTTGGGGATCTAATTTCCTTTTTCTATCACTCCCTCCTTGAGAGAGCAAAGGGGAAAAGGGAGGAAAGGAATGGAAGGACCTTCATATGACTGTTCCCACACAGAATTTGCATAGGGAGCTTTTATCTTCATTCATATGACCTTCTGAGCACAAGCAGAAGGATATGGCCAAGTTCTCAACCCAGATTGCCAAATGAGGAGAAGGTAAATTTGCTTCTTCGTTTCTGCTTTCTACTTGGGCTTCCCTTAATCCCTAAACCACGACAGACTTCTTCTACATCTGCTCTGTTATGACCCACCTTTCCAACTTTATTCCAAAGGGGACTCGGGATCTACACTACACTACATAATACACTACACACAACCCACACACGCCTGCACACCCTCTATTCAATACAACTGCAATCCTGAATTCCTGTGTGCCTTACCCTCCCTTTCTCCTGCAATTTACTACTAAAACCTCCCAAGCGTCCCTGAAGTTTATTAAAACAGGACAAAGTTCTTTAAAGATCTGAATTTGGACTAGAGGACCCCACTCGGAGTTCGGTTCCCAACCCTGCCTTGCCCTGGATACCCGAGTCCGGCCGGATCCAAGTCTCCATGCCCAGTCTGGTGCCTCGGCTCCCAGCCTCCAGGAGCACCCGGCGAACAAGTGCGAGTTTCTTGGCCTTGACCCACCCTGAAAGGCGAACCTCACCCCGCCTTCCGTCCCGGTGGCCCCACCCCACTCCCAAGCCCGGGCCGCACACCACGCCTTCGGGCGCCCTCAAGCTTCCCGGGTCCAGCCCACCCAGGAACAGGCTTTGTGGGGCGCCCCGCGGAAGTCTCCGCAGACCCAGGCCCCGGCTCTTCCAGGGGGGCTCCCCCCCATCAGCCGCCCCGCTCCCGCCGCCGGCCCCTCAGCCACAGCGCCCTCCCCTCACCCCATAAGCCTCGGCCTGGCTTGCACCGCACCCCTCCCGTCAGGGACAGCAATGTGCCTGGTACCCGCTGCTGGGCTCTGAATCCGCCGTGGCCGCCACCGCAAGCCCTCAGCCCGAGTCCCGGGCCTCGCCGCCGCCACCGCCGGCCGGCCTGGAGCTCCCAGCCTCCGCTTCCCTCCCCGCCCCCTCTTTCCACCGCACTCGGAAGCCCTCCTCCCACGGGCACCCTAGAAACAGTTCCACCAATCAGCTAGCCGGAGAGGCAACCGTCACCGGATGTGGCTCTGATTGACATCTCGGACAACCCAATAGCTAAGTGAGTCTCCTTCTTCCCTGGTCCGTTTCCTCAAAACAGACGTGGCCCAAGACCCAATGGGTGTGTAAACCCGCCCCGTGGCGTGGGTCCGCCAATGAGTGGGGCGAAGGCCGTGGTGTCGGGCATTCTGGACTCCTTGGCCGCACGTTCGCGGCGGGTGGCGTACGGGTTAGGCGATTGTAGCGCACTCTGTAGCTGGGGCCTGAGATCCTAGCACGGGGAAAGAGGAAGAAGTATTGCCTCTGGAGCGGCGATTCCTCTTGGATGGTTCCCACAGTGACTTGCAAAAGTCCAGTGAGATCCTTGAGCCCGAGGCGGATCGCTGAACATGTGGTTCCCATGTTGCCGACGCTCGTGCCGCCATCTTGGGTACTGGCAACGTAAACCGGTGCGCCGGCTTCCTCTCCCCGCAGGCCTGGCGTAGTTAGCGAGTCGGGCCGTCAGACCCGGTGGTACGGACTACCATCGCTTCGTGGAATGTCGTCACATGTTGGCGGGATGTTGATGTCAGAGATGGGGCAGAGTAGCCATTTTTGTCGTCTTGGAACCCCACGAAAAGCTCCCCCCCCCCTTCCCTAACATCTTCTTCCTCTCCCCACCCCCACTCTCGCAAAGCATAGTCTTGCTTTTCAGGAACTTTCCTAACTCTCCAAAGTGTTTAAGTCCCATTCAGCAATGTTTGTTAACTCTCACTGTTAACCGTGTAGCCCATCATCATTTGGGAAGCCTGTTACATAGACTCAGAGTCTGAGGCCTCTGGACATTCTGATTCAGTAACTTTGGGGCGGAGGCCTGAGCACCTGCCCTCTTGAGTAATGCACATAAATGCCGCTAGTTGAAGACCACATTTAGGAAATCATTGAGTTGGCCTTTGCTGCCAGCTGTGAGACAAAGAGCCAATTCAAGTTCTCTTTGGAAGAGACCATAACCATTATCCTTGTGCAACAGGACAGAGTCTATCTCCAGGCTCTGCTTGGAGATAGAGGCTTAAAATGTAGGGTGGACCACAGAGTAAAAGTACTTTCTCTGGGGTTGGAAAAATGGCGCAGTGGTAGAGTGCTTGCCTCGTATGCATGAGGCTCTGGGTTGGCCTCAGTACCACATAAGCAGAAAAAGCCAGAAGTGGCACTGTGGTTCAAGTGGTAGAGCGCTAGCCTTGAGCTGAAGAGCTGAGAGACAGCGCCCAGGCCCAGAGTTCAGGCCCCACGAACAAAAACAAAAAAGAACTTTCTCTGCTATAGATACACATCAGCATCCATTCCTTGAGTCCTTTGTTGTTGTTGTTTTGTCAGTCATGGGGCTTGAACTTTGGGCTTGGGCGCTGTCCCTAAGTTCTTCAGCTCAAGGCTAGCTCTCTACCACTTAAGCCACAGTGCCACTTCCAGTTTTCTGGTGGTTTATTGGCTATTAGAGTCTCAAGACTCTCCTGCCTGAGTTGGCTTTGAACCGTGATCCTCAGATCTCAGCCTCCTGAGTAGCTAGGATTACAGGTGTGAGCCACTAGCGCCCGGCTCCTTGAATTCTTATAAAACTATGGATTCAGAAGTGGAGCTGTGGATCAAGTGGTAGAGCACTAGCCTTGTGTGAAAAAACTCCAGGGACAGTGCTCAGGCTCTTGAGTTCAAGCCCCAGGAACCGTACCAAAAAATTAAGCAAAAAAAACACCATGAGTGCTGAATTTTGTACATTAATAATAGTTAAGGGCTGATAGCATGGCTCAAGTGTTAGGGCAGTTATCTATCAAGTGCAAGACCCTTGAGTTCAAATCCTGGTTACCACAAAATAATAACACTAATAATAATTGAAGAGAGTTAAATACATAAACCTGTGAATAGAAATTCCTTCTAAAACTAAGGGTTGGGAAGTAGTAGAGGGAGAGCGCCTGCCTAGCAATTGTTTCAAGACCCTAGTGCAGGGGAAAAAAAAAAGTTTCCTCCAAAAACTAGATAAAGACTAGGAAGATAGCTCAATGGTAGAGCATTGACTACTTAACATTTTTAAAACTCTAGGTTCAATTCCCCAGCAGACACTCCTCCAAAACAGTGAAAGAAAAAAAATATAATTCCAAGCAGAAATTAAAGGGTGTGGATTTGAAAAGTATGGCTGAGAAAATAGACTATTTAGCCACTAACTAGCAGGAAGCCAGGTGTAACGAAGCATGACTATACTCAGGAGGATCTTGAGTTCAAGGCAAAGTTAGACTCTTACCCAAACAAAGGAGGAGAGGCCCTAGGGGTATATAACTCAAATGATAAAGCACTTGCCTACCAATCATGTGGTCCTGGATTTAATCCCCAGTATGCAGAAAAACATAATATTGCCAGTGATTAAAAAGGAGAAAGGCAAGAGGCTAAAGCAACAATATTGCCTGAATTCAGGATTTCCAGTCTGGGAATTATAACAAGACTCGGTCTCAATGAATGAATTAATTAATCTGGGAGGCTGAAATCAGGAGGATCTCGGTTCAAGGCCAGCTTGAGCATACTCATGAGATCCCTTCTCAATCAAAAGCTACATACAGTGACTTGAATCTGTTATCCTAGCTTCCTGGAAGGCTAGCCCAAAAAGTTAACTTTTATTTTTCAGAGATCCCTTGGTGTCAACAGCTCTTTTTTTGTTTGTTTGGTTTTTGGTTTTGTTTTTCAATTTTGCCACTTCTGTTTTGGGGTTTGGTTTTGTTTTGTGTTTTTGTCGGTTGTGGGCCAGAACTCTGGGCCTGGCACTGTCCCTAAGCTCTTCAGCTCAAGGTTAGCCCTCTACCACTTGAGCCATAGCGCCACTTCTGGCTTTTTCTGCTTATGTGGTGCTGAAGAATCAAACCCAGGGCCTCATGAATGCAAGGCAAGCACTCTACCACTGAGCTACCTTCCCAGCCCAAGTTTTGCCACTTCTGAATCTTGAACTCTGGGCCTAGGCACTGTCTCTCAGCTTTTTTTTTTTTTTTTTCTTTTTCTTTTTGTCAGTAATGGGGCTTGAACTCTGGACCTGGGTACTGTCCCTCAGCTCTTCAGCCCAAGGCTAGCGCTCTACCACTTGAGCCACAGCACGAGTTCCGGTTTTCTGGTGGTTTGTTGGAGATAGGAGTCTCATGGACTTTCCTGCCTGGGCTAGCTTTGAACCATGATCATCAGATCTCAGCCTCCTGAGTAGCTAGGATTATAGGCGTGAACTACCAGCTCCCGGCTTCCCAGAGTTTTTTTTTTTTTTGCTCCAGGCTGGTGCTCTACCACTTGAGCCACAGTAACATTTCTGGATTTAATTGGAGATAAGAGTCTCACAGACATTCCTGCCCCTGATGGCTTCGAACCACGATCCTAAGACCTCAGTCTCCTGAGTAGCTAGGATTATAGATGTGAGCTACCAGCACCCAGCTAACAGCTAACAGGGTTTTTGTTTTGTTTTGTTTTGTTTTTGTTTTTGTTTTGTCGGTCATGGGGCTTGAACTCTGGGTGTGGGCACTATCCCTCAGCTCTTCAGCTCAAGGCAAACGCTCTTCCGCTTGAGCTACAATGCCACTTCTGGTTTTCTAGTGGTTTATTGGAGATAAGAGTCTCACAGACTTTCTTGCCTAGGCTGGCTTTGAACCGTGATCTTCAGATCTCAGCCTCCTGAAAAACTAGGATTACAGGCATGAGCCGCTGGTGCACGACTTAACAGTTTTTATTTAATGGAGATAACATACTAGGAGTGGTTTTCTTTTTTTGTTTTTTTGTTTTTTTTTAATTTAATTTTATTTGTGAACATACTGTACAGAGGAGTTACAATTACGTGGGCAGGATAATGCATACATTTCTTACCAAGCATTGCAGCCTCCTCCTTTGTTTACCCTTCACATCCCTTCCCAGCCTCCCCCTTCCCCCCCAATCCCAATCCTTCTCCTTTCCCCCCCCCCCCCCCGACGTTGTAAAGCTAGTTTTGGACATGACAACTTGTACTTCTCATTGTTGCAACACGTCCACCTGTATCCTTAAACAACTGGTTTTTCCCCATCTCCTCCACAAGTTATACTGACATCAAATATAGTGAAAGCAGGAGTGGTTTTCTTTTGATACACATAAAACAGTTGTAAGTCATGGCACAGTTAAATAAAAGCTAGACGATCCTTTATGGGCAGTCAGGAAATTTTAGTGCTACCAAAACTGTTTTAGAGAATTCCACTTGGGCTTTCCATACTCATATGACTTGCTTGCTCAGTTTGATGCTCTCCCACTTGAACCATCCCTCCAGCCCTGCTTTTTGGTGATTATTTTTGGAGATAGATTCTCTGGGACTTTTTTTTTGGGGGGGGGGACTGGGGGGGCCTAGGCTGGCTGGAAACAGCAATCCTCCAGATCTCAAGGGTAGCTAGGATTACAGGCCTGAGCCACCAGCCCCAGCTTTTCTACTTGGTCACATTTTAATAACTCAGAAGAGTCTCAGAATAGCAGTTACTATCTCTGTCACTTTCCCGCCCAAGTCCTGGGTAAGGAGAGAATGGCAAAGCACTGAAAAAGGAGGGCCTCGTGTTAATGAAAGGATAAGAGGCGGGGAGAAATCTTTTGGTTTTGCTATGTTCTGTTCTCTCTTCTGAAAGACTTCTTCCTTTCTTTTTTCTTTGTTGTTGTTGCTGCTGCTGTTTTAGATAGGGTCTTCTGTGTAATCCACGCTGGCTTCAGGCTCTGGATTGACCCCCATGCCACAGCCTCTGGAGTGATGGGATTACAGGCATATGCCATCACACCCAGCTCTGTTCGTTTCTCTTACTTCCCAATTTCAAGATCAGTATATAACACGTATAATAATTACATGAATGTAAAGTGGGAGAGATAGACCAGGTGCCGTTTTATTAGGTTAAGTAATGACTGGAGTGGTTGTAGCTTAATGGTAGAACAGACATGTGTTTTATGTGTTCAAGAACCTTAGTTTGGGGGCTGGGAAGGTGGCTCAGTAATAGAGCGCTTGCCTTGCATGCCTGAGGCCCTGGGTTCGATTCCTCAGCACCATATAAGCAGAAAAAAAGAAGCCGGAAGTGGCGCTGTGGCTCAAGTGGTAGAGCGCTAGCCTTGAGCTGAAGAGCTGAGGGACAGTGCCCAGGCCCAGAGTTCAGGCCCCACGACCGGACCCAAAAAAAAAAAAAAGGAACCTTAATTTGAGCCCCATTACCACAAAAAAAGGGGGGGGGAAACAGGGGGATATTTAGAAAAAGGTTATTACTTGGCAATCCCAGAAACTAGGGAATTAAAGAGGAAAGACAAAAGTTTCAACAGCTGAGATATAAATGATCCTAATGAAAACAGCAGGAGGTTGGGCCTGGCAGGGTGTGGGGGCCGGTGATATTTAATACTCCATGGTAGTGCAGACAGAAAGCCTCCCTTCCACTGTCTAGAGTTCCATATCAAGTCTGAGCAGGTGCAAACCTCCTTTCCAGAACCTGATGATTAACCTTGTAAACTCCAGGGTGTGTCCTTCACCCAGAAAGCTACCCTTCTCCCTGCCCAAAGCCCTCCCCCCACCTCCTTTTGCCTGGATCAGCTGTTAATAGGACAATTACCCAAGAAGCAAAAGAAAGATCCCATGCTGATGTGTCATCAGTCCGTGTATATCCATTAAATCAGACTGAGACAACCACTGGAAAAACTGAGCGCGTGCACTTGCTCCCAGGGGAGAGGCTGATGGCCATCACTTAAAGTCAGGCCTTGCTTTGGTGACACCAGACCTCCTAGGACAGAAAAGCAATGGCAAGCTAGGAAGAGTTGGCTCAGGTGCAGAGGGATGTAGGGGTCTTAATAGAAGCTGTTAACTAGTGAGCATATGCTGATATCCTTCCACTCCTGAGACTACATGTAGACCCCTCCCTCCTTTGTAGATCAGCCGGTGCATCCATCCTCCAGTCATTCCTGGAGTGACACCTGCCAAGAAAGCCCCAGAGAAGGGGCTATGGAAGGAAAGACTGGCTGGGGCTCCAGTTACTTCTAGAATATCAGGAATTGGGTCTTTCCCCCAAGGAAAACCCAGTCTCGCTGCCCCTTATTTCTTCCTTTTTTTTTCCTTTGGTGGGTCATGGAACTTGAACTCTGGGCCTGGGCGCTGTCCCTCAGCTCTTCAGCTGTAGACTAGCGCTCTACCACTTGAGCCTCAGCCCCACTTCCAGCTTTTTCTGCCTATGTGGTGCTGAGGAATCGAACCCAGGGCCTCATGCATGCAAGGCTAGCGCTCTACCACTGAGCTACCTTCCCAGCCCAGGCACTAACACTTTTAAAGAAGAAAAATAAGCAGGGTGCCGGTGGCTCACGCCTGAAATCCTAGCTACTGAGGGGGCTGAGATGTAAGGATCATGCTTCAAAGCCAGCCTGGGCAGAAAAGTCCATGAGACTCTTATCTCCAATAAACCACTAGAAAACCGGAAGTGGCGCTGTGGCTCAAGCTGTAGTGCGCTCACCTTGAGCTGAAGAGCTCAGGGACAGCACGAAAGCCCAGAATTCAAGCCCCAGCACTGACAAAAAAAAGAGAGAGAGAGAATATGACTCAGTGGTAGAGTGCTTGCCTAGCATGCATGAAGCCCTGGGTTCCATTCCTCAGTACCACATACACAGAAACGCCAGAAGTGGCGCTGTGGCTCAAGTGGTGGAGTGCTAGCCTTAAGCAAAAGAAATGCAGGGACAGCGCCCAGGCCTTGAGTTCAAGCCCCAGAACTGGCAAAAAAAAAAAAAGTTTTAAAATATTGCTAATGTAACCAGGCACTGGTGACTCACACCTGTAATTCTAACTATTCAGGAGACTGATATCTAAGGATCACAATTTGAAGCCAGAATCCTGGGTAGTAAAGTCTGTGAGACCTTTATCTCCAATAAACTACCTCCCAAAAAGCTGGAAGGTCTGACTCAAGTGGTAGAGGGCTAGCCTTTAGCAAAAGAGCTCAGGGACAGTACCCACATCCTGAGTTCAAATGCCAGGGCCTGCACCACCACCACCCCCCCCCGGGGGGGAAATATATACATATATATTATATATGATATATATATATATATATATATATATATATATATATATATATATATATATCAGCTAATCTAGCAGGGCACCAGTGGCTCACACCTGTAATACTAGCTTTTCAAGAGGCTGATATTTGAGGATCAAAGTTCAAAGCTTGGGCAGGAAAGTCCATGACTCTTATTATCTCCAATTAACCACAATAAAAACTGGAAGTGGAGCTCTGGCTCAAGTGGGAGAGTACTAGCCTTGAGTGGAAAAGCTAAGGGACAGCACCCAGTCCCTGAGTTCAAGCCCCAGTACTAGCATAAAAATGGAACAAGAAATTACTAATCTACATAAGTATTTCTTATTTTCCAACCCCATCTAGTCCAACAGACTGGACTAGACAGTGCCTGAGATTTCCTTCTTTCCTTTTTTTTTTTTTTTGTTGTTGTTGTTGGTCACGGGGCCTGAACTCTAGGCCTGGGCACTATCTTTCAACTTTTCAGCTCAAGGATAGTACTCTACCACTTGAGCCACAGCACCACTTCCAGATTTTTCTGCTTATGTGGTGCTGAGAAATCGAACCCAGGGCCTCATGCATGCAAGGCAAGCACTCTACCACTGAGCCACCTTCCCAGCCCCTGAGATTTCCTTCTGAGAAAATAGATGGCAGTCCTTCTGAGAGATTGCATCTTGTCACTATTAAAAGGTTAGCACATCTTGTAAGGAAATCAGTTCCTTATGCAGCTAATCAAAAACGTGCCCTTCCCTCGATCACCCTTTTAACATGGTAAAAATCATTATCAAGCTGGGTACCATTAAATCACCACGAAGTAAAGCTCTTCTGCCAGCTAGCCTTTCCCCTATGACCACTACCACACTTCCAGATTGCTTCTCATTGCTTCTCAGCCTGACTGCACATGGCATCATCACCTGAGGGGTTTGTAAACTATCCCATTGCCTGGGTCCCACCACAGATCAATTAAGTCATAGTCCCCAGAGCAGAACAGGGTATCAGTATTTTGTGTAATCTCCTCCAATGATTCCTCTGTGCAGCCAAAATAGAGACACACTTGTAGCAAGAGTTGAGTTTGTAGGGGGTAGGATTTAGTGTCCAGACTAGAATCATCATCTGATTTTTAGGACATGCTCTTTCTCAATCCTGAAAATGTCTCTTAACCTTTTTTTTTTGTTTTGTTTTCTCCTCTTCTTTTTTTGACAGTATGGAACTCAGGGCTTGCTAGACAAGTACTTTGTCACATGAGAACCATCCTAGCTTGGTCCCTTGATCTATACAATGAAAATGCCTCTTTGTTCTTTCCTGTCCTCATGTAACTTTTTTTTTTTTTTTTTGAAGATGAGTTCAACTGTCCTGTGTCTCCCAGTGCTGCCCCAAACAACAACATTGGGTAATTTTCTTTGTATAGCTCAGTGCCACATGTCGTAATCTGGCAGGTGCCATCGGAGGTGGAGAGAGTGGGTGGTGGGAGTGGACTCATAGGGTGGTTCAAAAATCTGGCTTGGTCACTTACTAGTTGGGCTAGTCTGAGCTAAAAGGACAATATACATATTCACAAGTCTTCAAATCAGATTATGTGGGCTGAGGGGTTTGTGTCTAAAGTGTAGATCACCTGCCTAGGAAATGTGAGGCCCTGAGTTCATACCCTAGTATCACACACAAAAAAAAAAAAAGAAAAAAAAATCTGGGGCTGGGAAGGTGGCTCAGTGGTAAAGTGCTTGCCTGCCCTGGGTTCGATCCCTCAGTACCACATAAACAGAAAAGGCCAGAAGTGGCACTGTGGCTCAAGTGGTAGAGTGTTAGCCTTGAGCTGAAGAACTGAGGGACAGTGCCTGGGCCCAGAGTTCAAGCCCCACAACCAAAAAAAAAAAAAAATCTAGAATACCAGACACTAGTGGCTCACACCTATAATCCTAGCTACTCTGTAGGTTGAGATCTGAAAATCACAGTTCAAAGCTAGCTAGGGGGGGGTGTGTGGGGGGAGGGAGAATTCCTCTATCTTCAATTGACCAAGAAAAAAGCTGGGCTGGAGGTGTTGTTCAAATGGTAGAGCATTAGCTGTGAGAGATTATGAACCCTTGAATTCAAACCCTAGCACCAGCATACATACACACACACACACAATAACTTAGATCCTAGATTATATATGTAAAGCTATTTGTGCATTGAGTTACATATGAAGAGACCCTTTCATGAATTTCTCCACACACACAGCAGCTTAGCCCCTGAGAAAGTCAAAGGCCTTAAAGAAACCAGAGAAGTACTTACAGCGTTCAGCCGAAGCCTATCTTGCAGATGGAGAATGGAAGCCTTCATTTTCTAGCCAACATAACACATCCATGTCTCATACTCCACACACACCTCCTCCTCTTGACATTCTAGCAGGAAGGATTGAGGCCGGTACCCAAGAGAGCTGTTTCTTCTTGTCACGCAGGAACAGATGCTGAAATCCCAGGACAGACAGCCCAGACTAGCAGCAGCAGGAGGGTGACTCACAGGAAACAGGAATGGCCTCCCCTCAAAGATACACTGCAAGCCACAAAAGCATCCAATTGGAATCACCGGTCCCCTGGAGCTCCAAAGGAACAACAATCCTGAGTGCAGCAGAGGCACAAATTCTAGGACTAGAGATGCCCAGTTCCTCATCCCCACCCCCAGCCCCCAACTCCAACACCCTGAAGAGAGCCAAGGCCAGAGAAACCCAAAGGCTGTGGCTTTTGCTATTGAGGTGGGGGTCTCATTATGGAACCCAGGCTGACCTCACACTCAAAAGCCTCCTCCTCAGCCTCCTGAAGAGTGAGATTAGAGACATGTGCTACATTACTCGGCTAGCTGCCCAGGCAGGCTGCCCCTCAGTCAATTCTCTATGGCTGTACCTGTGTTTCTCCTGTGCTGCCAACATTGTGGTTGACAGTGTCCCAAACTCCCCCACTCTTAGTCCTTTTGCAAGGAGAAGAAGGAATTGGTAGTCTCTGTTGAGAGTTTGAAAGAGGTCATCATTGGAGAACATCTCTTCTTTAGGAGGCTGAATTTAAGGGCTCTAAATTTACTCATCCCTGTACTTAATATGTAAAGAGATCCTGGTGATTATAAGAATAGCAACAGGGCTGGGAAAGTGGCTCGGTGGTAGAGTGCTTGCCTTGCATGAGGCCCTGGGTTCGATTCCTCAACACCACAGAAACAGAAAAAGCTAGAAATGGCACTGTGGCTCAAGTGGTAGAGCTTTAGCCTCGGGCTGATGTGCTGGTGAAATTTGCGGTTCCTAAGCCTCCTTTCTAGCCTCTTTGTGTGTATATGTGTGCGTGTGTGCCAGTGCTGGGGCTTGAACTTGTTAGGATCCTTCCTGGCCATCCCAGGGGACCACGTGGAGGCAGGCATGCACAGGTGAAAGATTATTATAAGGTTTTTTTATGTTTTTAATTTTTTATTTTTTTGTCAGTCGTGGGGCTTGAACTCTGGGCTTGGGTGCTGTCCCTGTGCTCTTCAGCTCAAGGCGAGCGCTCTACCACTTGAACCACAGCACTGCCTCGGGTTTTCTAGTGGTTTATTGGAGATAAGAGTCTCACGGACTTTCCTGCCTGGGCTGGCTTTGAACCTCGATCCTCAGATCTCAGCCTCCTGAGTAGCTAGAATTACAGCTGTGAGCCACTGGCACCCGGCTAAGGTTTTTTTGAGGGGCCACATCTCCCCAGGGAGAGGGAGAAATATGGCGTCTGCCCCTATCCAGGTGGATAGCTCTGGGGCTAGTGGTGAGGTCTGAGTGCAGACAGGTCTGGGTGGAGAGAGGGGTAGCCAGGCATACAGTGAGAATCCTAGGGCAGGGAGGAGCTCAGGTCTGGGTGGAGCTGAGGACTGGAGGTAGGGATAATGCTAACAGAACTCAGGGCCTAGTTGGTAACCCTTAGCTTTTTCCTTAAGGATAGAACCCTACCACTTGAGCCATACCTTGACTTCTTGCTTTTGGGTGGTTAGCAGGAAATAGGCTTTCCTTCTCTTTCTTTCTTCCTTCCTTACCTCCCTCCCTCCCTCCCTTCTTTCCTTCTCCCCCCCCCTTTCTCCCTGAGCTTTTTTTTTTTTTTTTGGCACTCTACCATTTGAGCCACAGCTGCACTTGCAGCTTTTTTGGTGCTTAATTGGAAATAAGAGTCTCACAAGCTGGGTGCTGGTGGCTCACGCCTGTAATCCTAACTATTCAGGAGGCTGAGATCTCCCAGGCAGGAAAGTCTGTGAGACTTTTTTTTTTTTTTTTTGGCAGTCCTGGGCCTTGAACTCTGGGCCTGAGTGCTGTCCCTAAGCTCCTTTTGTTCAAGGCTAGCACTCTACCACCTGAGCCACAGCACTACTTTCAACTTTTTCTGTGATTAATTGGAGATCAGAGTCTCACAGACTTTCTTGACCAAGCTGGCTTTGAATCACAATCCTCAGCTCTTAGCCTCCTGAATTGCTAGGATTACAGGTGTGAGCTACTGGCATTCATTATATTTCTTTTTTTTTCTTTCTTTCTTCCTTTTTTTTCTTTTTTTTTTGTCGGTCGTAGGCTTGAACTCTGGGCCTGGGTGTTGTCCCTCAGCTCTTCAGCTCAAGGCTAGCACTCTAACACTTGAGCCACAACACCACTTCTAGTTTTCTGGTGGTTAAGAGTCTCACGGACTTTCTTGGGCTGGTTTTGAACCATGATCCTCAGATCTCAGCCTCCTTGATAGCTAGGATTACAGGTATGAGCCACTAGTGTCCAGCTCCTTTATTTTTTGGGGGGGAGGGTGTCAGTCATGGGGCTTGAACTCTGGGCCTGGGCACTGCCCTTCCCCTAGAGACTCTTATCTCCAATTAACCACCAGAAAATGTGAAGTGGCTCCGTGGCTCAAAACTGTAGAGCACTTGCCTTGAACAAAAAGAACCCAGGGACAGTGCCCAGGTCCTGAGTTCAAGCGCCACAATCGGGGAAAAAAAAAAGAATGTCCTGGATTTTTCTGCCCAGGCTGGCTTTGAACCAAGACCCTCAGATCTCAGCCTCCAGAGTAGCTAGGATTACAAGTATGAGCCACTGGTGCATAGCCAGTCTTCTTTCTTCCTTTCTTTCTTTCTTTTTTTTTTTTGGTTGGTTGTGGGGCTTGAACTCTGGGCTTGGGCACTGTCCCTGGGCTCTTCAGCTCAAGGCAAGCGCTCTACTGCTTGAGCCACAGCGCCACTTCCAGTTTTCTAGTGGTTTATTGGCGATAAGAGTCTCACAGACTTTCCTGCCCGAGCTGGCTTTGAACCGTGATCCTCAGATCTCAGCCTCCTGAGTGCCACTGGCACCCTGTCTTCTTTCTTGACCCCAGCCCTAAGTCCCTCCCATTGCCTTTGTATGTACTTCCTGCCTGACTAATTGCTCTCTCCGTAGTCCCATGGAGCCACCCCAGTTCTCTTAGGCCCTTCTCTTCCCAGATCTTCCTCTGTTCCTTCTTAGGGAGGCTCTCTCCCTAAGTGGGTAATACAAAGCCAGGAGAGGCGGAGAGATGCCCATGGGAGATTTGCAGCACTGTCCTTGTATATATGAGTTAAATTGGACTGGCTCACAAAAATATTAAAGCATTAAAAGAAGTCATTTTTTAACGTATCTAGGCATATCTAGAATATAAACAAGAAATGACCAAGTACTGGGTTCCTCCAACACATACAGACAAACTGACACACACACAGTACCAAAGTGTTGGTTGTGTGCACTATTATAACTGAGACCCTGCAAGGAAGACACAGGGGTACCTTCTAAGTCATCACAGTCCCTCAAATGTCTACCTTACTTTTTGTTCAAGGTTGTCTTTTTTTTTTGCCAGTCCTGGGGCTTGAACTCAAGGCCTGAGCACTGTCTCTGAGCTTCTTTTGCTCAAGGCTAGCACTCTACCACTTGAGCCACAGTGCCACTTCCGGCCTTTTCTGTGGATGTGGTGCTGAGGAATGGAACCCAGGGCTTTGTGCATGCTAGGCAAGCACTCTACCGCTAAGCCACATCCCCAGCCCCAAGGTAGTCTTTCATTCTAAATATTTTTTATTATTGTTATTCTAAAGGTGTTGTACAGAGGGGTGACAGTTACATAAATCAGGTAAGGAATACATTTCTTTTTAGACAATGTCACCCTTTCTCTTGCTCTCTCCCAGTTTTTCAAGGTTGTTTTTCTTGAAGGCTTTCTCAGACATCAGCGAAAAGAACATTCTACCTTGCCTCTCCCTGAGCCTTCACTATGTGCTCTCTCTCTCTCTCTCTCTCTGTCCCTCTGTCTGTCTGTCTGTCTCTCTCTCTTTGTGCAGGTTTTGGGGCTTGAATACCCTGAGTTTTTTTGCTCAGGATTGGGGCTCTATCACTTAAGCCACAGTTTTACTTCCAGCTCTCTCTTTCTCTCTCTCTCTCTCTCTCTCTCTCTCTCCCCCCCCCCCCACTCCCTTACCCACCCCCTCGGTTAATTGGAGAGAAAAGTCTCGCGGATTTTCCTGCCCAGGCTGGCTTCGAACCCCCATCCTCAGATGACGGCCGCTTGGGCGGCTAGGATTACAGGAGTGAGCACTGGTGTCCAGCTCCACCTGTGGGACTCTAGGGAGCAGCTAGGAGGAGAGGAGGAAAGAAGAGAGGAGAGAGAGGGAGGGAGAGCGGGAGAAAGGAGGAAGGGGAGGCAGAGACGGAGAGGGAGAGGGAGAGAGGGACCGGAGGAGAGGGCCGGAGGGGAGCCGCGGGGCGGGGCGGGGCGGGCTGGGCCGGGACGGGGGCGGCCCGGGGGCGGGGCGGGCGGCGGGCGGTGCTGTCAGTGCGGGGCGGCGAGCGGAATGCAGCGGCCCGAGGCCTGGCCACGTCCGCACCCGGGGGAGGGGGCTGCGGCGGCCCCGATCGGGGGCCCGGCGCCGCCCGCCGGAGTCGGGGAGCCCTTGGGGTTGCGGGTACGCGGAGGGCAGGGCGCGGGGCGCGGGCGCGGGCCGCGGGGGAAGTGGCGCCGGCAGTGGGAAACTTTGTGCCACCACTGCCCGGGCCCCGGGGATGGGAGAGAAAGTTGGTCCCCGTGGGGACGGGCGAGGAGGCCTGGTGCCACGGGCGCGGGCTGGGAAGTTCTGCCGGAGCTGGGGCGGTGATGGGGGGGGGGAGGGGGGCGGAGAGAGGGGGATTCCTCTGGGAAGGGTGAGGGGTGGAGAGTCGGCGGGGACCAAGCCCAGGTCTTTCCCCCACCTTAACCCCCCCTCCCCCAGGCTGATGGCCCTGCTTCTTCTGGACGGAGGAGGCTCGAGCTGCAGTCCCCCCGGCCCAGGTTCTGTGATACACTCCGACTCGGGCTCTGGAGCAGTCAGTGCATGACAGAACTTGGGCCCGGTAGGACTTTCTGCACCCAGAGGACACAGCGCCCACCCCGGGGCCTGCAGTGGACCCGTCTGCCTGGGAGTGGAGTGGGCTTGGAAGTTGGTCCCCTATGTGGCAAAGGGTGTGGGCCCCAAGCAGCTGTGGATTTGGGACTGGGGTGACCTGAACGAGCTCTCCTTCCTTCCCAACCCTGTTGTCAGTTGCAGGAACCTTCCCTCTACACCATCAAGGCTGTCTTCATCCTAGATCATGATGGGCATCGCCTCCTGGCCAAGGTAATTCCCCATCCCTGCAGATACAAGACACACAGCCCCAAGAACGGCGCCCAGGCGGCTGCCCTGCCACAGGAGAGACTGGCTTCTGGGATGCTGAGCAGCCTGGCTCAGATGCTCCTCAAGCCAACCTGTCCTGCCAAGTGGCTATCCCAAAAGGAAAGACCTCTCACTTTCTACTCAGGCTCCCTCCCATGTCTTCCTAGCATCCTCCCTCCCACCAGCCAGCTGGAACCTGGCCGTGGGAAGCTTCAGGACTTGAACTCAGGGCCCGGGCCCTCTCCTTGAGCTGTGTTTGCTCAAGGCTAGCACTCTACCCGCGCCACTTCTGGCTTTTTCTGTGTATGTGGTACTAAGGAATCGAACTCTGGGCTTCATGCATGCTAGGTGAGCACTCTACCACTAAGCCACATTTCCAGCCTGACCTCTACTTTTGTATTGCAGCTTCATAAACACAGAGGACTTAGGGGAAGGATTTATAACCACATAAGACTTGAGAAACCATATAATTAATCTAACTCCCTAATTTCCCAGATGCAGAAAATGAGGTGGAGAGAAGCCAAGTGAATAATCTGTGCCTAATGTCATAGATCCAAACTTAAGGTTTTAACAGTGCTAGGGAAGGAAATCAGGGCCTTGGACATGGTGGGCAAGTATTCTACCAATGACCTATGTCCCCAAGCCTTCTTTCTTTTCAGATTTTCCACTCTGCATCTCAGTTTGGCCTTGATCTCTCAATATCCCTGCCTCCAAAGGTGCTGGGGTTACAAATGTATGGCACCATGCCCGGCTCAAACTCAGGGTTTTGATTTGAAGCCCAGGGTAGCTTTCATTGGGTTTCATTCCCGTTATCTGGTATCTATCCTAGTGAACATGCCCTTGGTAAACTAAGCTAAGATAATCCAAAACTAAATTTCTACTGTGGACACAATTTACCATAGCTATGCTCTATTACAGCATCTAAATTCGCTAGGAAATGCATTTGGAGGAGGATGGAACGTCTTTTGGTCTTTATAACAACCAAATGAGCTTGTTTACCATGGCAAGGGCAAGTGAGGAAACTGCTGATTTGCCTATAGATTACTAAATAGCAAATCTGCATCTAGAAAGTTGAGAGCTGAGGTAAACATACCTTACCCTAGTAGATAGCCATAGGTAGATCAGTAGTGCCAGAACCTTCAGAGCCTCCTCTCAAGTTACAGATTAAAAAAACTTTCAGCTGGGTGCTGGTAGCTCATGCCTGTAATTCTAGCTACTCAGGAGCCTGAGATCTGAGGATCGTGGTTCAAGCAGGAAAAGTCCATGAGACTCTTATCTCCAATAAACCACTCAGAAAACTTGAAGTGGCTTAAGTGGTAGAGCGCTAGCCTTGAGCTGAGGGACAGAGCCCAGGCCTAGAGTTCAACTGAAAAGAAAGAAAGAAAGAAAGTGTTTCAGCTGGACACTCATGTCTCATGCCTGTAATTCTAACTACTTAGGAGGCTAAGACTGGAGGATTGTGGTTTAAAGCTAGCCCAGGCAGGAAAGTCCTATGAGACTGTTATTTCCAATTAACCACCAGAAAACCAGTGCTCAAAGTGGTAGAGCACTAACCTTGAACAAAAAAAGAGCTCAGGGACAGCACCCAGTCCCTACTCAGACAAAATTAAAGAAAAGAAAAAAAAATCAAGGGGCTTGAAAACCAACTCCATTATTTCCCCACTTTTTTTGGGGGGGGGGGCAGTCCGGTCATGGGGCCTGAACTGTGGGCCTGGGTGCTGTCCCTCAGCTCTTCAGCTCAAGGCTAGCACCCTACCACTTGAGCCACAGCACCACTTCCGGCTTCTTTTTTCTGCTTATGTGGTGCTGAGGAATCGAACCCAGGGCCTCATGCATGCAAGGCAAGCACTCTACCACTGAGCCACCTTCC
Source organism: Dipodomys spectabilis (assembly GCF_019054845.1). NCBI lineage: Eukaryota > Metazoa > Chordata > Mammalia > Rodentia > Heteromyidae > Dipodomys > Dipodomys spectabilis. The sequence goes on along the minus strand of NW_024870695.1, from coordinate 14,689,479 downwards.
CAGTCCTATGTCCCCACTTTTGTCTGACTATCTTGGTTTAGAATTTGTAGCATCAGAATAGCATCAGGGCTTGGCCAGTACCCACTGTTTCCTGCCACCCCTCAACCTCCTGGAAGAGCTAGGCTTTGAGGAATGGCTTCTATCTCTTCTTGTCTTCCTCACAGTATTATGATGACACGTTCCCTTCCATAAAAGAGCAGATGAACTTTGAGAAAAATGTCTTCAACAAGACCAGCCGGACAGAGAGTAAGTCTCCACCTCTTTCTGCACTAGAACTTGGAGTCAACCCCCAGCATCTGTCATCTTCTCCATCTGGACACATCTGTCCCCATGGCCATCCACACCCACAGGCTATCCTTCCCTTCTGACGCTCTTTGTCTTCTCCTTCCCAGCTGTTTTCCACTCACTTTGTCAGGAGACCTTCATGGCCATCTTGCTCTCCTCCCACCTCAGCACAAGCCAACCCTGTCTTGACTAAGAAGGCCAACTATTTTGTGACTCTCACTAGTTTCTGGGTCCCTGGGTACTGCCTATGGCAGAGAATGGGCCAGAGGTCAGCCCTGAACTGTGTTCATTGACTCCTCCAGCAGGAGGAGGCCTACCCCTAGGTCCAGAGCCAGGGGTAGGAGCAAGAACACAGAATGACTGGTCTGTCAAGGGTTCCTGGAGAGGGTTGCATGACAGGCGGTGGCTGAGGCCAGACGTAAGAACTCCTCTGTTTCTAGGTGAGATCGCATTTTTCGGGGGCACAACGGTTGTCTACAAGAGCAGCATTGACCTCTTCCTGTATGTGGTGGGCTCCTCTCAGGAGAATGAGGTGAACTGGGGAGACGGGACTAATGTGGGGGGGGGGCAGAGTTGGAGTTTGAGATGGAGATGGGGTCTGGAGGTTCATCACTGGTGCCTCTACTCTAGGCTCTGGGAGTGGGGAGGGTCCTTGTGATGGAAAAGGATCTTTTTTGGCCATCTGTGATGCCCCAATGGTTCCTTGGGAACCAGAAATAAAAGTCATTGCACCCTCTGCAGGAAGCCATTATTTTTTAAAATCAATCAATTAATTAATTAATTTTTGCTCATGGGGCTGGAACTCTGGGTCTGGGTGCTGTCCCTGAGCTCTTTAGCTCAAGGCTAGTGATCTACCACTTGAGCCACAGTGCCACTTCTGGCTTTTTCTGCTTATGTGGTGCTGAGGATTTGAGCCCAGGGTCTCATGCATGCTAAGCAAACACTCTACCATTGAGCCATCTTCCCAGCCCAGTAGCCATTGATTCTTTTTTGATGTTGTTTTTAGTTGTGGGGCTTGAACTCTGGGCCTGGGTGCTGTCTGTGTGCTCTTTAGCTCAAGGCGAGCACTCTACCGCTTGAGCCATAGCACCACTTCTAGTTTTCTAGTGGTTTATTGGAGTCTCACAGACTTTCCTGCCGGGCTGGCTTTGAACCATGATCCTCAGATCTCTGCCTCCTGAGTAGCTAGGATTACAGGCATGAGCCACTGGCGCTATTGATTTTTTTTTTTAAATATTTTATTGTAAAGATACTATACAGAGGGTTACAGTTACACGAGCAAGGTAATGAGTACACTTCCTATTGAGCATTGTTACCCCCTCCATTGTTTTCCCCCTACCATCTAGCTATTGATTCTTAACCAGAGGGGGAGAGACTCTGTCCTCAGCTAGAGCTGGGAAAGTTCCCTCTCTGGTTGAAAGCATGTTTGGCTTCTAGTCCCAGTTCCCTCTGACAAGGGAGAACTGCCCCTCCCCCCCATGGCCCACACAGGTGGGCTCTGCGTCTCCTTTGTTCATCTGAATTTCAGCTCTTTTCTTTTCCTCCTCCCACACCGGCCTTCCCTAGCTGATGCTCATGTCTGTTCTCACCTGCCTGTTTGAGTCTCTGAGTCACATGTTAAGGTAAGAGAAATTTCTGCACTCCCAAGACCCAGGCTTCAGGCCTTGGTCATCCCAGAGACAGAGTTTTCCCACATTCTTCCTGAAATCTCCACAAGCCCCAACTGGAACCAGAGCACCTTCCTCCAAAGCCCCTGTCCTTCACTTAGCTTCTGTGTGACAACTACGTCAAGGTGGCACACAGCACATAAATAATTAGTGTGTGTGTGTGTGTGTGTGTGTGTGTGCGCGCGCACACGCACGCCAGTAGTAAGGTTTGACCTCAGGGCCTGGGCACTGTTCCTGAGCTTTTTGCTCTAGGCTAGCGCTTATCACTTGAACTACAGCTCCACATCTGGATTTTTGGTGGACAGTTGGAGATAAGGGTCTCATGGACTTTGCTGCCAGGCTGGCTTTAACCCTCAGTCCTCAGATCTCATCCTCCTAAGTAGCTAGGATCACGGGTGTGAGCTACCAGTCCTGACATAATCATGTCTTCAGACATAGTTACCTGCGGTCACATTATTACTATCATGACAGTTGCAAACTCATGGTTTTGGTTTTGGTTTTTGGAGGGAATGGGGGATCAGATCTCTATATAGCCCAGGATGGCCTTGAACTCACAAGTAACCATTTTGAGTAGTGTGTGGTTTTCCTTACATCCTCCCTTTATTATCTGTTCTCTATTCCAGTGAACATAGCCTGGGAAAAAGCAGGCTAGGCTAATCCTAGACCTGTCCTGTGTTCAGGAGGCCTGTGCTAGCCTCTACTCTTACTTCCCTTTGCCCGCTCCTTCCCCAGTCCTTGGGAAGGGTGGTAGTAAAGCAGTCTTGGCCAACAGGGATTCTGCCTCACCTAGACAGGACTTGGTTCTTCCTGGTCTTGGGGAGGCTCAGGAGCTTATCTGCCTTCAGGAAGAATGTGGAGAAGCGCTGGTTGCTGGAAAACATGGATGGAGCCTTCTTGGTGCTGGACGAGATTGTGGATGGCGGGTAAGGAGGGGAGGGGAGAAGGGGGGATGGTCAGAGATACTCAGAGCCGAGGGCACCTTTGTGAGTGGAGTCAAAATAGCTTCCAGTACATTGTTGGCTTTGGGAGCCAAATCTCCTTCCTAACCCCATTTCACAGTGTGTGTGTGTGTGTGTGTGTGTGTGTGTGTGTGTGTGTGTGTGTGTGTGTGTGTGTGTGTGTGTGTGTGCGCATGCGCGCGTACCCGCCAGCACAGGGGCTTGACCTCAAGGCCTGTGTTCTGTCCCTTACCTCTTTTTGTTGTTTTTTTTTTTTTTTGCTCAAGGTTGGCACTCAACCACTTGAGCCACACCTCTGCTTCTGACTTTTGGGTGGTAAATTGGGGATAAGAACCTCACTGACTCTCCTGCCCCAGGCTGGCTTTGAGCTGTGATCTTCAGATCTCAGGTTTCTGAGTAGCTAGGATTATAGGTATCAAACCACGGGGCACCTAAGCTGCTTCACAGTGGACCACAGTGTGATGTGGGGAAGCAGCAGAGCTCAGGGCCCGCTGTGGTGAGGTAGGGCCCTCAGGGGGAAGGTTTCCCTGGAGGGAGATCCTACAGCATAAATTGAAGGGGGCGTGGGTGCGCTGGGAGAGGAAGCAGGGGTTGGGTCCTGTCACCAATTGTTTCTGTGATTTTTTTCCCTCTCCTCTTGTAGTGTGATTCTAGAGAGTGATCCCCAACAAGTGATCCAGAAAATAAATTTTAGGGTAAGTCTTCCTGTGCCCTCACCATTCCCATCTCCTCTAGCTTTCCTGTCCATCCCATCCTCCCTGCCCACCCTGTCCACCTGAACACAGACTCAGCTGTCTCAAGCCTTGAGATGGGGCACTTGGGTGGTGTGGATAGAATCTCCCTGTCTGGGGGCTGGGAAGGTGGCTCAGTGGTAGAGCGCTTGCCTTGCAGGCATGAGGCCCTGGGTTCGATTCCTCAGCACCACATAAGCAAAAAGACAAAAGCCGGAAGTGGTGCTGTGGCTCAAGTGCTAGAGCGCTAGCCTTGAGCTGAAGAGCTGAGGGACAGCGCCCAGGCCCAGAGTTCAGGCCCCACGACCGGACACCCCCCCCCCAAAAAAAAAAAAAAGAATCTCCCTGTCTGGTTCGGTCCTCTCATATCTGGATGGTGTCTTTTTCTAACTTTGTTCTGTGCCACCCCCTCTCCCTTCATGCATGTGGAAGGATCCCAGGATCGCTAAGTGATGATCTAGATGCCTTTCTGGGTTTCTGGGTTGAGCTAACCCAGACCCCACCCCCCCTAAGCCCCACACTCTGGCCTGAACCCACCTTTTGAATCTGTTTCCTCACAGGCAGATGATAGCAGCCTGGCTGAACAGAGTGTGGCCCAGGTAGGTCTCCTGGATTTACCTTAACTAGAGAAAGATAAGAAGAGAACTCAGGGTTGGGAAGGTGGCTTAGTGGCAGAGTACATACCTAACATGCGTGAAGCCCTGGGTTCGATTCCTCAGTACCACATAAACAGGAAAAAGCTAGAAGTGGTGCTATGGCTCAAATGGTAGAGTGCTAGCCTTGAGCAAAAGAAGCTTAGGGACAGTGCTCAGGCCCTGAGTTCAAGCCCCAGGACTGGCAAAAATATAAAGGAGGGGAAGGAGATAAAAAGAGCACTGTCTAGCAATAACCAAGTGTCTGAGAAATTAGGGGTCTGGGAGAGAGGAAGTGAGTCCTCAATAAACCATGGCTCCGACAGAGTCACTGGAGGTGGGGATCTGGGTACTGATGGATGGACGAGTGGTTGAGTGGGAGTGGATGATTACCCCTCACTTCAAGTCCTGGCCAGGTCTAGTTGGACTGAATCTGAAATGAACTTCCTACCCTGGTGAAAGGTGGGTCACGTGTCCCCCAAAGTTTCTTCTAACCTAGAAAGATACCAGTGCATTTGACTCAGCCAGATGCTGGTGGCTCAGACCTGTAATCCTAGCTACTCAGGAGACTGAGATCTGAGGGTCGTGGTTCAATGCCAGAACAGGCCGAAAAATCTGAGACTCTTATCTCCATTTAACTAGCAAAAAGCCTGTAGCTCAAGTAGTAGGGTGACAACTTTTGAATGAAAAAGCTAAGCAAGATCACAAGGCCCTGAGTTCAAGCCCCAGTACTGGTATAGAAAAAGAAAATTGCTTCCATACTCCTGCCCTCAACTTTAGGGTTCATGGTGGGATTGTTAAGGGTCTCCCCAGCCCATGATAGTTCTGACTTTCCTACACACCATTTGCTGCTTATGCCTTAGTGACCTGGCTGTGGAAAAGTTGGCCTCTGCCACGATTCTGTTCCTGTGGAAGGGGTGGAAGTGGGGGGTACTGGCTCTGTGGCTAGATTGCCTCCCCGTGCACAAACCACCTGCTATTCAAGACAAACTACCCAGCTTTCTGTCCCGTCTGCATGTCCGTCTGAGCACACTAATCCTGCTTTGTGGAGGGAGCATCATTCCCTGATACTAACCACTCCCCTCACTATGATCCTGCTGAAATGGGCCTGTGCCATCTGGTGGGGAGCCCTGGGCATGGCACCATGCTCCCACTCTCTGCTTCCCCAAGCCCTGCTGGAGTGAAGGTAGTCACATGACAGTTTTCAGGGCCCAAAGAAGTTGAGGAGTAAAGAACAGAGCAGATAAGAACACAAGTACCAGGACAGGTGTGGTAGCATATGCCTATAATCCCAGATACTTGGGACTGAGACAGGGGGATGGAAAGTTTGATGTCCACATAGACTATATAGTAAATTAAGGCCAGCCTGGACAACTTAGAAAGATACTGTCTCAGTTGGGTGCCAGCGGCTCATCCCTATAATCCTAGCTACTCAGGAGGCTGAGATCTGAGGACTGCAGTTCAAAGCCAGCCCAGGCAAGAAGAGCATGACACTCTTATCACCAATTAACCACCAGAAAACCAGAAGTGGTGCTGTGGCTCAAGAGGTAGAACACTTGCCTTGAGCTGAAGAGCTCAGGGCCAGCAGCCCAGGCCCAGAGATCAAGCCCCATGACAAAAAAAAAAAAAAAAGCTGAGGATGTGGCTCAGGAGCAGAATGCTTGACCAAGATGCACAGACCCAGGGTTCAATCCTTAGAACTGTCAGACTCTCATGAGAGTCATCTTGTCAGGGAACATCTTCCACCTAAAGCTGGGCAACCTAGGGTAAGTTACTTAGCCTCTCTGGGCCTTTCCTACTCCCACCACAGTAGCCTTGCTGAGATGGGCCTGTGCTGTCTAGTCGGGAGCCAGGATAGAGCCCTCATAGAGTTACTGTCAGAATTACATGAGCTAGTGGTGTGAAGGATGCTAGCAAGTCATCTATGCTCAGGAAATAACCATTACTACTTATCCAAAGGGGCAAAAAATGACGACATCACTTCTTTAGTGGAAGCTGCGGTGGTGAGGATGGGTTCCTATGGAAGTTAGATTCCCCTCTGGCAAATCCCCCCCCCCCCACACATACTGTCCCCAAAGATAGAAAAGGAGGATGCAGGAGATAGGAAATGGGAGTGGACCTGCTTTGTGAAGGAATGAGCTCTAATAGCTGAATGGACAATCTGAGACAGATACTGGGCGCCCCCCCCCCCACGGTGCATGGGCATCCTGTCTGCACAGTGGTACAGACTGGGTACACACCAGCTTGTGACAGGTTTCTTCACGGGATGTAGGAGAGCGCAGGTTCTGGCTGGCCACCCTTTGCCAGCTGTGCCACATCAGCAGTGGTTGGGGTGGGGTGTCAAGGATGTACTGCCAAAAACCAAAGCCAGAGCTAGGGGTGTTGATGACATGCCAGGTGTCTAAACATAGGCAGAGTCCAACCTGGGCCCAGCCTTTGCCCAGACGTGGCAGTGTGGGCAGGAACTCCTACAGTATGGCATGCCATGGGGGAGGCTAGGGCCACCGACACACCCAGGGCTTCTGGAACACAGGAACCACAGCTGGGCAGGCTTGGGCCTGAAGTGGGAGCTGACTGTATCTCTCTGGCCCTCCCCTTTCAGCCCTGCGGTCTTCCCTATTTAAGGCAGGCAGAGACTAGCTCCTGCCACCTAGTGGTCAGGGCTGGTAGGAGCACCTGGCCATCCTACAGATCTTCCTCGCTTCCAGTAAAGGCATTTGACATTCTCCTCAATTCTCTCACCGCGTTCTCCCCCCACCCCCTCCCTACCCCAGGTTCTTCAGTCTGCCAAGGAACAGATTAAGTGGTCGTTACTGAAATGAAAGGCTGTGGATTCAAAGCTTCCTTTCCCCATCCTGGCAAAAGCTTCCTGAAGACCCCAAGGGAGAGGAGAAACCCCTCTGCCTTCCCAGGCACCTCCCAGAACGGATCCCTGGGGTTTCAGGCCAAGGATGCTGGGAAACCAAGGTTTGGTCTGGCTCTGTTTCTGCTCAGAGCCCTGGCCTGCCCCTGAGGCCATGGGAACACAGCTAAGCCGTCTGCACCCAGACTTTCAGAGTTCCTGGGCCATGGCCCTAATAAACCTGCTTCTCTCTGCCAAAGTCTCCTTTCCTGGCCTGGGAAGTGGAAGGGGGTGGCGAGAGGGAGTGGAGATTGGCTCTTTTATTTTTTAATTAAAAAAACTTTTTTTGCTGGTCGTGGGCTTGAACTTCTGGGCCTGGGCGCTGTCGCTCAGCTCTTCAGCTCAAGGCTAGCGCTCTACCACTTGAGCCACAGTGCCACTTCTGGCTCTTTCTGTTTTATGTGGTGCTAAGGAATCGAACCCAGGGCCTCATGCATGCGAGGCAAACACTCAACCACTGAGCCACCTTCCCAGCCCATGGATTGGCTTTCTCCTCTTCGGGACACTCAGTGTGGGAAGGGGTAAACTTGGGTGTGATTGGGAAGAGGGGTTGTCAACGGAAAGAGGAAAGTTCCATCTGTGGTGGGGAGGGCTGGTATAGAATAGCGGTGACAGGAGGGACACCTATTTCCAGGAAAAGGCGAGCAAAAGCGGATACCCCCGTTGTGTGTGTTTGGGACGCCCAGGACGGCTGGGCGGGGGATTCCTTGAGTCATGTTTTCCATTCCTAGGCTCCAGAAGCGAAGGGAGCAAGGCTTGCACTACAACCTCGCTGGCAGGGGCCGCCGTAGCTGTTTTTCTTGGCATGCTTGGAGTCACGGATTCCTCCTGGCAATGTACCCCAAGCACGCGAGCCCTGCAAGCCTGCAGGCTCTGCCCAGATGCTGGGGACGGGGGGGGGGGGGGGGGGACGTCCAGAGGCATCGGCCGCGTCCCCAGTGCGTGTATCCAGTGCCCTGGGGTTGGGAGGGATGGCAGGTCCTGAAGGGGAGAGGGGCACAAAGAGGGGTCCTGAGACCAACCTGAAAGCGGAACCGTCTTTCTGAGCAATTCAACTACGCTTTTTCGGCTTCCATCCCAGAGCCTGCGCTTTCTCCCTGGAGGCTTCCTTTGACGCGTCCGCTTTTTAGGTCCCAGGACGCACACACAGGTCTTCGTTTGCGAATGGAATCTGCTTGCTCGTCGTCCTCCATCCCCGGCCGTCCGCCACACCAACCTAGCCGCGCTTGGGGCTCGGGTCCGCCGCCCGGTCTCGGCCCCGGCCCCGCCCCTCGCCGGCGCCCAGCGCAGAGGCGGCCCCGCCCCCAGGGCAGCATCTGCGATCCTACAGCGCCATCTGCAGGGAGAGACGAGAAGCGTGCACGCTTCTCCCAGTCCGTGACCTTGACCAGCTCCGCCTGCAGGGCGGGAACGACCCTCCCTCCTCCCCCTGACACCCCCTCCTCCTCCCCGCCGCCCAGCAGTGGTCCTAGCTGCTCTGCATCCAATTCCCGCGGCAGGGCGTTGCCCTAGCAACCAGCACGCGTGACCGGTGCGGCAAGTTCTCCGCCAGCGTGGGCATAGGAATTTCCGCCCGCCCCTGCAGTTAAGACCGAGGCGAGTCTGGAGTGTTCCTACGGGCGGGCTCTGTGGGTATTTATCATGGATTTGCCTGGTCCTGTAATAAGAAAAAGAAAGACAAAGATAATGGTAATGACAAAGATAACTTGCAAGCGCTGTGCATATAACCCTTTGGCAAAGAGAGAGGTGCGGGAGGGGCGTGGAAAGCATGCGCTTCAACTGTGCTGTTCAGAAGCCAGGGTGGCGACAGCAGAGGAAACATTCTCCAGAAATACTTGGGCAAACATGCGGTCACACCCAAGTGCTTGGCGGCTCCTCACCGTCCTCAGCGACCGCAAAGACGGGAAGGGCGAGTTGCTTCCTGGCAGCCCTGCCATTCCTGGCTTTGCAATTTGAATTATACAGGGACCAGGAATGGGGACACGCAGAAGCCAGGAGCTTCCTTCAACACTGGCTCTCCACGCCGGGCGCCCGGGGCTCACGCCTGTCGTCCTAGCTACACAGGAGGCTGAGATCTGAGGATCGCGGTTCGAAAGTCTGTGAGACTTGTGTCTCCACTACTCAGAAAAAGCTGGACGTGGCGTTGTGGTTCAAGTGTTAGAGCACTAGCCTTGAGCAAAAGAAGCTCAGGTTCAGCGCCAGGGGCCCAGAGTTCAAGCCCCAGGACCGTCAAAAAAAAAAAACTAAAACAACAACACTGACTCTCCATGGTCCTGTCTCCATTTTCCCGAGGGGAACATCGAGGTTCTGGAAGCTTTAAGTATTTTTAGCAAATTCTGCAGAGCCAGGTTCTAAGGGGGGCACTATTGTTGGGGACATGCCCAGATCTGGGGGGGGTGGGGGGGTGGGGGGGTGGGGGAATGAACCAGGGACCATGTCCGTGCCGTGAAGGCAACCAGAAAGATACCCTGGCTCCTTGTGGTTAAAGGACCATAAGGCTGGTTATGGCTACAGCGGGGAGAGGGTAGCAAGGACACGGCTGTGCTGAATCACTGGAGGGCTTGGGGTGAGGGAAGGAACCAGACCTTGCCAGCCCGAGACCCTGCTGGGGCTGGAGGGCTGCGACTCGCTGCGTCCCCGGCCCACTGTCACCGCGCGCAGGCCACGGGGCCGCCAGGATTTCGGGCCTGGCCCACGGCCCAGAGCTCTGGGCGTTGGCACTGGCTTCCCCCAGCGGGCCTCATTAACCAGGCCACGAGCCCGGAGCCGGCGGGCGCGGAGGACTGGGTTTCGGGAAGGGCGATCGGCGGCCCGCAATAGCAGGGCCTGACCTTCCCGGATCTTCCGATCAACCCCCAGGGCCCCTCCTCGGCTTTGCCTCTGGGTCCTTGAGGGTGAACCAAGTGTATTCCGTGGCGGCGGGAGGGGGGGATTTCCTCACTAGCTGAACTGGCAGCAGGACACGTCCGAAACGGAGACACCCCCCCACACACACACATACACCAGTATTCTAAGTCTAAATACAAGTTCCGCGTGGGAACACTGAGGCCGCGCCCCTGGGAAGAGAGGGTTCGTGGGACCCACGTTGTGGGACCCGCCGCTCTGAACCGCTTTATACTACCGGGAGACGGACCCCGCCCCCTCCCGGCCGCTGCGCGCCCCTTGCCTTCCTCCCATTGGCTAGCAGGAAAGCAGGGCCTGTGGGATTGGCTCACGTCCAGACAGTGATGGATGGCTCCCCACTGACTGGACAGCTACCGGGTGGGAGGAACGGGGTGGGAGGGGGTATCTTTGCACCGCTGCACTGATTGGTAGAGGCGGGGCCTGGCCTGGGAATGGGGTGGGAGAAGATCTGGAGCCACCTGGACGCTCCAACTTTCTGTGTGTTCAGCTACTCTATGATAGGAAATGGAGCTGTGTCTTAAGTGGTAGAGCACTATCCTTGAGCAAAAAGAAGCTCAGGAACAGTGTCTTGGCCCTGAGTTCAAGCCCCAGGACCGTCAAAGGAAGAAGAAGAAAAAAAAGATAGTGAAACTCTGTTCTACTCTGCTATATAGAAAGAAGGGGAGAGGAGACTTATTCTTTTAAGTTTGGATCTCAGTGTAGGCAATGGGCATAAATTACCCAGAACAAATTGAGTAGAACCCTGCTGGCCTCCCTTTCCTTCCAAACTAAGTCTTCTGCATTCAACCATATTTGCTGTTGACTCAGATCATACAAATATTTAACTGTTTATCATGATCCAAGCACTGGGAAAAGAGAAATTGATTAGATGTTGTAGTAGGATTGCAGGTACTGTAAAACATTGAAAGAAGAGATGGAATTTGAGTGATATTCCAAAGTAGAAACACCTTTAAAAAGCAAGTAGTAGTTGAGTGGCACTAGCTCATGCCTGTAATACTAAACTACTCAGGCAGGAAAGTCCATGAAACTTTTATCTCCAGTTAAGCACCAAGAATCCATAAGTGGAGCTGTTGTTCAAGTGGTAGAGCACCAGTCTTCAGCAAAAAAGCTAAGAAACAGTGACCACACCTTGAGTTCAAGTCCTAGTACCCCCACCACACACACACACGCATTATAGGTTGCTCTATATCTTCACCTGTGAGAATTCACAAAGCTTATACTTAATGTGTGTGCTCTTTCCTGCAGTAAAACTTTCTTTTCAATAAAAAGAGAAAGTTGGCTGGGAAGGTGGCTCAGTGGTAGAGTTCAGGCCCCATGGCCGAAAATAAAATTTTAAAAAAAAGTGAAAGTTAATCAAATGGTGATCCAAAGTATATTCTAGCATAATTTCTATTTATCTGTCTCCCTCATCTCTTCCTCTCTCTCTCTCTCTCTCTCTCCTTTTCTCTCTCTCTCTCTCTTTTTGTTGGTCTTGGGGGCTGAACTCTGGGCCTGGGCGCTGTCCTTCAGCTCTTCAGCTCAAGGGTAGCACCCTACCACTTGAGCCAAAGAGCCACTTCTGGCTTTTTTTTCTGCTTATGTGGTGCTGAGAAATCGAACCCAGGGCCTCATGCATGCGAGGCAAGCACTCTACCACTGAGCCAACTTCTCAGCCCTCTCTTTCTCATTTTAGATGAGCACCCAGAGAAATGACAGTGACTGGGAAACTCATATAGACTCTGTGTTATACATATATGGATGTTGGGTAAGAAAAGCAGCTTGATGATAATAACAATAAAATAAACTTCTCTTTCGGAATGAATTCTTTCAACAGACATTTATTATTTATCCCTTTCTGAGTCAAGAACCTTACTAGGTGTTGATAGCACTGAGAGAAAAGTGATTTGAGAAGCATAGACCATGACCTAAGTAGATTACAATTTGGTTGGGAATGAAGCTATGAATGGCAATGAGAAACTAGAAACATCCATCCACAGAGGAAGTGACAGAGCTATAATGTGATCAAACACAGTTGGGGAAACAAAAGGAACATATATATATATATATATATGTATATATATATGCGCATATTATACACGTACATATACATAAGCAACAGCATCGGCCAAGCAAAGAGGTGTGGAGTATCTGTTTTGCTTAGGCAATTCCAAGTAATGGAGCTCCAATGTTGTGTGGCTGCCTGGAGACCTGTTGGCAAATATCTGTCTGCCTGGAGTAAGTTGAGAGAGAAAGGTCTCTCTAGAGGCTGGACTGGATCACAGCAGGCAATGAATAAATGATCATTACTTACTGAGTTTGCTATTCTGTACTATTAAAGCAATACTACTGTCCTCAAAACAACTTATCAAGCCTGGCTTTGGTGGCTCATGCCTGTTTGGAACCTACATACTCAGAAGACTGAGATCTGAGGATTATGGTTAAAGCCAGCCTAGGCAGACAAATCAGAGAGGCGTTTATCCCCAGTGAACCAGCAAAATGCTGGAAGTGGGGCTGGGGTTCAAGTGATAGAGCCTGAACTTTGAAAGGCAAAGCTAAGTGAAAGTGAAAGATCCTGAGTTCAAACTCCAGTACCAGTGTGCATGCGTGCGACACACACACGATGTACCTACACCAATTTGCTAAATTTTTTAGCCTTAAGTTTTAATTTATTTTCTATTATCTTTAGTTGTACAAAAAGAGTTCAAGATGTCAATTTGAGTACAATGCTTTGCTCTCCCTTCCAGCTATCCCAACCCCATTCATTCTCTCAAGTTACCGACTTCCCCCCCTTCTCCTTAAGAAGCCCCACCCCACCCCACCCCTTGGTCAGACAAAGCTTGTTTAAGCTTCTTGATGTTCATTTGGTTTGTCAACTGTTTTTCAATTGTTCAAAGGAGTTATTTATTTATTTACTTATTAGCCGGTCCTAGGGCTTGAACTTCAGGGCCTGGGCACTGTCCTGAACCTCTTTGTGCTCAAGTTAGCATTCTACCATTGAGCCACAGCACCACTTCCAGCTTTTTCTGAATAGATAAGAGTTTCACAGGGACTTTTCTGCCCAGGCTGGCTTTGAACCATGATCCTTGGATCTCAGCCTCCTGAGTAGCTAGGATGACAGGCATGAACCACTGGCGCCTGGCCCAGAATCTACTCTTTCAGGGCTGGGAATGTGGCTTGGTGGTAGGGTGCTTGCCTTGCATGCATGAAGCCCTGGGTTCAATTCCTCAATACCACATACACAGAAAAAGCCAGAAGTGGTACTGTGTCTCAAGTGGTTGAGTGCTATCCTTGAGCAAAAGTAGCTCAGGGACAATGCCCTGAGTTCAAGCCCCAGGATTGGCAAAAAAAAGTTACTCTTTCTTTTCCTATACCATACTTTAGTCAGATTCATTTTGTATATGTGCATGTAGCTTTGTATATGTTTTCAGATATGTTTATATTTAAATCTAACTTCCAAATATTTAGAGAAAACTTGTTCCCTTTGTCTCTCTGAACTTGACTTACTTCACATATTTTTTTTCCAAGTCAACCATTTCCCTGAAAATGGCAATACATACTATTATTCTTCCTGATGGATGAATAAAATCCCTGTGACTGTGCACGCGCATGTGCATGTGTGTGTACATGTGTATGTATATATACCACATTTTCCAAATAAGGGAACAGAGGCCCTGGAGGTTATGCTTAGATGAGAGGGGTGTGTGTGTGTGTGTGTGTGTGTGTGTGTGTGTGTTCTAGGTTTTCCACTCAAGGCTAGTGTTGTACCACTTGAGACATACCTCCATTTCTGTTTTTTTGCTGGGCAGTTGGATATGAGTCTCATGGACTTTGCTGCCTGGGCTGTCTTTGAACTTCAATCTTCAGATATCTCTCAGCCGATTGAGCAGCTAGGATTACAGGCGTGAGCCACCAGCGATCAGATGACCACTGATTTCTTTTTTCTTTTTTATTCTTTTGACAATTGACTTTTAAGATGTGGGAAATAGGGCTGGGAATGTGGCTTAGTAGTAGAGTGCTTGCCTAGCATGCATGAAGCCTTGGGTTTGATTACTCAGCACCACATAAACAGAAAAGGCCAGAAGTGGCACTATGGCTCAAGTGGTAGCTCATTAGCCTTGAGCAGAGAGGCTCAGGGACCAGGCCCAGGTCCTGAGTCAAGCCCCAGGACTGGCAAAAAAAAAAAAAAAAAATAGCCGGGCACCAGTGGCTCACACCTGTAATCCTAGCTACTCAGGAGGCTGAGATCTGAGGATGGCAGTTCAAAGCTAGCCCAGGGAGGAAAGTCTGTGAGACTCTGATCTCCAATAAACTACCAGAAAACCACTGGCGCTGTGGCTCAAGTGGTAGAGCACTTACCTTGAGCTGAAGAGCTGAGGGACAGCGTCCAGGCCCAGAGTTCAAGGCCTATGACCAACAAAAAGAAAAAGAAAAAAGAAAAAGGAAAAGATGTGGGAAATATGAGGGCTCTGAATATGGCTGAGTGGTTGTTCGCTTTAGCGTATATGTAGCCCTGGCTTCAATCCCTAGAACCATATGCACAAATATGTGCCTTATTTTTTTTTTTTTTTGGGTCCGGTCGTGGGGCCTGAACTCTGGGCCTGGGCGCTGTCCCTCAGCTCTTCAGCTCAAGGCTAGCGCTCTACCACTTGAGCCACAGCGCCACTTCTGGCTTTTTTCTTTTTGCTTATGTGGTGCTGAGGAATCAAACCCAGAGCCTCAGGCATGCAAGGCAAGCGCTCTACCACTGAGCCACCTTCCCAGCCTTATTTTTATGGCCAATGTGCTCTCAGCTAAAAAAATACTTGAACATAAAGCCCAGGGCTGGTGGCTGTAGCTCCTAGCTACTAAGGATGCTGAGCTATGAGGATCTAAGTTTGAAGCCAGCCTGGGTTAGGAAAGCCATAGGACTCTTATTTCTAACCAATAGTCAAAAACTGAAAGTAGAGGTATGGCTCAAGTGACAGAGTGCCAGCTCTGAGTGAAAAAGCTAAGGAAAGCCTGGCACCAGTGGCTCACACCTGTAATCCTAGATACTCAGGAAGCTGAGATCTGAGCATCACAGTTCAAAGCCAGCCTGAGAAGGAAAGTCCATGAGACCCTTCTCTCCAATTAATTACCAGAAAACCAGAAGTGGAGCTGTGGCTCAAAGTGGTAGCGTGCTAGCCTTGAGCATAAAAGTTCAGGGACAGTGCCCAGGCCCCAAGTTCAAGCCTTAGTGTCAGTAGAAAAAAAGAAAAAGAAAGAAACTTGAACATAAAAGAAAACTCTAAAAGCCACAGAGACTATGCCCCTATTTGCAGGTGACCGCTTCTTAGTGAGTGACAATGGTATTTGGGGTGGGCGTGCTGGGGACCTCTGTGACAAATACGTGACTGACAGACTTGCCTAAGCTGCTTCAGAGACTCAGTGAGTTGTGGACCGTCCATCCCTACCACTCTGGAGAACAATCAGATGTTCACATGGTTGGAAGGTTTCTGGAACATTCCTCTTTTTTTTTTTTTTTTTGTCGGTCGTGGGGCTTGAACTCTGGGCCTGGGCGCTGTCCTTCAGCTCTTCAGCTCAAGGCGAGCGCTCTACCACTTGAGCTACAGCGCCACTTCCGGTTTTCTGGTGGTTTATTGGAGATAGGAGTCTCACAGTCTTTCCTGCCCGGGCTGGCTTTGAACCGTGATCCTCAGATCTCAGCCTCCTGAGTAGCTAGGATTACAGGCGTGAGCCACCAGTGCCCGGCTTGGAACATTCCTCTTAAGAAAAGGAAAAGTTCAGGGGCTAGGAAGGTATCTCAGTGGTAGAGTGCTTGCCTTGCATGCATGAGGCCCTGGGTTCCATTCCTCAGCACCACATAAGCAGAAAAAGCCAGAAGTGGGACTGTGTTCAGGTGGTAGAGTGCTAGCCTTGAGCTAAAGAGCTCAGGGACAGCGCCCAGGCCCAGAATTCAGGCCCCACGACCAACAAAAAAAAAGAAAGAAAAAATGAAATAATAAAAAAAGAGAACAGGAAAAGTTCAGACTTCAGAACTGGGTAAGGTCAGACTTCAGAACTTTATTATGGTGAAGCAGATAACACAAAAATGCCAAAAACTTTTCCTGAGCTGCCAAAAAAGATTGCTGTAACATATTTGTCCAGAAGATGGTGCTGGAAGACAAGCACCGTATAAATCCTCCTCAGCCAGCTTGGGATGGGGTTGGGGCTGGGGCTGGGGCTGGGGCTGGGGATGGAGAAAGTAACAAGACTTACCCTCTAAAGCTGGGAAGGTGGCTCAGTGGTAGAGTGCTTGCCTAAGCATACATGAAGCCCTGGGTTCAAGATAAACCTGTAAGTGGTGCTGGGGTTCAAGTGGTTAGAGTGCTAGCCTTGAGTAAAAAAAGAAGCTCAGGGACAGTGCCCAAGTCCTGAGTTCAAGCCCTAGGTCAGGGAAAAAAAAAAAGAAGGAAAAAGGAAAAGAAAGAGAGAATGAAAGAAAGACAGACCCTCTAGACCACAGGGGAGAATGTTGAGGGGTCCCACATCTGAAGGTGAGAGGAATCTAAAATAGCAATTGTGCTGAGAAAACAGGGTCCCCAATGAAGAAAAACAGACCTTCACCTCCAACTCCGCTTCTAGCTCTGGAGATTTGACATTGCTTCTCCGGGTAGTCGAATGTTGAATAAGAGGCTAAGGAACTAGAGTACTGAGTGAAATCTATTTATTTATTTATGCTGGTGCTGGAGTTTGAATTCAGGGCCTGAGCACTGTTCCTGGGCCTCTTTGTGCTCAAGTCTAGCACTCTACCACTTGAGCCACAGTGCTAATATCAGCTTTTTCTGAGTAGATTAATGGAAATGAGAATCTCATGGACTTTTCTTTTTTCAGTCAGTCGTGGGGCTTGAACTCTGGGCCTGGGTGCTGTCCCTCAGCTCTTCAGTTCAAGAGTAGCACTCTACCACTTGAGCCACAGTGCCACTTCCGGCTTTTTCTGCTTATGTGGTGCTGAGGAATCGAACCTAGTGCCTCCTGCATGCAAGGCAAGCACTCTACCACTGAGCCACCTTCCCAGCCCTGAGCTATTTTATACTCAAGGCTAGCATTTTACCATTTGAGCCACAACACCACTTCTGGCTTTTTCTGAGTATTTTATTGGAGATAAGACTCATGGACTTTTCTACCCAGTCTGCCTTTGAACAGCAATCCTCAGATCTCATCCTCCTGAATAGCTAGGATTATAAACCAGGGCCACCGATGCCCAGCTATAGGAAATTTTATATGCAAAACAGACTAACTTCTCATACGAGATTCTTTTAAATAAGACATGTAGATTCACATTTGTCAATGTCTGCAAAAGTATTTGTCCCCCCCTCAGTGAGATAGGCAGATTTGTCATCCTCACTTGACAGATGAGGAAACTAAGTCTGCTGTCTGGTCCTGGGGGCAGGAGCAATGAGTCTGGGCTTCATTTTCAAGAAAGGTCTGTGTTCACCAGGCACTGGTGGCTCATGCCTGTAATCCTAGCTACTCATGAGGTTGAGATCTGAGAATTGTAATTTGAAGCCAGCCCAAGGAAGAAAAGTTCACAAGACTCTTATCTCCAATTAACCAGTTCAAGTGGTAAAGGGCCAGTCTTTTTTTCTGTTTTTCTGTCAGTCATGGGGCTTGAACTCTGGGTGCTGTCCCTGAGTTATTTCAGCTCAAGGTAAGTGCTCCACCACTTGAACCACAGTGCCACTTCCGGTTTTCTGGTGAGTAACTGGAGATAAGAATCTCATGGACTTTCCTGCTTAGGCTGGCTTTGAATCGAGATTCTCAGGTCTCAGCCTCCTGAGTAGCTAGGATTACAGGCGTGAGCCACTGGCGCCCAACAAGTACCAGTCTTGAGTGTGAGAATATGAGGCTCTGAGTTCAAGCCCCAGTATTGGTACAAAACAAGAAAAGAGAAAAAGGTACTTTCCTGGCCACAACAGGACTGCCCTTAGCCTGTGTGTCCCCCGGTAAACCCAGCACATTTGCTAAGGCCAGCAAGATGCAGCATTAGAACTGCCAAAATGGCTGGGATTGGGCTACTTGGGCAGGTGAGTATGAGAGGAGAAAGGAGAACAGGGATTAAACACATTTCCTCAAATCTCAGGAGAAACTTTGAGGGGCAATACTGAAATGAAGCAGAGAAGCTGCGAATCTTGGGAAGTCTTACAGAGTGTCTGCACCGTCCCTGTCAGGAGGAACTGGATGTGTGGGTATCTGCTTTTATGCAACATAGATTAAAAATATATTGTTTACAAAGCCTGCAAAGCATGCTGAGATGCCAAGTTTCCAGGGCCTGAGCATGCTTCTTCTCCATCCTGAGAATGGAAAGAAGAAAGAATGCCGTTTTCTAATCAATATCCCCCTATATTCTGGGGGGTTCCTTTGGGGAGAGGAGTGCAAGTCTTGCAGGTGGGAAAAGACAAGAGGGGCTGGCAAGGCAAGAAGGAAACAGGAGTCCAGGGCCTGGGGAGGTTCTTGCCTGCTGAATTCTTGCCTGCGTTCACAAGTTCGCAAGCTGCCTGCCAAGATGGGCCTTTGAAAGGAAGCTCAGCCCCAAGCTCAGTTCCCAGGCAGCAGCAGGGAGGAGGAAACTGGAATATCCCAAGGCAGATTGTCTTAAGGGGCCTATTTGTAGAAACAGAAGCCCAGAGGCTGCCCATGGACAAGCTGCTTAGGGCTCTGAGAAACAGGAGAAATAAATAAGTAGTCTCCCCAGTGACAACCTTCCTTTTCTCCCTCTTTCTGGCTCTCTTCTTCCTTAAACCTACTGAATCCCTTAGGCAGCTGGGATCAACATAAGCTGGAGACTGATGCGTGTACAAGGGAAATAGGGGAGCCTAGAAACAGCAGAGCCTGAGAGAGGTACCCGTGTACAGGGCAAATGAGGGGAGCCTGAAAACAGCTGAATCTAGGGAGATGGAACTGCCTAGTGAGAGAGCAAGGGGGTTCTGGAAACTGCTGAACCCAGGGAGGCCAATTTGTGTACCGGGGAAATATGGGGGGGACCTGGAAACAGCAGGATCTGGGGAGACAGTTCGTGTACAGGGGGGGGCAGAGAGGAAAGAGAAGCCTGAAAACAGTTGAAGCTGGGGAGGTAGATTCGTGTGCAGAGGGAACTGGGGGAGACTGGAAACAGCATAATCTGGGGAGACGGGTCAGTATACAGTGGAAGCTGGGGCAGCCAGGAAACCAGCCAGAGGGCTGGTGCTGTGTAGGATGGTAGTAGAGGTGCTGGAAAGCATGGAGACCTCAACGCCGGTGGGGGCAAGAGGACAGGAGAGTATTGGAATGAGATCACAAAACATGTGGGGTGTGGGAGGTGCACAGGGTTGTGTAACAGAACCTCCTTGCCTGGTAGATTTGAGCTAGATCCCTGTGGAACCTCTTTTATTCAGAGACAGGCTGACAGGTAAGGGAGTAGAATTCCAATGAGGACCCAAGATTTTGCATGGCAAGAAGACAATGGATTTGTGGGCAGTTCGTTGGTGCCCCGGTCCTGAAAGGAAGCAGCAGCCTGTGAATTCCTTAGGGGAGTCAGCTGAGGGTCTGAAAAAGGAGCTGGGGGAGGAAGCAGGGAGGGAAATCTGCCCACCCCTCCCTACCAGGGACAGACCTCTTTCTCCCTGTCCACCAAACCAGCCTGACCTCTCCCTTCAGTGGTTCCCTTCTGAGTGACAGACAGACAAAGACAGAGCTGGAGACAATCGACTGGAGGAGGTCTCACAATGGCTTCTTCACCCCTGAGAGAGGCCCAAGGCCAGCCAGAGCCAATGGGGAGCTGTCACTCCAGTGAATCCACCTTCAGGTGACAGGCCTTCAGGGGACAGGGTGACTAGAGGCTTGGAAAGGCCTGAGATTTTTGGGATTCTGTCTGTGCCTCTTGGAAACCAAGGTTCCCAGCCCAGTCATCTATACACGAGGCAAGAGAGAAATAGCCTCAGTGGTCCTCATACAGAAAGCCAGGCAGGTCCTACAGTGTGTTCCTATGGGTCTTGAGCCAGCTAGAATTCCTCTCTGCATCTCAGTTTTCTCATGCATAAAGTGAAAGATTGATCTAGATCTCTAAAGGCTCTTGTCACTCTAACACAAGGATTTTTAAAGTTTTATTTATTTTTGGTGCTGGCACTGGGGCTTGAACTTAGGGCCTGGGTGCTGTCCCTTAGTTTTTTGGGTTTTTGGTTTGTTGTTGTTTTCCCTTCAAGGCTACCACTTGAGCTATACCTCCACTTCTGTCTTTTTGGTGGTTAGCTGGAGATAACCGTCTCATGGACTTTCCTACCTGGGCTAGCTTCAAACCTTGATCCTCAGGTCTCAGCCTCTTGACTAGCGAGGATTACAGGCGTGAGCCACCAGCACTCAGCAAACATGAGAATTCGTAGTACACTCAGGAGAGAAAACCCGAGAGTCACGTTTCTTCTCAATCACCGCTGCAGCTCAGGGCTGCTGGGGAACATAGGGAGATGGCTGGCATCTGGAATGCTGTGAGAATGTTCAAGCAAGCATCACCGTTTTCCTGCATCCACAGCTCTTCTAGAACAAGTGTGCCTCTCCACTTCTCATCACTCCAAGTCGTCTCTCTCTTTAAGCAGAATTATTTTTTACTCTATCTTTGGATTTCCTGGTTGGTAATTTAAGCTGAGATATGGAATTTGTGCCTAGAATCTCATCTCCCTGCATGCTCTGCCTGTGACCATGCTGAACACACACACACACACACACACACACACACAGAGTCCCCACTGCTCTGTGCTCTCTAGCCTGTGGCCTGTTATTACCTCATTTCTTCCAAAGCCAGGGATGTTGGGAAAAGGGATTAACACCAGGATCCTGTGAGAAGCCTCAGGGAAAAGACCTTCAAGGGCTTGGCAAGGGTGCCATAATGGTGGCTCCTGCCTGTAATCCTACCTACTCAGGAGGTTGAGATCTGAGGATCCTGGTTCAAAGCCAGGCAGGGCAGGAAAGTCCCTGTGAAACTCTTATCTTCAATTAACTAGTCAAAAAACCAGATGGCAGAGCTCTTGTACCCAGGCCTCTAAGTATAAGCCCCACCACCACCAAGAGAAAGATAGAGAGACAGAGACACAGACAGAGAGACAGGCAAAGACAGAGAGACCTTCAGGCACCTAAGTGTCTGCCCCTTGCCCTCTACCGAATCTGGAGTGGGTTCTCAGGGCATTCCTTGCCAGGTTACGGGCTAGGGGTACATCAGGGACTAGCCAATGCACAAAGCATGCTCAGACAAGGAGTTTGGGGGAAATGCTGTCCCCAGCAGGGCTGCTGAGCTGTGGGGAGGGGGGAAAGCGCCTGCCTGGAACTCCAGGCCTAAGGCAGGCTAGTTCTTCAGGATTTGAGGCCTAACCTGCGCTCCTCTGCTTCTCCCCGCAAAAGCAGAAGGCACAGGGCAGAGACCCTGAAGCCCAGACAGTACCCACCCATCCGTGCAGACCATCGCGCCCAGCACTTCCCGAATCTCTGTGCAGAGAGCCGAGGGGCTGAGGTTGCTGGTCTTGCTGCCTGACCCTCGCTAACTGGCTTCCAAAGGAAGTTGGTTTTGGGGGGACCCCGTGCCACCCACGATGGCGTAGTGTGTGTCTGGCGGAGGTCCCGGGCAGGGGGAGGGGCGGCAGGGCACGTCTGGCCCTGGAGTCCCCTGGGCACCTGTGGGGATGCTCGGGCAGGGCTCCGTGAGCGCCGGGGATGAGCGAGGATGGGGGGGGGTAGAGGGGGCCGGGCGGAGGGGAGGAGGGGGGTAGAGGGGGAGGGGGATCTGATTAGAATCCCCGGCCGTATGGCGAACGCGGCGGAGACGGAGGTAATCACGGAGCCGGCGAGACAGCGGGGCCCCGGCGACAGCAGGCGGCCCCGGCCGTCGCCATGGCAACCGCGGCCTCCGGGGCGCGCGGCTCGGCGTCCGCGGCGGAACATCTGCTTCGCGCGGGGCTGCTGGGAGCGGGGGCGGGGCGGGGAGGGGGGAGGAGGGGGAGGGGAGGGGGCGGGCGCCGCGGCCCCCCCCACACACCCTGCAAAAAGAAACAAATTAGGCCAACTGTCCAATGAGGGCCCGCAAATGTATTTATTAATGCGAGGGAAAGGTGGTTCCGGAGCGCAGTTTGATTAATGTTTGAGTCTTCAGCTTGTCAGTCTGGTTTTGTCTCCTGGAAAAAAAAAAAAAAAGAGTGGGAGGGGAGGAAGGGGGGAGGGAAGAAGGGGTGGGGGCTGGGAGGGGAGTGGGGAGGGGAGAGACAACAAAGCGGGAGGGGATGTTCATAGCCAAATAGGCTCTTTTTCATGTTTCCCTCAGCCTGCCACCCTTGATGGATGGCTCCGACGGACACGGGAGCGGGGTGGGCGGGAGGGGGGGGGACAGGGATGCGCGCCCCTCTGGAGCGATGGGAGGGGGGGGACAAGGGGGCTGCAGGAGCTGGGGTCTGTGGGGAGGGGGAAGCAATGGCATCAGGGAACTGGCAACTCCTGGGGAACATTGCATGGATGGTGTTGCAACTCTCCGCTGCTGCTCCCTCTCCTCTAACCCTGGGTGTGTGTGTGGGGGGGGGGGGGGGAGGTTAGTAACTAAGGTTAGAGGTTGGAGAGTGGGCACCTGTACCTCCAGATTCTAGGGAGGAATGTAGAGATGGGAGCTGGTAGATGGCCTAAAGACTAGGCCTCTGAATTCGTTTCATTTACTTATTTATGATGCTAGTCCTGGCGCTTCAGCTCAGGAGTGTAGGGAGGAATATTAAGAGCTGGGTGCCCGTAGATGGCCTGAAGACTATGCTTCTGAACTGGTTTTTATTTACTTACTTATGTGTGTATGTGTTTTGTGTGTCTCTGTGTGTGTGTGTTGGTTGTAGGGCTTGAACTCTGGGCCTGGGCGCTGTCCCTCAGATCTTCAGCTCAAGGCTAGCGCTCTACCACTTGAGCTACAGTGCCACCTCGGGCCTTTTCTGTTTATGTGGTGCTGAGGAATCGAACCCAGGGCCTCATGCATGCAAGGCAAGCGCTCTACCACTGAGCCACCTTCCCAGCTCCTATTTACTTATTTGTGATGTCAGTCTTGGGGCTTAAACTCAGGACCTGGGCACTGTCTCTGAGCTTCCCCTTCCCCCCTCCCAAGGTTGGTGGCTCTATCACTTGAATCACTACTAGTTTTTTTTGTTTTTTGGGGGGGAGATGGTCTTCTATTGGAGATCAGAGTGTTAGGGACATTGTTCCTGGCCTGGCTAATTTTGAACTGCAGTCCTCAGATCTCAGCCTCCTGAGTAGCTGGGATTACAGGTGTGAGACGTGAGCACCTGGCTTTCCACCTCTCATTTTCTTCCATCTACTCTTTTCCCTGCTGCAAAATTTCATCTCTTCAACTTTTGCTCCATCTTCCCTCTTTTCCCTTTGTCTGGCCTTCTATTGTTTCTTTCCTTCACCAGCCCTCCCTCCCCCCACACTCTTGATGACCTCAGCTGGTTGTGATAGGACCGGCCTTGCTGTGATGTCTTGTGTGAAGTCCATCCCCACATCCTTGCTACTTTCTGTCACTTACACAGATCCCCACTAGAACCCCAACTCAACCCCATTTGTGAGAACACTCAACCCGACCTCTTTGCTATCCTCCCTACCAAATCCAAATCCTACTCAGCCCTGCCAGACATGTAGGGCAGAGACTAAAAATTACAGATATCTGACAGGGCCTGAGATTCAGAAACCCAAGAGAGGATGTGAATCTTAAACAACTCTAAGGTTAGAAAATGCCTTCTGACTCTTCCATGCCTCCACAAGGAAATAAATGAAAGAAAGGAGTAGCCCTTTAAAGCTCATGCCAAATGCTAACATGACTTTGAAGTTCGTTTTCAATTCAAGAAAGAATTGAATTGAAACACTGAAAGAGCTTCCTAAGCAAATCAAAGCCCCACTTTGCATGGAAGACTTATTTATTTATTTATTTTAATTTTTGGTCGGTCATGGGGCTTGAACTCTGGGCCTGGGCGCCGTCCCTCAGCTCTTCAGCTCAAGGCTAGCGCTCTACCACTTGAGCCACAGCGCCACTTCTGGTTTCCTGGTTGTTAATCAGCAATCAGAGTCTCACAGACTTTCCTGCTTGGCCTGGCTTTGAACCATGATCCTCAGATCTCAGCCTCCTGAGTAGCTAGGATTACAGGTGTGAGCCACTGGTGCCCAGCTATTTTTATTTATTTTTGATGCTAGCACTGAAGCTTGAACCCAAGGCCTCACGCTTTGCTTAGCCTGCCTTTCTTTCTTTCTTTTTCTTTCTTTCTTCCTTCCTTCCTTCCTTTCTTTCTTTCTTTCTTTCTTTCTTCCTTCCTTCCTTTCTTTCTTTCTTTCTTTCTTTCTTTCTTTCTTTCTTTCTTTCTTTCTTCCTTTCTTCCTTTCTTTCCTTCTTTCTTAATTAGTTAATTTATTTTTGGTACATGTCCTGGGGTTTGAACTCAGGGCCTGACCATGAGCTTTTTTTTTTTTTTAATTTTCCTTGAAGTTAGTGCTCTGCCACTTGAGCCACAGCCCTACTTTCTGCTTTTTTACATTAGTTGGAAGAGTCTTATAGACTTGCCTGCCCAAGCTGGTTTTGTACTGTGATCCTTAGATCTCAGCCTCCTGAGTAGAATAGGTAGGATTACAGTCATGAGCCACCAACACCTGGCTCTGTGGAAGACGTTTATGGGTCATCATCATTATCACAATTATTATTATTTGAAGTCTTCAGATGGAGGAATAGTCCTATTCAAATGTAACCACAGCAAGGTGGTTAAGAACAGTGACTTTGGAGTCGAACATCTGGGTTGAATTCTAGTTCCTTCTTGCGATAGTTGGAGTCACATAGATGAATTATTTAGCTCCCTAAGCCTCTATTTCCTCATCAGTAAAATGGGGATTGCAGTTGCCTTTAGATCACACTGGATGGCAGTGGAAGGGGTGAAAAAGGTAATCCAAACAACATGTATACAGTATGTCCAATGTTTATTATGTGCTCGTGTTCACCTGCTGTTATTAACACTTTGGTTATAGACTCTTTTCAAACAAGTGAACATGCATTGTGCTCCAACTATATGCATGGCATTTCACTGTTTATAAGGTGGAAAGAGATTAAAATGTCTCTGTTCTTGAAGAGTTTAAACTCTTGAGGAGATGCATTAAAAATTACAAGTTGGGGGGCTGGGAAGGTGGCTCAGTGGTAGAGCACTTGCCTTGCATGCATGAGGCCCTGGGTTTGATTCCTCAGCACCACATAAGCAGAAAAAGCTGGAAGTGGCGCTGTGGATCAAGTGGTAGAGCACTAGCCTTGAGCTGAAGAGCTGAGGGACAGCACCCAGGCCCAGAGTTCAGGCCCCACGACCAGCAAAAAAAAAAAAAAAAAAAAAAAAAATTACAGGTTGGTCTGGGAGCCAGTAGCTCACACCTGTAATCCTAGCTACTCAGGAGGCTGAGATCTGAGGATCCCGGTTCAAAGCCAGCCCGGGCAGTGAGACTCTTATCTCCAATAAGCCACTCAGAAAACTGGATGGGGCGCTGTGGCTCAAATGGTAGAGCCCTAACCTTGAGCTGAAGAGGCCAGGCCCAGAGTTCAAGCCCCACAACTGAAAAAAAAATTACAAGTTGGGGCTTCCTGGTCCACTGATTATATAGAAAGAAGAGTTAGAGCAAACTCACCCCTTAAACATCTTAACCCAGGCAAAGACTTGACTGTTTTATGATGGAGAGACACAGGGTTAAGGGAAAAAATTATGAGTTGGGGATGGGTAGTTCAGTGGCAAAGCACTTGCCTAGCATGTAAAAGGCCTTTGGGTTGATTCCCATCCCTGCAAACACACACACACACACACACACACACACACACACACACGCACGCACCATCATCATCACCATCATCATCATCATTATCAACTCTTGCGGCAAGAGCCAAAGAAGCAATAGAGCTGCCAAATGCTTTTGACACCCAGTTCTAAAGGAAAAGCTGGGGCCTCTAGAAGGAACCACAAAATCCAGTCTTTAAAGAAGTGAGAGGTGGAACAGAGTGGAGTGAAGACAGGAGGGGCATAAGGGAAGATCATTGCCAAGAGGAGGAGTTGCCCATGGACACTACTTTTGGCTGGATCTACAGTGGACACTTGAAGATAATTTTGAATATAGGACCAAGATACTTGGATTGTATCTTTTGTTGGTGGTGGTCGTGGGGCTTGAACTCTCGGCCTGGGTGCTGTCCCTAAGCTCTTCAACTCAAGCTGTGCGCTCTACCACTTGAGCCACAGCACCACTTCCAGTTTTCTGGTGATTTATTGGAGACAAGAGTTTCACGGACTTTCCTGTCTAGGCTGGCTTTGAACTGTGATAGTCAGATCTCAACCTCCTGAGTAGCTAGGATTACAGGCATGAGCCACCAGCACCCGGCTTGAATTGTATCTTATATGCTTTATAGAGAGTGGTTACAGATTTTTAAATAATGTCACACCTGTAAAAAATGTATGTGTGCCAAGCATGGTAGCTCACATCTGTAATCCCAGCTGCACAGGAGGCAGACATACGTAGGACTGAGGTTCAAGGACAGCTTGAGTGGAAAGTTGAGTAGGCCCTCATCTCCATCAATAAGCTGGACATGGTGACATACACCTGTCCTTCCAGTCACATGGGATGAGTAACAAAGGGGAAATCCACAGAAACGTTACTCTGAGATTATGGCAGGAACCCAAGTTGCCCTTTGTTTGGCAGACCACCTTGTTCAGACAGTTAAGCCTATTGTTATTATTTTCCAAGATGGTGGAAAGTCAATAGCATCTACTCTCCATCAGCCTGACACATGTTTGGAGTAGTTGGGAATTGATTTGTCCATCTAGCTCCACCATAACTGATCTTTGAGGTTAAGGGTTCAACTCATGATGAATAGAAATAGCCCTTTTGGGGGACTTAAGGCTTAGTTCCACCGGCCCGACATTTTAACAAATGAACCAACAAGAATGTGCCCACCCTCTAGGCCCTGTCTGCCAGGGGCCTGAAACATTCAGCAGTATGCTGAACAAGTAATGATGCAAATTTATAGGCAAGTTCCCTGGGAGCCATTCCTCTCTCTGAGGACACTCCCTTCCAAGGGTCTCATCAGGAGGCTTCCCTGATTCCTAATGTTTCTGTCTCTTAAAACATTTTGGAAGTTTCCAGGGAATGATCTTCAGGTTGTGGCACATTTGTTTGCTCTCCTCAGGGAAGCCAGATCTTCATCGTTGGATGGTAGAATGTTGTGACTGCCAGCATGTTTCATGACAACTTTCTAAATTGCTCTTAGCAACGGTGAAGTGTTGAAACAGAATCAGAGCTAGGTTCAGTGCTGGGTACCTGCAGGGGGCTGAGGCTGGGCAAGAAGATCGCTTGTGCCCCAAAAGAAGTAACCAGATGCGGTGGCACACTGCCGAGTTCCCAGGACTTGAGATGGAGAGAGTAGGAGCTGAAGGTTGAGCTGGCTTGAGCTACACAGACATCCTGTCTTTAAGATAAAGCAAAATGATGATAACAAGCACAGCCCTAACCTGGCATTGGTGGGTGGCTCACATCTGTAATCCTAGCCACTCAGGAGGCTAAGATCTGAGGATCAAGGTTCAAAGCCAGGCCAGGAGGAAAGTCTGTGAGACGCTTATCTCCCATAAACTCAGAAAAAGCCAGAAGTGGTGCTGTGGCTCAAGTGGTAGAGCACTATCCTTGAACACATAGAGGCTCAGGTACAGAGCCCAGGCCCTGCATTCAAGCCCCAGGACCAAGGAAGGCTCTTTTCCAAAGAGGTAGGACAACTCCATCATTCTAAATGGGTTCTGGAGCTGGGGGTAGGGAGTGGTATGGTACTGGGAAAAGTGAAGGGATTTGAAAATAGATTGCAAATTAGGTAATAGACTCAGGGAAAATTTAAATGCCTTGATTTTGATCATTATACTGAGATCTTGTAAGGGATTTTTGGCTTTTGTGTTAAGATCATGCCTCATATTAAAGCATTTAGGAGTAAAGGGACACAATGTCTTCAACTTACTCTCAAAAAATTCAGGAAAATATGTGTGCGTAAGCATGTAGTTAGACAAGAACAAAGCAAATGGAGCTAAATGTGAACCGTTGATGGATTTGGGTAGAGTTCGTTGTCCTATATTTAATATTCTTTACCAGTTTGAACTTTAGCAAAATAAAAAGTTACCAAAGACAGCAATAATAAAACCTATGACAATATCACTTTCTTTTGTTCAGCCCTCTTCTCTCTCACTTGACTTTTTTGTTCATGGCTGGCACTCTACCACTTGTGCCATGCCTCCAGTCTGACATTTTGCTGATTAATTGGAGATGGATTCTTGAAGACTTTTCACCTAGGCTGGCTTCAAACCATGATCCTCCAGCTCTCAACTTCCAGATTAGCTAGGAGTACAGGCATGAGCCTCTGGCACCTGGCCATGGTTCTAAGTGAAAAAGTGAGGATCTTTCTCTTGCTGGGCAGATAGATGCTCTGCCACTTAAGTCACACCTCCAGCCCAAATACACTCTTTGTGTGTAACTAGGATTTGAATATTTTGTTTGCTTTCTTTCCTTCCTTTCTCTTCCTTCCTTCCTTTCCCTCCCTCCCTCCCTCCTTCCATCTCTCCCTCCCTCCCCCTCCCCCTCTCTTTCTTCCTTCCTTCCTTCCTTTCTTTCTTTTTTTCTCTTTCTTGTTGTTGGTCATGGGGTTTGAACTCTGGGCCTGGGCACTCAAAGAGAATTCTCTTTGAGCTAGATGTCAGTGGTTCATGCCTATAATCCTAGCTACTCAGGAGGCTGAAATCTGAGGGTCTCGGTTCAAAGCCAGCCCAGACAGGAAAGTCCATGAGACTCATCTCCAATAAACCACCGGCAAACCAGAAGTGGTGCTGTGGCTCAAGTGGTAGAGTGCTTGCCTTGAGCAAGAGTTCAGGGACAGCACCAGGCCCTGAGTTCAAGCCCCATCATGGGCCAAAAAAAAAAGAGGAAAAATCCAAGATAGCTAGAACAAAGAAAGCTTTGCATAAAGTAGTACAAGAGGTCTAGCGATGTGACTTAACAGTGGCCTTGAGCGAAAACAAACTCAAAGACAGTGTTCCTGAGTTCAAGGCCCCGAGTTCAAGACCCCAATCATAAAAAAAAAACAAAAACAAAAAAACCAAAAAAACAACTATAAGGACCTGGGGTTAGACAGGCCTCTGATCTTTTCAAATCTAAAATTCTAGGTAATCAAGTGTCTGTTTAGAAGAGAAAAAAATACCCCAGTCACTCATTACTCTGTGGCCTGTGTTATATAATGTTTATAGAAACTGTACACAACCCCAGTGATTATACAAAACTTGAGAAGCCTAGACAGGCAGCCTGCTCATTTTGAATTTCCAGATTTTCTTTTCAGTCTCTTTTGCAATCTTCCATATGCTCTTTGCTTGTCTCTGCCCAGAACTTTCCATGGCTATTTGCAGGCTGGGACTTTCCTGAAGATCTGAAATGTGGAATTCTTCATGGTGTCCCCGTCTCCCTCCTAAGGCTTTCTAGCGTGCATCTTGTATTTGCATTCAAAGCATAATTCCTTCATTTGGGGAGTAGAGCTGAGAAACTAGGATTCTTGCTTGGGAGGCAAAAAGGAGGGGCGAGGTATGCATGCAACCTGAGTTCCAGCCCCAAGGGGAAAGCAACCTTCTGACCCCAAGAATGGACTGCAGGTCTCAACAGCAAAGAAAGGCAGAAAAAGATAAGATAAGAACCAGGCTTGGCACTGGGAAGGTGGCTCAGTGGTAGAGTGCTTGCCTTGCATGCATGAGGCTCTGGGTTCGATTCCTCAGCACCACATAAAACCAGAAAAAGCCAGAAGTGCCGCTGTGGCTCAAGTAGTAGAGCGCTAGCCTTGAGCTGAAGAGCTGAGGGACAGCGCCCAGGCCCAGAGTTCAAGCCCCACGACCAACAACAACAAAAAAGAACCAGCCTCTTCTCTTCCTTGCAGTTTCACCTCAAATTTTTCCTCTTTCAACACAAAAGAAAAGAACAATAAGCCAGCCCAGGAGGGCTGGTGGGAGGAAGCTGACGAGGTTTTATCTGGCTGGGGTCTGCCTGAGCCGCAGCTATGTGACTAACGTGGTGGGAGGAAGCTGACGAGGTTTTATCTGGCTGGGGTCTGCCTGAGCCGCAGCTATGTGACTAACGTGGCTGAGCTGGGGTCTCTATCATGTCCCTGCCTGTCCACAAGATGGATCAGGCTGCCTTTCTCAGACCTCCCCCTTCATTCCTGCAGCCAGTTGCCAGGATAATTACAGCCTACTTGTTTCTTTCTCTTCCTTTCTCCTACTCCTTTGAGTCCTAGAAATTTCCCGCCCCCCTCTTTCAGAGACCTGAGGACCTCTTCAACACTGTGAGGGAACTAGGACCTAGAAGTTCCCTCCCACAGAAAGAGTGAGGTCACGGCTGAGAATGTGGCCCAGTGGTAGTGCTTGCCTAGCATGCACAAAGCCCTGGGTTTGATTCCTCAGTACCACATACACAGAAAAAGCTGGAAGTAGTGCTGGGCTTAAGTGGTAGAGTGTTAGCCTTGAGTAAAAGAAGCTCAGGGATAGTGCCCAGGCCCTGAGTTCAAGCCCCAGGACTGGCAAAAAAGAAAAAGAAAGAAGGAAGGAAGGAAAGAAAGAAAGAAAGGAAGGAAGGAAGGAAGAAGGAAGGAAGGAAGAAAGAAAAAAAGAAAGGAAGGAAGAAAGAAAGAGAAAGGAAGGAAGGAGGGAAGGAGGGAGGGAGGGAAGGAAGAAGGAAGAAGGAAGGACAAAGAGAGAGAGAAAGAATAAAAGGAAGAAAAAGAAAGAGGCGAAAGTCTCAAAAAAACCCTCAGGGCTGGGAAGGTATCTCAGTGGTAGAGCGCTTGCCTTGCATGCATGAGGCCCTGTGTTCAATTCCTCAGCACCACATAAGCAGAAAAAGCCAGAAATGCCATTGTGGCTCAAGTGGTAGAGTGCTAGCCTTGAGCTGAAGAATTGAGGGCTAGTGCCCAGGCCCAGTGTTCAAGCCCCATGGCTGACAAAAAGCCCCATAAAAATAAAACAAAAACAAAAACAAAAACAACCCACCTCACTAAAGTGAAAGCCTTGAGCAAAAAAGCCCGGGCCCTGAGCCCCAAGGGCACCAAACAACAACAACCAAAAATAACTTTCAGGATTGCCTTCTCTGCTCATATCCCTCCCACTATGAATGGGAGTCAATTGCTTTGTCATTCATTTGACACGTGCTTTTCCCCAAATGCAAAGTTCTTTCAGCTGCTCTCTGCTCAGTACTGCAGTTCGCAGACCTAGGTTTGAATCCTAGCTCTCAGTTTCAGGTTCTGTGGCTTTGGGCACTTTGTAAAACTTCTCAAGCATTTCTTCCTTTGTGTGTGTGGGGGTGGGGGGAGGGGGGACACAGTTCCTTTTTTTTTTTTTCTTTCATGCTAGTACTGGGGCTTGAATTTAGGGCTTAGATAATATCCCTTAGCTTTATTGCTCAAGGCTGGTACTCTAACACTTGAGTCACAGCTCCACTTCCAGCTATTTGCTTGTTAATTGGAGATCATAGTTTCATGGGCTTTCCTGCCTGGACTCACTTCAAACTTTGACCCCTCAGATCTCAGGCTCCTGAGTGGCTAGGATTACAGACAAGCCCCACAGCGGTATCAGTTATTGTACTTGTAAAGTAGAAATGATTGGACTTCTTTCCAAGATTTATTTGGTTATTGAGACAGGATCTTGCTGTGTAGCATAGTCTGGTTTTGAACTCTAGATCTTCCTGTTTCAGTCCTCTGAATGCTGGTATTACAGATGTGCACTACCATGAAAAATTGTTTTTCTTTTCTTTTTTGTGCTGGTACTGGGGCTTGAATGCAGGGCCTCACTCTCATTAGGTTCTTTTGCTCAAGGCTGGTGCTCTACCACTTGAACCATATCTTCCACTTCTAGCTTTTTGCTGGTTTTTGAGTAATAAGAGTCTTATGGACTTTTCTGCCAGAGCTGGCTTCAAACCATGATCTTTAGCCTGAGATCTTAGCCTCCTGAGTAAGCTAGGATTATAGGCTTGAGTCATCAGCCCCTGTCCCAGGCACAGAATTTTTATTTAAAAAAAAAAAATCAGTAAAGAAATGTACAAAAATATTTTTAGCCAGTGACTGGCAAAGGGTGTGCTCAGAAGATAGCAATGGTGACTTGAAGGCTCACATTTGTGTGTGTGGAGTGGATAAAGCAAGGGGAGGGAAGACAAATGGGAAAGGAGACTCAGGAGCACTGGGGAGAAAAAGGGATGAGTTTAGTTAAATGCAAAGCTGGGGGCAAGGCAAGGGGAAGAAGGTGAAGTCTGGCCTGTAGTCTCATTGTAGTCTGGCCTGGCTAGGAAAGAAAGTTGGAATGGACAGAATGAGACAGAGCAGGCCAAAGGGATGGACAGACAGCAGATGGGGAAGGAAGACTGACAAAGACCAGGGGGAAAGCCCAGCTGCTATAAGATAGACAGGAGATGCTGGAGGAGGTAGAGGGAGAAGGGGGGGGGGGGCAGTTGGTGTACAACTGAGATGGGAAGGCAGGGACAAGACAGACAGACTGAGAGGGATCAGGGAAAAGTGAAAGACGGACAGACAGATGGCAGGGACACGAGGGTGCCTTGGGTTGCCTGCATTCTGCTGTGTTTACCAGCTAATTGAGTTAAATTGTTGTCAGAGATGTAATTAAAGAGTAGAGAGAGCTTTCTGGCAGGCCCGAAACAGATGGAGGGGGGCTTTAATTGGTAATTAAATTCTTCCCTGGCAGCTGAGGAAGGAGCTTACGCTCCAGCCAGGGGTGGCCTTCCCCCACTCCCAGCTCCTCTCAGGGGCCTTTGGGGAAGGGGCTCGGATCCGCACACCAGCAACCTGGCAGGCAGGGGAGGGAGGGGGACAGGTTGGTCACTGCCCCGGCTGGCTCAGCTCTGGGCAGAGCTAAGCACAGGGACACTGTCTGCCTCTTCCCAACCTTCTTGTTCCTACCTACCAAACAGCATGGACCAGTGAGCTCTGATGTGGTCTTATGGCTTTGCTCAGGGTCCTGGGAGGAATTGTGGAGTGTTGACCCTGCAGGATGCCGGGCTTGGGAAAGCTTAATTGGTTCAGTCAGGGACTCTGGGAGAGCCGTCCATTGATACAAGCCTCTCAGCATCTGCCCCACCCACTGCTCAGAGACAGTGTAGAGATTCTTTTCTGCCTGAGCTGTCAGACTCATCCAGCATCCATTCTTTACAACCCCCCCCCCCCACATTACACAAATCAGACAGAAATGGAGACAGTAGCCTCTAGAGCCGATGGATTGGTTGGCTGCTCTAGAATATAGCCATCTAGGCTTAACAGTCTGTCACCCCAAATCTCAGTTGAGTTTGCCTTGTGGTGTGTGGAGTGTATGCGCATGTGTGCACGCACGTGTGTGTGTGTGTGTGTGTGTGTGTATCTTGAATTCAGAGCTTGGCGCCTGTCCTTTTTTTTTTTCTTTTTTTGCTCAAGGATAGCACTTTACCACTTGAGCCACAGCTCTACTTGGATTGTTAATTGGCAATAAGAGTCTCATAGACTTTCCTACCCACTGGCACCCAGGAAGGTCCTTATTTCTTTAGGATGCTGCTCCCCTATCCAGACATTCCCCCCAAGCCCTAAAGTTCCAACTTTGCCTGTCTCATAAGTCCAAAGACCCAGGATCATATCCACTTACTGTTCCTCTGGTGGAAGAAGAGCAATTAATAGGTGTTGGATTAACTTTTGTTGAACGCTCAGAGTAAAAAAGGCCAACTCTGAAAGTCACCAGCAGTTACTGGCCCAAATTTAGCTTAGTTGTAGTGAAGAACTTTTGTTGTTGTCGATTGTGGGGCTTGAACTCTGGGCCTGGGCACTGTCCCTCAGCTCTTCAGCTCAAGGCTAGCGCTTTACCACTTGAGCCATAGCACCATTTCTGGTTTTCTGGTGGTTAATTGTAGATAAAAGTCTCATGGGACTTTGCTGCCCAGTCTGGCTTTGAACCATGATCCTCAGATCTCAGCCTCCTGAGTAGCTAGGATTATAGGTGTGAGCCATCGGCGCCCAGCTCTCTCTTTCTCTCTCTTTTTTGGTACCACTACTCTACTAGAACTCAGAGCTTCTCACTCATTTGACTTTCTTTGCTCTGCCACCTGGGCCACATTTCCATTTCCAATTTTTTGCTGGTTAATTGGAGATAAAAGACGTACTGACTTTTCTGCTAGGCTAGCTTTGAACCTTAATTCTCAGATCTCAGTCTCCTGAGCCTAGGATTGCAGGTGTGAGCCCCCAGCTCCCAGTGTGTGTCAGTGTGTGTGTGTGTGTGTGTATGTGTGTGTGTGTTACAGTGCCCAGACCCCTGAGTTGAAACTCCATTACCAAAACACACACACACACACACACACACACTGAATGAATGAATGAATGAGGCAGCTTCTGTCTAGCAATATGGGAAGAGTTGTCAAATACCATGCAGCTCACCAAGGCCAGATTCCAAGCCTCTGACCCACAAGTCTCCTGATGCTCCCCATACTCCATCATCCAGCCCAGCTTGTCATCAGCAGTGGGGAAGGAAGAGAAGCATCAATGCAGGTGACAGGAACGCAGGAGCTCCAGGGCCCATAGTCAGCAATGTCAAGATAGGTGGCCTGCAGCCAAGTTATGCTGGGTACTCACTCAGTTCTTGCTCTCCATGGGAGTTAAAAAACAAAACAAAACCAACAACAACACAAACACAAAAAACTTAAATGTAAAAGGCCCTGCTTCCAAGCAGCCTTATTTGTGTCATTGGAGAGTAGAGTATTTCTCATTTTAAGTAGGTACCTCTTCCACGTCTGTCTACCACACTTACTGACGTCCCCCGGGAAGTGCGTCCCGGAGGAGGAGACGAGACAAAGAAGGATCAGGAAAAGAAGCAACCTTTAGGCCATCAGGACT
Organism: Dipodomys spectabilis; assembly: GCF_019054845.1. Taxonomy (NCBI): domain Eukaryota; kingdom Metazoa; phylum Chordata; class Mammalia; order Rodentia; family Heteromyidae; genus Dipodomys; species Dipodomys spectabilis. The sequence continues at coordinate 14,654,486 of NW_024870695.1, read as the reverse complement.
GAGTACTGCAGCAACTGTCATAGTCTCCTTATGGGTAAGGAGCAAGCAGGGAGGGCGAGGGCAGGGCCAAGGGCAGGCTGGATCTCCCAGAGCCCTAGTTCTGGCCCGGCTACTCACACGGGGAGATTTTAATCCCTTTAGGCCTCAGTTTTCCCATCTGCACAGTGTCAGTCTGAAACTGCTTTTCCCTTCTTTTATTATTTGTTTATAGATATTCAATATTAATATATATCTCTTCATATTTTGTATGATTGGGTGTTAATTATTTGTGAGACAGCTCTGAAGCCCAGGCTTACCTCAAACTCCTGCTCCTCCTGCCTCAGCCTCCTAAGTGCTGGGATTACAACTGTGTATCACCATGCTTGCCCCTTCCTTCCTTCCTTCCTTTCTCTCCCTTCCCTCCTTCCTTCGTTCCTCCTGCCTTCCTGCCTCCCTGCCTTCCTGCCTTCCTTTCTTCTCTCTCTCTCTTTCTCTTTCTCTCTCTCTCTCTTTCTTTCTTTCTCTCCTTCCTTCCTTCCTTCCTTCCTTCCGCCAGTCCTGGGGCTTGAACTCAGGGCCTGGGCACTGTCCCTGAGCTTCTTTTTGCTCAAGGCTAGCACTCTACCACTTGAGCCACAGCATCACTTCCAGCTTTTTCTGTGTATGTGGTACTGAGGAATGGAACCCAGGGTTTCATGCATGCTGGGCAAGTACTCTAATACTAAGCCAATTCCCAGCCTTTGCCCCTTCTTTTAAAATTCCAGAGAGCACCATGGGGCACAAATCTCGGGGAGACCATGAATAATAAATAGCTTTCTCTCTTTGTCCCTGACTCCCACTCTTCTCACCTACTTCAATAAGGACCCCTTCTTTGTGCTCCTGAAGATGCTCTCCAGTCAGCCCTCCATAAAAACTCCCTCCTTCCAGTATCTCTGGGTAAGGCTAGGATACATCGTCTTCTAGAACCAGCATGGGGCCTGCCCCAGCCAGGCAGCTGGTCTGGGTTTTCTGGTGATCCTTTGTTCCTCAGTGATTCTTACCTAGGAGCTGGGAGGAGAAGGGAGGGGGTGCGTACTGCCTAGGAGATGGAATGAGAGATGGGGGTCTTCTTTCTTCCCTTTCCTTTGCCCATCTCCCCCAACCTCTTCATTCTGTCTGGTCTGCCAGTGGGTGGGAGGGCAGGAGGGGGAAGGGCAGGAGGTCTGTGCAGCAGGGTCTTGCTCCACTCTCTCCCTTCCACACTAGGAAAATGGGCCATGCTCAACAAGGGCCTGTTATCACCAACCTGGCTCTGCTGCCGCCTGATAGAGCCCCGCCTGCCCCCGCAGATCTCATTAAGGGGTTGCTACTTATGCCTCCTAGCCACCCTCCATCCATCTTTGGCCACGGATGACAGACTAGGCCTGGGGGCTGATGTCCGGCAGGTGACAGGGTTAATGGCAGAAGAGGGCAGAGGCCAGAGGCCAGCCAGCTCACAGTGGTGGGAGGGCAGCCTGGGGAGGCTCCGAATCCATTCCAGTTGGGCAGTCCTTCAAATTATAGCACCTGGGGGAGAGATGAGTCCCGGATCCAGCATCCCCAGGGAAACAAGGTGGTCCATATCTGCCATCTTGGGAGCAGATGGTAGGAAGAGAGCATGTTAGTCTAGGAAGAAGGGGAGTAAAGAAGGTTAGAAGGGCTCAGGCTTGTAATTCTAGCTACTTGGGAGGCTGAGAGCATTAGGATTGTGGTTTAAAGCCAGCCTGGTAGTAAAATGTTCCTGAAACCCCCTGCTCATTGAAGAGCCTGGCATAGTGGCATGCATTGTTATAGCTACTGGAATGCCTAATTAACATAGGTGGATCCAACCCAGGTGCAGGAAACAAGACCCTATCTCAAAGATAATGAGAAGTGGCTCATGCCTATCATCCTGGGTACCTAGGAGGCTGAGATCTAAAGATCAAGGTCTGAAGCCAGTCTAAGGCACGGGTTCCGTGAGATTCTTACCTCCAATTAACCATCCAAAATCCAAAATAGCTCAAGTGGTAAGACTGGCGGATCTCTGGAGGGACCCTGAATATTGCAGGAATTTTTGCAAAAGGTCCCAGCCTTGAGTGAAAAAATTAAGGGATAGAGCCTAAACCCTGAGTCCAAGCACCAGTATGGTAGCATGTGTGCGTGCACACACACACACACACACACACACACACACACACACACACACACACACACACAATCAATCAATCAATCAACAACAGCAACAATAATAATAATGGAAAGTCAGGAGTGGAGATATGGCTCAATAGTAAAAGTTCTTGGTAGCTGGGCTCTGGTGGCTCATGCCTGTAATCCTAGCTACTCAGGAGGTTGAGATCTGAGGATCCCACTTTGAAACCAGCTCCAGGCCAAAAAACAAAAAGTTCTCGAGACTCTTATTTTCAATTGACTACCAAAAAACCAGAAGCAGAGCTGTGGATCAAGTGGCAGAACACTAGCCTTGAGCAAAAATACTAAGGGACAGCAAACCACCCCCACCCCAAGACACACCACACACACAGAAGGTTCTATAATTAACAATGCCCCAAATCTAGTTTAGATCCTTTGTGACTGGCATAAGTTACTCGGCCTCTCTGAGCTGGACTTTCCCCATCAGTGCGGTGTTGATCTGAGCTTCCCAGCCCTTGGGAAGATGAAATGACATGGCACAGGAAAAGAACAAAACCTTGGACATAGTGAGGGTCCCTCAGTAGGAGCTGCTGTGGGCAGCAGAGGTATCACTGTATCCATCATGGCTGTCCCTGGCCTTTCCCAGGCCTTCTGCCTCCAGGCTGCCCTCCTTTGACCTTCTCCAATGCCCACGATCACTTCCTGGCCTGCTTTGCAAACTCCCAGGAAACTGCTGAATGGGGGGGGGCGGGGGTCGGGGGCCTGGGAGGCTCACCAAGGCAAGGGTTAGTCCCTCTGGGCCTTTGAAGACTGGGGAGGAGTGGGGGGTGGGGAGAAGTTGTCCTGTGCTCCTGAGGGGGGGGGGGTGCTTTGCTCATCTCCCATAATGAGACGATTGCTAAGGAACAATGAATGGGTGTGGAGCTCTGGCTCCAGCCCTGGCCAGCTGGCATGCAGGCAGGCAAGGGCATGGGGAGGAGTGGGAGCAGAAAGCTCCTCCAGGAGAGCTGGCCATGACTGGGGGTCTCTTTAGAGAGAGGGACCCTGAATAGCGCAGGGATTTTTGCAATATGGCCTCTGAACTTAAAAGGCCAGAGCTCTCCAAAAGCATGAGCCAGAAACCCCTTCTCAGTGCCAGGGACTAAGCCCACCCTCCGCCCCCACTACCCGAAATGCACTCCACCTCAGGAATCACTCCACAGTGCTCTACCCTCTGCTCAGCCTGAAAGGCGTAATTCCCCCTTGTGCCCCCCCCCCACTCCCCCGGGGTGTGGATCGCCTCCATTAGGTCCTCAATCTTGCGAGGATAATGTATAGCCTGGACTGGGCTGGGGGAGGAGGCTCAGCTCCTAGGGCAGCCAGAAGGCAGGACACACAGCCACGCCTGAGCACCTGAGCGGAATACCAAACAGCCTGCTGGTTGCCCTTGGCCTGGGCCAAGCTGGGAAGAGCATGGGAGGGTGCCTGTCCCTGACCTCCACACCCCTGAACCCCCGCTGCGCCAGTTCCACCAAATCCCAGCGGCCTCTTTGTGGTCTAAGCCATCAGTTTTGTGTAAATGCCAAGGATCTGGGGTACATGAAAGGGCAGCATCTGCACCTTCAAACCTGGCCCAGAGTCCCCTGGTCTCAGAGCCTCTGAGGGTAATCTAGCAAGATCCAAACTCCTTGATGGAGGTAGAAAATCCTCCCCACTCATTGCCTAGCCACAACTGCTACCTGAGAGAACGCTGGCTTCGAAAGTGACCACCATAACATAGCTGGCCCTTTGCTAAATTCTGGCTCATAGAAAGTAGTTATAAGAACCCATTAAAGCTGGGAGTAGGGGTGCAAGCCTGTGATCTCACACTCTGAAGGCTGAGGCAGGAAAATCCTGAGTTTGAGGCCAGCCTGATCATATTGATATATATATATATATATCATATTGATATATATATATATATCATATTGATATATATATATATATATACCGTCCACGGACCAAAAATAAATAAGTAGATAGATAGATAGATAGATAGATAGATTGCACTACTCACTACTCAACCCAGGCCATGCATGTACGTATCAGCCAGCTAACAATACAAAAGGCCCTCTCTCCAGAAAACCATGTTCCAGGCAGCGCCATGGATAGGGCTGCTAGCTGGGACTCCAGCCTGGCAATCCCACTTAGAACTGTGAGAACAACCATCCTCAGGTATAAACTGGAATAGGAATAGTATTACTTGCCATCCAGGGTCACTGCCGTCCAGGCTACCGGTGTTAGCACAGGAAAAGTGCAAGCCCTGCCACACAAGTTGGCTATTATTAGTATTGATTTATTACCATTGTGTCTCCTTGGACCTGATTTTCCAGAACACTGCTTATTTCAAATATGCAAAATTGTTGTCCCTGCAAGTCTCTCTCTTTCCCACGTCACATGCATGTTCTGATTTCTGGCAAGAAATAATATATGTTCACTCTTACTTGCTTGAGTGATTAAAAAAAAAAAAAAGTACGTTTGGCCATGTAGACAGCAGGTCTAAATGAGGGACACAGCCGGTCCAGAAGGGAGTAATTGGCCCCATATAAAACACAACCAGGCAAAAGAAAGGAGTTGAGAAGGGTCGATGGAGGCCTGTCGGAGCTGCCCACAACTCTTGTAACCTGCTCTTCTTATTACCAGAATCATTTTAAGAGATAATTTAATGCCATCCCTCTGTGGTTCCTTTCATTCCTGAAGGGAAAATAAATAAACAAATAAACATGCCTAGCAAGCCATCTCCACCAATACCTGCTTTAAAAGAACATAATTTGCCTTGTTTTCTTGTTTAAAGTACAGTTATTAATATAGTTGTCCGGCACCTTCTCTATAGCTGATCCCTGGTGAATTATGGGCCTTGAATTCAGATCTCCATTCACATTATTGTATACATTTCCACGGAATCCTACAAGAGGAAAGAAGCAGCCTTTCTTTCATCTGCAGACAGGACTGCAAGGCTGCAGTGGGTCTGTTTTCCCATTAGGGACTACACAGAATTTGCTGGGCAAGGCTGACGAGGGAACAGGAGGAGGAGGAGGAGGAGGAGGGCACTTGTAACAGTAAGAAGTGGTCAAACTTCCAGAAGTTTCCCTTTGGTCTGCATCACCAGATCTAGCCTAACTTCTTACCTTTTTGAACTTTACTTTCTTTGCCTAAAAAATAGGAAATTTTGGGGATGGGAATGTGGCTTAGTGATGAATGCTTGCCTAGGATCCATGAAGCCATGGGTTCAAATCTCCAAAGCCAGAAGTGGTGCTGTAGCTCAAGTGGTAGAGTGCTAGCCTGGAGCAAAAGAAGCTCAGGGATGGGACTGTGCCCAGGCCCTGAGTTCAAGCCCCAGGACTGGCAAAAGAAAGAAAGAAAAGGAAAGGAAATTTTCACCTTGGTCATTTTTCACCTCTTATAATATGTCAAGCACTGACCTAAATGTTTTATGTTAGCACTTTATCATTTAATGGTTTCTTCTTCTTTCTTCTTCTTCCTCTTCCTCTCCCTCCTTTTCATGCCAGTACTGGGGCTTGAACTCAAGACCTTGCACTCCTGCTTAGCTTTTTCACTCAAAGCTGGCAGTCTACCATTGGAGCCACACCTCTACTTCCCAGCTTTCTGTTGCTTAATGGAGATAAGAGTCTCACAGACTTTCCTGCCTGGGTTTGGCTTGGAACCACATTCCTCAAATCTCACCTTACTGAGTAGCTGAGTTGTTGTTGGGGTTTTTTTTTGTCGGTCGTGGGGTTTGAACGCTGGGCCTGGGCGCTGTCCCTCAGCGCTTCAGCTCCAGGCGAGTGCTCTACCAGTTAAGCTACAGCGTCACTTCCAGTTTTCTGGTGATTTATTGGAGATAAGAGTCTCATGAACTTTCCTGCCTTGGGCTGGTTTTGACAGTGATCCTCAGATCTCAGCCTCCTGGGTAGCTAGGATTACAGGCCTGAGTTACCAGCGCCCGGCAGGGTAGTGCATACTTACAGGCTCAGAATCACTGAATACCTTCTTGTCTAAGCAAGCCAAGTCCAGCTTCAAAGGGAGGGCTTTGCTACCCTGTATAGTATATACCCTGTATATGCTACCCTGTATAGACCTCGCTACCTTACATAGTTTCTCCTACTAGCTCTATAAGACTTGATTTCTTTATTTCTGGGTACTGTCCCTTAGCTTTTTTTTTTGCTCAAAGATGTTGCTTTACCGCTTGATCCACAGCTCCATTGCCAACATGTTTAGTGGTTAATTGAAGGCAGATAAAAGACTCACGAATTTTCCTGCCTGAGTTGGCTTTGCACATCGATCCTCAGATCTCCACCTCCTGGGTAGCTAGAATTACAGATAGGAGCCACCAGCACCTGGCAGGATTTTATGATCCTGATACTTCCGGTTGAAGCTAGAGTTTGTCCTCCCCTCCTCCCAAGGGTGGGTGGGGTTCGAGGTTCTGCAATCCAGCTTGAAACTGGCAGAGACAGGACGGCCAGGGAGGTACAGAGAGTCATTTAATTTTACATTAAAAGAGAAGGGCCCCTCCCCCGTGCCCTCCCCTTTCCCCCCTACCCCAGTTCCTTTCCAATCACATCAGAGACCCTGGAGGGGGCATGACCTCTGTCTTCAGAGGAGGTCAGCCAGGGTGACCCTGACTGTGTGTAGGATCCCAGGAGAGAGGTCCAGCTGCAGGCCCTGGAGGGCTGGAAGCACACCCGGAAACTGGCCGGGGTCACTGAGGGCAGCCCGAGTGGAGGGAGGGGCTTCCTTGGCCCTTTGTGAGCAGCAGGCAGGGGGAGATTAGTTCCACAGGCAGCTCCTGTGTCTCCAGAGAAAGGGGTTATTATGCAGCAGCTAAAAATACAGGGCACAACCCATCCCACCTCCCCTTTTATTGCCATGGAGATGAGGGATAGGCTCTGGGAGGGAGAGAGCAAAAGGGAGAGAATGAAAGGCAGGTGAAAAAGGGGAAGAGTTGGGGGGTGGGGATGGAGGCCTGAAGGAAGAGGAAGGGAAAGAGCTAGAGAGGAGAGAGGAAGACTCTGAAGGAAGAGAGCAAGAGGGGTGAGAGGAAGGAAGACTGCCTTTCTCATTACATTCGCCTTTACATTCTGCCTGCCAGGCCAGACAAAGCCTGGGGGCTACTAGGCAAAGAAGGGTTTGTCTGCTACTCTGCAGCTGGCCTCGTGACCTTTGAGGATAAGGGGTCTGACCATCTGGGATTAATTGCAAGATGGCCACATGGAAGACAGATGTCGAACAGCTGCTAGGCCTCCTCAGCTCTTAGACATTGGCTCTCGGAGGTACCCAATCCAACTTTCCATCCTCTGCAGAGTCGCACCAGATAATGATACAATGTCAGCCCAGTTGTCTTCTGTGACGTGGGTCTTCACTGGTGGCCTTGTAGGGTGTCTTTTGTTGCTAGAAGGGGCCTTCTTTTGTTCGGTGACTATTTTTTTTTTTTTGTCTCCCTCTTATTTCCACGCGTAGGCCCTAGTTTTGTCTGCATTGGACTTCACAGTAGAATAAGCTATGCATGTAATAGTACAGAAAGGACAAATCTGACACTTTATGGCATGAAGTACTTTGGGGAAAAAAACTACTGAGAAGATAATTGTTTAAAAAAAAAATCCATAGTTTAAGCCGGGCAACGGTGGCTCACGCCTGTAATCCTAGCTACTCAAGAGGCTGAGATCTGAGGATCACGGTTCAAAGCCAGCTGGGGCAGGAAAGACCGTGAGACTCTTATCTCCAATAAACCACTAGAAAACTGGAAGTGGCGCTGTGGCTCAAGTGGTAGAGCGCTCGCCTTGAGCTGAAGAGCTGAGGGACAGCGCCCAGGCCCAGAGTTCAGGCCCCATGACTGACAAAAAAAAAAAAAAAATCCATAGTTTAAAAAGTATCCAGTTTCCAAACTAAACTAGGCACAAGTGACTCATGCCTGTGGTTTGAAGTCGGTCCTGGCCCTCTGGAGTTCTCTCACTTGAGCCACAACCCCACTTCCAGCTTTTTTTTTTTTTTGGGGGGGGGTTGGTTAATTGAAGATGAGTTGCTCTGATTTGTCTGCTGGGGCTGGCTTCGAACCTCAACCCTCGATCTCAGCCTCCTGACTGGCTAGGATTACAGGCGTGAGCCATCACAGCCCAATTAGGGCCTTGTTTCTTATATAAAGAGAAGACAAAGAGTTAAGGCTTTGATGCCCCCTTTGAATGATGCCCAAACCCAGGCTGTCAAGAGAAGGCAGGCAGACCTGCTGTTGCCTCTTCCCATTCAACACCAAGGCTCCTGCCCAAATGCTAGTGTCCAGATTGTATTTATGACTGTTTTAAGAAGGAGTGACAGAGCCTTTTAATATCCCTGACAGCCCAGGATGTTTTAATAGATGGTGGAGCTGGGCTTTGGGAGTTAAGAAAAGAGAGCGGAGTGGCTGAGGGAGCTGTCAGGCTGGGTTTCTATGACATACCCACTGATCGACTCAGCGACAAAATAAAATACGGGGCTCTGTCTCTCCTCAGTCCCATCAGGTTGACAGACAGCCTGTCACCATTGTATGTCATCTTTCACTTCCTAATCACTCAGGCTTAGGGAAAACCAGTGTTTAACAGGGAGTCTCTACAGGATTTCCACCCAAACCTGCCTCCTGAATGTCAGGCCCACTCTTTCAACCTTCCCAGGCTCCACTTGACAGGGTGTGATTTTCTGGATTCCAAACAGGACACTTCTGTCTCTCTCAAGCCCTGCCTCAGTGCTCTGGTTTGTGTGAAGTGCTTATAGGTCAGACAGGACTGCTCAGTATTCTAAAAAGCAGAATGGAGAGCAGTGATGGTTGTCCAGCAATACAACTGCCATGGAATGGTACACTCATGAAGGGTTAAAGAGATATTTTCTCTTACCACCCAAAGACACACATACACACACACACAAACACACAAACAGATGGGGGGGGGGGTAAGGAACAGAGAGATACTTCTAGCTTTTGGCCAGTTGTAACTGCATCCAATCAGGTATGCATCAATGCCGTGTTCTGTAACAAGATCATTTCCAATGCTGTCTCTCCCAGGACTCGGATCCCTGCCTGCTACCCTTCTTGGCCTCTCCCCTCCTCAGCTTCCTGGACAACCACAGGGTTAGTTTTGGAGTTGAGCAGTGTGTGTGTGTGTGTGTGTGTGTGTGTGTGTGTGTGTGTGTGTGTGTGTGTGTGTGTACTGGGGCTTGACCACAGGGCCTCTTGCGTGGTTTTTTCACTCAAGGCCAACACACTCCACCACTTGAGCCACAGCTCCATTTGCAGCTGTATGTATTTAATTGGAGGACTTAGCTGTCCTGGCTGGCTTACAACAGCAATCCTCAGATCTCAGCCTCCAAGTAGCTAGGATTAAAGGTATGATGAGCCACCAGTGCTTGGCATTATGAGGCTTATTTTGTTGTTTTTGTTGTTGGTGGTGGTGGTCATGGGGCTTGAACTAGAAGCCTGGGCACTACCCTTGAGCTCTTCTGCTCAATAGTGTTCTATCTCTTTGAGCTACATGCCACTTCTGGTTTTCTGGTGATTAATTGGATAAGTCTTAAGCATTTCTTGCCTGGGCTGGCTTTGAACTGTGCTCCTCAGGTCTCAGCCTCTTGAGTAGCTAAGACTACAGGTGTGAGCCACCTGTGCCCGGCTGAGGCTTCTATACATACTTTTCTACTATCAAGTTTAGAGATGGTCTGATCAGGAACTTGGTTGTATGGCCATAGTCATTGCAGCCACTCAGTATGTTCTGGAAAATCAGGTGTCAGGGATTCTCTGAAGTATGTGCGTGCGCGTGTGTATTGGAAAGGAGGGCAGCTGCCAATCCATGGACTGACATCTTTCTTGAAAAGAAAGTTCTTTCTCGAAAGAACTAGTTCTTCTTTTGGGTCAAAGTGGGTCTCCTTGGGCCTCCTCTACACCGGTCTGTAGATCTGTCAACTGCCTGAATGTAGGGATGGGGCGGGGTGGGGGGGGGGGGGGGAACACTGCAGTTCTCACACCCAGGTCCTGGGGTTACCAACACTACTACAGATGCGATACCCCACCCCTAGCAGCAGTCCAGAGCTCTGCATTCAAGTCCTCTGCCAGGAGAGAGTTAAGGGCTTGGGTTTAATTTGCCCGTTAATCACAGTTAAAAGAAGTAATGAGCGTCTCCCCAAAGCCTGGGTGTTTCTCTGCAGATTAAGCAGCAATTTGCATAGCCCCTTTATTCATTCCCACCTTCCCCTGTGGGGCGGCTTGTCCTTTCAGACACAGCCAAGCGCAGCCGGAGGCGGCTGGAGCGGTTTGACAAATGGCTTTGCCTGTGCGCCATGGTTTGGGCGCAAGAGAAGGAGGGGGAAGCTGGGAGGAGAGGGCAGCTCCCGACAGTAATGGATAGCTGGGGCGTTAAATAGTGCAGAACTTTTTATTAGACACATAGGAGAAGTTTAAATATTCAAAGTGGTTTTCTTTGAAGCCTGGGGAAGGAGAGGAGGGTGGCAGGATGGCTAGGGAAGTTTACTCAGGGCCGGTTTACTCAGAGGCCTGCTTGTCCCTGTTGGCTGGAAGGAAAAAGGGTATCTGGAGGACACAAGCAGATCCAGGTCAGCTGGTGTCCCCCGGCTGGCACAGCCTTTGGGTAGCCCGACACTCTCCTACTGGGCTTGGCTCTGCCAGGCAGGATGACAGCCGAGAGGCAGCCCTGGGGCTTCCTGAGTCCTCAGGGTGAAGAAGAGCTTATTCAAAGCCCAGCATGTGGGTGCTGTTCAGTACACCAAGGTGGAGGTCCCAGCTTTGATCGTAAATCTGGATCTATGAAGTACCCACATCTACTCTCCTTGGCAGAAATGCCCTGAGACAGGCCCAGATCCTCAGGAGCTGAGGGTCTCTGAATGACTGGTGGAGGGATTGTAGTACATTTGTTGTTATTGTTATTGTTTTTGAAAGGGTCTCACTATGTAGCCCATCCTGGCCTATCAGTTCATTTTCAAAGTCAGTTTAATTTTGGGCATGGGGGTTCATGGCTATAATCCCAGCACTCATACCAAGATCCTGTCTCAGGGATGGAAGGACATGGTTCAAGTGGCAGAGCACTGATCTAGCAAACATGAGACCCTGAATCCAGTCTCTCGTACTGCCAAAAAGAGAAGAAAAAGGGCAACTTTTCTTTCTTTTGATCCATCATGGGGCTTGAACTTAGGACCTGGACACTGTCCCTGAGTTTTTGTGCTCAAGTCTAGTGCTCTCCCACTTTGAGCCACAGCTCCACTTCTCATTTTCTGGTGCTAATTGGAGATAAAAGTCTCATGGAGTTTCCTACTGGACTGGCTTTGAACCATGATCCTCAGATCTCAGCCTCCTGGGTAGCTAGGATTACAGGTATGAGCAACTGGCACCCAGCAAAGGTCAACTTCTATTTTATTCTCAAACTTCTGTTTTGCGGGACTCTTTTTTGCTAGCTTGTGAGTCACATGATCATAGTATATCAGAAGTCAATGACCCTTGAAAATCGTTGAGATAACTGAAGCTCAGAAGAAATGAAGTTGGAGACTTCAAGGAGTGTGCAAGACCTGGTCTCCCCACCAGGAACAGAGGCTAGGTTTAACATGTTGAGTGGGCTTTATACTGTACCCAGCATGAGCTCCCTTGAGGACAGGTGCATAGAGCTGAGGAATGCTCTGCAGAGGCCACTGGAAATATCCAGAGAGATGTGTGTCTCATCTGAGCTGGGCTAGGAAGGCTCCAAAAGGCTTCAGGCTTTGGGATGCACGTGGGATTGGCCCTGGGCGGCTTGCCAGGCTGGAAAGCAGAAGTCCAGTTATCAGGAGCTAGCCTGCTACACTGGGAATGGAGGGAGTAAAGGGGGCATTCGTTTCTAAGCAGGGAAATGATAAAAGCAAAAAGGCCCTTAGCCATGGCAAGTGTAGGCTTGAGAGAGATTGGGAGCTAACAGATAGGAAATAACAGATGGAATGTGGATGGTAATCAGGGGTGCGATGTGGGATGCGTTGGAATCTCAGAAACACAGGAGACCACCTCCCCTTAGGTCAGCAGTATCCCTGTCCTCATTTAATTTTATTATTTATTTTTACTTATTTTTGTCAGTCCTGGGGCTTGAACTCAGGGCCTGAGCACTATCCCTGAGCTTCTTTTGCTCCAGGCTAGCACTCTACTACCTGAGCCACAGTACGACTTCTGGCTTTTTCTGTTTACATGGTACTGAGGAACGGAAACCAGGGCTTCATGCATGCTAGGCAAGCACTTTATCAGTCAGTAAGCCACATTCTCAGCCCTCTGTCCTCATTTGAATGGTGAAGGAAATGAGGAGCAGAGAGGTTCAGGGAATGACCCCAGATCACACAGGTCACAAGAACAGAGCAGAGCTGGAAAACGTTTGTAACCATTTTGACATCGTATACTGTTTTGTTTTCCAGCAGCAAGGATAGAACCGAGGGCCTCTTGGATGCTAGGCAAGCACTCTACCACTGAGCTATCGTCCCAGCCCAGTGTACTCCTATTACTTTAAATAGATCTGTAGATGCCTGTATGGGAGTAGAGAGAAAGGAGAATATATAAAGAGCAATTAAAAGATGAAGTACATATTAGTAGGACAGGTAGGAGTGCATGTATCCAGGGAGAGAAGAGCTGCAGGATCTGGGTCTCTAGGGTGAAATATAACATCTGGAGAAGTAATGAGTATGTGTGTGCACATAGTCACAGGACCACAGCCTCAGGCAGTGCACTCCTACTCAAGACCCAAATGTCCTTTGCCTTTGTCCTCAGCTCCAGGCTGAGCTCTGGAGCGAACGATGCTTTAGATGGTTAAGATGATGTTTGGTCTGACAAAGAACAAGTTCCAGATGTGTGATAGCTCACAAGTCCCTGGCATCTCCTCAGTGGGCACAGGGGCTGGGCTGCTCAGAGTCAGATGAATAATCCTTAGCATTTTGTTTAGGCCATGTTCATGGCTGTAGTGAAAAGGAATTCTAGAAAGGCAACTCCCTACTTCTTTACCCGAGGCTTAGATGTGCTGGTAGAAGAGTCAACATGGAACTAGAGTGTCCTCTTGGCAACAAATTCACATTAAACTATGGATGCTGAGGGAGTCGTCTTGGCTCATGGCCTTCCTCTTTCCCCAAACTTCACAACCCTGGAAAGCTGATTGCTGGGGATTTGCCACTCGGCAAGCAACACTCATTCCTCTCTTCTAACATGGCAAGATAGTCAGGAAGCAGTCTTCACTGGTGCCCCACAAACCAAAACCAAGAGGACAGCTCATACTGTCCAGCGGGTACCTCCTCCTCTGCCGGCCCTGTCCCAGGAGCTGTGCATAGCTTGATTTGCTAAGCTGGAGGACTCTGACAACTGAGGGAATCCTAAATGCAAAATGCAGGGAATCCTAAAACACACCTCAAAGTTACAGGACTGCCCTGATGCTTGGGGGAGAGAGGCGGAGAGCCAGTCAGTTAGGCCCCTTCATTGTCTTTGGCCTGGCCAGGATGAGGTCCAGAAGGCAAGAGGACCGAAAGCAAGGAAGCTGAAGGTTCTGGAGACCAAGCCCAGTGAGAAAACCATCCACCTCTGGCTAGGAAGGAGGCAGGGAGGCACTGCGCTCTGCCAGACCAGCAGTGCAGCACACCAGGCCCAATCCCCGTGAGAACAGCTGCCCCAGCCACTGCTCCCTCATCTGTTGTTGGGAACCTTCTGTCTAAACTCACTCTCCTGCGTGGGGACTGAGCGCATGGCATTTCGGGGGGGAGGACATTGCCCTTGCAGATCCAAGGCCAGGCAGGGAAGGCAGGCAGGGTACGCATCTGCACAGCAGAAACAAGAGCTTTGGAGGCTCAAGCCCAGCTTGCCATGGTCATGTGATCCTCTACACTCGTCCCTGTAAGCAATGGAGTCTGTGTAACATCTGGCAGCTGGAAAGGAACACCAGAGTGGGCAAGGGTGTATGACTCAATGCAAGGCTGGCTGCAGAGTGAGGCTAGACAGACAGCCCATGGAGCAGGAGACTGACCAGGTAGGGCAGTAAGGGCAGTCATACTCTGAGACAGAAAGGGCCAAGCATGGCCAGCAGCTCGGGGCAAGGGTTTCCACTCTGCATGTGGCTACGTGCTGAGTGCAGTCCACTCAAGCTCCTGTAAGCCATCCCATTCTAAGGACAGCTTCCTGATACCAATTTCTCCTTTCTCAGCTCCTGGACTTATTTCAGCCCGATTCCCCCAAAAGGAGGTGACCAGGCAAAGATTGGGGGGAAGCAGCAGGCTGACATTAATCGATGGAAGCGGCTCCAAGCAGTTCATGCGGCCTTATCTCTCTCTCCTTTGGATAGCGTGTGTCCGCCGGAGTCCACGGGGTCGGTGATTAATAGGGGCCATCACTCACTGTCCGGGACGGCTGAAAGGCAGTGGGGGGGGGGGGGGCCCTCCCCAGAACTGAGATAACAAGCAGCAGGAATAATGAGTGGTGTCACTCCACTTTTCATTTTGATGGAAAGTCATTACGGGAGTCAACGCCAGCGACAAAGAGCCATGAATCAACTGCTCTGCTATGAAATTAAAATCGAATTGCTGGCCACCCTCAGCCCCTACCCTTCCTGGGAAATGGGGATGGGGAGGTGGCTTGGGTGAGGGGTGCTATCTTGGGGCGGGTTCTATCCAATCCCAGAGCAGCCTGTTATGGGCAGGAAGTGGACAGGCAGCCAGTGAAGGTGACAACTCCTGTCTCTACCTTGTTTATCAGACCCTTCCTCCCTAAACCATGTTTCCCCTCTGCCTGGAAGGTAAGCTGTGATTAAGAGGAAAATATGGCTTTGCTGACTCCAACAGACCACTGCTTGACTGCTCCCCTTGGGCCTCTGGCTGGAGCAGGGTAGCTTGGGCCCGGTGATAGAGCAAGCAAGGCCTAGCTGCCTTGGCTATCTCAGAACCCCTTGCTGAGCCATCTGTGTAGATCCTAACAGGGCCTTCCTCATCACTACAAGCAAAGACCTAAGTCCCTAATCTGGGACTCCACAGTGGCAGCTAATGGTCAGGAAGGTTGCCTGGACCAAGAATCTATGAAAACAGGTACCCAGCCTCAACCGCGAGCTCTGGGGAGCTGTGTGAGTAACTGTTAGCAGCATAGCCAAGAGTCTTTCCCTTTTATTAAGTCCAGTTCAACTAGCTAGAAGCAGCTGTGGTTCCAGGCTGGTAAGCCACGAGGCCAGTCAAGACTGCTGTTTGCAGTGAGCCAAGAGAGTGTTGAGGCCACCATCCGATGGTAGTTCCTTCCCAGAGCTCTCAATCTTCCAGTCAGTCTGGTTTCTTGCTGGGAAGGATCCACCACAATCAGCCCTGGCTCTGCTGCCATTTCAATGCTGGGAAGAGGGGCAGGTGAAACACCGAGAGAGTACGTCACAGAAAAGTCCCCATCAGGTTCACGGGGCGCCCGCCGTACCTCTTAGAGATGTCAGCTTCGATCTGGAAGACAGTTGCTGGGTAGATAGGGATCAAACAAGCAGGTGCAGGGCTTCATTCAGCAGACATCTGGGGGTCCTCCCACATGGCGAGATCACCCCATCCTGTCTTACCAGCTTCTGTAGCTCCTTGGTCTTCTCCAGCAGCAGGTCCAGCTTGGGCTCCAGAGCCGCCTGCTCCTCAAGGGCACCCTGCTGCTTCTGTACCATCAGCTCTTTCTTCAAAGCCAACAGCTGCGACTGCTTCAGCTTTTGCTGGAGGAACTCTGTCACGCGGTCCACATACCTATGCAGAGGGCACTCAGGTGAGCGGGGAGGCTGTACCCCACCCCACTCCTCAGGAAGCCATTCCCTGATTGGCCTCCTATCCCCACATCTGCGAGTCCTTCTCCATTAAAAACGCCTCTCCAGTTTCCTGTTATACCTGGGAAGCAGATTCTGCATAAATCAATGCCACCCACCCCCGAGCCCCTACCTCTACCATCTGCCCTAAAGACAGTCCAAGGAGAAGGCGATGGCATAGAAGGCATGGATGAGAACTAAGGAGGTCACAGACAGAGGAGGAGGACAAGGACCCAGAGCTGATCAAAATGGCAGAACCCAGAATCAGGATAGCCAGACCTTGGTGAGGCCAGAATCATAAACAGGTGTTGCATTCGAAGACTGGTGAGCCGGCCAATGAGATCCTGTAGCGTGGACACCATATTAACCATCTTCTCTTTGGTTTGGCCCTGCAGGATGGCAGGAGCCAGCTGAAACTGGCTCACAGACAGGATGTCGGCCTCCTCACTCATCTCTACTGCTCTCTGAGACAAGAAGATCTCGAGCTAAGGGTGAAAGAGGAGCTAGATTACAGGAAGAAAAGAGCTCAGAAGGCTAGGCCCCCAGACTGCTCAGCATGTGAGAATGTGTGGTAAGGGCTAGACTCTAGGGGAGAGTCTACCACTCTCACTGTTAGAAATCCCACAGCTGCAGTGGGTCTAGCACGGCCCCCTCCGCCACTCCTCATCCCACCATTCTGTCTCAGGCCTACACAGTTCTGAACCTTCTTTCTTCCCTAGCCTGTGGGTCAGATAACCAAGAAGACAGACTCCAAGGGTCTCTCTGCCCCACTGGAGGTATTTCTTTTTGCTCCATGGGAGGAATGGGGTTTGGGGACTAGGAATGCATGGGTGAAGAGCTGTGGGTTAAGAAAAGGCCAGGGTCAGGCACCCGTGGCTCACACCTACAATCCTAGCTACTCAGGAGGCTGAGATCTGAGGATTGCAGTTCAAAGCCAGCCTGGGCAGGAAAGTCTGTGAGACTTTTTTTTTGGGGTCCAGTCAGAGGGCCTGAACTCTGGGCCTGGGCGCTGTCCCTCAGCTCTTCAGCTCAAGGCTAGCGCTCTACCACTTGAGCCACAGCACCACTTCTGGCTTTTTTCTTTTTGCTTATGTGGTGCTGAGGAATTGAACGCAGGGCCTCAGGCATGCAAGGCAAGCGCTCTACCACTGAGCCACCTTCCCAGCCCAAGTCTGTGAGACTCTTATCTCCAATGAATCACCAGAAAACTAGAAGTGGTGCTGTGGCTCAAGTAGTAGAGTGCTCGTGTTGAGCTGAAGAGCTCAGGACCAGCACCCAAACCCCAGAGTTCAAGCCCCATGACTGACAAAAATAAATAAATAAACAAAATAAAAGGCCAGGAAGAAATTAAGGAAGAGACATATCTCCAGTCTATCTTATTTTGTCATGGAAATTAGATAATTTTTGTCCTCTTCTTCCTTTGAGGCTAGAAAGGGGTCTCTTTGGACAGAAAGAAGACAGAACTGGATGGGGACAGAACTTTCTAGAGGTTCTCAACCATAAGCCACTGAGAAGGGAAGAGACTCCAAAACAGGACCCATTTTCCCAGTCCAAGAACACTGGCTCTGGGGCTGGGATGGTGGCTCAGTGGTAGAGCGCTTGCCTTGCATACATGAGGCCCTGGGTTCGATTCCTCAGCATCCCATAAGCAAAAAGAAAAAAGCCAGAAGTGGCGCTGTGGCTCAAGTGGTTGAGCACTAGCCTTGAGTTGAAGAGCTAGAGGACAGCACCCAGGCCCAGAGTTCAGTCCCCACGACCGGACCCTCCCCCCCCCAAAAAAGAGAAAAGAACACTGGCTCTTTATACCTTAGTTATGGCAATCATGTTTCAACACAAATGATTGTGAGGCTCCTATCTTGTTAAAAAACAAAAACTCCAACAACTTCATGGTTTACCAAGTCAACTCAAAATTCAGACTGTCTCTGAGCTCCTCTTCTGCTCCCCCCTCCCAGCTCCTGTAACAAGGAGCCACGCAGCCTCCTTCCTGTCAGTCAAAGGTCCCCCCTTAAGACCTTTTTGGGGTTCTTTCTGCCTGGGAAGTTTTGTTTTTTGTTTTTGCCAGTCCTGGGACTTGAACTCAGGGCCTGGGCACTGTCCATGAGCTACTTTTGCTCGTCTAGCACTCTGCCACTTGAGCCACAGCGCCACCTCCAGCCTTTTCTGTTTATATTGTACTGAGGAATAGAACCCAGGGCTTCGTGCATGCTAGGCAAGCACTCTACCACTAAGACACATTCCCAGCCCTCCTCCCTGCTTTTTCTTTTTGTTGGTCATGGGGCTTGAACTTTGGGCCTGGGCGCTGTCACTGAGCTCTTCAGCTCAAGGCTAGTGATCTACCATTTAAGCCACAGCGCCCCTTCTGGTTTTCTGGTGGTTAATTGGAGATAAGAGCCTTACAGACTTACCTGTCCGGGCTGGCTTTGAACCGTGATCCTCAAATTTCAGCCTCCTGAGTAGCTAGGATTACAGGCATGAGCCACTGGCCCCGGCCAGGAAGACTTTTTGCTGGACAATTCACCACTGCTTTGTATGGAGTACTTGCAGTCTCAGCTTAAAGTCACCTTCTTAATGAAGCCTTCTCTTACTCCCAGACATAGAACCACAACCCTTGTTAGAGAAATGAGCTCCCTTCCCAAAGCTTAGTCTACTCCTTCCCTTCCCCACAGCTTAGCATGCTTCCTTCCTAGGCAGCACTAGGCCCATGCAGTAAAGGCAGTAAATGATCAACTTCCAGCCCCCCTTTACCTTGGGATGGCACTTCTCTGGGGCAGCTACCACCATATAAGGCAACAAGAGCCCCTTAGAGTGACCTTCAGCTCAGTGAAGCTGCAGGACCCCTTACCTACTATTTGGATGGTAGCCATAAATCTTCTTCCACCATGATGAAGCCCTTGGCCCACACGTGCATACTGGGGTCTCTGCCTCCTAGCCCCTTCTAGCTCCTCCTAAGCCTCCTAGGTTATATAGGTCACCTCAGACAATAGCTGGTGCTTCTTCTTACTTCTCCCTTGTGAGAAGGGGTCTTGTCGGCCCCTTTCCTAACAATAAACCTTTCTTTGTTCTCTGTACCTGGATGTCTGCGTGGTTTTCTGGCAAGTTTAATAATCTTTCAACCCTTCTCAGCAGCTTGTCTCCCTCCCCTGCTTTCTTTTTCTCCGTAGCATTTAGCACCATCTTACACATGCAGCATTTGTCTAGGTTCTCATCTGCCTTTCCCACCAGAGTAGAAGCTCCGTGAAATTGAGGCCTTTGAATGTCTGGTTCACTGCTCTATACCCAGTACCCAAGAGTGTGCCAGGCACTTTGGAGACTCACAATAAAGATGAGCTGATACATGGGGTGGGGAGCATCCTACCAGGTAAGACTCCTACTCCAAGACAAAGGAAGGACTTAGTGCCCTTTGCACTACAGGAGTGGTCAGGCCAGGGGACAGAACTGACATCACCTGTGCTGAGGCAGGCTGCCCCCGGACAACAGTACCTCCATGAGCTCATCAATGAACTGATTCCGGGTCTCAGGATATTCAAGAAGTGTCAGAGCATCTGTGCCTCTAGCAACACCTTCTGGAGCTGCCAAAAAGAGAGGCAGACAAGTGAGAAGGGATCTAGAACTAAGGAAGGAAAACCCCACAAATTTGAGAAGCCCAGGGGACGACTATGGACAGACTCATTGCACTAAAGCTACTTCCCAGCCCAAGCCAAGGGAGAGGGTTATCCTTTCCCAATTGCCCTAGCTTTTCTCAGGCTTCCTGCCAACTCTAGCCTGCCAGAACCACAGAGCTGGGTTCAGGGAAGGCTAGCTCTGAGCTGGTGGCAGTAGGAAGTAAAGTGTCATCCTGTACTGCCCTCTAGTGGCTCAGATTACTGCTACACCCTCTCTGCTGGTGAGGAGGAATCAGGCCAAACTTTGGGGTCTAGCCAACATCCTTTAGGTAATCCCACTAAAATGGCTAGCCTATAGTCAGTCTCTAAAAAGCTGAATCTTCCTACAGAACTTCTCTTCTGCCTCTCTCCCCACACATCCTCAGCAAGACTTAGAGAAAAATTTAAATGTGTGAGAAGCCTCATCACAATAGTATACTTTTGTGTCTAGACTTGGGGGGTCCTTGAGCACTTACCTTCAGTTCCTGCCTCCAGCACTGTGATCTGCAAACCAGTGGCATCATCTCCCCAGTCTATCCCATCACTCCCAAGGTCCTGGGTGGGGAGCAAAGAACCAGAGAGCCTGGTGAGAAGTCCCCAGCACAGGGAGCCAGAATGGACCAAAACCTTAAGAAAGACCAGGGCCTGCACATTACAGCTGGATTAAGGTCGACAGACCTGATGCACGGGACAAGGATGGCATTGTGGGCTATTATAATGCCATCCCCAGCCTTGCTTTGTAAAGTACTTCTATACCTTGCCCCAAACCCCAGCAAGAGGAGATATATAAACTCTGGACACATCACTTTTGAAACTGCCTCCTTTGGAATGCACTCATCTTTGGAGAAGTGAACTTGGAGGAATGCCTTTACAGGCACAGACTACGGCTGAAGCAGGATCACAGCAAAGTCCTCTGAGAGATGAACCAAGTGGGCATCCTAACCTTTGACTCTGACTCCAGGGAGATGCCCCAGTCGATTCCAGTAGCCTCAGTAGAGATGTTGGGGCTGGAAGCTGCCTCTGCCCCAAAGTCACCCCAGTCAATCTAGAAAACAGAAAGAATGTCAGCCAAATAAGGTGGGAGAAAAAGAAAAAGAAATGAAAGGAAGAAAAAAGAAAAGGCCAGGGGCTGGGAAGGTAGCTCAGTGGTAGAGCGCTTGCCTTGCATGCCTGAGGCCCTGGGTTCGATTCCTCAGCACCACATAAGCAAAAAGAAAAAAGCCGGAAGTGGCGCTGTGGCTCAAGTGGTAGAGCGCTAGCCTTGAGCTGAAGAGCTGAGGGACAGCGCCCAGGCCCAGAGTTCAGGCCCACGACCGGACCCAAAAAAAAAAAAAAAAAAAGAAAAGGCCAGATGCCAGTGGCTCATGCCTATAATCCTAGTTACTCAGGAGGCTGAGAGCTAAGGATCATGGTTTGAAGTCAGCTTCGGCAGGAAACTCCATGAGACTCTGACTGAGATCTAATTAACTATTCAAAAAAGCTGGAAGTGGAACTGTATCCTTGAGTACAAAAGCACAGGGATAGCACCCAGACCCCTGAGTTCAAGTCCCAGGACTGGCACACACACAAAAAATAAGAGCTGGGTGTGGTAATCCCAGCTCTTGGGGAAGCCAAGGCTGTAAAATCAAGTGTTGTAGGTATTACAGGACTCAGGACTCTATAGTAAAAATAGTAATATATGCTACACAGTAAGAACTTGTCAAGAGGACTTGGGTGGGAGGGGGGGGAGGCAGAGAGGGAGGAGGGGGAGGTGTACACCAGTGGCTCCTGCCTGTAACCTAGCTACTCAGGAGGCTGAGATCTGAGGATCTCAGTTTGAAGCTAGCCTGGGGAAGAAAAGTCCATGAGACTCTTATCTATAATTAACCACAAAAAGTCAGAAGTGGAGCTGTGGCTCAAGTGGCTGGAGTGGCAGAGCACTAGCCTTGAGTGAAAAAGCTCCAGCCCAGAATTCAAACCCCAAGACCAGGGGGAAAAAAAGAAAGAAAGAAAGAAAGAAAAGCTGGGTGGAGAGGTGCTTGCTTTCCCAAAGGCCTCAGGTAGTTCTATAGGGAAACACACATTCAAATGCAATGGCCTGTATGCTCCCAAAAGAAAGCCCACATTCAGAAGGCACAGGTGACTGAGTGGCTTCTGGTTTACATGAATCAACTTTCTGAGCTCTCCATCATTTTCTATACTCTGGTCTCAAGGAGGCCACGCTCTCCTGCCAAAGTCGTGCTCCTATGACTTCTACCCTCCCCTCTAGGACTCTGAATGGAGGTCAGGGTTTGAGCTGGGTGTTGATGGGGCAAATGGCTTCTAAGCAGGCCTGTTTTACCTCATCTTCTTCCACTTGCTCGGGAGGCTCCTCAAGGTGTGGCCGCTCCACCACAGAGGGCTCTTTCCCCGTCCTCCATTCGTACACAGTCGAGTTTCCCCGCTTCTGCACATACTGCAGCATGGGCAACACCTGCTCCGCGGGGCTTAACAGAAGACACAACTGAGCCTCTTACTGACCTCTTAGGAAACCAATACGTGGGCCATATGGTCCAAGGTGTAAGACTCTCACCAGCTCAAGTGTATGAAATGCAGCTCACCTGGCTGGATATTGGTAGCCCACACCTGTAATCCTAGCTACTCAAGAGGCTGAGGGGTCTGGGAATGTGGTTTAGTGGTAGTTTGCCTAGCATGCATGAAGCCCTGGGTTCGATTCTCCAGTACCACATAAGCAGAAAAAGCAAGAAGTGGTGTTGTGGCTCAAATGGTAGAATGCTGGCTTCAAGCAAAAGCAGCTCAGGGACAGTGACCAGGCCCTGAGTTCAAGCCCCAGGACTGGCAAAAAAAAAAAAAAAAAAGACTGAGGATCTGAGGATCTGCAGATCATGGATCAAAGCCAGCCCAAGCAGGCAAGTCTATGAGACTCCTGCATCCAATTAACTAGCACAAAGCCAGAAGTGGAGGAATGGCTCAATTAGCTAAGTGAGAGTGCAAGGTCCTGAGTTCAAGTCCCAGGACCAACACACACACACACACACACACACACACACTCTCTCTCTCTCTCTCTCTCTCTCTTTCTCTCCAGTTCATGTGCTATGTGGGGAAAATGGCAGTGGGGAAGAGCCAGGGAACACAAGTAAGCCACCCCCTGCTAGAGAGAAGTTGTGATCCTTTTACCTTTCACACACAAATCCTACACAGGCCTGGTACAGTTCAATGGCTTCGCCCAGGGACTGAGCCCCTGCACCAACCTCAGCCAGCTGACTAGGCAGGTCCTTCACCAGGGCCAGAAGTTCTCTTCGGACATTGTCTCCCTAGAAAAGGGAGAAGGGAGGGGCTAGGGCAGACCTGGCAAGAGGTGGAGTCCAAAAAGTCAAAGGAATTACCCAAGGGAAACCACTGGGCTTGGGAATGTGGCTTAGTGTGATTGAGTGCTTGCCTAGCATGCACGAAGCCCTGGGTTTGATTCCTCATACACAGAAAAAGCCGGAAGTGGCTCTGTGACTCAGCTGGTAGAATGCTAGCCTTGAGCAAAAAGCAGCTCAGGGATAGTGCTCAGGCCAATTTCAAGCCCCAGGACTGGCAAAAATAAGTAAGTAGATAAATAAATATAAACAAAGGGGAGACACTGGCCCAAGAGGGATACAACCTGGCAGAGAAGTCAGAGGGCTGATAGTGAAGTCTTTGCCAGTAACAGAAGAGCCTGGCCCAGGAAGTCAGCCCCAAGGGGCTGGGAAGGTGGCTCGGTGGTAGAGCGCTTGCCTTGCATGCCTGAGGCCCTGGGTTTGATTCCTCAGCACCACATAAACAAAAAGGAAAAAAACCAGAAGTGGCGCTGTGGCTCAAGTGGTAGAGCGCTAGCCTTGAGCTGAAGAGCTGAGGGACAGCACCCAGGCCCAGAGTTCAGGCCCTACAACCAGACCCAAAAAAAAAAAGACAGCCGCAAGCCCAGGTGCCCTCCCACTGCAACAGAGGAACAAGGTACCACTCCCTTTATCTGCACACCGTGATGCCATACTGCTTGCACGAGTGGTAGAACTGCTCCCGCATCTCAGCGGCCCCAGCCTGGCCCTCCTCCTCCTTGCGGCTGTATTCTTGCTGGAGCTGCTGGCACTTGGCGATCTGCTTCTTTAGTGAGGGGATCTCGTAGTTGACATTCCGAACCAAGAGGCTAGAGAGTTCCACTAAGGAGGACCCAGGAAATTCACCCCACGATAGCCACACACCCTAAGGCAAGATGCCCGAGGATGCACCCCAAAATGCCCTAGAGTGGTGGTAAAGAGTGGGGTTTGTGCTCCAGTCCCTCCCCTTCCTGGCTGAAGAACCTGAGACAAGTTACAAAGCCAGAACCCCAACCCTCAGGTGCAAAAAACAAGGAATATTAATACTGACCGGGTGGATCTACATAAAACACCAACCCATACCTCTTCTGCCTAGTACAGAATGGGGGTGGAAGGATGGTAGGGGCAATACACGCTCCACCCCGTCAGAGAGGGACAGGTCAAGTACCAGCTCAGTTAGGAACACATTTGACCCTCCTCCACCCCCCTCTCAGAATCATTTTTCTCACAATCAGTCATCATCTACATTCTACTCTCCTCCCACAATAGGCCAGGCCTCCTGTAAGCATGGCATCTCTGAACTCTGGGCGGGCTTCCCCATGCACACTGGCGTCACTTTACCTAGGTAAGTGTTGTCCTTCTCATACAGGGCTACAATCTCTTGCCAATCCTGAGTAGAACAGAAAGGGAAGTCAGCCAGGGAGAACACCCAGCAACAACCTCACAGATCAATCTCTAAACAGAGGACACTTCCCGCAGGCTTTCCATCACACCAAACACAAACTCCTAGCCTTCCTCTTCCTCCTGGGTGTGTGCATGTGTGTGCATGCATGTGCACACATACACATGCATCAATACTGGAACTTGAACTCAGGAGCCTTGCATTGTCACTTGGCTTTTTTGCTCAAGGCTGCTGCTCTAACATTTGAGCCATAGATGGACATCCAATTTTTTTTTTTTTTGGTCGGTCGTGGGGCTTGAACTCTGGGCCTGGGCGCTGTCCCTCAGCTCTTCAGCTCAAGGCGAGCACTCTACCACTTGAGCTACAGCGCCACTTCCGGTTTTCTGGTGGTTTATTGGAGATAGGAGTCTCACGGTCTCTCCTGCCCGGGCTGGCTTCGAACCGCGATCCTCAGATCTCAGCCTCCTGAGTAGCTAGGATTACAGGCGTGAGCCACCAGTGCCCGGCTTGGACATCCAATTTTTGCTACCCAACTGGAAATAAGAGTCTCAGACTTTTTTTTTTTTTTTTGGGTCCGGTTGTGGGGCCTGAACTCTGGGCCTGGGTGCTGTCCCTCAGCTCTTCAGTTCAAGGCTAGCGCTCTACCACTTGAGCCACAGCACCACTTCCAGCTTTTTTCTTTTTCCTTATATGGTGCTGAGGAATCGAACCCAAGGCCTCAGGCATGCAAAGCAAGCGCTCTACCACTGAGCCACCTTCCCAGCCCAGCCTCAGACTTTCTATCTACCCAGGCTGGCTTCAAGCCTCAATCCTCAGATCTCAGCCTGGAATGTAGCTAGGATTACAGGCGAGAACTACCAGTGATATGAGCCACTCACTCCTCCAGTTCTTCATGCTAGACAGACCAAACACCAGTGTGGCACCAACAAGCACACCTCAAAGCAGCAGGTGAGAAACTGTAAGCCCAGAGAAAAGATCTACATTTGGCATAAGCTACAGGGAAGAGAGACGGCTCAGAGAGACCAGAGGGGCTGAGGACTGGATGTCCCCAGCTGCACATGACCAACCCTCTGAAATACTTGCCTTCATCCGCTGTGAAGAGTACTGGCCAAAAATATTTTTTGTGGAGGCCTCAGTGCCTTTGAGAAGGTCCACAATTCTTAGGCAGTGGAAGTAGTGAATGTCTGGAACGTAAGGAAGGGTGGAGATTTGGAGAATGACATTGTCTTTACCTCCTATAGCCACTGTCTGTGTCTGACTCACATGTACTGTACCGAAAACAATCTTGGCAGGTAGCTCTCCCCTTCATGGTTCTGAAACCAGCATATCTCCCTCTCTCTCTCTCTGTCTCTCTCTGGGGACAGTCTTGTTTATGGCTAAACAAGGAGGTAACTGCATAGATACAAACTGTGCCAGGAAAGGGAGGATATCAATGACAAGACCCCCCCAAAGCACTCACAGGACCCAGAGAGCAGCTGAGCAATCTCTTCGGTCTCTGGCATGTCTTGGATGGCAGCATTGATCTTCTCCCGGATCATCAGCACCAGACTCTGCCATTTCAGGCTGCAATGCCTCCTGTCCACCAGCCAGTCTGTATCAGGAACACCCAGTTATGGCATTTCTCCACACCTCCAAAACCCTATTACTAATGCACTGGGTAATGGCTAAAAGTTGCCACAGTTATTGGTTAAGGTATGTGGGGGGCGGGGGGGTAGTAATCATGGGAAGATGCAAAGGAAAACAGGCCTAAAGAGATGCTTGGGCTAAACAGATTCCATCAGCCTGACTTTATTCACAATTTTTCTAGAGCAGCTGCCTCAACACAAAGATAATGACAAACTTTTAAATTGGTCCTGACATGAAAGTGCCACTTTTGACCATCCTAGATTCTCCATAATATTTTGCTTCCAGGGCTAATTACAACTTTCTGGTTGACAAAGGATGCAGTTCAACTTCCATTTCCTCGGGGCTGGGATTAACTAGAACAATGGAAAACATAAAACGGTTATGCCAAGTACCGGATGAATGAGCAACTGCAAAGCCCCTAATACCTACAGCGCCCCAAGGACTAGATACCATTAGTCTGCCCTTAATTGTGAAGTGCTACCATGCACACGTGACTCTCAATGGGTCTGACTTCAAGGAGCTGAGCCCAACTCAGTGTTTAAGCCTAAGAGTCATGCTCATTCCTCAGTAGAAGGAACTAAGAGTCGGGCTTCGTGGTAGGATGGTCCTAGATTCTAATTATCAAGTTTCTGGAGCAATTCTATCGCTTCTCCATGACTCTCAGGCAGGAGGGTCAGCATTTTCCCTCATTTTCTAGGTGGGAAAACTCACACAGAACTGAACAAATATTAATGATCTTCATTTTTATTTTGGTAGTACTGGGGGTTTGATTTCAGGGGCTCACATTTGCTATGCAAATGCTCTATAGCTGGAGGCATACCCCTAGCCTGTATTATATTTGTATAATATCAAGTACATAAAACAGCTGAGTGCTCAGGCTTCACTCCTGTATTCCTAGCTTCTCAGGAGACTGAGATCTGAGGATCAAGGTTCAAAGACAGCCTGGGCAGGAAAGTATGTAAGACTAGTATTTCTAATTAACCAGCACAAAGCTGAAAGTGGAGATGTGGCACAAGTGGTAGAGCAATAGCCAGCCTTGAGCAAAAAAGCGAACGGATGGTGCCTGAGCCGAGTTCAAGCTCCAGTACTGATACACACAATCAAATAATTACTAAATAATAAATATTCTCTCTGCTGAAAATGTTCAGGGGGAAAATAAAATTATAAATGTCAGAATTAGGAGCGAAAGGCCGAAACAGTCAAACATCATCTTAAGTACAAGAATGACATTAAGACTGATAAATCCAGTGAATATCTTTAAATGCCTGCTGTGCATACGCCCTGATGTGGTCAGAATGAAAAGACCTTTCCCCGGCTCTGAGCTGGGGAAGAGACATGTAAACCAGATACAACCATGGCCTGGCCACTAAAAGGTCTGTTAGCCCAATGAGCTCCCTTTCCCATAGCTTAGCATGCTCCTTTCCTAGGCAATACTAAGCCCATTTAGTAAAGGCAGTAAATAATCAGCCTCCAACCCCACTTTTCCTTGAGATGGAACTTCTCTGGGACAGCCACCACCATATAAGGCAGCAAGATCCCCTACAGTAAGCCGGGCGCTGGTGGCTCACGCCTGTAATCCTAGCTACTCAGGAGGCTGAGATCTGAGGATCACGGTTCAAAGCCAGCCCGGGCAGGAGAGACTGTGAGACTCCTATCTCCAATAAACCACCAGAAAACTGGAAGTGGCGCTGTAGCTCAAGTGGTAGAGCGCTCGCCTTGAGCTGAAGAGCTGAGGGACAGCGCCCAGGCCCAGAGTTCAAGCCCCACGACCGACAAAAAAAAAAAAAAAAAAGATCCCCTACAGTGACCTTCAGGTCTGGGCAGCTGCAAGACCCATTATCTACCTAGTCTGTCCTGATGAAGCCCCTGGCCCTCACTTCCACACCAAGGTCTCTGCCTCCTAAACCTCCTGGGTTATATAGGTCACCTCAGCCAATAGCTGGCACTTCTCTCTTATGAGAAGGGGTCTTGCTGGTCCCCTTCCTGGTAATAAACCTTTTTGTTGTTGTTTTTCTTTGTACCTGGATGTTTGTGTGGTTTTCTGACCAAGTCTAATGAACTCTAACAAGGTCTCTATGTCCAACTGAGTCTTAAGTCCCTCTTCTCCCTAATATACAACGATGACAAGAGCTTTTTAAATAAAAAAGGTGCCTTATTTCCTGGTATATAATGGATGAAGCATGAAGATTGAGCCAGACGGGTTTAAGTTCCTGTTCAGATCTGCCACTTAGTAACTAAGCTTCTTTAAACCTAAGCCGGGTCTCCTGCCCCTGAATGATATGATGTGATCACACACGTTAACAAACGTGAAGGGAGAAAGCAGGGGTCAAGTGCCGACTTCCTATAGGGTTTCTTCCTGCTGCTCTTGGGCCTGGCCACCGAATACGGCTGGTGATCAGGACCTCCACCTAGATTTCCAGGTTTCCAACACTCCCAGCTGCCGGCGACAGGGGGCAAAGCACAGGCCTCCCCCGACGGGCGGCGGCGCGAGGCGCCCCTCCTACCGAGCAGCTTGCTGGTCTGGATGTCGATGGGCACGTGCTGATGGTCCTGGAGGGAAACACCGCGGAGAGGGGGGCGTGAGCAGAGGAGGCGCCACGCAAGCGCTCACTGCGCTGCCCCAACCGCCACCGGGCGGGGCCGCAGCCCCAGGCGGTGGGCAGACGCCGCGTGCGGGAGGAAGGCCGGGGAGGCAAGGGCTGGGGTCCCGGGAGAAGCGCCCACAACCCCAGGCCCCGTCTCCACACCTGCATCTTTCCTCCACTTCTACTCTCACTTCCGCTTCCGGCAGAAGAACCCGGTTCGTCCCGTCCCGCCACCAATCCACGCTAACCTTCAGTTCTGATACCAACAGGCCTCCTTCAGCCACGTCGCCGCCTTCCGCCGAGCCAATCAGGCCTTAAGCCCCGCCCACCTCGAGGCTCGAATGGCTGAGCCCGGGAGGGGCGGGAGATCAGGAGACAGCCAACCGGAGACTCGAGGCGGGCTCAGGTCCGAAGAGGGGCGGGGGTTCCTGGAAAAGGCTGCAGTGGTGGCACTGTCCCGATAGGGGCGCACAAGAGCCAGTCCCTGCAGGTACCGCTCTACCACTCCAGGGGGCGCGAAACCTTCTGCAGGCGGAAGGCGTGATCTGGACAGCATATTCCAAAGCAGTTGAAAGTAATTTCTTTTTTCTTTTTTTGTCTGTCTTGGGTCTTGAACTCAGGGCCTGGACGCTGTCCCTGAGCTTTTGTGCTCAAGGCTTGTGCTCTACCACTTTGAGCCATAGCTCCACTTCCGGCTTTTTGGTGATTAATTGGAGGTTAAGAGTCTCACAAACTTTCCTGTCTAAACTGGCTTTGAACTGTGATCTTCAGATCTCAGCCTCCTGAGGAGTAGCTAGGATTGCAGGTGTGAGCCCCAATGCACAGCTGGAAGCACTTTCTTCTCACCATGTCTTGCTGAATGCAAGGCTTACAGATGCTTGGTAGCATTGGCACACTTTGTCTTTCCCCTTCTGTTTATTTGATAGACAGGAGTTGAACACTTGTTTGGTATTGGGCAATTGGGGTAGGAAAGTAAAAGGAGGAAAGGCCCAGCCAGGAAGCATCCCAAACATAACATACTGACTCATGTTTTGGGGTTGTTTTTTTTTTTTTCCCAATCCTGGGGCTTGAACTAGGGCCAGGGCACTGTCCCTGAGCTTCTTTTGCTCAAGGCTAGCACACTACCACTTGAGCCATAGCACCACTTCTGGCTTTTTCTGCTCATGTGGTACTGAGAAATCGAACCCAGGGCTTCACTCATGCTAGGCAAGCACTCCAACACTAAGCCACCTTTCCAGCCCAACATACTGACTTTTTTTTTTTTTTTTGGGGGGGGGGGTCTGGTCGTGGGGCCTGAACTCTGGGCCTGGGCGCTGTCCCTCAGCTCTTCAGCTCAAGGCTAGCGCTCTACCTCTTGAGCCACAACGCCACTTCTGGCTTTTTTCTTTTTGCTTATGTGGTGCTGAGGAATTGAACCCAGGGCCTCAGGCATGCAAGGCAAGCGCTCTACCACTGAGCCACCTTCCCAGCCCAACATACTGACTCTTAAAGGAAGAGCTCAAGAGACAGCAGGAAGCTTTGCGGACCACACAGTACAAATGGAATACAGAGGAGTGCTGGCAGGCAGGAGTGGCAATATAATTGTGGAGTTCATTGCAGTGTGAAAATAAAGGGTGCTTTGTTTAGCCAGGTGTCCAGAGGCTCACATGTGTAATCCTAGCTACTCAGGAGGCTGAGATCTAAGGAACACAATGCAAAGCCAGTCTAGGCAGGAAAGTCTGTGAACTCTTAATCTCCAATTGAGCACCAAAGCCCTGAAAGTGGAGCTGTGGCTCAAGTGGTAAAGCACCAGCCTTGAGCACAAAAACTACAGGACAGCACCCAGGCCATGAATACAAGCCCAAGGAATCACACACACACACACACACACACACACACACACACACACACACACACACACAAAGGATCCCTTGTTATAAAAAATATATGAACAATTTTAATGATCTATTGAACACACCAGCCTCTGTAGTTAAGAAAAAGAAAAGAGATTGAGACAAGCAATAGCCAGAGGCTTTGCTATGGAAGGCTCATATCAAAGGGAGCCTCTTTAAGGAACTTGGACTTTATCCTTTCAGACAGAGAGGAACCTCCTGGGGTTTTAAGGGTTTGAGGCAGGGAAGGACATGTACAGATTGGCTGCAAGAAGGATGGATTAGTGAGAGATAAGACTGGAGACAGAAAGACTGGAAGGAGGCTGCTATCCAGAGGTTAGGGTCTGACCTGAGATTGAAGGTGTGAAAAGGAGAGGAAAGGCAGGATTTGAGAGACATTCAGGAGGAAAATGGATAGGACTTGGCAAGAGATTGGCTGTGTGGGTGGGAGACAGACAGCAAGAATGACATGCAGGTGTTGAGTGAGCAGGACACCATTTTACACAAGGATGTCGGATGCTGAGCAGGAATGAGGGAGGAGAGGACCTCAGATTTGAACTTGTGGAGTTAGCAAGGCTGAGAGCCCCTCAGTTAGAGTGTGCAGAGGGCACTTGGGTCTATAACTCTGAAGTTCAGGGGAGTCATAAAGACTGGACAGTGTAGAGCCAGCCACAAATCAGCACATCTGTGATCCAGTAGTGGCTGGAGTTAAGACAGGGCTTGAGATCAGCCAAGGAAAGAGAGTGAGGAGAAGATGAGGGCAGATATCCAGGGATTTTACAGAGTGGGGTATGTCATTTCTGAATGCTCTCTTCCCCTCCTGCCCCCTGCCTATGGCAACTCAATGCCTGGGGCTTAGTCGATTTTCCATTGAACTGTCTAGTGTGATTCACTAGTGGGCAGACCTAGATTCTGTCCTGTGAGATCCTGGACAAGTTCCACAGCTCTCAAATAACTACAGTTTCCTCAACTTGGAGATAACACCTATTCTATCTCAAGGTATTTCTGATAAAAGGCTTAAATAAATAAACATCCTAGGTGTTTATTTACCTTTCCCCCAACTTTTTGTCAGTCATAGGGCTTGAACTCAGGGCTGGGTGCCCTTCTTGAGCTCTTTCTTTGCTCAAGGCTAACACTCTACCACTTTGAGCTCCGTTTCTGGTTTTTGAGAGGTTAATTGGAGGTAAGAGTCTCATGGGGACTTTTCTGCCCAAGATGGATTTGAACTACAATCTTCATATCTCAGCCTCCTGAATAGCTAGGATTATAGGTGTGAGCCACAGGCATCTGGACTATTTACTGTTTATATCTTACTTTCTTTCATTATTTTTATTTTTTGTAGTCTTGGAGCTTGAACTCAGGGCCTAAGCACTGTCCCTGAGCTGCTGCTGCTGCTGCTTCTCCTTCTCCTTCTTCTCCTTCTCCTTCTCCTTCTCCTTCTCCTTCTCCTTCTCCTTCTCCTTCTCCTTCTTCTTCTTCTCCTTCTCCTTCTCCTTCTCCTTCTCCTTCTCCTTCTCCTTCTCCTTCTCCTTCTCCTTCTTCTTCTTCTTCTTCGGCTTGAACTCGGCCTGAATGCTGTCCCTGCACTCTTCAGCTCAAGCGAGAGCTCTATTGCTTGAGCCACAGCTCCACTTCCGGTTTTCTAGTGGTTTATTAGAGATAAGAGTCTCTCGGACTTTACTGCCCGGGTTGGCTTTGAACCGTGATCCTCAGATCTCAGCCTCCTGAGTAGCTAGGATTACTGGTGTGAGCCACCGGTGACCAGCTTCCCTGAGCTTCTTTTGCTCAGGGCTAGCATTCTACCAATTGAGCCACAGCACCACTTCTGACTTTTTCTATTTATGTGGTACTGAGGAATGGAATCCAGGGCTTTATGCATGCTAGGGAAAGCACTCTACCACTAAGCCACAGTCCCAGCCCCTATCTTACTTTATTTATATTTTGCTCGTCCTGGGGCTTGAACTCAGGGCCTGGATGTTGCCCCTGCACTTTTGTGCACAAGGCTAGCTCTCTGCCACTGGAACCACAGCTCTTCTGCTCATTTGTGGTTAATTGGAGAGTCTCATGGGCTAGTTTCAAATTGCAATCATCAGATCTCAGCCTCCAGAGTAGTTAGGATTACAGGTGTGAGCTACTGGTGCCCAGCTACAATGTACTTTAGATTTTCTTTTGTTGTTGTTGTTGGTCATGGGCTTTTTTTTTTTTGGTCCGGTCGTGGGGCCTGAACTCTGGGTCTGGGCGCTGTCCCTCAACTCTTCAGCTCAAGGCTAGCACTCTAACACTTCAGCCACAGCACCACTTCCGGTTTTTTCTTTTTTGCTTATGTGGTGCTGAGGAATCGAACCCAAGGCCTCAGGCATGCAAGGCAAGCGCTCTACCACTGAGCCACCTTCCCAGCCCCTGGTCATGGGCTTTAACTCTGGGTCTGGGTGCTGTCCCTCAGCTCTCCAGCTCAAGGCTAGCACTCTACCATTTGAGCCACAGTGCCACTTCCGGCTTTTTCTGCTTATGTGGTGCTGAGGAATTGAACCCAGGGCCTCATGCATGCAAGGTAAGCACTCCATCACTGAACCATTGTCCCAGCCCTAGATATGTACTTTTATGCTTTGTAAAATACATGCATATAAAATGTTATACAATCATTATTGAAAGATATCCTTGGAAGCAGCCTGCAGGGCCAAAGCAACGAAGGGCCTTTTTAGGGCTCTCTCAAGGGAATTTGGCTCCCATCTCAGAGTTCCTGACTCAGAGTTTCTGACTCAGGCAGTAGGAATTGCTGGGGCTCCCCCACAATTAAACAAACACTCACTGGGCTCCAACTATGTGCTGTGGGCTCCCTGGGCTACCCCAAGAAGTCTAGCACGACCCCGCCCTCAGGGATATCTCTCCTCCTTGAATCAATAGGCAGGGCCCAGCAGGACTGGAAGGCCCAGCCCTGATGAGTTACTGAGGCCCAGACCACCAGCACCTCACCCCACCCACTGCGCTCAGGGTGACTCACATGGAATACAAGTCTGCTTGAGAACCATTTCTGCCCAGTTGCTGATTCCCATCCCCTGGGAGACTGCCCAAAAGGACATAAATGCCTAAGCCTCTGGCAGCCTTCTGCCCTCTTCCGAAGTCACCAGGAACTTGAGGCCTGTACCTAGACACGTATCCAGGTCATTGACTCTGGTCTGCAGGAAGGCTGGGGGGTAGGGAGCTGGTTGAGCTTCCTGGCAAGGAAAGGGTGCAGACTTTTTTTTTGGTCAGTCTGTGGGGCTTGAACTCTGGGCTTGGGCGCTATCCCTGCGCTCTTCAGCTCAAGGCGAGCACTCTACTGCTTGAGCCACAGCGCCACTTCCAGTTTTCTAGTGGTTTATTGGAGATAAGCGTCTCATAGACTTTCTTGCCCCGGATGGCTTTGAACCATGATCCTCAGATCTCAGCCAGCCTCCTGAGCAACTAGGATTACAAGCATGAACCGGCACCCGGCAGGTGCAGACTTTTAACCATGACTCTCAACTCTCTCAAGCCTCTGCTAATGGAGTGGGTGGGATGCAGGGGGTGGGGGTGGGGGAGGGCTGGGAGGCAGCATACTTAGGAAGTGGAGGAAAGACCCGGCCAGAACTGGGATGCCAGCCTTGCAAAAGGAAATCACACAGCCCCTGGGTGCCTTGTATGTTGCCTGGCCAACCGTTGTTTTGTTGTTTGTTTGCTTATTAAATGATAACCAGGTGCCACGTGCCAGTGGCGCTCTAACTGGTTTACAAGTCTTATCTAATTGGATCCTTCTTTACTTGATGTGGGTACTATTATTAGTCAGGTTTTAAAGACAAAGGAGACAAAGCTTAGTTAACTCGTCTGGCTGGCATTGAGTTGGAGGTGGGATTCAGGTGAGTCTGTCAGACTCCTCAGCCTACATTGTTGTTCTCTAGGTGAGACACCTGTACCTCATTTACACCCCTGCCTGCTGGGCCAGTTTGGTCACAGGATACCCCAACTCTTCTTCCTTGGCTTTCCCCTGATTCCTGCTTTCTCCCCCACTTGTGTCAAACCCAGAGTACAGCATTCCTGCAGTCCCTGCCCTTTTCCAAAGTTCTTTCTCACCACACCTTATTCTGGACCAGCGCCCATTTTTTATCCTCCTGCCTGGCCATAAAAAGAAGCCTCACCCTTGACATCCAAATAATCTTCTATTCATGTATTACTTTATGGCCCGATTGTTTTGCCCACAGTCATGCTATTGGTGAGGTGTGCAGGTGTGATCTAGCTGCCTGCTGGCCGGGGACTCCTAGGAACATAGCAGCCTTGTCTTTTGATGTGTGTGTGTGTGTGTGTGTGTGTGTGTGTGTGTGTGTGTTTACTCTATCTCCCTGCTAGGCTTGAGGACAGATTAGGCCATCTCTGTAACCCAGCACTTGGCACAACACCTGCCATGGATTCTGTGAAGCACTTCATGGATGTTTGTGCAGGAAGAAATGAGAGGAGGCGTAGCTATTTGCAGGAAGACATGTAACATTGGAGGTGATCATAAGGAGTGGGGAGATGATAGTTGGATCTTGGGGAAAGGGCTTTGACTCCCTTCTCCAGCCCTCCTTTTACAGCTTAGGACATGGAATCAACCCTCTTGAGTATCTTGGGGGTCATGAAGTAAAGAAATCCAGACAAAGAAATTAGGGATGGTTGGCTATCCAAGTGAAGCACAGATGAAGGCCATGCAGCAGAGCCAGTCAGTTGGGTCTGCTTAAGGCTGATGATTGTACCTTCCCCCCCCCACCCCTGCCCCCTATTTATACTAGGAATTCAACCCAGGGCAGACAAGTGCTCGGTCCTATTGTTTTTGTTGTTGTTGTTGTTTTTAGTTTTGGGGATAGAATCTGGATAACTTTGCCCAGGATGGCCTTGAATTCAAGATCCTCCTGCCTCTGGGATTATGGGTGTGCACTACTGCACCTGGCTGATTGCACTTTTAACCGTGGCCGGCCATGCCCTCCTTATCCCTCGTTCACCTTTGTTAGTATCTGGGTAGAAACAGCTCACTGGGTGATTTTATTAACTAGGTCCAATGTGTCAGCTAAGAATACATTCCCTCTCTCTCTCTCTCTTTCACTGAAATTTGAACTCAGGGGCTGTACCACTGAGCCATGCCTGTAGTTCTTTTTTGGTTTGTTTGTTTTTCTGGTAGGGTCTTGCGTTTTGCCAGGGGCCAATCTCAGACCACCTGCCTAGGCCTTTGGGACTACTTTATGTATGTGGGATTATGCTTTTCCATGCTGGGACCCCCATTCTGTTTCTTATTTCTGTTGCCTTATCAGGAGAGGGAATTCAATCTACCAAGAGGGGGAAAAGCAAGTCTATTATGAAACCAGTTCAACATTTGCCAAGCACTATTGCTAAGGCAGTGAGAACCTTAATGAGAAGACATAGTAAAAATGGATTCTCTCACAGTTTGGAGGCCAGAAGTCTGAAATCAAGGGCTGGGCAAGTGGCTCAGTGGTAGTTTGCCTCGCATGTTCAGGCCCAGAGTTCAAGCCCCACGACTGACAGACATGTGCATGGAAGCGCGCACGCACGCACGCACACACACACACACACAAGAGGTCTGAAATCAAAGTGTCAGCATGTCTCTGTTCTGTGCCTCTTCTGTATCCTGGCAGTAGCTGGCTGTACCTGGTATTCCTTGGCTTGTGATTGTGTTACTTCAATCTCTGGATGACCATGGTTTAAGGGCAGCCCCAGCAGAAACGGTTGCTGGTTTTCAAACTAACCAGTAAAAGGCCAAGCTGGCTTAGTGGTAGAGTGCTTGCCTAACATGCATGAAGCCTTGGGTTTGATTCCTCAGTACCACATAAACAGAAAAAGCTGGAAGTGGTGCTGTAGCTCAAGTGATAGAGTGCTAGCCTTGAGCATAAGAAGCTCAGAGACAATGTCTAGGCCCTGAGTTCAGTCCCCTGGACTGGCAATAAAAAGCCAGGCTGGGGACATGGCTCAAGTGGTAGAGCACCAGCCTAGCAAACTTAAGGCTCCAAGTTGAATTCCCAGTTCTGACAAAGACCACTTCGATTACACTGGAAAATGTGGAAATGTCTGCATCACAGGTTGTGATCCACAGTAAGTAGGAGCATTGGCTAGGCAAGAGGATTTTTAGGGCTGGCCAGAGGGAGAAATCCAAGGGTACTACAGGCCGGAAGCCTGGTAGATGGGGTGAGCAGGAGGATGGATACTCAGGGGTGAATATTGTCCCTCAATGACCTTCCTGAGGCAGAAACAGTCATTGGATTATTTTCTCTGAAAGTGAGCTGTTCCAGAAAGGCCTGGCTTCAGTCAGGTGCTTCCTGCCTTTACTAGGCAGCCCTAACCATTTGAGCCATTCCCTCTTTTGCTCTTTTTTTTTTTTCCCTGCCGGTCCTGGGGCTTGAACTCAGGGCCTGGGCACTGTCCTTGAGCTTCTTTTGCTCAAGGCTAGCTCTCTACCACTTGCACCACAGTACCACTTCTGGCTTTTCTGGTTATGTGAGGAATCAAACCCAGGGCTTCATGCATGTGAAGCAAGCACTCTATCACTAAGCCACATTCCCAGTCCCTCCTCCTCCTCTTCTGCTTCTTCTTCTGCTGCTCCTGCTTCCTCCTCCTCTTCCTCCTCCTCCTTCTTCTTCTCCTTTTGGTTGATCACAGGGGTTGGCTTGAACTTAGGGCCTAGGCACTGTCCCTGAGCTCTTTTACTCAAGGCTGGAGCTCTATTGCTTTGAGCCACAGCTCTACTTCTGGTTTTTGAGTAGTTGATTGGAGATAAAAATGTCTCATGGGGACTTTTCTGCCTGGCCTGGCTTTGCACCACAATCCTCAGCTCTCAGCCTCCTCAGTAGCTAGGATTACAGGTGTGAGCCACCAAAGTCCAGCTACTGCTGATTTTTTTTTTTTTTTTTTTGGTCATGGGCATTGTCCCTGAGCTCTTCAGCTCAAGGCTAGTGCTCTGCCACTTGAACCACAGCATCATTTCTGGTTTTCTGGTGGTTTATTGGAGATAAGAGTCTCGCAGACTTTCCTACCTGGACTGGCTTTGAACTGCGACCCTCAGATCTCAGCCTCCTGAGTAGCTAGGATTACAGGCATGAGCCATCGATGCCCGGCTACTCTGATTATTTTTAAAACAGGATCTTACTTTATGTTTATGGTCTGCGTGGACTATGACCCTCCTATTTATTCCTCCCACCAAAGCTGGGATGAAAGGCTCATTCCACTGTGCCCAGCTATTAGTTAAGGTGGAGTCTTGCAAAGTTTTTGCCAGGCTGGCTTCAAACTACATTCTTTTTTTTTTTTTGCCAGTCCTGGGCTTGAACTTAGGACGTGGCCACTGTCCCTGAGCTTCTTTTGCTCTACCACCTCAGCCACAATGCCACTTCCGTCTTTTTCTGTTTATGTGGTATTTAGGAATTGAACCCAGGGCTTCATGCATGCTAGGTAAGCATTCTACCACTAAGCCACATTCCCAACCGCCACATTCCTCTTGATCTCAGTCTCCTGAGTAGTTAATATTACAGACGTGAGCACTCAGTGCTTCTGACTGAGGCAGACCCTGAAGGAGTCAGCAGTTGGTACCCAAACTGGACATTCAGGCCTTCTTTGAGGGAGAACCTAGCTGCACACTTGTCTGCCACAATTGGACAATGAAGAGAGTTAGCTGGCAGAAAGAAGAGTATAGCAAGAGAGATCCATTTATCCTTAGAGGTGACCTTATTTAGAAAAACGTGTCTTAGTAGGTAGGATTACAGTGAGGGTCTTGAGAGGGACCATCTGGGTGGGTCC
Source organism: Dipodomys spectabilis (assembly GCF_019054845.1). Taxonomy (NCBI): domain Eukaryota; kingdom Metazoa; phylum Chordata; class Mammalia; order Rodentia; family Heteromyidae; genus Dipodomys; species Dipodomys spectabilis. The sequence goes on along the minus strand of NW_024870695.1, from coordinate 14,616,348 downwards.
TATGTGTCCTCATAAGAGAGAGGCAGAGGAGCTGAGCCAGATCATAAGAGAGACAAAGGTGACATGAAGACAGGAGGCAAAGGGAGCAATGATGTGGCCACAGGCCACCATGCTGACAGTCACAGCAGCTAAAAGATGACGAGAAACTTCCTGGTGCCTCTTGACAGGTGGTGACCTGCCACATCTTGGTCTTGGCCCAGTGGAACTCATTTTTGGACTTTAGATCTGCAGAACTAGGAGAGAATCCAGTTATGTTGGCTTTTTGGGTGGTTTTTTTTTGTAATTAGCAAGTTTGGGGTGATTTAGCCAAGTGCTGATGGCTCAGGCCTATAATCCTAGCTAGTTAGGAGGCTGAAATCTGAGAATCACTGTTCAAAGCCAGAGTAGGCAGAAAAAAATCCATGAGACGATGAACCGCCAATTAATCAGCAAAATGCCACAAGTGGATGTGTAGCTCAGGTGGCGGCTGAACACCAGCCTTGAATGAAAAAAAAAAAAAATCAAGCAAGAACACAAGACCCTGAGTTCAAGCCCCAATAATGGCACACACACATGCTCATGCATACACATGCGCATGCACACACACACACACACACACACACACACACACACACACACATATACACACATATACAAACACATCAAAAAAAAATCTGGGCTAAGTTTGTTATGGTAGCCCCAGAAAACAACTACCAAATGTAAAAGGCAAATTGCCAGCAGGGGTGCATTAGATCAGCCCCCCTGGGTTCTGAAGGGAAGGGATTCTAGGTGGATCTGTATGTGGACAGGGCATTTGTCAGAGTACCTAGAACTTGGTTTCCATTTGCATTTGCTGCTCAGACCTCACTCCTGCAAAAGATGAGTGTTTCCCCTACAATGGTTACCCCATTTGCCTACCTTACGTCAGAAGGCAGCTGCTGCCCCCCTGCCATCCACTCAGCTGTACTTTGGGTAGCCACATGAGACTGTTTGTTTTTGTAGGTCAAGGGGATCTGGGTGCTGTCCCTGAGTTCTTTGCTTAAGGCTAGTAGTGCTCTACCACTTTGAGCCATAGCACCACTTCCTGTTTTCTGGTGGTTAATTAGAGGTAAGTGTCTCACAGACTTTCCTGGCCAGGCTGGCTTTGAACCATGACCCTCAGATTTCAGGCTCCTGAGTAGCTAGGATTACAGGTGTGAGCCTCCGGTGCCAGTGTGAGCCACTGATCTTTGACCTTGTTCTGTTCTTCACCTATTCCAGGCTGGGCACCTGCAGGATCTCCAGTCTCTTGGCTTTGCAGAGAAGAGTGATTGCTGAGGACAATGCATTTCCTGTTAGGGGAAACCTAGCAAAACCTACTACTGCTCCCTGGGCAGAACTGAGTACATGGAAGGAAATGTGGAGCCAGTTTGAACTATAACCCAATGGGCTTCGTGGCTGTGCCTGAGGTCCTCAAAGATGGTTTAAGTAAACTTCATTTTCTTTATGCAACAAAGACACATCTGGTATATGATGTAATTATACTTTAAACCTAGCTTTAGGGGTGCTTAAAGGTGCTCCTTTTTATCAAGCAATAAAGTAGCTGTGTGGAGGGCATTATATTCATAGCTCACAATCTTATCACAAAGTCGGCTTCTTTTATTGCTACTCCCAGAAGAAATCCCCTGAAAGCCAGGGCTGGGCAGGTCTCTCTCTGACGGAAGTACTCCTCCCCTCCCACTGGTCCAGAGCCCACCTCTATCCTGAGCACCACCTCTATTGTGGTGGCCCTCAGGAAGGATGGGCCACAGGTAGGCCTCACATTACAATTCTCACTGGGGCTCTTTCTGTGGGGCTGGGAAAACAGTGCTGCCTCCCTAAGCTCAGTTTTGGAGGCAAAAAAATGGAGGTTGGCTCTGTGCCTTTGTGCCTCTGATCATGTACAATAATGTTTATTGAAATGAACTTCAGGAAATGGAAACCACTAGGTTTCTTTCTTTGTTGCTTTTGCTCTTTCTTTTTGTCTTGTTTGTTTGTTTATCTGTCTTTGGAGGGTAAGGTTGGACACAGAAATGGAGGGCAAAGGATGAATGAATGCAGCAGCAATACTTACTAGACACTATGTTGAAAATAAACTATCCAACTTGTGGGTGGGGACAAAAGGGAAAAACTGGGAGAGAGCAAGGGAAGGAGTGACAATGTCCAAAAAGAAATGTACAAGTCATGATCTGACTTGCATAATGATAATCCCTCTGAATGTCACCTTTATAATAGCCATTAAAAAATTAAGCCAGGGGCTGGGAAGGTGGCTCAGTGGTAGAGTGCTTGCCTTGTATGCATGAGGGCCTGGATTTGATTCCTCAGCACCACATAAGCAGAAAAAGCTGGAAGTGGGGCTGTGGCTCAAGTGGTAGAGCGCTAGCCTTGAGCTGAAGAGCTCAGGGACTGTGCCCAGGCCTAGAGTTTAGGCCCCACGACTGACAAAAAAAAAAAAAAAAATTAAGCCAGGTGCTGGTGGCTAACACTACAGGAGGTTGAGATCTGAGGATGATGGTCTGAAGCCAACCTGGAAGTACTGGAAACCTTTTTTTTTTTTTGTCGGTCATGGGGCTTGAACTCTGGGCCTGGGCGCTGTCCCTCAGCTCTTCAGCTCAAGGTGAGCGCTCTACAGCTGAAGCCACAGGGCCACTTCCTGTTTTCTAGTGGTTTATTGAAGATAAGAGTCTTACAGATGGACTTTTCTGCCCAGGCTGGCCAGGAGGCTGCCCAGCTTCCTGAGTAGCTAGGATTATAGGTGTGAGCCACTAGCTCCCCACCTGTAATCTCCAATGAACCAACAGAAAACAGGAAATGGTGCTCTGGCTTAAAATGGTAGAGTGCTAGCTTTAAGTACAAAAGCTCAGGGATGGCACATAGGCCCTGAATTCAAGCCTCAGGACTGACAAAAAATAAAATAAAATGAATTTTTAAAAAGGAAACAGGATTCACACACACATATACCCACATACAAAACAACAACAAACAAAAAACAACTGAGGTCTGAGGATTATGGTTTGAAGCCAGCCTGGGCAAGAAAGTCCATTTTACTCTTACCTCCAACTAACCACCAAAAAGCCAGAAGTAGCCAGGTGCTGGTGGCTCACACCTGTAATCCTAGCTACTCAGGAGGCTGAGATCTGAGGATTGTGGTTCAAAGCCAGCCTGAGAAGGAAAGTCTGTGAAACTCTTATCTCCAATAAACCACCAGAAAACTGGGAATGGAGCTGTGGCTCAAGTGGTGGAGTGCTTGCCTTGAGCTGAAGAGCTGAGGGACAGCACCCAGGTCCAGAATTCAAGCCCCATGACCAACAACAACAACAAAAAAAGCCAGAAGTAGAATTGTGGCTCAAATGGTAGAGTGCCAGCCTTGAGCAGAAAAACCTAAGGGACAGCAGTCAGGCCCTAAATTCAAGCCCCAGTACTGGCACAAAACAAAAACAAACAACAACAAAAACTCCTGGGGTCTGTGTCAGTGATGCATAGTTTTGGGCTTAAGGAGCTAAAATTCTTTTTTTGGCGGGGGGGGGGGGGGGGGGGGGAGGGGAGGGGACTGGTCTGGTCGTGGGGCCTGAACTCTGGGCCTGGGCACTGTTCCTCAGCTCTTCAGCTCAAGGCTAGCGCTCTACCACTTGAGTCACAGCACCACTTCTGGCTTTTTTGTTTTTGCTTGTGTGGTGCTGAGGAATCGAACTCAGGGCCTCAGGCATGCAAGGCAAGCGCTCTACCATTAAGCTACCTTCCCAGCCCCAAGAGCTAAAATTCTTTTATTTTTCTCCCTGGCCTCCCCTAAGAGCTAAAATTCTTAAGGGAAGCAAACACATGAAGAAGAGGCCGTTATATATTATTATATGTATATATATATATGTGCATAATGAATCATGTACATATCATATTAATTAAACATATATAAGCAAGCTGTAAGGAGAACAAGAAAATTCTTGATGGAATGAGAGGTAAAATAATGAGTTCAGTTTTAAGGGATGAATAGGAGTTTGTCTTGGGTTACAATGGGTAGGGAGGCCAGTCCTAGCCCAGAGCACAGTAAGCACTCCTAATCTCACGATCCTAAACAGCCTCTGTGCTCAAGAAGATAAGCAAAGAAGGGCCTGGTGTCTAGGGAGAGTTGGATGGGGGAGGAAAGGAGGTTGGAGTGATACAGAAGCCCCATCTAGGAGGGCCAGGCCAAGGGATTCCACTACGGGCTGTGGGCAGCCTTTGGAGGCCTTGTCCACCCAAGGAATATCTAGAGTCAGGGATGGAGACAGATAGGATTCTAAGGCTATACTTGTGCTGGACCCAGCACAAGTAGATGGGGAGAGGGAGTCTTGAGAGAGTTAACTAGTTAAGAGTCAAAATATAGGGCTGGGAATGTGGTTTAGTGGTGGAGTTCTTCCTAACATGCATGAAGCCCTGGGTTCAATTCCTCAGTAACACATAAACAGAAAAAGCCAGAAGTTGCACTGTGGCTCAAGTGGTAGAGTGCTAGCCTTAAGCAAAAGCAGCTCAGGGACAGTACCCAGGCCCTGAGATCAAGTCCCAGGACTGGCAAAAAAAAAAAGAGTCAAAATATAGTGAAAGGGTGACATATAACTGTAACCCCTCTGTACATCACCTTTAAAATAACAATTAAAATACTTTTAAGCCAGGTGTCGGTGGTTCACACCTGTAATTCTAGCTACTCAGGAGGCTGAGATATGGGGATGGCAGTTCGAAACCAGTCTGAGCAGAAAACAGTGAGACTCTTTCTCCAATTAACCACTCATAAACTGAAAGTGGCACTGTGGCTCAAGTGGTAGAGTGCTAGCCTTGAGCACCAAGAGGCCCAGGGACAGTGTGCAGGCCCTGAGTTCAAACCCTATAACTGACAACAACAACAACAAAATTTTAAAGAGTCAAAATATATCCCCTGAGCTCTTGTGCTCAAGGCTAGCACTCTACCACTTAGAGCCACAGTACCGCTTTCAGCTTTTCTGGTAGTTAACTGGAGATTGGAGTCTCACGGATTTTCCTGCCAGGGCTGGTTTTGAACACGATCCTCAGATCTCAGCCTCCTGAATTTCAAATGTGAGCCACAAGGGTCAGGCATCATTTCTCCCTCTTTATGGAGAGTTTGTCCCAGGCTCTGCCAATTTTACCATACCCAGTAAATCCCTCTCATTGAACTACTGAAAGTTTGGGGGAGACATTGAGACAGATGATATTTTGGTGTGAGGAGACTAAGTTCGAGAAAAATACAACTCTAGGCAGAAAGAAATACAATGCTCCTCTGCCCACATGTGGAATTCTGCATAGGCCTGAAGCCTACCTCTGAGCAAGAAGAGGGGAATGAGGGCATTTGTGTTGTGGTGGCCTGGAGATGGGGGAAGGCCAGGAGGGGTTAGCGTTCCTAGTTCCTGCAGGAGATCTTGAGGGTAGGGCTCCTCAGGCCAGGAAGGGAGACTAGGTCTTTTGCTCAGTGCCTGCAGTTGTAGCACTGGGACTTGAAGCAAGGGACAGCCTGGGAACCGGTCTGCCAACCAGTCTAACTAGGGATTGGTTTCGATTCAGGGAGTTCAAAGGGAGCGGAGATGCTCAGCCTGCCACAGGAGCAGCTACAGGAGCAGCACCCCTTAACCCTTTCCCTGTTGCGCCCTGGGGCAATATCCAGAGGGTGGTCCATATTGGAGAGGGAAGCTGATGGCGGCTGGGGGCGTGCAACCAGATACTAGAGAACGGGGAAACTCAGAGAAGCTTTAGTGTTCTTGAACACCCCCCCCCCTCCCCGCCCCCCAGACTTCCCTTGGGATTTGGTCCTCTAGCCTGGCCGTCCCAGGAGGACCTTAGCTTCTGGTGGACACTGAGGGCGCTGGGATTGGATTTCTGAGGTGATGAATATTCATGAGGCTGAGGCGGCCTCTGCTTCTGTTTACTTAGCCGGGAGGGGCTGGGTTTCAGGTTCACCTTGACTCCGGAGCCGCAGAGAGCAGGTATCCCGCTCTTGCACCTGTTTCTCCTGCACCTGACGTGCAGCTGCTCTCCGCACCTCTCCTGGCTGAGCCTGGCCTGCGTGGCACTCTTGGAGGCACGTTCTCCTCCCCCAGTCTCACCCTCCCAGGGCAGCTTCTACATCCAACTCCTTCTCTAGGGAAGGTCTCGCCTCCAGCCCGGAGCAGTCAGGATTTACAGGTACAAGCAGAGGGCTGATGGGTGGGAAAACCAAAGCATGGTTCTCAATCAGGGTTTGCAGTTCTGCCTCCAGGGCTGACCAGCCCAGTGGGCTGGGGGACCCCAGGCACTATCTCCATCCCCTCTCTGGACTAGAGGCCATACCAGTCTCTCACAGAGCTTCTGCAGAGAAAGTTTTACTATTAACTTTTACTGAGCTCAAGTTCATTCCCCTTGACCTCCTCCCTCTACCCCCCCCCCAAAACCAGGCTGGAGCATTTATCTTCTTTCTGATAGAAGCATCTCCCCATTCCTACCCAGGGTACCTCAGTCTTATCCAGGGTGGACAAGGGACCCTTAGGGGGCTCTGCAGAAGAAGAGGAAGGGGGTTCCAGGTTTAGTCTCATGACCCAGAAGTTAACTTGATTCCTTACCTACACCACCACCCCCGCCTCAGTCCTCAAGTCAATGGTTAACTTCCCTGCTCAGAAGGGGCCTGGCCCTGTCTGGTTAGAGTCCTTTAGAACAGCTCACAGAATGTACTTCGGGTGGTGGGGGGAGGAGGGGGTCTGTCCTGGAGCACCCAAAGCCTGCCATTGTGCTGGTCATACAGTGTAGCGGTTGGCTGCCCCATGGGTAGGGACTTTTATGGGCCCCAAAGCTATACAAACAGCAGATATGAAACTGGCACCCTCAGGATCTGATTTCTATCACCCCAGAAGTGCATGGCTTTAGAGAAAGTCCTCAGCCCCCAGCCTTCAGCCTTCAGCATGGTCACTCAGGGCCTGGCATAAACGGACTGTAGGTCCTACCACAGGTCAAAAAAGGCAGAATCTGTGTGAAACCTCAAGCCCTCCCCTTGTACCCCCTCCCCACCCCTACCTCCCACCATGCCCTTCCAAGTCTCCTCTGGCCTTCTATGATTGAACATGGACGCATGGCAGGAGACATCTTGATTTTTTTTTTTACACTTTGGAGATCTGGGAACTTTGATAACAATATCACCCTTTCAAAAAGAACAGATTTTACACTGGCTTTTATACTCATTATTTAGATTCCTGTAGCTGGGTTACTGTACACAACACAGAGGAATCTGCTAATATAGATGGTTTGCAAATTCAGATTTCCATATGTTAGGCTTGCCACAAGGGGCAAACACCTGCTTTGGAGCTCAGCTGTCCTCCAGGACAGAGGGACAGAAAGACCCAGAAGGGAGCATCCTAGAGAACCCAGATCCAGAACATAAGGGCACCATTGCCTTCCTGTCTTGGTGAAGGGCCCCAAGGCTGGATACAAGGCTACTTCTGTTGCTATGGTTTCCTAACAAGTTCCTTGTGACCTTGTTAGGACAGTTTACTCCTAGGACAGTTAGGCCCTGCAGAAGCTAACTTGAAATATAGCAGCCATTAAACCGGGTGTATTTTAACGGGCAAAGGCAGAAGCTACTTTCTTGCATAAGGCTAGAAATGGAGTGATTAGACTGGGTTCAGGAGCTGGATCTTCCCAATCTAGTCCAATGATCTGGTAGCTCCAGATGGGCACTGAGGGGTGGGGAGGAATGACACATTGTCAAAGCAGCGGCTAGAGAACCCACAGACTAAGGGAGTACCCTGTCCTTTCTTTCCTACCCTCCTCCAACAACTTCCAGAAACCCATTTGGAACATCAAGTTCTGTGCAAGGAGGTGCTAAGCCCAGGCAGGGCATGCTGCCAAAGCAAACTTCTCAGGCTGTCCCTCTGTGTGCTCACCTCTCCAGAGGCCTGCAAGTATTTCTCTCCCCCTCTCCTCCACACTCCAAGTGCCAGCTCTACAAGGTCTCCCCTTGGCTTTTGCTGTTACTGGAGTCTAGTTGGAGGTACAGAGCAGGCAACATGGGGTCTGTTTCCTGGACCACAAAGCAGGAAGGAGTCCTCTCCTTGAGTGTTCTAGGAAAAAAGGTCTGAATATGGAGGACCAGAGATGCAGCAGCGAGGGGCAGCCCAGGATAATGTGACACACTCCAAGACTAGATCAGAATCATGCTTTCATTTCTCCTGAATTTGATATACTCCTAAAATGCAATTGGCCTCCTAAAAATATCCATTCTTACTTTTTTTATTGTGAAAATACCGTACAAAGGGGTTACAATTACATGAGCAAGGTAATGAGTACATTTCTTATCAGGCGTTGTTGCCTCCTCCTTTGTTTCCCCTCCCCATCCCTTCCCATCTCCCCTCTCCTGCCCCCCTCCCAAAATATCCATACTTATTATGGAAAGTCTGGAAATCAGAAAACCAGAGGGGAGAAAACAGCATTCTTTATTCCTTTAACAAAAGCTACCCATTAATAAGGACTTGGAGGGCTGGGAAGATGGCTCAGTGGAAGAGTGCTTGCCTTGCATGCATGAGGCCCTGGGTTCGATTCCTCAGCACCACATAAGCAAAAAGAAAAAAGCCGGAAGTGGCACTGTGGCTCAAGTGGTAGAGCGCTAGCCTTGAGCTGAAGAGCTGAGGGACAGTGCCCAGGCCCAGAGTTCAGGCCCCACGACCAACACACACACACACACACACACACACACACACACACACACACCACTTAGAATATTTCTTTCTGGTCTTTTCACAAAACAGTGATGAGCAAGGCACCAGTGACACCTGTAATCCTAGCTACTCAGGAGGCTGAGATCTGAGGATCACAGTTCAAAGCCAGCCTGGGCAGGAAAGTCTGTGAACTTTTGTCTGCAATAAACTTCCAGAAAACCAGAAGTGGTACTATGGCTCAAGTGGTAGAGCACTAGCCTTGAGCTGAAGAGCTGAGGGATAGCACCCAGGCCCTACTGCAGACAAAAAAAAAAAAAAAAAAAAAAATTGAACACAGGGCCTTCAGGGCCTTGCACATGTTAAGCAAATGTTCTATTCTGAGCTATGCCCACAGTACCAAATTAGCTTTTACTTATTTTTAAAAAAAATTTTGTTGGTGTGGGGCTTGAACTCAGGGCCTGGGCACTGTCCTTGAGCTCTTTTCCTCAAGGCTAGCACTCTTCCTCTTTGAGCCACAGCTCCACTACCAGTTTTTGAGTGGTTAATTGGAGATAAGAGTCTCTCAGGGACTTTTCTGCCTAGGCTGGCTTTGAACCATGATCCTTAGGTCTTAGCCTTCTGAGTTGCTAGGATTACAGTCATGAGCCAATGGTACCATTTTTTTTAAGAACCCAAAAATTACTTTTATTGAATAAGGGAATGTAGTAGAACTTAAGCAAATCATAAGAATTCTTTAGCTTGTCTAAGAGCTGAAAGATCAATAGCCAATTGGAGGGAAAAGAGGAAGCAGTTTACATTTTCAATGCAGAGGAAAACATACTCTAATTGATACATGCTTCTGTCAAAATTCTCCAAACAAGATCTAGCCATGTTTATCATCTAATGATTTTGTTCCTTTTATTAAGGGATGAAAAGTGAGATTCAGTGTGTGTGTGTGTTACTATTTAGAATTACTATAATAACAGCTTGAGAAAATTCATGAAGCAGAAGCATAACTATTTAAAGATTTAAAACAGTGTCATAAAAGTCTTAACTATAGCAGGCCACTAGTGGCTCATGCCTGTAATCGTAGCTACTCAGGAGGCTGAGATCTGAGGATTGTGGCTGGAAGCCGGCCCAGGCAAGAAAGTCCATGAGATTCTTTTCTCCAATTAATCATAGAAAAGGCTGGAAGTGGTACTGTGGCTCAAAGTGGTAGAGTGCTAGCCTTGATTAAAAGAAGCTCAGGGACAGTGCCCAGGCCCTGAGTTCAGGAATGGTAAAACACACAAACAAACCAAAACCCCAAAGAACTACAGTATGTGGAAAAGACAATAAAACTAAAGGTATGTTATACTCATTCAAAACAAAATTCATAGGGAAGAACACAGAGCAATGCCTCCTGTTGCCATGTGGTTCTCTCTGTTACTGAGGGTGAAGTGTCACTGGCTGGCAACTTAAGCTTTCTCCAAGGACTTAAAGTATAAGCCTTGGAGTATAAGCACAGTATAAGCCTTGGAGCTATGAAACCTTCACAATAGTTTTTGGCTTTTTTTTTTTAAGTCCTTGAGGCTTGAACTCTGGGCTTGGGTACTGTTCGTGAACTTTTCTGCTCAAGGCTACTGTTCTACCACTTTGAGCCACAGCTCTACTTCTGGTTTTGTTTTTTTTTTTTTTTTGTCGGTCGTGGGGCTTGAACTCGGCCTGGGTGCTGTCCCTCAACTCTTCAGCTCAAGGAGAGCGCTCTACCACTTGAGCTACAGCGCCACTTCCGGTTTTCTGGTGGTTTATTGGAGATAGGAGTCTCACGGTCTCTCCTGCCCGGGCTGGCTTTGAACTGCGATCCTCAGATCTCAGCCTCCTGAGTAGCTAGGATTTACAGGCGTGAGCCACCAGCGCCCGGCTACTTCTGGTTTTTTGATTTTATTTTTTTGGTGGTTAATTGGAGATATGAATCTCGTGGGATTTCCTATTCTGGCTGGCTTTGAACCACTATCCTCAGACCTCAGCCTCCTGAGTAGCTAGGATTAAAGATGTGAGCCACCAGCACCCGGCTAGTTTTTGGCTTTTGAGGATAAGTTTGGGCATTTGTATTCCAGAAATAAATTTTCAGTCTTCATGAGTTTTAGAAGGCTCAGTCCTTCGTGGCAAAGGGAATGGTGAAGCTACTCACATTATGGCTTACAGGAAGTACAGTACTCAGCATCAGTTTGTTTCCTCTTCTTGGCAGTAGTGAAGTTTCAGCATCGGAACTTGTGCTGGCTAGGCAGGTGCGCTATCACTTGAACCATTCCTTCAGCCATTTTTGCTTGTTATTTTATGAATATGCCCAATTTAGCATGGACTGTGATCCTCCTATTTGTACTTCTTTTTTTTTTTGTCAGATATGGGGCTTGAACTCTGGGCCTGGGTGCTGTTTCTCAGCATTTCAGATCAAGGCAAGTGCTCTACTACTCTACTGTACCAGGCCTGAATTCTGGGCCTCAGTGCTGTCCCTCAGCTCTTCAGCTCAAGGCTAACACTCTACCAGTTGGGCCATAGCGCCACTTCTGGTTTTTTCAGCTTATGTGGTACTGAGGAATTGAACGCAGGGCCTCATGCATATAAGGCAAGCACTCTACCACTGAGCCACCTTCCCAGCCCGTGCGCTACCACTTGAGCCACAGTACTACTTCTGGTTTTCTGGTGGTTAATTGGAGATAAGAGTCTCATAGACTTTCCTACCCGGGCTGGCTTTGAACTCAATCCTCAGATCTCAGCCTCCTGAGTAGCTAGGATTACAGGCGTGAGCCTGTAATCAGCTTTTTTTTGGGGTCCGGTTGTGGTGCCTGAACTCTGGGCCTGGGCGCTGTCCCTCAGCTCTTCAGCTCAAGGCTAGCACTCTATCACTTGAGCCACAGCGCCACTTCCGGCTTTTTTATTTTTTCTGCTTATGTGGTGCTGAGGAATTGAACCCAGGGCCTCATGCATGCGAGGCAAGCGCTCTACCACTGAGCCACCTTCCCAGCCCCACACTCAGCTTTTACTTGTGCTGACCTCAAATCATAAAGCACCTAATCTCTGAGTCTAAACTAACCAGGTTTACAGGAGTGAGCTACAACACCCAACTTACAAGGTTTTAAAAATTGATGATAAAGTTACATGAGTAACTTTATCTCCAGTAAACCACCAGAAGACTGGAAGTGGAGCTGTGGCTCATGTGGTAGAGCACTAGCCTTGAGCTGCAGAGCTGAGGGACAGGCCCACAGTTCAAGCCCCACAACTGATTAAAAAAAAAAAAAAAGTATTTCTGGGGGCTGGGAAGGTGGCTTAGTGGAAGAGTGCTTGCCTAGCATGCCTGAAGCCCTGGGTTTGATTCCTCAGCACCACATAAACAGAAAAGGCCAGAAGTGGCACTGTGGCTCAAGTGGTAGAGCACTAGCCTTGAGCAAAAGAAGCTCAGGGAAGTGCCCAGGTCCTGAGTTCAAGCCCCAGGACTGGCAAACCCCAGTGTTTCTAGACTCCTCCTAGGTACAAGCTGTGACATATCTAGATGAGGGTGCAGAAGCCAGCAGACACCAGAAAGCTGTAGCTAGACAGCATGCTAGGCAAGCACTCTTCCACTAAGCCACCTTCCCAGCCCCCAGAAATACTTTTTTTTATCAGTTGTGGGGCTTGAACTCTGGGCCTGTCCCTCAGCTCTGCAGCTCAAGGCTAGTGCTCTACCACATGAGCCACAGCTCCACTTCCAGTCTTCTGGTGGTTTACTGGAGATAAGAGTTTCACAGACTTTCCTGCCCAGGCTGGCTTTGAACTGTGATCCTCAGATCTCAGCCTCCTGAGTAGCTAGGATTATAGGTGTGAACCACCAGTGCCCAGCCAGAAATACTTTTACTTATTGTCACTCTGCTCCCTTAACAATCTTAATTCTCTAGTTTGCTGTCCCCTGCCTAGCTCATATATACTCAGATGCCAACGACCCGCCTCTCAGAACTCCTATTTGCTCATAAACATCTTTGTGAAAATGAGCGAAAGGGGAGGCCTGTTGGACAGGGAGCACCTTCTTATGGAGGTGAAGCAGCGCGTGTCAGGGTACCACTGCATTGTGTGCCCATGTCATGGAAGGGCTACCTGTGATGCTCACCTCAACTATGCATCCGGGCTCCACCTGCCTTCCAGACCATTAGTTCCTCTTCAGACTCTTATCCTTGTGGCAGCTTGGTGGGGAAAGGGAGTCATTACTTACTTAATAATTATTACCATTATTTTAAATTTTACTTTGCGAAACATGTCATCCTCTATGAGTAGGTACCAGTGGTAGAGCTCAATGTCAAGGTTAGATGGGATGGATAAGGAAAATGAGCATCAGGAGGTAGACAAGACCCAGGACTTCCCAGCTCTCCCTCTAAGCAAATGCTCCACACCACTCAGTCCTGTGGATCATTGCTGGAAATTCCAAATAGCTTGGAATATCACAAGTTGTCTTTAACTTTTTCTGGCCTCACACTTGCGATCCTCCTGCTTCAGGCTCCCCAATGCTCTGGGCCACCAGTCCAGGCTCTGTTTAATTTTGTAAATATGCAAAATGGCAGTAGGTGTTTCTGTCTGTATGAACAGTCAACAGTTTGCCCATCCCAGATAGCAGTGGGAGGGGCTTATCAAAGCCCTGGTTGCTAGGTGACCTGGTAAGATATAGAATATCTCAAAGGGTCTTGGGATCATCCCAAGGCTCCCTATAGCTCTGCAGGGGAATGGGATATGCTTATCACACGGTCCCTCTGCCTGACTCAGCAGCTTCTCTGTTGATATTCACTTTGATAGCCCTTTCCCAGAGCCTCTGAAAGCACTGTATCACACGCCTCACCTGAATCCTGAACATAAGGTTTATTCTGCCCTTCCTTCAAATCTGCCTGTAGTAGGGCTTGAACTCAAGGCCTAGGTGCTGTCCTTTAGCTTTTTCTCACTCAAGGCTAGCACTCTATCACTTGAGCCATAGCACCACTGCCGGTTTTCTGGTGGTTTATTGGAGACAAGAGTTTCACCAGCTTTCTTGCCCAGGCTGGCTTTGAAATGTGATCCTCAGATCTCAGCCTCCTGAGTAGCTAGGATTACAGGCGTGAGTCACCATCGCCTAGCTTAGCCTGTGATTATGAATGAGCCTCAAGAGGGCTGGTCCAAGGTGCTCACCAGCTTTGCCCACTGACCTGTCTCCCCGCAGCAGGAAGCCCAGCCTCAGCTCAGGAAACAGCATGACTGAAGTTGGGTGGTGGAAGTTGACCTTCCTCCGGAAAAAGAAATCCACTCCCAAGGTGCTCTACGAGATCCCTGACACCTATGCCCAAACAGAGGGAGGCGCAGAGGCCCCACGGCCTGAGGCCGGAAGCCCCACCAGCGACTTTAACACCCGCTTGGAGAAGATTGTGGACAAGAACACAAAAGGCAAGCATGTGAAAGTCTCTAATTCAGGCCGCTTCAAGGAGAAGAAAAAAGTCCGCGCAATGCTGGCAGAGAACCCCAGCCTCTTCGACGATCGAGAGGGTAAAGGAGAGTGAAGGGGGCCCAGGAGGATGCTCGCACCTCCCACCCTCCTGCCACCAGCCGGGCCTGAGACAGAAGCTCACCACACTGGCCCCCGCTTTGGTCCTAGATAAAGTCATGGGAAGGTTGTTGTTGCCTGCTGGCCAGGAAATGTCTTGTTCTTAGGTTTGTATTTATGTGCCTCTGCTTTGTGTTAAGGCCTGGGCAATCCCAGGTTCCTCCCCCTTTCCCCTGACCACAATACAAACCCCTCTCCAGTTCAGGATGGAAGCTACCATCCAAGAGAAAGAGAGAGAAAGGCAGGGCCTGGGCAGGAAGGGGGCCTGGCGGGAAGTGGAGTGAGAGGGTGCCAAGAAGGACTCCACCTTCTCCCTGGGGACAGGGTCAAGGGTGAGTTTGAATTGCTGCTTAGATACTTCACTTTCTCTACCTGTGACTGCTCCCTGGACCAATCCTAGAGGAGCACATTTTCTAGAAGCCACGTGATGAGGGCGGTTTCCTTGGTGCCAGAGGCAGAGACGTTGAACTTGAGTTCACCTCTTCACAGAAGGGGTAAACTTCCTGGAACTTTGCCCCAGGTATGGAGGGGCAGAGGACTCGGGACTCATCCTGGGGCTGCTGCAGGCCTGACCAGAAATTCCCCCAGGTTCCCTAAGATGTCCTATCCCCCCCCCCCCCCCAGGAGGGACAAGGGGGGGGCGGGGACTCTGGCAAGAAGTAAACAGCCAGTTTTGCCCTCTTCCTTCTCCCTGTAGTATTTAAGACAGATCAGCCCCAGAGTGAATCCTGGAGCCTTGAACTTTTGTTCAAAAAGTAACTGTAGGTTTTTCTTTATAATAAACGATGCTTGTAAAAGCCGAGGCCCTATCTACACTCTCATCTTGCACTGATGGCTGTGTCTGTGTCTCGGAGTAGTGAAGTGGGTCTTTGTGTTCATACTCTTCCTTCAAAGTTCAGGAAGGGTTCCAGTGGGACCATGTTGGAGCTGGGTTGCTGACTCCACCATCAACCTGGGCTTGGTATGACGAGGGACAGAAGAGCCAGTTACAGCTTAGTGGCCAGTTCCTTCAGGACAATAGAATCCATCAGGGAATCCAAGAGGCAACTGACGATAAAGTCTCAGTGATTTGGTTTGGGATTAGGCTGCAAATCCTGGTTTCATCCTTTAGAAGCTAGACAGCCTTGGGGACATATTTTTAAGACTAGCCTGAAACTAGTGGTAGATTTCCTGTCCAGCAAAGCACGAAGTCCTGAGTTCAAACCCCAGTACCACAACAAATTAAAAGAAAAAAAAAAAGACTACTCTGGCAGGGCACTGGAGGCTCATGCCTGTCTGTAATCCTACTCAGGAGGCTGAGATCTGAGGATCAAGTTCAAAGCCAGCCTGGATAGGAAAGTCTGTGAGACTCACATCCAATGAACTATCAGAAATCCAGAAGTGGTACTGTGGCTCAAAGTAATAGAGTGCTAGCCTTGAGCAAAAGAGCTCAGGGACAATGCCTAGGCCCCAAGTTTAAGCCCCATGACTGACCAAAATAAATAAATAAAATAAACAAAAATAAGATAATAAAAAATATTATGACTACTCTGAAGCGGGGCATGGTGGTGCATGCTTGCAATCCCAGTCCTGGGAAGGATGAGGCTAAAGGATGGTGAGATCCTGGAAACCTTGTCTCCAAAGAAAGAAATGGAGAGGAGAGAGGGGATAGAGATAGGCTAGGAAGAAGAGTCCTCCAACCCTCAGTTCCCCCTTCCCAGGAAAGAGGCTGTCGTAAGATCTATCTTGCAGGAAGTGGTCTATATGTAATGTGCCATAAGTTCTTCCCATAGCCAGTGCTCAATTAAAAATCGGTTTTCATTTATTATGGAATGCCACCATAGCCACAGCTTCAGTATACTAACAAGGTGAGAACTCCCTCCCTGGCTCATCCTCAAACCACAAGAAGGTCTGAAAAAAAATTAATTGGCAAAATCTCTGGAGTTCAGGGGAGAAACCAAGGTAGTCCCGAAACAATGTGGTCCTGCAGGCTGCTGGGCCACCCCACCCTGGGGAGCTAGCTGTTCCTGGTGAAGTCCATTGCCAAAATAAACATCTGTACAAGGGGGCCTTTGTTGGTTGACTTGTCTAGGCCAGGGCGAACTCTGTGTAGCACAGAAACAGACCAGAGGTTGGAGGGACCAAAAGCTGAGGGATCTGCCTTCCGCCAAGCCTCTTTATCCTCTATTACACAGAACTTTCTAGGGTCTCACTAATGATTCCATCAGTAAAGCCTCACGTGGAGATCTTTATCACTCCGTCCCCAAATTTGAAGCCCCGCCCACTATTAACTCCATTAAACAGTGTCTACAAAGGGCTGAGCGCAAGTCTGCCACAAGGTTTCTCATTTAATCCTCTCGTAAGTCAGGTGTTGCCATTCTCCTCAATTTCCAGACATGTTAGCTGAGGCGGAGGGAGGTTGCACCAGACACTTTAGATCAGGTGCTGGCAGTAACAGAGCTGGGTTAAAGTTGGAGCTGGTCTGTGCATGTGACCCTCCCATTTCAGGCCCCCCCAAACCTCCCCCTCTAATCACACTTGCTGGAAGTGTGGGAAGTTGAGGCTCAGAAAGAAGGGAATGGGTCGGTCACCTGGACAAGGGGAGTAGAGATAAGAAGGTCCTATCTGGGCCTGATTCCTGGGAAATGAGCCTCACCCCAAGGGGGTTTCTACAGCTCAGAGACAAGGGCAGAAAGTCAACTAGCCTCGAGGCTGTGATCCCTAGGTGTACACAGCAGAGACCTCCCACGCCAGAGGGTGAAAGTTGGCCTGGACACCACCCCGTAGTCTACCTAATACTGGCACTGCCTTGCCACCTCCTCTGAGTCCAAGGGCTCCTCTGCCCTTCACAGGGCAGTCCTGTGCACCACAGCCCCAAAGCAATTCCTGTTTTGTTTTGTTTTAAACCTTTCTCCAAGGAAACTGCACATACACCTGTAAGCTGGAGGGCGGGCAGGCAGGCTGGGGCACAATCTGGCAGCTCAGGGAGTTCAGAGCAAGGCAGCTAGTTTACAGCAAGTTTACAGGAGAGGAGGAGGAGGAGGGAGGAGGAAGGAGGAGGAGACGGGAGAAGGAGGAGGAAGAGGAGGAGGAGGAACCACCAAGAGCGTAAATATGTGCAGGAGCCACGAGAGGCTATGGGTTATCAACCACAGTTTCACTGGGCCACAACCCAAGAGGAGGAAGGGGGAGGCAGGGGAGGCCAGCTGGAACTGGCCTATACTGCCCAGAAAAGGCTGACCCTGGGCGGCGAGCTCCCCCTGCTGGACACCCTGTCTGCATGGTGAGCAGTGAGGAAAAAAGTCCCAGACATTCTGAGTTCCCCTCCCTCCTCAGGTGGGGCAGGAAAACCAGACCATGTCAGACATTAATATCACACATGGATGACAGGTTTTTATTACACACTTGGAATGGTGAATGAGGGACAGAGAACTGCAAAGGAACAGCTGAGACCAGGCTCCAAGCTAGAGGAGGACACACAGTCACCATGACACGGGTCAGGGGGTACAGTGCGTCTCCATACCCACCACCATGGACTCCTGTCACAATCCCAGATAGCCGACAACAGAAAAGAGGCAAGGAAGGTAAGGGTCACAGGCCAGATGTCTTTCCTTTCCACTCAGGCTTAACTGGGGGTCTACAGAGAGAGAGTGGACCTCAGAGGACCCCTGGCAATAAAAGACGAAGGCACCCACACCCACATACAATCAAAAGTACAGTGTATCTGTTACAAGTTCAAGGCCAACCAGTACAAATAGTTCTCAGTTCCTGGCTGAGTCACAGCAAATATTGTCCAGCCTGGCTCTGTTCCACGGTCAGTAGGCTACTTGTTCATCTGCAACCAGCAGTCAGCTGACCCCATCTCTGATCAGGACTGTGTAGGGAGAAAGCCAGTGCAATCCAGCACAGACTTAGACTCAAAGGGTTACATGCTGAGAGTAGGAGGTGGGGTTGATTTAGAAGTTGAAGAGAGTCTAGTCTTGAGGGGTCAAATAAAAATGCAGACATGGATTCAGTAGTTTGGGGTAGTCCCAAAGATGTGCGTGTGCGCGTGCGTGCGTGTGTGTGTGTGTGTGTGTGTGTGTGTGTGTGTGTGTGTGTGTGTGCGCGTGTGTGTGTGTGTGTACACGCCAGTAGAGGGGGCCTGAACTTTAGGCCTCTCACTTGCTCAGCTTTTTCCCTAGGGTTGATGCTCTACCACTTGAGTCACACTTTTACTTCTGGCTTTTAGATGATTATTTGGAGATCAGAGTCTCTTGGGAGTTCTCTCTCTGGACTTGTCAACCTGGAATGGCTTCAAATGAAACTGTGACCCTCAGATCTCAGCCTTCTGAGTAGCTAGGATTATAGGCGTGAGCCACCTACACCTGCATGGATCTGCATCTTTAACAGACTCCCCAAGTAACACCAGCTAGGCCAAAGACAAGTAGCAAAGATTCCAGATCAGAAAGTCTTGATCTTGGTTGCACAGATTTCCTGGGCAGGGGTGTCTTTTAAGTTCTGAATACTAAAGCCGCACTCAGGTCAACTAGTCATTGGTAATTCCAGTGTGTGAAGTCTAATGATCTACATCAGGAAATCTCTTGGTCTGAACTACCAATTTCTTTAATTTAATTTAATTATTTTTTGGTGCTGGTCTTGGGGTTTGAACTCCAGGCTTGTGCACTATCCCTGAGCTTTTCATGCTCCAGTTTTTTGGTAGTTATTTGAAGTAAGAGTCTCATAGGCTTTCTTGCCTGTGAGATCTCAGCCTCCTGATTAGCTAGCATTACAGGCATGACCACCAGCCTGGCTTATGATTTCATTTTATATTTGAATGATAAAATACATGTATTTGTATGTACACTCACACATAAAATTTCCACTAAGAACACAAACAGTAGTTGGATTAAAATCTTCCTGGCTTATAGATAGCAGCCATGATGTGCGCCTCATCTGCAAAATTCCTGATTAGCTGAGATTGAACAGCTCCTTTGCTCTTAGGCAGTTCTAAGAGGATCTCGTTTGAAATCTCTTCAATGTCCTACAGTCCCACGCACTCTCTTAACACCCTGCCTCTCCAGAATCAAGGTGCAAGTCTTTCATAGAGCCAGTCTTCTTCACCACGGTGAGTCATGGGTCCCAAAGAGGAATCTCTAGCCGGGAGGCCACGCCGGAAGACAATTCGGTCATGCAGGCGGTTCGTTTGGCCTTGCCAGAATTCTATCACCTGAGGGTATAGGATATAGCCACCCCTACAAGGAGAAGTAGAGATATACTGTCTCCCTCCATTCTTTAATCCCTCCTCCCAGGTTTGTGAAGGAAGCTACTGGGGTGCATCTGGGGAGGCCTGCCCAGAGGGGATTTGTAATCCCACACTTAGAGTCCTGACGTCCCTTTCAGAATGAGAACCAGACATCACTCACCAATATTTTGGCTTAGGTACCTCTTGTTCCTGGTAAAGCTGCTTCAGCTCTTCATTTTTCTTTCTCAGATACTGTTAAGGAGGAGAGAAGGGAAGACTAGACATAGGTAATGATTCATTTAAGGGCTTAACCATGTATTACATGTTCTTACAAGCCGAGCACCAGTGGCTGTAATCCTAGTGACTCAGGAGGCTGAAATCTGAGGATCCAGGTTCAAAGACAGACAAGGCAGCAAAGTCCATGAGATCCCCTTCTCCCCCTTGTGGAGCTTAAACTCAAGGCTATCCCTGAGCTCTTTTGCTCAAGGCTAGTGCTCAACCACTTGAGCTACAGCACTACTTCTGGTTTTCTAGTAGTTAATTGGAGGTAAGAGTCTGGTGGACTTTTCCTGCCTGAGGCTGGCTTTGAATTGTGATCCTCAGATCTCAGCCACCTGAGTAGCTAGGATTACAGATGTGAGCCACCAGTGCCAAGAGACTCTTAGCTCTAATTAACCATCAAAAAGGCGGATGATAGAGTGCCAACTTTGAGTGAAAAAGCTAAGGGACAGTACCCCAGGCCCTGAGTTCAAGCCCAAGTATAAGCACAACACCCACAAACACACACCCACACCCACAAACACACACACACACACACATATGTGCTCTGGGCCGTGTACTGGGCCAAGTAGACTGGAACACAGTCAACAGGAGGACCAGACAAAGGAGGTCTTTTCCCCCACTTCCTATCCTCCCCCAGGGAGATCATCATTCTCTTCTCTTTGCCAGAGCATGAAGGCCCTAGCATTCCTGCAGACAGCCTCTGGGGATGAGTCTAGGTCCTTACCACCTAGAGGACTACACCAAAGCCCACTCACCTCCCGATCAGGGATCACAGAACTCTGGTGGCTGACCACAGCCCCGATCTGGCTGCTTTTGGGGCGGGAATGGAAGTAGCCCTTGGCCTCATCCTCAGGCAGCTTCTTCACAGGCCCCTCCACACGAACCTGCCCAGGGATGATCCAGCTGAGTGACGCCCAATGCTGTCACCAGCCCTTGCCATCAGCACAGGCCTGCTCTCTGTTCTGTTGGCTGCCCCACCAATCCCAGCTCCAATTAGCCCAACTGAGAGTTATATGGCAGGTGGAGTACTGAGGCCTGGACAGGATGCATACCCAGTATGGACACCTTCCCAAGCCTGACCCATAAACTCACCCCTGCCAACCCAGCCCACCCCAAGGTGTCCTGGGAATAATCGCTCACCTGCCGGTTCAGGGGCTCCCAGTAGAAGACAAGAGAGGCAAAGGGATTAGAGTCCTGGAAATGAAAGAGAATCTGTAGGCAGCAATCAGGGCTGGAAGAGGATGTGTCTGGTCCACACAAGGCAGGCAGGAGATCTGCAAGGCTCAGGCCCTCAGCAGATATATTCACTGTGATATATTGTTTACCACTTGAGCTACACCTCGCCTTCCAGCTTTCTGTAGAATAACTGGAGAGAAATCTCTCAGAATTTTCTGCCCAGGCTGGCTTCAAATCGGTATCTTCAGATCTCAGGCTCCTTAGTAGCTAGGATTATAGGCATGAGCAACCAGTGCCCAGCTCACCCATAGATTTTTGAGAAATGTACATGTGGCTGGCATGGATTAAGGGAGGGCTACTCATTTTGAATCCATTCATAGAATGCATATAAATTCCCTCTCTATCTAATATTAGGAAAGGTACTAAGGATAAAGTAAGTGAAAAAGATAGTCTCTACTCCTTCAAAGCTTACTATATAGCAGAAGAGACAAATATCAATCACATAATCCCTGTACAACAAATGCAGTCATAAGCTGGGGGACTAAAAAGGCAGATGGAAAAGTTGCAAGTTGAAATGACAGCAAACAGCACTAAGGGGAGGCTCAGTCCCGGAAGGCTTTGCTGAGGAGACAAGAGTTAATCAGGAATCTATCAGATTATAGGAGTGGGGATGGTTCATTCACTAAGGCAAAGAAATCAATGGCAAGTGCAAAGGCCCAGAGGCAGGGGGAGCGGAGCAGAGAGGAAAGTGGATAGGAAGGAGACTAGGAAGGAGACATGAGAAGGTCATGCAGGCAAGGGTGGAGGCTGGGCCCAGCCCACGTGTGGAAGATTTACGCTGAACTCTCACCAACTCCTTTCCCTTCCGACTCTCATAGTTAGTGAAGAAACGAAAGCCATCCTTGCCAAAGCCCTTCAACAGCAACATGCGGGCAGAGGGTTTTCCATCTCTAGGGACATACAGAAGAGCACCGGAATCAGCCCATTTCAATGTCCTTACTTGTCTCCCTCCCCATAAGATGTCTGAGCAAGCCCTCCAGCCGTGCCCCTTAGCCGGCTCTCAGGCTGACACTCCCACGGACTCTAAGGACTTGTCCTAGAGGTGCAGTAGGACATATTTGCCTGAGACCCTGCTATGGACTGAACTGTGTCCCCCTAAAATTCATATGCTGGTTAACTTCCCTCTCCCCCATGTGACTGGATCTGCAGATAGGGCCTTTTTGTTTTTGTCTTTTGTCCTGGGGGGGGCTGAACTCTGGGCCTGGGCACTGTCCCTCAGCTCTTCAGCTCAAAGCTAGTGCCCTACCACTTAAGCCACAGTGCCACTTCTGGCTTTTTCTGCTTATGTGGTGCTGAGGAATTGAACCCAGGGCCTCATGCATACAAGGCAAGCACTCTACCACTGAGCCACCTTCCCAGCCCCAGATAGGGCCTTTCGAAAGGGAGTAATTAAAGCTAAATGAGGTCAGAGGGAAGGAGTTCTAATACAATAGGACTGGTGTCCTTCTAAGAAAAAAGAGCCACCATAGAATGCTGACTCTCTATCTCTACAAAAAGAAGAAAGGCCAGGCAAGGGCACAGCAAAATAAAACCACGGTTTGTCTAAAGAGGCCTCACCAAACACCATCCCTGACAGAACATTGATCTTGGACTTCCAGCCCTCAGAGCTGTGCAGAATAAACTTAAGCCACTCAGTCTGTATTATAGGACTTTGCTATGGTAGTCTAACAAACAAGGTCCTGAGAGTAAGATCAACAATGAAGTAATCAGCCAATGCTAAGGATCACAAAAAAGGACTGCTATAGCAGGTCTTCTTCCCAGAATTCTGGGAGATACTGTGGGGACTTATACAAGAGCCCTGCCTTCAAGCCTTGTACTCTAATGAGGGGAGACAAGAAGAGCTGAATAAAAGGTTAGTATAAGAACTGTTTCGGGGCTAGGAAGGTGGCTCAGTGGTAGAGCGCTTGCCTTGCATGCCTGAGGCCCTGAGTTCAATTTCTCAGCACCACATAAGCAAAAAGAAAAAAGCCGGAAGTGGTGCTGTGGCTCAAGTGGTAGAGCGCTAGCCTTGAGCTGAAGAGCTGAGGGGCAGCGCCCAGGCCCAGAGTTCAGGCCCCATGACCAGACCACCCCTCCACCCCCCCAAAAAAAGAACTGTTTCAAAGGCTCTGTGATTGTCAAATAAATGATAAAGTACTAGGCTCTGTTCAAAAGGATCAAGCTTCACAGAGTGGTCCCCAGGAAATGTAACTTTTTTGTGTGTGTGTACCAGTCTTGGGCTTTCAGGGCCAGGGTACTGTCCCTGAGCTTCTTTTGTTCCAGGCTAGCACTTTACCACTTGAGCCACAGCACCACTTCTGGCTTTTTTTGTTTATGTGGTTCTGAGGAATCAAACCCAGGGCTTCATGCATGCTAGGCAAGCACTCTACCACTGAACCACATTCCCAGCCCAACTCTTTCATTTTTTTAAGCTCAAAGCTAGGGCTCTTGAACCACATCTCTATTTCTGGCTTTTTTGGTGGTTAATTAGAGATAAGAATCTCATGGATTTTCCTGTATGGGCTGGCTTCAAACCACAATCCTCATACCTCAGCCTCCTGAGTAGCTAGGATTACAGGTGTGAGCCACCAGTGCCCAGTCAAAATGCAGCTCTTGAAGGGCAGATGGTGACATGGAGACAAAGGATTGTGATTGGGTCTGCTAGGGAGAGAGCTGCAAAGCTGTGCATTTTACCATTGAAAGGGAGTTAGTGGTCTGGTGTTTGGTTTACTAGTGAGGATTGGTTGACTGAGGTCCAGAGAAATGACTTGCTCAAGGCCATACATTTTAATGTTTTTTTTTCTTTTGTCCTGTCCTGGGACCTGAACTCTGGGCCTGGGCGCTGTCCTTCAGCTCTTCAGCTCAAGGCTAGCGCTCTACCACTTGAGCCACAGCGCCACTTCCGGCTTTTTTCTTTTTGCTTATGTCGTGCTGAGGATGAGGAATCGAACCCAGGGCCTCATGCATGCAAGGCAAGTGCTCTACCACTGAGCCATCTTCCCAGCCCCATAAGGCCATACATTTTAATAACAGAGCTGGAATCATGGAGTTGACATGCAGTGAGTTGAGAGCTTTCTAAGTTTGAGAATTCATTGGTACCCACCTACAGATGGGGCCCATGGCCATGCCCACCTGGTACAAGTAGCCAGACACATGGCGTTGGCTTCCCCTATGTCAGGACACTGAACAGCTTCTTCGAACCAGGAAGCAAACTGCTTCATGGGGTCCAGAGAAGTCAGATGAGTCTCCTCAAATGCCTGAGAAAGGAATTTTATTCCATTTAATAAACACATAGATTTTTTTTGCACTGATCAAAGAAAGCACTTTCCAAATATTTGCTCCTTTAATCCTCATTACACAATGTTTCCATGATTTAAAAAAAAAAAAAGCAGTACCTAGGAATTAGATTCTGTGCCATCTTAGAGGTCCAGAAACAGGTATAAAAAGACCAATAACTAGCCGGGAGCCGGTGACTCACGCCTGTAATCCTAGCTACTCAGGAGGCTGAGATCTGAGGATTGTGGCTCAAAGCCAGCCTGGGCAGGAAAGTCCATGAGACTCTTATCTCCAATAAATCACTAGAAAACTGGAAGTGGTGTTGTGACTCAAGTGGTAGAGAGCTCACCTTGAGCTGAAGAGCTGAGGAACAGTGCCCAAGTCCAGAGTTCAAGCCCCATGACCCACAAAAAAAGGACTGAATAATTTCCTGGATCCCAGAGCTAGTAAGGCATGAATTGTGGGGAGTGACCTGAGGAGCTGGTGATAAAAGCTCCATCCCATGATTTCTCCTGTAGATGGTCTGGGATTTAATGAAAGTCTATATTAATTTTATCCTGTGCCAGGATAGGGGCTTGAATTTGGGGCCTGGTGCTCTTCCTTAGTGTTTTTTGCTCAAGGCTAGCACTTTGCTACTTTTTTGGTCAGTTGTGAGGCTTAAACTGAGGGCCTGGACACTGTTTCTGGGCCTCTGGGCTCAAGGACAGTGCTTTACCACTTGAGCCACAGAACCACTTATGGTTTTTGAGTGGTTTACTGGAGATAGATACTGTGATCCTCAGATCTGTCTCCTAAGTAGCTAATATTACAGGCGTGAGCAGCTGCCGGCTTGGCCACTCTTATCTCTGATTAACCAGCTAAAAGCCAGAAATGGAGGCTTTAGCTGCCTAGAGATGAGGAGTCTTAGCTTTCTCGGCTCTGGCTAGCCTCAGATCAGTCTCCCGAGTAGCTGGAATTATAGGCAAAAGCCCGTAAACTGACTCCAAGGTTTTTTTTGGTCTTTGTTTTGTTTTCCCAATGCTAGGGCTAGAACTCAGGGCATCATGCTTAAACCACACCCCTAATCCTTACTTGTCATATGATAAGCTGTTCCCCCCCCCCCCAACTGTTCTAGCCATTTCACAGATGCGTATGCCCGTAGCTGCCTTGTGAGGTTGTTGCTATCACTATATAAGTGAGAAACTGAGGCCCACAAAGGATAAGTCAACTCCAAAGGAGGTACATTCAGTAAATGGCTGGATTCCAACCCACAGTTCGTGTGCCTCTTCACCACATCTCCTCTAAACTCCTCCCGGCTGGAGGAGCCAGCACCCCTCTCCCCCACGTCTCCCACTGGGGTGACCCCTAAACCCTCTGGTCTCACGGGTGGCCCCTGGAGAGGGCGTCTCTAACCCCCTTCCTCCGCAGATGGCTCTGGACCTCCTCCCCGCGCCCGGGCCGGAGTCCCCGCGGCGGTGGCCGCACCTCTTGGTCCCCGCGGTAATTCTTGCGCATCGGCCCCAGGTCCATGGCTGCGCCGCGACAGCACGGATGACGGAGGTAGCCCAGCCACCTGGCAGGTCTTCCGATCGTCACCGTGACGCCCCGAAGCCCGCACGTCATGGGGGCCGCTGTCCACGTGACCTGGAGTCGCCAGGCGCTGGGGTTCGACGGCGTTCGGAACCAATTTCTCACGGGGAAGGATTTGCTAGCGGCCCAACCAAACTAACAAGTTCTAAGTCCTTGAAGCCAATGGGTCCAGGAACAGCCAATGGGGTTTTCCAGGATCGGAGGAGGGAGCTAGACACAGAGAGATCATTGGTTAGAATTTTCCGGTGCAAAGCCAATTAGAGCTCTAGTAGAGAAAGCCGAAGTCCAATCGGCAGCGCCTTTGGGGGCGGGAGCAGAGACAAGGAAATGCTGTCACCGCTGTTAAACACGCACGTGGAGTTTTGTTAAAGGTATAGGGATTGCTTCACCCCAGATGGGGGTGGGAGTGGGGGCGGGAATCCCTGGGGGCTTTGGAAGAGCGCTCAGTATTAGCACCTCCTCTGGGATTGAAGGGATTAGGGCATGTGGTACCTCTTGGGAGGGGAGATTGGTGGGCTGTGGAGGGCAAAATGGAATTCAGGGCCAGACTGAAAGTGGCAAGGACCACAGAGAAAGGAAAGAAACTGTGACTTGAGAGTGGGCGAGGTTGAAGTGATTTGTGTACCATTCATAAATTATTGTGTGGTGGGGATGAGGGGATGATCCTTTAGGGACTAGGATGAGAAAGAGACTAGGGTGAGAAGGTAGAGAGCTGAATGAGAAGGAGAAAGAGGGAAATTTGGAATTAAGATATCACAGACCAAGCTGGGCACTGGTGGTTCAAGCTGTTAATCCTGCCCACTCGAGGTTGAGCTCTGAGGATCATAATTAGAAGCCAATTACATAGCAAAAAGCTAGAAGTGGAAGTGTGACTAACCTGGTAGAGTTGCCATCCTTGGGGGAAAAAACTAAGGGTGTGCTACAAGCCCTGCGTTCAAGCCCTGTACCAACACACACACACACACACACACACACACACACACACACAGAGATATCTGGACTAGGCACCAACGTGGTCTGAAAGTATGAGAATTCTGAGATGAAGTTCCTGCCCAAGAGAGGCTTATAATCTGTAGGAGAAGTAAATCTGTGAGCCAAAGAAATGTAGCTCCTGCCAGGCGCTGGTGGCTCACTCCTGTAATGCTAGCTACTCAGGAGGCTGAGATCTGAGGATCAATGTTCAAAGCCAGCTGAGGCAGGACAGTCAGCAACACTTATCTCCAATTAACCACCAGAAAACTGGAAGTGGCACTGTGGCTCAAGTGGTAGAGTACCTTGAGCTGAAGAGCTGAGGGACAGCGCCCAGACCCAAAGTTCAAGCCCCATGACTGACCAAAAAAAAAAAAAAAAAGGAAAGAAGGAAGAAAGAAAGGAGGGTAGCTCCTTAACAGATGTAAGGAAAGGGGAACAACTAGATTTGGCATACTTGTAATTCCAGCTACTTAGGTGGCTGAGGTAGGAGGGGCAAAAGTTCAAGGCCAGCATAGACAATTAGCAAGACACCCCCCATCTCAAAACAAAAAATTAAGAAAGGGAATGACAGTAGCTCAGTGATAGAACTAAGTACTTTCAGGAGGCTCTGAGTTCAGTCCTTAGTATCAAAAGTGTGTGTGTGTGTGTGACAAAAACAAGGGCAAACAGCCTACATATAAAGAGAGCAGTTTGTACACTGGCACAGGAGAGCAGTTTGTACACTGGCACAGGGTAGTGGGATTTGAACTTAGGGCCTGTGCACACTGTTCTTTAGATTTTTTGCTCAGGGCTGGCACTCTACCACTTGAGCTACACCTCCACCTACAGCTTTTTGGTGGTTAATTGGAGATAAGATTCACTTAGAGCTGGGTGCCAGTACTCACGCCTGTAATCCTGGCTACTCAGAGGCTGAGATCTGAGAATCTCTGTTCAAAGCCAGCCTGGGCAGGAAAATCCAAGAGACTCTAATCTCCAATAAACCACCAGAAAACGGAAGTGGAACTGTAGCTCAAGTGATAGAGCACTTGCCTTGAGCTGAAGAGTTGAGGGACAGTTTCCAGGCCCAGATTTCAAACCCCATAACAAACAACAAAAAAGAAAAAAAAGATTTGATTAGATTTGTCTGCCTGGACTGGTTTTATAATAGGATCCTCAGACCTCAGCCACCTGACTAGCTAAGATTACGTGTGTACCTTGCAGTGATTCTGTTTTTATTTATTTATTTATTGCTGGTTATGGAACTGAAACTCAGGGCCTGAGGGCTGTCACTGAGCTCTTTTGCTCAAGGCTAGCTCTACCACTTTGAGCCAGTGTCACTTCAGTTTTCCAGTGATTTATTAGAGACAAAAGTCTCGGGGCTGGGAAGGTGGCTCAGTGGTAGAGCGCTTGCCTTGCATGCTCGAGGCCCTGGGTTCGATTCCTCAGCACCACATAAGCAAAAAGAAAAAAGCCGGAGCCAGGCGCTGGTAGCTCACGCCTGTAATCCTAGCTACTCAGGAGGCTGAGATCTGAGGATCGCGGTTCAAAGCCAGCCCGCTCAGGAGAGACTGTGAGACTCCTATCTCCAATAAACCACCAGAAAACCGGAAGTGACGCTGTGGCTCAAGTGGTAGAGCGCTCGCCTTGAGCTGAAGAGCTGAGGGACAGCGCCCAGGCCCAGAGTTCAGGCCCCACGACCGTACCCAAAAAAAAAAAAAAGAGTCTCACAGACTTTCCTGCAAATCTTCAGATCTCAGCCTCCTAAGTATTCCTAGGATTCCTAATCCTCCTAGGATTACAGACTGAGCAATCAGCACCCGGCTGATTTTTTTTTTTTTTTTTTGTCGGTCATGGGCCTGAACTCTGGGACTGGGTGCTGTCCCTCAGCTCAAGGCTAGAGCTCTACCACTTGAGCCACAGTGCCACTTCCAGCTTTTTCTTATGTGGTACTGAGGAATTGAACCCAGAGCCTCATGCATGCAAGGCAAGCACTCTACCACTGAGCCACCTTCCCAGCCCGATTATATTTATTTATTTATGTCGCTTGTGGGGCTTGAATTCTGGGCCTGGACGCTGTCCCTCAGCTCAAGGCGAGCGCTCTGTCACTTGAGCAACATTGCCACTTCCGGTTTTTTGGTGATTAATTGGAGATGAGTCTCTCCAGGGCTGGGAAGTGGCTCAGTGGTAGAGTGCTTGTCTCCACATGCATGAGGCCCTGGCTTTGATCCCTCAGCACCACATAAGCAGAAAAAAGCTGGAAGTGGTGCTGTGGCTCAAGTGGTAGAGTGCTAGCCTTGAGCTGAATTGCTGAAGGACAGCGCCCAGGCCGAGTTCAGGTCCCATGACTGGAACCCCCCCCCCCAAAAAAAGAAAAAAAAAAAAGAAACTGGGGGAGGACTAGGAATGTAGCTCAGTGGTGGAGCACAAAAAAAGATATAGGTAGGTAGGTGGATAGATAGATATCTAGATAGGAAAAAAAGTGCTAGATTTCAGATAGCTTCTTTCTCTCCCTTGATAATTGCCAAGGAAGTTTGCAGCTGACTCCTTTTCTATATTTTCCCTTTGTTTTGAAGATAATGAGTAGGCTTGTGTTGTTCTTTTCTGCTTCATAGGATTTAGTGTCAGATCACAAAGCAGCCCTGCAGAGCATGAGGACAGGGAAGGAAGAAGGCTGCTCATGCTACCGATGCAACTCTGAGTGGGAGAAATGAATTTTTTTTAAACTGATATAAGTATTTCTTTTAACCCTACCATCCTCAAACTTTGTGTGTGTGTGTGTGTTTTGCCAGTCCTGGGGCTTGAACTCAAGAGCCTAGACACTGTCTCTGAGCTTCTTTTGCTCAATGCTAGCACTCTACCATTTGAGCGGCAGCACCACTTCCAGCTTTTCTGTGTATATAGTACTGAGGAATTGATCCCAGAGCTTCATGCATGCTAGTCAAGCACTATACTACACTAAGCCACATTCCCAGCCTACAATAAATTCTTTTTTTTTTTTCTTTTTTGTGGGTTGTGGGGCTTGAACTCTTGAGTCTGGGTGCTCTCCCTCACTCTTCAGCTCAAGGCTAGCTAGCGCTCTACCACTTGAGCCACAGTGCCACTTCCGGTTTTCTGAGTGGTTTTTATTGGACTTTCCTGCCC
The DNA here is from genome assembly GCF_019054845.1 of Dipodomys spectabilis. Classification (NCBI taxonomy): domain Eukaryota; kingdom Metazoa; phylum Chordata; class Mammalia; order Rodentia; family Heteromyidae; genus Dipodomys; species Dipodomys spectabilis. The sequence goes on along the minus strand of NW_024870695.1, from coordinate 14,586,497 downwards.
AGGCTAGCTTTGAACCGTGATCCTCAGATCTCAGCCTCCTGAGTAGCTAGGATTACATGCATGAGTCACTAGTGCCTGGCTACATAAATTCTTTAACTCCCTCTAACTCAGGCATCCTATGTGAAGCAGGGTAGTCAACTGACTAGTCTAATGCCAGGGTCCATCTATCTGTTGGTCTCTTATTGTCACACAGACTTTATTATGTAGGGAAAGGATCTCCATGGTACTAACAAAGAAGAAATCAAGTACAGAGAAACTGGCTCCATCTGAGATGTATGTCATTTTATTTTTCAGCTATGGTGGTCAGCTGGCTCTAAGGAAAAGCTACTTGCCAGCGGTGCAAGTGCTGGTAACCAAAAAAGGGGAATGGACAGTTTAGGAGCTCCAGTACTCCTCAGCAGAGCTGCAATCCTGGCTGGCCTTCTGAGGGTGAGTTAAATGCAGTTCTCTGCTTGCTTGAGGTGAACTTGCTTCTGCTTCTGCTTCAGCTTGGGTGAGGCATACCCTTACTTCCCAGTAATTAAAACAAACAAAAAACATTCTGGGCTGAGAGGCATGCTTTCAGTAGTAGAATATCTGAAATACATGAGAGGACCCGAGTTCAAAGCCCACCCCCAAAAAAGTTCCCACAAGCTATCACTTCTGCATGCCCTTACTCAAACCAAAAGGCACCAGTCCTGGATGGTGGGAAAGGGGACAGAAGGCAGAATCTGGGGCCAGCAGAATCTAGGCTCCCCAGCCTTTAGTTGCTAGGCTCTCTGCTTGGATCTCCACCTCAGGAAGGTAGCCTTCTCTGGCCCTTAGGGAACTGCATTTGCTAAGGACCCTGGGCCTTCTGGAAGTGGCTGGGCCAAGGCGTCTCCTCCCTGCTTTCCAAGCTTCTTGCTAATGGGTTATGAAGCCAAAGCTCTCCTGGGCAGGGGCAGTGAGTGCAGAAGTCGAGAGGAAGTCCTGCTGTGCCCTGCCTCAATGAGACCTGCTTTATGGTAGAGCCCACAGTGGCTCCTGGATGCAAAAAGCAGAAACGTCTGGATTGGCCTTGGCCTCTGACATCTCTGGAAGTGCTGAGAGCCTGAGCTGTAAGGTGAGGCACATGTGCTCACAGCCCCTTTTGGACTACGGCCTAGGTTCGTCGGGACCCCCCTTTCCCAGCCCCCTGAGTTAAAAGACAAAGGAAGCCCAACTGCCAAGGAGCAGACTTTGCCTCAGGCAACTAAATTTATTAGCAAGAAAAAATTTTGCCAGCCCAGCACTGACCAACAAAGTACATCGTTAATAAAGGATAACAAATCTGTCACTTAATTCATAAAACATACCTCAAGCAGTTACAACTAAAAATAAAGTTGGATTTTAATTTAAAAGCCTCAAAAATAACAAGCAATATGTTTTTCTTAAAACATGTTGTAGACACAATCGTCTATTATACAATATACACTGTACACAGTAGAGCTTGGGCAGCTGGGGCAGCAAGATGGGGAGGGAGAAGGTTAGGATGGGAAATGTTTTTATGTCAAGTCAGATCTGAGTTGAAATGCTGTGTCACTTAGAAAAGAAAACTGCTAGAGGGAGAAAAAAATTCCTATGTTCATCATTGCCCCCCAAATCCTAAATCAAAAAAGGCATGGGAGAGATGAATACCAAGGAAAAGAAGAAGGGAGCAATTAAATAAAACTTCTTTAAAGCACACACATACACAGTGTTCATCATCTGAAGTACAGAGTATAAGGCAACGTTCTCCATAGAAAAAGGGGAGCAGGGAAGAGTCCGAGGACATCTGACCTTTGAAGGAGGAAGTTGGAATGTCTGGAGGAGCGCCATGGCAGGGCTGGGCAGTGGAGTGAAGGTGGCCTCCCAAGCCTCTGCAGAGATGAGTGCCAGTGGGAGGCTGGGTACAAGGTCCCAGGGCATCCCTAGTGACTGAAGGGGCCAGGGAGGCACACCCAGGAGGAGAGCATGGCAAGATGGGACTCCGGCAGTGCTGGGAGTGTCAGGAGTGGGGTGGGGCAGGGCGGGGCTCACTTTGCTCCTTGAAGGAGTGAAATGCATGTTTTTCCTTTGGAAATAGGGTTCCCATGCGTCCTAGTTCAGAACGTCTCAATGGGCATGGCCAGCGTCCATGGTCTGGGCAGGCCAGGAGCTCTTGGTGAGAAGGGAAGGGCCAGGGCAGAGCCAAGGGCTTCAGAAGGAAGAGAGCAGAGCCCCTCCTGTGGGGACACAGTTGCAGAACAGGACGAGCTGAGGGCAGCTGTGGGGCCTGTCTGCCGGGGCCCAGGCCACACAGACGAAGGATTGCATCTTCAAGGTCTCCCACTTCAGTCACTCTTATAAGTTCTTCGTGACCAGGTGGGTCTTGTAATGCTTGGTAAGGTGGTCACTCCTCATGAAGCGCTTCTGACACTGGGCACACTCGAAACGTTTGTCCCCTGGAAGAGGAGATGTTGGTCACCTACACAGTCCCTGTGGAGCCACCCCAAAAAAAGGAGGAACACACGTGACAGGCTCTTAGTAAAGCCAACTGGTTTTGTCTCCACACTCTGTCCACCTCCTGCTTATAGGATTCCGCCCCGTGATCTGTTGATCTAGCTCTTTGACCAATTCTCACTTCTCTGACCCACACACCAACAGTGTGCTTTGTTCTAGTCCTTGTCCCACTGTGCTGGAGCACCTGCACCTCACACATCAGGATGTTCACTCTTTCTTTGTTCTGATCTGTGCCCCTTGAACTTTACACGTGGATCAACATCTTCTCCCTTTTAGGGAAACCCCACACTGCCTTCTAGTCTTGCCAATCCTGAGCATGCATACCCTGACCCAGACTAGGTCAGCTGCTGTTCAATGTTTACTTTTCACTTCAGTAGGAGCTACAGGGATAGGGGTCTAACTCACAGGAGCAATCACTACAGCTGTTTGTAAAGCACCACACACAAATCCCTGGACATGCTCAAGAAAACTTCAGATGACAGGTAAATATTTTTCTATAGCTTTGTATTTTTCTGTCCCAGTACTAAAACATTTAACTATGATATCAAACCCGTGGTCTCAAAAACAGTATTGCCTAGGATATAAATGAGTAAAAAAAGAGGGCTGGGATGTAGCTCAGTGGCAAAGCGCTTGCCTAGCAAGTGCAACGTCCTGGGTTCAATCCCCAGTACCAAAAAAGAAAAGACAAAAAAATACAGTTAAAAAAAAAAACCCAGCCGGGCGCTGGTGGCTCACGCCTGTAATCCTAGCTACTCAGGAGGCTGAGATCTGAGGATCAGGGTTCAAAGCCAGCCCGGGCAGGAGAGACCGTGAGACTCCTATCTCCAATAAACCACCAGAAAACCGGAAGTGGCGCTGTAGCTCAAGTGGTAGAGTGCTCGCCTTGAGCTGAAGAGCTGAGGGACAGCGCCCAGGCCCAGAGTTCAAGCCCCACGACCGACAAAAAAAAAAAAACCCAAACAAAAAATGAGTAAAAAAGATAAAGCAACTAAGGGAAAATCAACAGGGAGATGACAGCAAGAGAGCAGCATGGGACAGCAGGGTACTTGTACATTACATCTGTGCTTATTAACAGCTCTGGAGGAATGCAGAGATGATGTGATACAATGACATGCTTTGAGGACACTGTGATACAGACATGGCTTGAAAGAACTCTCCAGGTAGCCTGGACAGTTGGTAGTCTTGCTAAGTGTGTTGGGAGTGATGAGGCACAGAGGGCAACAGTGAGGGTGCAGCAGGTAGCTGACCTGTGTGAGTACGAGCATGCCTTTGGAGCTCGTCGCTTCTTGTGAACCTCTTCCCACAGAAGAACCAATTGCAGACGAAGGGCCGCTCGCCAGTGTGCAGGCGCACATGGGCTCGCAGCAAAGACGTCTTCCGGAAGGTCTTGCCGCAGTCAGGGATGTGGCACACATGCTTCTTCTTGCCCTGCTCTCCAGACCTGAGAATCGGTTGAGAGTGGGGTGGAAGAGACAGGAAGTGGGGAAGGAGGAGGTAGAACAGGAAGTGGGGAGTCAGGATGAAGAGCACAGAAAAGGCAGGAGGCAAGTGGCATGAAGCCACCAGTTCCCTCTGCATTTGGGCCACCTCAAAGTCCTGAGCAACTGTCCCATGGGCGGGTGTGGGGATGGGGGTGGGGTTAGGGAACAGGGTACATACCAGACTGCTAGTTTGATCCCAACTCTTGAATTACCTCTTTTCCCCATCTTTGCAGTTGGGACACGTGCAGGCCATGCGCCGCCGCTTCTCCCCAGGCTGGGCCTCTCCCGCCAAGGCCTGCTCCATCTGCAGCTGGATCTGGGTGGGGCTCAGCCCACTGATGGTGAGGTTGTTTCCAGAAACGTTCTGCACTGTCAGCTGCTGCTGCCCTGTGAGAAGGACAGAGAAGGACACAACTCAGGGCAGGAAGCCTGAAACCTCAGGTCAGTCTCTTCCTTCTGTAGATGATAAGGATGGTCATCAGGGCAGGTAATATTTTTTAGAGCCAGCCTATCAGATCCCTTAAACAGACTCATAATTGTTACATGGATTCAGAGTCAGCCAATTCTCTAGACCATTACACTCCACTGGCAGCATTTATTTGAAGACAGTTTTACTTGATTTCAGTAGGGAAGTTTATCTTGTCTTGGAACATTCTTCCTGAATCTGTCCAGCCTGTGTTCTAGTGAGCTATCAACTGTTTTCAAGGAAGTTTTCAAGGACTTCTGTTTGTGTAAGAAAAAAAGCAAAAAAGCTGGGGGCTGGTGGTTCACGCCTATAATCCTAGCTACTCAGGTAGCTGAGAGCTGAGGGTCACAGTTTAAAGCCAGCCCTGGCAGCAAAGTCTTGAGACTCTTATCTCCAAAAACTACCAGAAAACTAGAAATGGCACTGCTGCTCAACTGGTAGAGTGCTCGTCTTGAGCTGAAGAGTTGAGGGACAGCGCCTAGGCCGAGCTCAAGCCCCATGACCAACAACAACAACAAAAAAAGAAAAAAGAAAAGAGTGAGGAAAAAGTTCTATGACTTTGAGAAATCAAGTCCTCTTGAACAGTTTTTCCTTCTCCCTGTTGTAGTCCCAATGGGAAAAAACAAATGCCTAAAGTGCTAAGAATTAAGGACTAAAAAGAGTAGAGTTTCAGAAAGCCCCCACTGCCTTGAAAACTGCCCCTCACCCAACTGCAGACTGCAAAGAATTCTTTTTCTTTTCTTTTTTTTTTTTTGAGTCATAGGGCTTTAACTCAGGGACTGGGCTCTGTTCTTGAGCCTCTTTGTACTCAAAGCTAGCGCTCTAACACTTGAGCCACAGCACCACTTCTAGCTTTTTCTGAGTAGGTTTACTAGAGATAGTCTCACTTACTTTCCTGCCGAGGCTGGCTTTGAACTGCAATCCTCAGATCTTAGCCTCCTGAGTAGCTAGGATTATAGGCGGGAAACTGGCACCTAGCAAAGAACTTTTTTCCTAGGAAACTCCAATGTATCCTTTGATTATTGCCCAGGATGCTTTTTTTTTTTGGGTCGGTCGTGGAGCCTGAACTCTGGGCCTGGGCCCTGTCCTTCAGCTCTTCAGCTCAAGGCTAGCGCTCTGCCACTTGAGCCACAGCGCCACTTCCGTATTTTTCTGCTTATGTGATGCTGAGGAATCAAACCCTGGGCCTCATGCATGCAAGGCAAGCACTCTACCACTGAGCCACTTTCCCAGCCCCCCTCTCCCCCACCCCCCCAGGCTGCTTTCACAGTGTAAAATATCACTAGTGAACTGACATGCAGCATAGCTGTCCCACTGCTGAGGGCTCTTCCTTTCCTCCCAAGCTCAACGCCAGTCTTTCTAAGAAGCCCTCTTGACTTCCTTTACCTGGAGTTTCTCAGGTCTTTGGTCTGGACCAAAATAATTTGCATAATTAGTGTGTTACTTAGAAAGTTTTCCTGGGCATGTCTAGTTTTCTCCATCCTATTCAAGGTCTGAAGTTGTCAGATGGGGGTGGGGCAGCATGTGACTTACCCTATCCCACAGTACTACTGTAAGGACTATGTGGGAAGACATACATGGGCCTACTCTTAGGCCGGAGGAACCAGGCAAACAATGGGTAGCATCCTCACTGCTGCCACTGGGAAGCCTCAGGCTTGCCTAGTTCCCACATTCTGGGCACACAGCTCTGCTGCCACCACCTTGGCCATAGGCCTTCTCTCACCGCCCGTGTTGGTGATGGTGACAGGCACACCCTGGACTTGAACACCATTGATGTTGATGGTCTGCATGGCTTGGGCAGCTGCCGCCAGCTGTGCAGCATTCAGGCTGATGATGCTTCCAGCAGGTGCAATCTTTGGCAGGGGACGCTCTTTTCGGAGAATTGCAGCAGAATGCTTTTTGCTGGTCCCACTCAGATGGTGAGCTCTGGGTGCAGGGCTGCTACAGGTCGTGGTTGAAGTGGCTGCAGCTGTTGCTGGGGGGCTGTCCTGGACGAGGACAGTCTGCACCTCCCCAGAAGGTGTTCGGATATAGACCTGAGAAGGCCAAAAAGAAGTGAGTGTCCTAGAGAGTATCTATCCCCTGAATGAGAACTAGGCATCTCTGTCGGCCCCAATTCCTACAGCGTGCCCAAATCTACATTAATACACAATCTTCACCAAGGGCTGATGGCCTCCCTGTACTAAGCTGGCTATGGAACTGAAACCTTTATTTACTTAACATAGAAAAAGATGTTCTAGCTGGGTTCCAGTGGCTCATGCCTATAATCCTAACTACTCAGGAGGCTGAGATCTGAGGATTGTGGTTCAAAGCCAGCCCAGGCAGGAAAGTCTGTGAGACCCTTTATCTCCAATTAACCACCAGAAAACCGGAAATGGTGCTGTGGCTCAAGTGGTAGAGTGTTTGCCTTGAGCTGAAGAGTTGAGGACAGCGCCCAGGCCCAGAGTTCAAGCCCCATGACCAACAAAAAAAAAAAAATATGTTCTTCTAGAACTGGAGAACCAGATGGCAGTATATTATGAATGATCATCAAATAAAAATAGTCCTTAATAGCCATAGGTTAATAGAAACAATTTCTCTCCAATTTACAACGACATAAAGGGAAAAGTATCATTGTTAATGAGTAGTTGGAAATGTGAGGAGGGTTTCTGTGGGGGGAGGACAGCAGCAAACTGGCAGAGGAAGCTAAAGAGCCCATGGGACTGGTTATATTGGAGGAGACTGATCCAGAAAAATCAAGGAAGAATAATGGGAGTGAGGTCTCCTGACAGAGAGAAGGGAGTTACAAATACAGAGAAAGCTAGAGGAAACCCTGTGGTGTCAGATAGAATTAGAAACATTGGTGGAAATTCAGGGGTTTAATAAACAGAAATATAAGTAAAAATGTGTACCTGTATGTCTGCATATGATCTGTATCTATTTGTACTTCTTAGCTATAACCACCAAAAAGGCCTTAGCATCTAAATCCCATGCTCTACTAATAGGAACAAGGACTCCTTGGGGAGAGAGCTGATTTTCAGGGTTGGAGCAGGGAAGACGGAAGAGCCTGGAACAACTGCTGTATTGGGAAGTAAGGAAATACAGCATGGTAAGACTGTGCAAAAAGAACATAAACTGGGGGGCTGGGAAGGTGGCTCAGTGGTAGAGCACTAGCCTTGCATGCCTGAGGCCCTGGGTTCAATTCCTCAGCACCACCTAAGAAAAAAGCCGGAAGTGGCGCTGTGGCTCAAGCGGTAGAGCACTCGCCTTGCGCTGAAGAGCTGAGGGACAGCGCCCAGGCCCAGAGTTCAGGCCCCACGACCGGACCCCCCCCCCAAAAAAAAAAAAAAAGAACATAAACTGGCTGTAGGGGCTTATATGTACACCAAAATAATTATATTAACCCACACAATCTCTTGAATAAAATAGGAGTCCATGAGTCTCTACTAAAAAAGAGCATGACAGAATTTTAAAACTCCTATTATAACTTCCGATAAGAGCAACCAGGACTCCAAAGAGAAATGGTTGGTTTAAGGCCACAGTTGAGAAGATACAAGTTATGAAATTTTGACACATGCTTCAACATGGATGAACCTTTAGAACATTCTAAAAAAACTAGTCACAAGATCACCTATAGGGACAGGGTGTGACTCAAGTGGTAGATTGCCTGTCTAGCCAGCATGAGGCCTAAGTTTAAACCTAGTACTACCAAAAACAATAAGACCAACCACCATATGAATACATTTATACACAGTGTTCACAATTTAGGCAACAGAGAAGCAGAAATAGACTAGTCGGTGGCTGAGGGGAGAAAAGTGGAGAGAAAGGAGTAAATTAGACAGTGTGGCACGACCATACTACATAATAATGTACTGTAAAGAAACTCAAAATCACTGAAACGTACACTTTAATAGGGCAAATTTTATGGCAAATAAATACCTCGATTGAGCTGAAGAAAGGGGGCGGGGGAAGGACAGGCTTATGTCAAATGGGAATAAGCCAACCTGAAGGAGTTTCAAATGGCCAAAGTCAGAACAGTTAGAGCAACAAAATTGACTTATAACCTGAAGTATGAAACAATTATACATTAGTACATACAAATATTAATGAGGAAAAAGAGACAAATTCTCCTTCAGAGGGATTCCAAATAAAATGTGTAGATAAACCTCTTTTAGGGCTGGGAATGTAGTTTAGTGGTAGAGTGCTTGCCTAGCATGCATGAAGCCCAAAGTACCACATAAACAGAAAAAGCTTGAAGTGGCTGTGTGGCTCAAGTGGTAGAGTGCTAGCCTTGAGCAGAAAGAAGCTCAGGGACAGTGCCCAGGCCCTTTTTCAAACCCCAGGACTGGCAAAAAAACCCCCAAACAAACCTCTTCTAGGATACAGAACCTAATTCCCACTCCCAGTCCCCATGTTGCAAGACTTAGCTTTATTGCCAAATAGAGAAAAACAGGAAAAATCTCGACTTGCAATGAAGACACCTAGCAAACAATTACCCAGTAATAAGTGCTAACACTGCCAGGAGTGTTCTGTTTTCCTGATAAGAGTGTGAGGGACATTTTTGCCCCTGCTATTCTTTTTTTTTTTTTGTCCATCGTGAGGCTTGAACTCTGGGCCTTGGGGCTCTTCCTTAGCTTTTCAGCTCAAGGCTAGTACTCTCCTACTTGAGCCACAGTGCCACTTCCAGTTTTCTGGTGGTTTATTAGAGATAAGAATCTCATGGACTTTGCTGCCCCTGCTGGCTTTGAACCACGATCCTCAGATCTCAGCCTCTTGAGTAGCTAGGATTACAGGAGTGAGCAACCAGTAGCCAGCTAACCTCTGCTACTCTTTACAAAAACCTCTAACTTTAACTTCACTTAATAATCACCTGGAATCTAGGAAAGATAGGACTGACTGATAACATTTTTATGAAAAGGGACTGAAACTACCACTAAGAAACAATGGAGGGAAGGTGGCTCAGTGGTAGAGCGCTTGCCTTGCATGCATGAAGCCCTGGGTTCGATTCCTCAGCACCACATAAGCAGAAAGAAAAAAGCCGGAAGTGGCGCTGTGGCTCAAGTGGTAGAGCGCTAGCCTTGAGCTGAAGAGCTGAGGGACAGCGCCCAGGCCCAGAGTTCAGGCCCCACGACTGGACCCAAAAAAAAAAAAAAAGAAAGAAACAATGGAGCATTCACAGAACAAACCACTACCTGGCAAGGAAGACTTCTTTATCGAGCCCAGCGATGTTAACTTCTTGGAACTCCTCCCAAATAGGGACTGAATTACCTGTCAACCAGGCCTTACTTGGACCAAGACTGTTGTAACTATGCATACCTTCTCACTCCTGCCCCAAATTCTCCATATTTAACCTAAAACTCATTTCTATTCCTTGAAGACTGCTTGAAGTTGATGGCGGTAAGTAGATCTTACATGGAACTCCTGGAGTTTGGGCCTGGGGTCTAAAACACTGCTTTATACTATAGAGGTAAAATTTACTTAGGGCGGAGGAGAGGGGACTGAAGTATACAGAGGTGAAAGGGGAATCATAGTAGCAAACTTTGCTTGAATGATTCAGGGAAAAGGTTCTTTGTAAAGAACTTTCTTCTATGACTTTTTATTTATTTTTGGTCAGTTGTGGGGCTTCAACTCTGGGTTTAGGCGCTGTCCCTCAGCTCTTCAGCTCAAGACCAGTGCTCTAGCACTTGAGCCACAGTGCCACTTTTGGTTTTCTAGTGGTTTATTGGAGATAAGAGTCTCACGGACTTTCCTGCCCAGGCTGGCTTTGAACTGTGATCCTCAGATCTCAGCCTGAGTAGCTAGGATTACAGGTGTGAGCCACTGGCACCCGGCTTCTTCTATGAGTTTAATTAGGGTTATTTATTTATTTAGTGGTAGTACTAGGTTTAAACTCAGGACTTTGTACTCTACCACTTCAGCTATGCCCCCAGTCTTGGGGTTATTTTTTTTTTTGCCAGGCCTGGGGCTTGAACTCAAGGCCTGGGCACTGTCCTTGAGCTCCTTTTGCTCAAGCCTAGCACTCTACCACTTGAGCCACAGCACTACTTCTGGCCTTTTCTATTTATGTGGTACTGAGGAATCGAACCCAGGGCTTCATGCTTGCTAGGCAAGCACTCTACCACTAAGCCACATTCCCAGCCCTCTTGGGGTTATTTTTATTTCCTGAGTTACTGAGGACTGTCTCTCAATTAAAAACAAACAAACAAGCTGGGTGCTAGCAGCTCACATCTGTAATCCTAGCTACTCAGGAAGCTGAGATCTGAGGATTACTGTTTGAAACCAGCCTGGGCAGGAAAGTTCATGAGACTCTTATCTCCAATAAACTACTGAGAAAAAGCTGGAAGTGGTACCGTGGCTCAAGTGGCAGAGTGCAAGCCCTGAGGAAAAGAATCTCAGGGACAGTGCCCAAGCACTGAGTTCAAGTCCCAGGACCCACACAGAAAAACAACAACAAACAAAAAACCTCATTGTCATCCTTAAATACCAAAATCTCTTAACTATTTCTTTTTTTTTTTCTTTTTTTTTTTTTTTTTTTTGTTGGTTGTGGGGCTTGAACTCTGGGCTTGGGCACTGTCTCTTAGCTCTTCAGCTCAAGTCCGGCACTCTACCACTTGAGCCACAGCCCCACTTCCAGTTTTCTGAGTGGTTCACTGGCGATAAGAGTCTCACAGACTTTCCTGCCCAGGCTGGCTTTGAACTGTGATCCTCAGATCTCAGCCTCCTGAGTAGCTAGGGTTACAGGCATGAGCTACTAGTGCCTGGATATTGTTATTTTTATATCTATGGAGGGGGGTATTGTTTTTGAGACACGATTTCCCTAGATAGTATGCCTTGAACTCCTAATCTTTCCGCCTGATCTTTCCGCCTGGTCTGTGGAGTGCTAGGAATATAGATGTATGCCAGCACACTCTGCTTAACAAACCTTTTTTTCTTTTTTTTAAAGGTTAGGTAATAAATATTTTAGGCTTTGTAGACCATAGTTTTTGACTCGGCTACTAACTCTGCTATTATAGCACAAATGACTGTGTCAGTATTCTAATGAAACTTTCTTTAAAAAAAAAAAGTAGGGACCAGATGTAACCTGAAGGCTAAAGTCTACCAAAAATTTTCCTTGACAGTCCTGGAGCTTGAACTCAGGGCCTGGGTACTGTCTCCGAGCTTCTCTGCTTTTTTTTGCTCAAGGCTAGCATTCTACCACTTGAGCCACAGCACCAATTCCGGCTTTTTCTGTTTAGGTGGTATTGAGGAATTGAACCCAGGGCTTCATGAATGCTAGGCAAGCACTCTACCACTAAGCCACATCCCTAGTCCCCCTGAACTTATTTTTCTCAAGGCTAGCACTCTACCACTTGAGTCACAGTGCTACTTCTGGCTTTTTCTGCTTATGTGGTACTGAGGAATCAAACCCAGGGCTTAATGAATGCTAGGCAAGCACTCTACCAATAAGCCACATTTTCAGCCCTAGGAATTTATTTAACTACAAAAATGGAAATAGTTTAGATATAGTTAATAGGCATTAGTTATATAACTGTCAAACTTTCAACACACTAGAACAAAGATTAGGTAATCATTTTTTAATGTTTTAGCTAAATTTTTTTTTTTTGGCAATAGCTAAATCTTTATGCATCTGTATTATTATTTCCTCAGGAAGACCTGGCTTATGTCTTGCCTCCATCAACTCAAGATGTGGGACTTCACAGAAAGGAAGGCAACACTGCTGCCATCTGCACACCTGAACAGGTATCACTCAGTATTTCAGTGATAATGGGACCTCATATATATATATATATATATATATACATATATATATATATATATATATATATCATATATATATAAAATAAATGATTTGTAAAACAAATCAAAGCTAGTTGGGCACCAATGGTCTATATCTGTAACTAGCTACTCAGAAGGCTGAGATCTGAGGATCAAGGTTTGAAGCCAGCTTGGGCAAGAAAGTCCATCAGATTCTTATCTCCAATTAACTACCAAAAAGTCAGAAGTGGAGCTGTGGCTCAGGTGTTAGAGAATTAGCCTTGAACAAAAAGAGCTACTCAGGACTGAGATCTGAGGATCACAGTTCAAAGCCATCCTGGGCAGGAAAGTCCAGTGAGATTCCCATAACCACTCAGAAAACAGGAAGTGGTGCTGTGGCTCAAGTGGTAGAGCACTAGCCTTGGGCTGAAGAGCAGAGGGACAATGCCCAGGCTCAGAGTTCAAGCTCCATGACTGACAAAAAAAAAGAGAGAGAGCCATGCGTCGGTAGCTCCCACCTGTAATCCTAGCTACTCAGGAGCCTGAGATCTAAGAATCACGGTTCAAAGCCAGTCTGAGCAGGAAAGTTCATGAGACTCTTATCTCCATAAAGCACCAGAAAACCAGAAGTGGTGCTGTGACTCAAGTGGTAGAGCTCTAGCCTTGAGTTGAAGAGCTGAGGGACAGCGTTCAAGCCCCACCATCACTACCACCAACAACAACAAAAAAGAGCTCAAGGATAATGCCCATGCCCAGGGTTCAAGCCCCAGGACTGGCATCACAAAATAAAACAAAAGCTGATCACTGGTGGCTCACACCTTTAATTCTAGTTACTCAGGAGGCTTAGATCTGTGACCACAGGTCTGAAGGATCACAATCTGAAGCCAGACTGGGCAGACAAATCTGTTATCTCAATAACCAGCAAAAAAATGGGTTGGAGGCTGACTAAAGTAGTAGAGCCTCAGCCATGAACAAAACCCCTGAGTTCAAGCTCTAGTACCAGCCCCCCCCCCCCCCCAAAAAAAATCAGCTCACAATATGCCACAGGGTGGTGGCACTCTACTGTAGACTTCTAACTTCCTACTGTGTGACTTATGTCCCCAGCTTTGTGTCAAGGGCAAACCTCTGTCACTTACTCCTTTCTTTATATAGATAACGTAACTTTAGTTTAAATATTCCTGATATAAGCTGTTCCTACCTATTGTTTTTCTTGTCATTAACAAGGATCAGAATGTTTCTCATTTCTTACTTTACATCAAATTCTATGGTTCTTACTGGGATTTCTTCATTCTTGCTATTGTTCTGAGTAATTCTACAATAAAAAATGAACTTTATTACTAAAATATATAATCTGCTGTTAATTAATCCCCTAAGACATTCCATAAAGAAAAAGAACAAGCCAGGTGCCAGTGGCTCACACCTGTAATCTATCTTCTCAGAAAGTTGAGATCTGAGATTTGAAGTTCAAAGCCAGCCTGGGCAGAAAAGTAAGATTCTATCTCCAATCAGCCCGCAAAAACACTAAACTAGGGGTGTGGCTCAAATGATAGAGTGCCAAAAAAGTAAGTGAAAGCATAAAACAGAGTGAAAAAAATAAGTAAAAGCATAAGGTACTGAGTTCAAGCCCCAGTACTAGGACAGGAGAAAAAGAAAAACTAAGTTTCATCTGATTTCTACATCTGATAAGCAGTACTTAGCCCAAGATCTGAAAAGAGCCCATTTGTCAGGTAGAAATTGCTTGCTACTCTCTGCCTGCCTGGAATGTTTCTGACTCCCAACACCCCGGTGAGCTGATTGCCCTCACCTCCAAAAGCAAGCCAGAGGAAGAGTAACCAGAGGAAGAGAGGGAGGCAGGGCAGAGAAGGAGTTACCTGAGTAGGTGTAGACTCAGTTGTCTGTATCTGAAAGCTCTGAGAGGGCTTCTGAGGGACGGTGGGGAGGGTGGCAGATGCAGCCTGCACCACTCGCAGTGCCTGCTGGGGAATCTGCACCACCTGCTGCTGTTCAGCTTTGGGGGGCACCACTTGCACCTGCTGGACCACAGCTGGCTGGCCCCCACCTGGGCTTTGAACAATGAGCAGGTTGTTTCCTGCCTGGATGATGTTGTCTGCTGTGGTCTCAATCAGCACCGTTTCCACCTGCTCAGCTACAGCCACTGGCGGCTGGGAGACAGGAAGGGTCTTCTTCCTGACTTTCTTATTAGTCTTAGACAGAGGCGCAGGAGGGCTTTCGGTCAGGAGCTGAGTGGCAGCCCCTGCATCGCTGGCATTCATCAGGTTGTTGACAGGTAGAGTGAGCGTCACATTGCCACCCCCTCCCGTCAGCTTCACCACATTGGCCCCACTCTGCACTGGGGTGGTAGTTGTACTAGACTTCTGGACAGGGGCTGGCTTGATGGGGACAGGCTTGTTGTGGCTGGATGGTGAGGGGGTGATGATGGCTTGGTTAGTACCAGGGATGATCTGAATCTGGTTGGTGAGATTGGGCTGCACCTGGATGGTTTGGGAACTGCTTGCCTGAATCTGAGGGACTGTCTGGTACTGGATATTTGTGTTGGATCGAGTCCCTTTGTTGATCATGGTGGGATTCTGGATAGCAAAAACCAGCTGGCCTCCAGGATAGGAGGTACTTAGCTGTGAGCCCTGAATCTGCAGTATGTTTCCTTTGGAGGACAAGATGCCGAAGCTATTCTTGCTGGGACTGAGAGGCAGAGGGGCAGGTTTGATAGGGACCAGTTTCCTTGGTGTGGGCTGGGGTGGAGCAGGAGGTGTCACCGCAGCTTCAACTGCTGGTGGGCCAATTTTGCTACATGTTGCAGCAAGCAGAGCCAATGGGGATGGCTGAGAGTCCTGAAAAAGCATCAAAAGGAAGGAGTGAGACTGAAGTCTGTGACTAGCCACCTCTCTTCACCGCAACATTCCCCCACCCCACCCCACCCCCACACACATACACTCTAGCTCCTGTTGGTTTCTCCATGAGGCTAAGGGAGAAAACATGGGAAATGACTTTCTCTGGAAGGAACTCTCCAGAAGCAGTCCCTGGCCAGGGTGAACTAACAGTGTCAGCCAGCAATTCCTCCTGCTGACCCTGTATTATAGCAGGGACAGTGCTACACCTGCAGGTCTCAAATTGGGTTCTGTGGGCCCACCATACAAAATTGGGGGGAAGGAGTTAAACAGGAAGGACAGACACTTTAGTATGTTTTCTAGGGATGGTAATTATGCTCCCTGGACTGAGAAGGGCTGTTCTGGAGGCAGCAGCGACAGGACAGGTTCTAGCAGAAGGACTGCTGAGCTTAACTCTGGTCTTTCCACCTGACCCACTTTGGTACCTTAGGCAAATGACTATTGCTTCTTGGATAACAGAACCTTCCCAAGACTCATGTCCTAGGATGTTTACTGTAAGAGAATGGAAAGGATTTTCTTTTCCTTTTTTTTTGGTTGGTTGTGGGGCTTGAACTCTAGGCCTGGGTGCTGTCCCTGTGGTCTTCAGCTCAAGGCTAGCAATCTACCACTTAAGCCACAGCGCCATTTCTGGTTTTCTGAGTGGTTTATTGGAGGTAAGAGTCTCACGGACTTTCCTTGCCGGGGCTGGCTTTGAACCGCAATCCTCAGATCTCAGCCTCCTGAGTAGCTAGGATTACAGGCGTGAGCCACCGGCGCCCGGCTTGGAAAGGGTTTTCTGAGTGTGGTGAATGTCGTCCAAGCAGCCTGCCCTCAAAGCCCACTGCCCACTTGCCTGGGTGGTGGCGGCTGGCTGCAGGTAGTCACTGGGACTGACAGCAGCAGTGGCAGCCATGCTCGTCTGTGGATCTGTTGGAAGAAAAGATACGGAGTAATGCAAAAGACAGAGAGCAGAAAAGATCCCAAGGCTCAGTTTGTTAATGGTACTGGGGTTTGAACTCAAGGTCTTGGGTTTGCTAGGTAGATACTCTACTACTTAGGCCATGCCCCAGCCCTTGTTGCTGCTTCTCTGAGAGAGAGATTAAACAGCCTTCTCCCCATGTTTCCACTTTAGGGTGGCAGTCCAGCACTTGTCAGTAAACCTCCTCTACTCACACTGAAGTCTCTAAGCCTATATATGGACAAAATGGGGCAATTGTTCTCTTGTACTTTTTTGGAGGAGGTAGTGGTAGTACTGGGTTTTGAACTCAGGATCTTGTGCTTGCTATGCAAGTATGCTACCACTTGAATCATATTTCCATTTTTTTCTGGTTATTTTGGAAATTGGGGGGGAGAGGGTTAGTGAACTTTTTCTTCCCAGGCTGGCGATGAACTGCCATATTTCTCAACTTTCTGAGCAGCTAGAATTACAAGCATGAGTTGGTGGCACCTAGCTTTAGTAATTTCCTTTTAAAAATGAACAGGTGCCAAAGATCACTGGGGACTGTTCTTTAACCACATCCTACACATTGTAGGGCCTGTGTGTGTTTATAAGCACAGTCCTATAGTTTTAGGGGCTAATGAGGAGAGCTTCATTCTGTACATTCAACCCATGATACACCTGTGCAAAGGAAAAGGTAACATCTTTTTCAGAAGCAATGGAGGCCTGTGTCACTTGGCAAAGGTACACTGCAGGGAAGGTGTACAGGGGGCCCAACGAGTCCAGTCTGTACAATACATGACTGAAGCCAGTAACTGGTTCCACCAAATATCCTCTAAGAATGTTGTTGATTTTAGTTTTACTAGCTTTTTATAGTTATTTGTTAGTTTGCTTTTGCTTTTCTTTTGAGATGGAGGTCTCATTTTGTAGCCAAGGCTGGCTTCAAACCCTTCTGTCTCAGTCTCCCAAGTGCTGGGATTACAAATAGGGACTACTACCCCCGCTTTAGTTTGAGGTTCTTATAAAATTAAGTAAAATTAACATTTTAGTGAGCTAATGTAAGTCAACCCCCAAACACCTTTTCCTTTAGAGCACTGTTGTTCAAACTGTTAGACCATGAGCCACAGTTATAAAAATAATTTATTTTGGGGCTCAGGACATAGGTTAATAATTAGTACTTGTTTAGCATGCACAATCCCAGCAACACACACATGCTCACACACACAGTAATCAAAATAACTTACTTCAAAACCTAGCATGCATGCATGCACTTATGCACACACACACACTCATGCAACAAATCCCTGTCCTGTGCTCATATAGGAAAAGTTGGCTGAAATAAGACTGAAAGAGTGGTTCAGATGGTACAGCACCTGCCTACCAAGCAAGCATGACACCCTGAAATCAAACCCAGTACCACCAGAAGTTTCCTGAAACAAAATTTGTACTTACTACCATGTGATTTTGACATTTTTCTGCTTTATATTAAAAGTGCTGATTGTGACCCATTAAATTGCTTTTATACTTAACTGGCTGAAAAATACAGCTTTGGTCTATATACTACCAAAGTTTGAGAAAAAGTAAAAAGATCTAGAAAGTAAGTTAAATTGGCAGATATCATAGAACTTCAAACAATGGGTGTATTAGGGTGAAAGGTTGGCATAATACTAAGAGTACCAGGCTTTAGAATTTAGATTGAATTCTAAGTGAGACTTCTGACTGTGGGTCCATCCACTAGTGTGGTGGTCAGGTGCTCCTTTCAGATTTACAGCACCACCATCTTCAGGGTTTCTGTGAGGCTCCAATTACTTACTCAAAAACATCAAGCACAGGGACTGGCATGTGTATATGGCATTGTAAAGTTTAGTAAATCCTGCACTAAGGTCAAACAACAAGAACAGGCCAGGTGCTGGTGGCTCATGCCTGTAATCCTAGCTACCCAGGAGGCTGAGATCTGAGGCTTGTGATTCAAAGCCAGCCCAGGCAGAGGAGACTGATTTCCAGTTAACCACCAGAAAACCAAAAGTGGCACTGTGGCTCAAAGTGGTAGAGTGCTAGCACTGAATAAAAGAACTCAGGGTCAGGCTCTGAGTTCAAGCCCCATAACCACCACCACCACCACCAAAAACAAGAACAGGCCAGACACCAATGGCTCACACCTATAATCTTAGCTACTCAAGAGGCTGAGATCATGGGGCTAGGAAGGTGGCTCAGTGGTAGAGTGCTTGCCTTGCATGCATGGGCCCTAGGGTCGATTCCTCAGCACCACATAAAGCAGAAAAAGCTGGAAGTGGCGCTGTTGCTCAAGTGGTAGAGCACTCGCCTTGAGCTAAAGAGCTGAGGGACAGAGCCCAGGCCCAGAGTTCAGGCCTCATGACCGACCAAAAAAAAAAAATCAAGAGGCTGAGATCAAAGCCAACCTGGGCAGGAAAGTCTGCTAGATTCTTTATCTCCAATTAACCACCAAAAAAAGCTGAAAGTGGAAGTGTGGCTCAAGTGGAACAGCGCTAGCTTTGAGCACAAAAGCTCAGGGACAGTGCCCAGGCTTAGGACCAACATGCAAAAATAAATAACAAGAAGACAGAGCTTAACAGTACTTGTCATGTAAAAACAAAACAAAACAAAAATTAGTGGCTTTTGACTCAAAGCTAAATGAGAACCAGTAGAATCTACATATGATTGCCAAAGAAGCTACTACAATCTTGGACTGCATTTCTAGAAACTTAATCATAGAACAAGAGAAATCATAGTCCCAGTGGATTATGCATATCAGGCCATGTCTAGAGAGTCAGGTTGTGTGTGCTTTGAGGGATATTTCCAAAGGGGGATTTTTAACTGGAGCTGATTTAAAGGAAAGCAGCAATGGTTGTAGCCAGGGTATGTGGGTAGGGACATTCACTGGGGTACTTGTTTCATACAGTTTCAAAGGGTTGAATCAAGACATCAGAACAGACATTGTAAAGATTTCAGTTTAATTTAAGAGAACTTTTAAGCGATGGGATCAATTGCCTTTGGGGGTAATGTTCTCTCTCTCTGGAACTGGTTAACCAGATGAAGGATATATGTTTCTGTTGGAGATGGGATAGGAAATCAAAGCAAATAATTCTTAAGATTTCTATACTTTTGGGGGACTGGGTGGATATAGCTCAGTGGAATGGCAGTAGCCTAACATGTGCAAGGCCCTGGAACTGATGCCCAGCACGAGGAAAAAAGAGAAAAAAAAGTAAGATTTTTACATTTTTCATGTTGCTGATAAAAACAGGAGATAGGTGCTGACAGGGCTGAGAAGGCAGATGAGACCTCCTAGGAGACATGTTGGAGCTCTCAAGTTCACAGCTAAACATGGTCAGTGACTCTCCCTCAGTCAGACACCACCCTGTGTTATGAAACCAAGGAACACAGAACAAGACAGAATGAAAATGAAATGAAAACTGACCCAGCACTTTCTAATTATCCCCCCTTCCCACAAGGCAGTCATTAATTACCCTGGACTCAAAGCGTTTAGAGACCCCGCTGGGTGCTGGGCTTCTTCAGTTAAAGTAGAATCTACTGAGGCAAGCTGCAGACTGCAGGCTTCCATGCTGCGACATTTCAGTTTGGTTTCATTTTCCTCCCCGGCTGGTTCTGAAATACTCCTCTAGATATTAAAGCACTCTAAGGATGTCTCCTAGTGTCACTCAAAGCTTTATATTCCCTGGGCTGTAGACTTGAATGGTCAAAATAGAGACTACTGTCCCTGCCATGGCAGAATTATGTCCTGGAAAACCACTGAGAAAAGAGAAGGGAAAAAAGAAGTACTTCCAGTTAGTTTTGGGGAATGAAAGTGGATGAGAGGTAGCCAGATATGTAACTGCATGATTATGATCAAAGGTACCGTGAATCCTCATTAATTTGGAACCTTTTTATTTAAAACGTATAATGTGATATAAATTATACTTAACTTTTCCTTTATACTATTGAAAGCACAGCTAAGTATATGAAGATAGACTCAGGCGTAGTTATGTAATTGTTTTATACCACTTCCACCATTTTAACAGTATCATTTGCTTTTAACAGCAATTAACATCTAGTTGTAGAAAACTACACTTAGTAACATTGATAAGATTTATCAGATAGTCTTGAAAGAAAATACTGATCTCTTTCAAAGTTGTATTATTTACAGACTTTTCATTAATTCAGGTTGACTAAAACCTCCTCAACAGTCCCTAGGATGATGAAATTTTACAGTGATTATTTTTTTTTGGGGGGGGGGGTCGATCATGGGACCTGAATTCTGGGCCTGGGCGCTATCCCTCAGCTCTTCAGCTCAAGGCTAGCGCTCTTCCACTTGAGCCACAGCACCCACTTCCGGCTTTTTCTGCTTATGTTGTGCTGAGGAATCATGCATGCAAGGCAAACACTCTACCACTGAGCCACCTTCCCAGCCCCCCCACCTTTTTTTTTTTTTTGTCGGTCGTGGGGCTTGAACTCTGGGCTTGGGCGCTGTCCCTGTGGTCTTCAGCCCAAGGCGAGTGCTCCACAGCTTGAGCTACAGCACCACTTCCGGTTTTCTGGTGGTTAATTGGAGATAAGTGTCTCACGGACTTTCCTGCCCAGGCTGGCTTTGAACCTTGATCCTCAGATCTCAGCCTCCTCAGAAGCTACCATTACAGGCATGAGCCACCGGCTCCCGGCTTTTACAGTGATTTTCTATACAATAGTAGTACATCTCTTAGGCCCCAAGAAAAACTAAAGGTATATAGAACAAGACTTGCCGTAGCATGAACAGAGGTGCCAGGTGTCTAGTAGGACCATACTTACTCTAAAGAAGCTATTACAATCTTGGGACTGTATTTCTAAAAACTTAATCATAGAACAAGAGAAATCATAGTCCCAGTGTATTATGCATATCAGGCCATGTCTGGAGAGTCAGGTTGTGTGTGTTTTAAGGGACATTTCCAAAGGGGGATTTTTAACTGTTGCTGATTTAGAAGAAAGCAGCAATGGTTGTAGTCAGGATACCAGGGTGGGGACATTTACTAGGAATTTCCTCCCCCCATATTGGAAACCAACTGAACCTCAAGACTGACAGAAAAGCATCTAGTCTCCTGGCTCTTATCCTCCACCTCCACCACCTATTCTCTAGCACAGCCCCCCTCTTCCCTCTCTCCTAGGCCAAACTTGGTGTGGTGAAATTGCTACCAAATGGACTCTACAGTCTCCTCCCTACTTCTGCCCTACACTCTGTTGGCTGCTCCTGCTCAGGTCCCATCAACCTCCTTACTGCTACACCAGATCTCTATTGTTGTCTCCTCCCCGAAACGCCTATGGATTTTCTCCCACCTCTTCCCTTTGTGGACTCCTTTTTTTCTGTCAGCTGTGGAACTTGAACTCAGGACCTGGGCACTGTCGTCGAGCTCTTTTGCTCAAGGCTAGCACTCTATGACTTTAAGCCACAGTGCCATTTCCAGTTTTTTTGTGTGTGTGGCTAATTAGAGTCTGTGAGACTTTCCTGCCTGGGCCAACTTTGAACAGCAATTCCTCAAATCTCAGCCTCCTGAGTAGCTAGGATTACAGGCATAAGCCATCAGCACCTGGCTATGGATTCTTTTCCTTGCCACCCCTAAAAATGTGGCGTGTTTTTTTTCCCCTTCACCCAACAATCCACTCACAGTCAGTGTAGGCACCACTCCCATGGCATCAGGTTCCTGCTATAGGCTGAAAGCTCTAAGGCCTCTCCAGTGCATACTAGTCTAGTACACCCAGCCCCGTGGGACTCTATTTGGACTGGCCACAGACACTCCCAACCCTGAACATTTCCTCCTAGAGTTTCTCATCCCTAGCTTGAGGCCTCCTTCCAGACCCTAAAGGAGCCCTTATCTCTGCTGCTGCCCTTCTCTTGTTAGAACATTTTGTCTTCCTTCAATCTTTCAGGTTTGTTTTTTTTTTTTTTGTTAGTCGTGGGGCTTGAACTCTGGGCATGGGGTCTGTCCCTCAGCTCTTCAGCTCAAGGCTAGTGCTCTACCACTTGAGCCACAGTGCTACTTCTAGTTTTCTGGTGGTTAATTGGAGATAAGAGTCTCGTAAACTTTTTTACCTGTACTGGCTTTGAACTGTGATCCTCAGATCTCAGCCTCCTGAGTAGCTAGGGTTACAGGCATGAGCCACTGCCGCCCAGCTTTCAGGCTGTTTTGTGAGTGTGTTTTTCCCCCCAGTAAAATTATTTTTTTTTGGGGGGGGGTCCGGTTGTGGGGCCTGAACTCTGGGCCCGGGCACTGTCCCTCAGCTCTTCAGCTCAAGGCTAGCGCTCTACCACTTGAGCCACAGCGCCACTTCCAGATTTTTTTCTTTTTGCATATGTGGTACTGAGGAATCGAACCCAGGGCCTCAGGCATGCAAGGCAAGCGCTCTACCACTGAGCCACCTTCCCAGCCCTCCCCCAGTAAAATTATTAAGTGATGTTATAGAGATGTCCTATCTTGAGATGAGGTGAAGTCCTTTGGTAAAATACTACTCATGGGCTGGGAAGGTGGCTCAGTGGTAGAGCGCTTGCCTTGCATGCTCGAGGCCCTGGGTTCGATTCCTCAGTACCACATAAGCAAAAAGAAAAAAGCCGAAAGTGGTGCTGTGGTAGAGCACTAGCCTTGAGCTGAAGGACAGCGCCCAGACCCAGAGTTCAGGCCCCACGACCGGACCCAAAAAAAAAAAAAAAAATACTACTCATTACAATAATCATGGGCCTAATGTGAGTGAATGGGCCTGCTTCCCAAGTTGGACTATGTCTGTACTGAACTACTGAAAAGAGACTCAGTTCCCAGCACAGGACCCCTCCAAAGGCCTTACAAGTATCTTATTAAAGGTAGTCTCTCTTCTGGTATCTTCAAGAGAAAACTGAGCAGGATCTTAATGTGAGATAAACCAATCATGATAATTTTACCTCCTCAAGAGAAATCTTTCTGCTTTCTACTCATGGCTCAAATTCCACACTCAAGCTTTGAGTACTCAGCTTGTTTTGCCTCCTGCATTCCTACTATCTTGGCTAAGGCTTCTTTGGCCCTCTGCTATGGTATTTCCCCTGGAGGAATTTCACTCTTTCCAAATAGGCCTTCTGTTGGCTATTTTGGTCAGCTCAGCTGGGCCAGAAGCCAACAAAGCAGTTTCTAAGCCCAGACATTCCCAGTTGCCTAGCCTGGAAGCACTCAGGGCTTCTGAGAGGAAAGAAGCCACAGCTGGTTTTAGAGAACAAAGATGGACCTTGAGGCTGAGAATCAGCTTGGATCAAGGAGGGAGCTGCAACCTGGGTGGAGAAAAACTCCAAACCATACTAAACTACAGATTTTTTTTTTTATTCCATTGTGGGGCTTGAACTCTGGAACGGGGTACTGTCCCTCAGCTCTTCAGCTCAAAGCTAGTGGTCTACAGCTTGAGCCACAGCGCCACTTCCAGCTTTTTTTTTTTTTGCTTATGTGGTGTTGAGTAATCAAACCCAGGGCCTCATGTATACAAGGCAAGCACTCTACCACTGAGCCACATTCCCAGCCCCCTGCTGAACATTTTAGAAAAGCTAATCTCCACAATCACAGTAGCTATTATAAACAAGGCCCAGGAAATAAGTTTAGTAACTTTCATTGCCACAGGCCAAAGTGGGAAGAGGAAAGTGAATAGGAAAGGACCTGGAAGAATCCCTCACAACCATCCCAGGTGACCATGCAGAGGCAGGCGGCAGGCAGGCACAGGAGAAAGGTTACTACAAGGTTTATTAGAGGGGCCATATATCCCCAGGAGAGGGAACACATGGCATTTGCCCCTATCCAGGTGGCAGGAAGGTCGGAGGGAGGAAGTGAGGGCAGAAGTGAGCTAAGTGCCTACAAGGTGGGTCTGGGCGGAGAGAGGGAGAGGCCAGCTGTATGGCTGGAACTCTAGGGCAGGGAGAAGCTCAGGTCTGGTAGAGCTGAGGACCAGAGGTAGGAACCAAGATCTATCTCTGTCCACTACCCCCCCCCCCCACCCCATATTCTCACCCCCTTGTATTCTGACCCTGTAACTCAGCCCATGTCCATTATTTCATCAAGTTAAAATTCCCTCCGTTACTTTTCTCCTTTTCAGATATGACTCTACTATCTTACAGGCAGTTTTTGTCTCATAATAGTTCAACATTTTATTTATTTTTTTGTCACTCGTGGGCTTGAACTCTGGGCCTGGGCCCTGGCCCTCAGCTCTTCAGCTCAAGGCTGGTACTCTACCACTTGAGCCACAGTGCCACTTCCAGTTTTCTGGTGGTTAATTAGAGATAAGAGTCTCATTGACTTTCCAGCCCTGGCTGGCTTTGAACTGCAATGCTCAGATCTTAGCCTCCTGATTAGCTAGGATTACAGGTATGAACCACCAGCGCTCGGCTCTAGCTTTTTTTTGGGGGGGGTGGGGGGGTGGGGGTAGGGGTGCGGTCGTGGGGCCTGAACTCTGGGCCTGGGTGCTGTCCCTCAGCTCTTCAGCTCAAGGCTAGCGCTCTACCCCTTTAGCCACAGCACCACTTCTGACTTCTTTTTTCTTTTTGCTTATGTGGTGCTGAGGACTCCAACTCAGGGCCTCATACTTGCAAGGCAAGCGCTCTACCACTGAGCCACCTTCCCAGCTAGCTTATTTTTCTTGAGAAGGAGTCTTGTAGTCTTTTCTGCTTGGGCTGACCTAGAACTGTTATCCTCCTGATCTCAACCTCCCAAATAGCTAGGATTACTGACTTAAGCCCTAAACAGTGCTCCTAGTATCTCCAATTTTGTGTCTCTTTCAACATTCTTTCCCTGTAGCAGATGCTAATTCCATCCTAGCTACTCAGCCCTAAAACCTTAGGACTTATCCTTGACTTCTGTTTATACTCTACGTCTAACACTAAACACCTGTATTCCAAATATATATCAAATATGACTGCTTTCACTACCTCCTCTCATCATCCAGGTTCATGTCTCCATCATCTCTCACATGGATAAATAAGAAAGCAGCCTGGCTGGGCATTTGACCATGGCCCTATTAGTCTATTCTCAATATGTACCAAGCTCGAATAAAATCATATTACTCCTCTGCTCAGAGTCCCCTAATAACATTTCATATTCCATTCAGTCATAGCCCCTAACATGATGCAGGATTCTAGGTGAGCTGGCTCCGTCACCCCTTTGACCTGCTTACCTGTCATTCTCCCTTACTGCCCTAGCCTTTCTGGTTTCCCTGCTATTCTAGAATGTATCAGGTGTGGATCCTTGTCAGGACCTTTTTTACTTGCTCTTTTGTCTGCTTGAGTTCTTACACACACTTTCCAAATTGAACATGGCTCAGTCTCCTCGTCTTTCAGGCTTGTTGCCTTCTCACTGAGATCGTTCTATGCAATCTGCCCTCTCCCTCACATTTTTCCTACTCTTCTATTTTTATCCTTAGTACTGCTCTCTTTCTAGTAAGTACCTAGGGTTATTTATGTACTGCCTCACTAAAAATGTGAGTTTCCTAAAGGAAAGGACTTCTGTCTTACTGATGTATCGTCTACGACCTGGCCATGGCAGGTGGTTAATATACATGTTGAAGACATGCAAGAATGAACAATTCTAGAGGAAGGCAGAGGGGGAGAACCCAAGGAAAAGGCCTGCAGATTTGTGTATTCTGGCACTGGATGTAGAGTGACTCCACAGGTTAGCACAGCTGTTCCCATAACAGATGGAACGCTAAACCCAACCATTTTCTTAGACCTGAGCTCAGGCCACCACAGACCAATGCTGTTTCTAGACAAACACTTCAATATCTATGCCTCATCCATACACACACACACGCTGTAAATCTTCTTTCAATTAACATGCATGGGATAAGGTCAGTTATCTGAATATAAACCCCCCGCCCCTGGTCTGTCTCCAGTCTGAGTTCCTCTCCCTAAAATGTGATGCTTTTTCATTTGCCCTAGCCTAGGGACCAGCTACTGAAATGATTAGTGACTTCATCTCCCCTGGAAAAAAAAAAGGGGGGGGGGGGGCTGGCTTATTACTGACTCTCTGTGAAGACAAGGAAATATTGTTTTTTTTTTATTTATTTTTGCCAGTCGTGGGGCTTGAACTCGGGTCCTGGGCACTGTCCATGAGCTTCTTTGCTTCTTTTTGCTCAAGGCTAGCACTCTACCACTTAAGCAACAGTGCCCCTTCTGGCTTTTTTCTGCTTATATGGTACTGAGGAATTGAACCCATGCTTGCTAGGCAAGCATTCTACCACTAAGCCACATTCCCAGCCCTCTGATCTATTTTTTTTAGACTAATCTGAAATTAAGTCTAAGAAAACTAAATATTGACTATGGGAAGAAATGGCTCACTTCCAGTTCCCTGGCCCTTCTTACTGTCTCTTGTTCCTTATTCACACTATCTTAGAGGCCACATTATGACTTTACCAAATCCCACAAGAATGGTGACAACCCCAGAGAAGAGGCTCAAGAAAGACAACATTTGGAGATGTGAAAGCTAGTGACTGCTAGCTCCTTCTGAGCCACTTTCAACTTGTAGTCAAGATGAAAGGCCAGTTAATAGCTTAAATCATCACATAGGGGTAAAATGGCATCCTAAAGCACTTAGCATCAATCACCAGAACGAAACTTCTGCATTGTAATGTGGTAGCTTCCAGTAGGCACAGCAGACATTTCTGATGTTGAAACAACATGCAACTAAGGGAATGACATGCCCAACAAAAGATTCCAATGGCTGGGCCTGTAAGCATGCCTGTCCTGTGATGTAAGCAGTCTTGACATTTCAACACACTGAGATACACTAAGATGGAGTGTTCTGCCCATTTATAGCCTCTTGCTTTTGGCAAAGTTTATCTACCTAATGCGTGCCAGCCTGAAGCCTACTCTGATGAGAGGCATGGTGATCCCTGTGCCAGTTGTAGCCACAAAGCACCGAACAAGAACACATCCTAGGTGGAGTGAAAGCCCAGCTTCACCCATGTTGCTAATGCTGGCCCTGAGCCTACTCCTGGGGGCTCTTTTCCAGTGTCATATGAAGACTAGAAAAAGTTTTCCATTTCACAATCTGTTAACTAGAACAAATCCACCCATACCACCTGGAAGCATCTCCTCAAGGGCAATCTCCAATTCCATTCCTAGTCTGACAATGCCCTTGGGTTAGAAATGTCCCAGTTTTACCTTCTTCTTTCATCTTTCCACTCAGCTACAAAGATTACCAACAGAAAAATGAGACTCCCTACCTTAAAGTCCTACAGGAAAGATGTTGGTCAAAAGATATACCAGTAACAAGAGAAGTAACATTTTAATGAAAAGAGAAGGAAGGGAAAAAAAAGGGAGGGAGAAAAAGAGGGAGAGGGAGAGGGAGAAAGGGGGAGGAGGAGGGGCGGGGGGAAGAGAGAGATTCCTCCCCTTATAACAAATTTAGGGGGAAAAAAAATCACACAAATATTTGCTGAGTATTCAAAACAAAAGCAAAACAAAAACAGTAAATCCACTCTATGACATACATTTCTCAAACCCAGAAATATACTTTTGTGGTCCAGTCTAGAGGTAATGTTCCTAGTTTGTTGTTTTTTTTTTTTTTTTTTTTTTGGGTCCAGTCATGGGGCCTGAACTCTGGGCCTGGGCACTGTCCCTCAGCTCTTCAGCTCAGGGCTAGCGCTCTACCACTTGAGCCACAGCGCCACTTCCGGCTTTTTTCTTTTTTGCTTATGTGGTGCTGAGGAATCGAACCCAGGGCCTCAGGCATGCAAGGCAAGCACTCTACCACTGAGCCACCTTCCCAGCCCCCCCTAGTTTGTTTTTGAGACAGGGTTCTACTATGTAGCCCAAGCAGATCTCAATCTCTATATTCTCCCATATCATTCACCACCATGCCTGTCTGTGTTCCTGGTTTAGAATATACTGGGAAGAAATTCATAAACCCATTAAGCTGCCCAAAGGAACACTTCAGACATACTACCCAATGAACTTATTACAAAAAAAAAAAAAAGGTCTAGTACTGGTGGCTCCTGCCTGTGATCCTAGCTACCCAGAAGGCTGAGATCTGAGGATCACAGTTCAAAACTGGCCCAGGCAGAAAAATCCATGAGCCTCTTATTTCCAATTAATTAGCAAAAAAACAAAAGTAGATGTGTGGCTCAAGTGCCAGTCTTGAGTGAAAAAGCCAAGGAAGATCAAGAGGCCCTGATCAAACTGCCTCCTTCACCCCCCAAAAGACCAACTTGAGAGAAAATGTATTCTCCAGTTTTACAAGATGAACCAATTATCCTAAAAACTGAGCTCTGTTCCTACCATTACATCTCTAAAAGTTCTGTTACAAGCCAGGCGCTGGTGGCTCATGCCTGTAATCCTACCTACTCAGGAGGCTCTGATCTGACAATCACGGTTCAATGCCAGCCTGGGCAAGAAAGTCTGTTAGACTTTTATCTCCAATAAGCCACTCAGAAAACCAGAAGTGGTGCTGTGGCTCAGTGGTAGAGTGCTAGCCTTGAGCTGAAGAGCTTAGGGATAGCACCCTGGCCCAGAGTTCAAGACCCACAACCAACCAACAAATAAATAAATAAGTCATAAGGGCTGTTTGTGCAATACTTGCTTAAAGTAAGATTAGGAATTGCCACATACCTATTGCAAAGGACTGTTCATTTTCTGATACAAGAAACTTTTCAAGTTCTCCAAAAGTCTGCTATTAACTACTAGAACTTATAAGTTAAAAGAATGAGGCCAGAGGCATGGCTCAAGTGATACAGTGCCAGCAGAGCAGAGCCAAGCAATACTGAAGCCCTGAGTTCAAACCATAGTACAAAAAAAAAAAAGTAGTAATTCAAGACCAAGATATCAAAATGAACTACCCTACCTGCTGGAATGCCATGAGGTTCTGACCCAGACATCTTCCAAAATTTTACAGCTCTCTCCTCTTTGAAGGGCCTCCAGAGGCCCTAACTTTGACTAGAATCTGGGGGAAAGGGGTAGTGGCTAGTCTATTTGCTGTCCACAGGAATGCCAAACTCTTCCTCCTGGATCCAAGTCTCCCTGCAGGGCAATCAGAGGGATCCAATTATGAGCAACTCTAGTTGAGTCTTTTTGGCAGAGTCTGTATCCTTAGCAGCTCAGCTCAGGGCTCCTAATTATGTCATGATAGCTTTTTGTTGTTGTTTTTAACCAGAGAAGTTAAGCCTCTGTACAACCAAGTAGAAGAACTACAATAAGGAAACTTCCCCTTCACCCCTGCCCAGCCGATGAGAAACCATTTCCAACAGGTATTATTGCCTGTTAATATTATTTTCTGACAGATTCGCCCCTTCATCACAGGAATTTAAAACCGAACAAGACAGTGCACTTATTGCGGTTATATTTTCACTACTACAGATTTGTGTTAGTAATTGAAATTACTGCTGTGGTCCTGCTCTGCCTGAATCATTCCCTTTGCTAGCCAACACTCAAAACTTTCTAACCCTAAATATTTTACCTAAAAAATACCACTCAAAGCTGTGGTAAACACTGTAATCCTGGATACTCAGGAGGCTGAAATCTGAGGATTATTGTTCCAACCTAGCCAGTGTAGAAAAGTCACTGAGACTCTTATCTCCAATTATCAACAAAAAAAAGCTGGAAAGGGCCAGAAGAGAGGCTGTGGCTCAAGAGACAGAGTACTAGCCTTGAGCAAAAAAAAAAACCTAAGGGACAGGAGGGAGGACCGGTGAAGAAAAGCAATCATGATATTCAGTATACACATGTGGAAAATAACCTATGCAATTTTTGTGGGCAGAGATGAGCTGGGGAAACCAGGGGAAAACAAAGGAAGGGTTGACATTGTCCAAAAAAAACCAAAAACAACGTATTCATTACCTGACTTATGAAATGGTAACCCCTTTGTACTACACCACAATAAAATTATATTAAAAAAAAAACAAAAAACCTAAGGGACAATGCCCAAGTCTTAAGTTCAGGCCCCAGCACACACACAGACACACACACACACACGCAGCAGCAGCAATGGAACCTGACAGGATTTTTTGAATAAAAATCAAAGAACGTAGTAAGGACAGGTTTCTCATTGCCCAAAATAGAAGGCACATTTCCTTCCGAACGAAGATCAGAAAGCCACTGAGAAGAAACGGAAGCAAGGATAGGCAGCTGAAAACCATGAAATCAGCAGAGGGGATGGCTATGGGGTGGATGGAGGAAGGGACCAAGTGCCTATTTGGTTTTATTTATCAGGCGATCTGCCAGGCCTGCCCCTGGGCTGCGGGATTTCAGAGGTCTCCCCCGCAGGGACATCAGATAACAAGCTCGGGAGCTCCTCTACAAGTTCTCAGACTTCTCAAAATTCCAAGAGCCGGTCGCTGTCTCGTTGGAGACTTAGGGACCCCAGTGCAAGCATTAAAAAGCGGCTTGGGCCCACTCCCCCCCCCCCCCACCCCCAGGTCTAAGGCCCAGAAAGTTCCCTCGCCTCCAGACACCATCTCCGGATTGGGATAAATCGCGGAGCACGTTGAAGTCTAGGCCCATCTGGCAGACACCGTCCGGGTTTCAGGTATCCCCTCCCTCCTCTCAGACGCCAGAAGGCCTGAACGCCTGAGGGCACCTAGAGGTGAGGCGTCCGGGCGCCCCAGAGGGGAAGCCTGAGGAGCGTCCGCCATTCCTCAGGGCCGACCCAGGTACAGGTCCGCGGGCCGGGCGGCGCTCAACCCGGCTGACAACCTCTCCTGAGGGGTGCCAGGCTCGCCCCGGTGCCCGCTCCTCACGCCGGCCCCCGGAAGCGCCTCACTCCCGCCCAGCGGGCTCCGAGGGGGCGGGGAGTCGAACGCCCCCTTCCGGGTGCCTCCGCCCGGCTCACCAGCCGCGCTCCTCCTCCAGGCGGGAATCCTCCCTCCCCCGCCCCTCCCGTAGCCGGGCCCCGGTGCCAGGCCCAGCCCCAGGGGGGAACCCTCGGCCCCGGCCTCCCCTCCCCGCGGCCTCTGCCCGTCTTCCCGACCCTTGAGGTCCAGGAAGACCCCGCCGGCAGAGGCCGGGACCCACCGCTCATTACGACATCTTCCTCCCTGGCCTCCGACGCCTCCGCCGCCACCGAGAGCCTGACACCGCCCGCCTAGCACCCGCCAATCCCGGAGCCCGCCACTGCCCGAGCGACGGCAGCGTTTACCAATAAGCGTTCGGGACACTGGGGACCGACAGCACTACTAACTAATCAACGAGAGGCATCTAGAGCGACATTGGTTAGGCCAATAGGGCGGTGAGGCGTCACTGATGGACGGTAGAGACCACCAACCGGAAATATATTGAGAAATGAGCGACGTATTCGCCGGCCAATTGGTTGGAGGTAAAGTCCCGCCCACCAGGTAGTTGATAGACAGCAACAGGAAGCTAGATAGGGTGGGCTCAACTGAGGAGTGTTTCTGTATTGGTCGTGGTTGACCTTCCACCCACCTCTAACCCAGAAGATGGGTGATAGATCTGCCCTCAAGCCAATCAGAAGTCTTTAGGGTGAGGCCTATAAAATGCATATACCTTGCGCCTGACGCTTAGTGTTGGCACAGGTGAGTCCGGGTACTCCCTCTTCTGTGCTGCCGCTGTCAGCTTCCACTCATCCCCGGTGAGTGGAAAGCCACCAATTTGGGCTTATACCCGGCTCCTCGCCCGACATCGCCTTGGAAGAGGTGACTCTCTACCGTGAGACACTAGCGCCCCACACCGTAACGGGAGTTGGGGGTTACGTGACACTTGTTTAGTTTTTATCAGTCTGGGCCCCTCTTCATCCCCCCCCCACATTATTGCGGAGACCCCCGTAAGCCCACAGCCCCCAAACCGGAGCTCTACACGAGCAGATTCTCGGGGCGCCTCCCCTAATCAGATTGATTCTTTGGGGCGTGCCTAGAATCAGCGCCTTGAGTGGGCCGGATGGGGTTCGAGAACCCTCGGTAGGCAACCCCTAGGTAGGCTTATCTTTCTCGTACGTAAACCTGGCTTCTACAGACGCCTAATCTAGGAAGGCTGCCTTGGCACTCGTGCCAGGCAATCCGCTTTGGCTTCACACCAGCCGGGGCTGGAAACCTCCAGGCTGCACCTTGCCGCTGGGACCTTAGGCACCGAAACTCTGTGCCCTCTGCTCTCGGTTATAAAGCAGGGCTGTTCACACCTACACTTCAAAACATTCACTTTGGGCTGGCTCATGCCTGGAATCCTGACTACTCAGGAGGCTGAGATCTGAGGATCCTGGTTCAAAGCCAGTCTTGGCTGGAAAGTCTGTGAGATTCTTATCTCCAATTAACAGCTCCCCTCCCCCCCCCCAAAAGCCAGAAGTGGGGCTGTAGCTTAAATAATAGAGTGCTAGCCTCAAGCCAAAAAGCTCTGGGACGGCACCCAGGCTGTGAGTTCACAACCAGCACACACACACACACACACACTTTTTAAAACCATAACCCACAGTGAGAAATAAGTTTTTCACCTTTACCCAGTAAGCTCAAACTACGTGAATGTATAACAAAGGTTTTCTTAAAAAAAATAAAATACTTCCCTTTAGGACT
Organism: Dipodomys spectabilis; assembly: GCF_019054845.1. Lineage (NCBI taxonomy): Eukaryota > Metazoa > Chordata > Mammalia > Rodentia > Heteromyidae > Dipodomys > Dipodomys spectabilis. The sequence continues at coordinate 14,554,022 of NW_024870695.1, read as the reverse complement.
TGATATGCACTGGTTATAGATACATTGATTCCTGCCACCTGGAATGGGATGGATTTAGGACTCTGTATTTTTGGCCGGTTCTGGGGCTTGAACTCAGGACCTGGGCACTCTTCCTGAGCTTCTTTTTGCTTAAGGCTTGCACTGGCTTTTTCTCTTTATGTGGTACTGAGGAATCAAACCCAGGACTTCATGCCTGCCAGGCAAACATTCCAGTACTAAGCTACATTCCTAACCCCATTTTCATTTTATTTTAGTTATTTTGTGCTGGTACTGGAGCTTGAAATCAGACATTACATGTCTGTCCTTAGCCTTTTTTTTTTTTTTTCCCAAGGCTTGGCACTCTACAACTTGAACCACAACTTCACTTCCTTTTTTTTTTTTTTTTTTTTTTTGCTGGTTAACTCAAGAGTGTCACAGAGGGCTGGGAAGGTGGCTCAGTGGTAGGGTGCTTGCTTTGCATGCATGAGGCCCTGGGTTTGATTCCTCAGCACCACATAAGCAAAAAGAAAAAAGCCAGAAGTGGCACTGTAGCTCAAGTGGTAGAGCGCTACTAGCCTAGAGCTGAGGGACAGCGCCCAGGTCCAGAATTCAGGCCCCACAACTACACCTTACCCCCCCCCCCCCCCAAAAAAAAAAGAGTGTCACAGACTTTACTGCCTGGACTGGCTTCAAACTTTTGATTCTCAGAGCTCAGCCTCCTGAGTAGCTAGTATTACAGGTGTAAATTATATGGCACCCAGCTGTTTTATTTTTTATTTTTTGCCAGTCCTGGGGCTTGAATTCAAAGCCTGGGCACTGTTCCTGAGCTTCTTTTGCTCAATGATAGCACTCTACCACTTGAGCCATTGCACCACTTCTGGCTTTTTTGTTTATGTGGTACTGAGGAATCGAACCCAGGGCTTCATGCATTCAAGACAAGCACTCTACCACTAGGCCACATTCCCAGCCTATTTTTTATTTATTTTTTTGCCAGTCGTGGGGCTTGAACTCAGGGCCTGGGCACTATCAAGTCTAACACTCTACCACTTGAGCCACAGCACCACTTCTGGCTTTTTCTGTGATTAATTTCAGTTAAGAGTCTCATAGACTTTCCTGCCTAGGCTGACTTCCAACCCTGATTGTCAGATCCCAGTCTCCTGAGTAGTTAGGATTACAAGCGTGAGCCACTGGCACTTGGGCAAATTATTTTACTTTCATATGATTGTGTGCTGCTAGGGATGTACCCCCAAGGCTTTGTACATGGTAGGCAGGTGCTGTACCACTAAGCCATACCTCCAATTGTCTTTTTCTCCTCCTCCTCCTCCTCTTCCTCCTCCTCCTCCTCCTCCTCCTCCTCCTCCTCCTCCTCCTCTTCCTTCTCCTTCTCCTCCTCCTCCTTCTTTTTGTCGGTCATAGGGCTTGAACTCTGGGACTGGGCGCTGTCCCTCAGCTCTTCAGCTCAAGGCTAGCGCTCTACTACTTGAGGCACAGCACCACTTCTGGCCTTTTCTGTTTATGTGGTCCTGAGGAATCGAACCCAGGGCCTCATGCATGCGAGGCAAGCACTCTGTTACTGAGCTATCTTCCCAGCCCTTTTCTTTCTTTTATTTGGGGGAGGTCCAGTCATGGGGCCTGAACTCTGGGCTTGGGCGCTGTCCCTCAGCTCTTCAGCTCAAGGCTAGTGCTCTACCACTTGAGCCACAGCACCACTTTTGGCTTTTTTCTTTTTGCTTATGTGGTGCTGAGGAATCGAACCCAGGGCCTCAAGCATGCAAAGCAAGTGCTGTACCACTGAGCCACCTTCCCAGCCCCCTGCCCTTTTCTTTCTTCTTGATCAGGACTGGCAGTTTGAAAAACACTGCCAGGAAGAGTTGATGTGCTAACATTATATGAAATATAGAGCAAAATGTTTATTACACAGTACTTGTTAATTAGCAGTCTACCTTTCTCAGTGTTAGTTTTTGCAAAATGACATTAGATTATATCACTCAGAATGTTGCTTAGTGGTAGAGTGCTTGGCTAACATGCATGAAGCCCTGGGTTCAATTCCTCAGTACCACATAAAGAGAAGTGGGGCTGTGACTCAAGTGATAAGAGTATTAGCCTTGAGCACAGAAAGGCTCAGGATAGTGCCTAGGCCCTGAGTTCAAGCCCCAGGACTGCCACCCACACACACACACACACAAAATCCTTCCCTAAGCCTTTCTTCATATAGCTCAAACTCTTTTCTAGGCTAATAAAGTCTTTAAAAACAAAACAAAACTGTTATTTAGGGGCTGGGAAAGTGGCTTAGTGGTAGAGTGCTTGCCTTGCATGCATGAGACCTTGGGTTCAATTCCTCAGCACCACATAAGCAGAAAAGCCAGAAGTGGAGCTGTGGCTCAAGTGGTAGAGCACTAGCCTTGAGCTGAAGAGCTGTGAGACAGCACCCAGGCCCAGAGTTCAAGTCCCACAACTGACGAAAAAAAAAAAAATTTGTGGGCTGGGAAGGTGGTTCAGTGGTAGAGCACTTGCCTTGCATGCATGAGGCCCTGGGTTCGATTCCTCAGCACCACATAAGCAAAAAGAAAAAAGCCAGAAATGGCGCTGTGGCTCAAGTGGTAGAGCACTAGCCTTGAGCTGAAGAGCTGAGGGACAGTGCCCAGGCCCAGAGTTCAGGCCCCACGACTGGACCCCCCCCCCAAAAAAAAAAATTGTTATTTAATTCAGACAATGTCCCATTGTATAGGCCAGGCTGGCCTCAAACATAAATCCTCCTGACACTGCCTCCTGAGCAAGTGCTGAGATTACGGTTATGTGCTACCACACATCACCCTCCACACTCTTAGGGATCCTTCATGGCCTTTTTCCTCAAAAATTCCCAAGTCTAAATACTCAGTCCCTACTTTGGCATCTTTCTACTAGTTCCATCCTCACTCTTCCTTTCTCCTGGTGAACTTCTGTGCATCCTTGAAGACCCTGCTCAAAGTCTGCACACTTCACTTCTATCCAACCAAGCTTTGTTCTGATCTATGTGTTAACCTGGACTGTTCTTATCACATGCAAGGGGCTTCCCTTTGACATGCTGTACTTTTTCAATTTTTGTTGTTGTTGTTGGTCATGAGGCTTGAATTCTTAGGCCTGGGCACTGTCCCTGAGCTCTTCGGCTCAAGGTGAGCGCTCTACCACTTGAGCTACAGCGCCACTTCCAGTTTTCTGGTGGTTAATTAGAGATAAGAGTCTCACAGACTTTTCTGCCCAGGCTGTCTGAATGGCGATCCTCAGATCTCAGCCTCCTGAGTAGCTAGTATTACAGGCATAAGCCACCAGTGCTCAGCTCAAATTTTCTTTCTTTCTTTTTTTGGTTGATTGTGGGGCTTGAACTCTAGGCTTGGGTGCTGTCTCTGAGCTCTTCAGCTCAAGGCAAGCACTCTACCGCTTGAGCCACAGAGCCACTTCTGGTTTTTCTAGTGGTTTATTGGAGATAAGAGTCTCACAGAGGAGCTGGGAAGGTGGCTCAGTGGTAGAGTGCTTGCCTTGCATGCATGAGGCCCTGGGTTCGATTCCTCAGCACCACATAAGCAGAAAAAGCTGGAAGTGGCGCTTTGGCTCAAGTGGTAGGGTGCTAGCCTTGAGCTGAAGAGCTGAGGTATAGTGCTCAGGCCCAGAGTTCAGGCCCCATGACCGACAAAAAAAAAAAAAGAGTCTCAAGGACTTTCCTGCCCAGGTTGGCTTTGAACCGCGATCCTCAGATCTCAGTCTCCTGAGTAGCTAGGACTACAGGAGTGAACCACTGGCTCCTGGCTCAGCTCAAATTTTCTTTTCTTTTCTTTTCTTTTTTCTTTGTGTTTGGTAGTGCTGGGGATTGAACCTAGCACCTCAGGCATGATTGGCATGTGGCCTACCACTGAGCTACACCTTCAGTCCCTTTTTGTATTTCTGACTCTCCTGAGAAACCATGCACTGCAGTAGATTGAGGCCAGTACACAGGGTGGCCAGAAAATGTATACTCAGTTAAAGAATGAATATTTGTGTGCAATTAGATCTACATGAGGGCTTGTTTATATACATCATTCTGTTCCCAGGCCAGTTTCAAGTTCAGATTGCTTCACTGTCAAGATGAGGACTCCACCCAGGTTTGGTGACTCAGCTATATTGGAGTTCAGGGGTTTTGGTGGGGAAGTACGGTTGACAATCCTGTTGGACCACTGCCAAATCTCTTTTGGGATAAAAGCTAGAGGTAGCTATGCTTCTACCCAGAGGCTCTATCATAAAGACAGCAGGAGTGAAAAAATAGTGCATGTGGATGGGGGACAGTGTGAAAACTTAGAATTCACCAGTAATTTTAAATTCTAAATGGCACAGGTTGCCATTTCTTGTTTCTTTGTTCCTTTTATTTTTAAGGTATTGTGTGTGTATGTGTGTGCAGGTGTGTGCAGGTACTGGGGCTTGAACTCAGGGACTGGGTTCCATCTCTTGGCTTTTTTACTCAAAGCTGGTTCTCTACCACTTGAGCTACACCTTCACTTTTTTTTTTTTTTTTTTGCTGGTTAATTGGAGATAAGTCTCTTAAACTTTTCCTACCTAGACTGGCTTTGAACTGTGATCTTCAGATCTCAGCTTTCTGAGTAGCTAGGATTACAGGTTTTGACCCAATGGCACCCCTCAGGTATTTTCTTACTCCTTTTCTAGGAGACCTAGTCAAGGAATTAGGCATTTTCCCCCCAGGATGGAACCCAAGGCCTCACACGTGACAGACAAGCATTTCCCAACGGAACCACATCACTAGTCCCTATACCAGAGTCTTGGTTCTTTATCACAACCCCTCAGATCACTGTACAAATTCTCTTTCTCATGGGTCTCTTTTCAAGATGGGTTCCAGGGCTCAATAGAGAGGGAGAAGGCCAAGCAGCTGGCCTATAAGTACTTTCTGTCTCCCTGGCCACACTTTAGGCTCAGAGAGATTTTCACTGATTCTGAAATCTAAGTCCCATCCTAGGAAGTCAGTCCCTAAGGGATAAAATCCACGTGTCAATATGAGGAAGAGTCTTAGATAATTCCAATTGGCAGCTAACAACCAGAAGCCCTCCCTCACCCAAATAGCCTCCACTGGGGCACCCCAGTCAATCACCAGGAACATCTAGACCTCCATTCCTACCCTCCCACTCTTGTTCTTCCCCTTCTGAATACCTCCTTCTTCCCCACCCTACCTGATGTGATGTCAGTAGAGCCAAGGCTTTTGGATGGTTCTGCTGTATCTTCTCACATCGAGCAAGGGCTCCATCTTCTCCTGTTGTGCCTGGAAGTAGGTGTTCCCTCACCTCTCACTACGGTAGCCATTTCCTACTGCAGGTTGTCACTCGTGGGCTAAGCTACTTGCCACTCATTCACCCCTAACAGCCATGCATTTGTCCACCACTGCACCTCCCATTCCGAGTTTGATGGCAGCACAGTGAATGACTGCTGACTGGATGAATGGCTGAATCCTTTGCACAGTCTAATTACATCCACTCCACTTCTCTATCTCTTAATCCCCTTATCTCTTTGTTTTCCTGCATTTTCCCTGCTTCTTGACACTCCTTGCCTTTCTCTTCTGCTTGTGGCTATCCCTGATTAAGCTGGAGTTTCATACAGAACCCCAGACTACTCTCCAGAAACTGCAGATCCTGGAGCTTCCTATGCAGGGAACTTCATGGCTCAGCAGGTGCTGTCAGTCTAGAAACTAGAAGCACCTGGGATAGTGCTTTCACTCTGGGTTGGTCGGCACTCACAGCTATGGCTCAAGCCTTACGTGCTATTTGTCTTCTAATAGTTATAGTCATGTAGCCTAAAGATTGCTAATTTTAGCTGAGCTCTAGTGGCTTACACCTGTGTTCTACTTAAAAGGCTGAGATCTAAGGATCATGGTACAAAGCCAGGCCAGGCAGAAAGAGCTCCAGCCTATGAGTGAAATTCCAGGTCTTGGACCCAAAAAAAGGGGGGAGGGGTGTAAAATAAAGCCAGAAATTGAGCTGTGGCTCAAGTACAGTGGTAGCCTTGAGCAAAATAGCTCAGGGACAGCACCCTAGATCCTGAGTTCAAGCCCCAGTACTGGCACAAAAATAGCCAGTCACTGGTGTCCCATGCCTGTAACCCAAGAGGTAGGAAAGTCTGTAAGACTCTTATCTCCAATTAACAGCCAAAAAGCCAGAAATGGAGCTATGGCTCAAGTGGTAGAATGCTAGCCTTGAGCCAGAAAGCTCAGGGACAGTGCCCAGATCCTGAGTTCAAGCCCCAGCACCAGCACAAATAAGAAGGAAAGAAAGGAAGAAGGAAAGCCGGGCGCCAGTGGCTCACGCCTGTAATCCTAGCTACTCAGGAGGCTGAGATCTGAGGATCACGGTTCAAAGCCAGCCTGGGCAGGAAAGTCCGTGAAACTCTTATCTCCAATAAACCACCAGAAAACCGGAAGTGGCACTGTAGCTCAAGTGGTAGAGCGCTTGCCTTGAGCTGAAGAGCTGAGGGACAGTGCTCAGGCCCAGAGTTCAAGGCCCACGACTGACAAAAAAGAAAAAGAAAAGAAAGAAAGGAAGAAGGAAGTTTTGCTGAAAGGCTTTTTTTTTCTAGTAGCCTCTGTTTTTCTGTATTTTCATCTTTCCCTACCTATGAGGGAAGACTTTGCAAACAATCTCTGATACTCATATGTGCAGGCTCTGGAGTTGATTCCCTGGGAGGAACACCTGCTTTAAATGAGCATGGCTCTTTTTTTTTTTTTAACTCCTGGGTCCATCCTTGACTTCAGTATCCAGGTAACCTCAGTCTTCTATGGGAATGAAATGAGCTGCTCTCCCTTTAGCTTCTGGCAGTTGTCCCCTACTCCTACTCTAGACCATATTGCACACACATCAAAGCCACCTTTCCTCCAGTCCTTCCAAGGACGCGGCTTCCTGACCCTTCTTCCCCATCTCTTCCCAACTCCCTCTGCCCTCGGCTCCCCTATCCAGGCCAATGGCTGCTCTCCAACTGCCACAGAATCCTCCAGCAAGGACATTCCACTCATCCCTCCCTCAAACTTCCTCCTTCCCTGCCTGGTTCTTCCTACTCCAAGCTCCCTGGGGGTGAGGTCTGCAGAGCCTCTGGAAGGAAAGGGAGGAGACCTTTTAAAGCAGATCTTCTGCAGACCTCGAGAGTCAACACCAGGGGGCACCCGAGGCATTGCCAGAAGCTGCTGCTGGGGTTTAACTCAACCTGCGGGAAAAGCCAGGGCTCTGCTTCTGGTCTCTTGCATAGGAGACTCCTTGAGAAGAGTGGGTTTTCCTCCTAAGAAAGCTGATTCCCACCTACCAGCCCTTCTTTGAACCCCTAGGAGCATCATCCTCTTTCTACCTCTGTCCTGCTGCACTCAAACCCTCAAAGCCCTCTCCTGACCCAGATCACAGCCTCATGTAGCTGTCCAGGCTACCCCTGCTAGACTAGAGATGTCTCCAGGAAGGCATGACCATCTCCCTCTCTTCTTTTCCCTTCCCAGCATCCTGACCTGTTTCTTCCAATACCTCAATCCTCTCACTAGCCTGATGGGGCCCCCAAGACTAGAGGGTCCTAGAGGCTCAGATGGTGGCTCAGAAGTAGAAGTCTTCACCTGGAAGCAGGACCCAGCTGGCAGAGACTCAGGAAGTGGGCGATGGTGATGATAACTATAACAATAATCATATTAATAATAACATTGGGGCCCACAAAATGGCTGTGAAATACCCTCTAATGATCCCTTGTATTTATAGATCTCCTTCTCTTCAGAGCCCTTGCCCAATTAACTCTCTGAGCTTCCCTAGGAGGGACAATTACCCTATATTTTATGGCCAGGGGAAACCGAGGCCCTGAGAGGGTGCTGGAGTTGACTAAGGTCACACAGTGTGTTAGTGACAGTAGACTCTGCAGAGCAATACTGTCTCCCTCCTTTCCTCCATGTTTAGACCTGTACAGTGGCATACATACATATTCATATGGCTATACACACACACATACTCACATACTCATACTACTACATGCACACACGTAGTCAGCATCCCATTCAGGCTTTGCCTTGCAGGACCTTATCTAGGAGGATCTGGAACTGGGACAAAGGATTGATGCCTTGCAGTATGGAGGAAAGAAGCCCCAGTTATCTTTGAGACCAACTCAGGATCTTGGTTGAAACCAAAGTCTTCGTGGATTTTCTCAGTTCTGATGGAAATGACCTCATATCAGGCCAGCTCCCAGTCAAGATGGAATCTCTCCAGACTTCAGGACTCCTGAGGAAAGAAACATGGGGTCTCACGACCCACAAGGCATGCTCCTACTTTGGGATAAGAATATACCCTTAAGCCAGGCGCTGGTGGCTCACGCCTGTAATCCTAGCTACTCAGGAGTCTGAGATCTGAGGATCGCGGTTCAAAGCCAGCCTGGGCAGGAAAGACCATGAGACTCCTATCTCCAATAAACCACCAGAAAACCAGAAGTGGCGCTGTAGCTCAAGTGGTAGAGCGCTCGCCTTCAGCTGAAGAGCTGAGGGACAGCGCCCAGGCCCAGAGTTCAAGCCCCACGACTGACAAAAAAAAAGAATATACCCTTAATAGCACCAACTTCTTCACCCAGTAAACCCCATTAAGTTCTTCCAGGCCACAATACTGGACATGGAAAAGCAGTTCCTAGTATGAGAATAGACATGGCTCATGCCAGTGTCTTACACCTGCAACCCTAGCTACTCAGAAGGCTGAAATATGGAGCATTGAGATTAGAAGCCAGCCTGGGCAAAAAAGACTCCACTTTCAATTAATCATCAAAAAGCAGGGCTCAGGTTGGGCATGTGGTTTAGTGGTAGAGTGTTTGCCTAGCATGCATGAAGCCCTGGGTTCGATTCCTCAGTACCACATAAACAGAAGAGCTAGAAGTGGTGCTGTAGCTCAAGTGGTAGAGTGCTAGCCTTGAGCAAAAGAAGCTCGGGGACAGTGCCCAGGCCCTGAGTTCAAGCCCCAGGACTGACAGGGCTTGAGTTATGCCTCAAGTGGTAGTGCCTACTGATTGGGCAAGCAGAAGGATTTTAGTTTAAACCCCAGTACCAGCTAGCTAAAAGAAAAAAAAAAAAAAGAAATACTGTAGCCCTAGGAAGAAGGGACAGTAGAGGCAAGAAGAAGGTCTCTTGGACACATTAGCCATCTTCTGGCCTACACAAGGACATAATAAGGGACCAAAAGGCAGGAGGCCAGGATAGAATACAGACCTGACTTTGGCTTCAAGTCTTCATCAGGAAAGTTTAAAATCTATTTTATAAAGTAGTGCACACTTGTAATCTCAACACTGGGGAGGCTGAAGCAGGAGGATTTAGGTTGGAGGCTACCCTGGGCTATGTGGTGAGACCCTGTAAAAAAAACGAAGGGAAGCATTTTTTTTTTTTTTTTTCAAAGTCTGAGCCTAGGCCTGGGAAGCAGGAATATGCTATTATTGGCTTGCAGCATAGGGGACCTAAAACTTGCTGCTGTATAAAATCACACATTAGAGCAGATGATGAAATGGGCAGTGAGGTAAAGTCGGGGGGGGGGGGGGATACTTGGTTAATATAAACACTGATCTGGAAACACACATTTCCAGTTGGCTTGGGCCCTGGGCTTGAGGGAGAACTTCATGGGGGTGGGGGTCCCTGTGCTAAGAGAACAGCAATTGCCAAAATGGCCAGAGACTTCCTGGAACCTTCAAGCCACTGCTGATGACCTGGCCCCCACTCCCCAGCCCCACCTCTGCCTCTTGCTTTCCATTCTCCCTCTGGCCTCTGACCCCTGCTTGCAGCCTGGGCCTAGGACAGGCCCTCCCCTGCCTCCTGGTTTCACCTCTGAAACTCTAAGGCTCCACATTGCTGAGATTTTACTAGGGCTCCCAGCTGGGTCCCACCTTTGATCTAGCTTCAAAAAATAAAAAGCAGTAGCAGGAGAGTAATTTTCCCCAACCTGCTGGGGAGGAAGGCAGGCTGGAGGCAGGTCCTGACCAGCCCAGCCCACTGGGAGCCTGTAGCCAGAGCTGGGGGGGGGGGGGGGGGGTGAGACTCAAGCAAGCAAAGCCATATTTGCTCTGACTTCCTCCCCCATCCCAGAGTAGAAACTTCCTTGGTCCTACTTCCCTTCCCACCCTGCCCTTCAGCAGGAGAAAGGGTTACATAGCTGCCTTGAGTCCCACTCCCAGGTCTGGATTTACTCCCATCTGCCCTGCTGAGTTACAGATGGGCCTCTGTCCTCTTCCCACTTTCTCTAGCCTATTCCTTGGGAGTGGCTACTGACCTCTCAAGGTGGGGCTTGGCAATAGGCAAGTCTGTGCCTACCTGATTGGACATCTAAGACATTACTCAGTTGGCCATGTCGATGCCAACAGGACAACATTGAGAGACTGGACTCTGAGCAGGGAAGGCTAGAAAGAGAATCCTTTCCTTTTATGTGCTCTTTTCCTCAGTGGTGCAGTGTGGAGCCGTAGGTCCTGTTCTAGGATTTCCATCATCTTCTGGCAATGGCCCCACCCTATCAGGTTCAAAGGCTCTGATCCCTGGATGCTCACCTAGTCTTTTGAAGTGGTTAGCAATGCAGCCCACCCCTCACCCCCCAACTAGCTGAGGACCACGTCTATTTCCTGCAGGTGAGGATCAGGGGGATGAAGTCCAAAGTCTGAGAGAAACAAAAACACACCCTTCAAGCATTGAGTCCTGTCCCCTGCAGACACCAGCTACTTGCTTCTCTACAGGTAGGGCCAAGGGGTTGGGACCAAAAGAAATCTAGCCGTTAAGGGTAAAAAGTCCAGGCCAGGCACCTTCCATTCAGGAGAGTCCCATCTCAGCCTTTCATCTCATTGGCTGAAACAAGAGATGGTCACCAAGCCCAGCAGTGGTGGTTCATACCTGTAATCCTAGCTACTCAGAAGGCTGAGATCTGAGGATATAGGTTCAAAGCCAGCCCAGGCAGGAAAGTCTGAGAGATTCTTATCTCCAATTAACCAGCAAAAAGCCACAAATGGAAATATGACTCATTAGTAGAGTGCCAGCCTTGAGCTGAAAGCTAAGAGACAATGCAAAGGAGTACATTTGGCCTTCAGTTCAAGGACCATTATTGGCACCCCTTACCAAAAAAAGAAAAAAGATGGACACCAAGCAAGGAATCTTCTGTTTCTATGTTCTTATTTTGCCATTTCTGACTTGTCTCCCTTCTGGTATGACTCCTACCTGACAAAAACACTCTGAAAGTATCTCCTAAGTATTGAGATGAATCTTCCAGGATTGGCCAAGATCCTCTATAGCCCTTTTGTTCCACTGCCCCCCAACTTGGGGTTTGTGAGGGACTAAGACATGACAGAAGCTGGAGCAGGGAAACAGGTGTCTCATCCATTTGGATGCAGGAACACCCCTCCTCCCAAGCTGACTCTCCCTCCTTTCCTCCCCCGCCCCCACTCCCCACCTTGCCCTAGGCACTTTTCCCTAACCTGGGGCAGAGAGGAAAGTTCAGAGAGGAGAGGAAGTTGGGAGCCACCTAGTCTCCAGATGGGGCGGGGTCCCAGCTGAGATAGCCATCATTCTGGCAGCTCCAACCTGTTCTATCAGTGAGTAATTTTTTTTTTCCTAGAGGAGAAAGGTAAAGGCTTTGGTGGGGAGCTGTTCTGGCCCCTCCAGGCCTTGTGCAAGAGCTGTAAATCTCTCATTCTCCACAGGCTGGGAGCGGGGTGGGGGTGGGGGGTGCTGCTGCTGCTACCACTTTCATGTTGGGGAGGTTTTATGCATTTGCTCCTTTGTCAAGCTCCACAGCCTGTAAAAATCCAGTCCCATAAATCTGTGCTGCCCCCCTCCGGGCCCAAGCAGAGTTCCTCCCATTCCACCTCCCACCTTCAAGCATCTCTCCCAAGAACCTGTAGAACACTGGCAGAGAAAAGAGGCCAAAGACCTCTGAGAAAGGGCAGCAATGGGGTCACTTGCTCCCTAAGGTCCCCTATGCCCAGTTCCTTTGGCAGATTGCACTGCCTCACTGGGTTTGAACTCTGAATGGTCTGTTTCCAGCTTTTAGGGCTGGGCTGGATGAGCTTCTGGTGGTTCTCCCTGCTAGCATCCACCCAAGACAGGTGGCTTTCTGTCTGCCAAGCTCCCAGGGGCAGTGGAAGTGGCAGGCAGCCCTGGGACTGTGCCACTTCCCCAGATCCAGATGGGAAACCCAAGGAGTATAAATATGAGTAGCAGTGGCTGAGACCTGGATGGTCACAAGTGACTCCTGCAGTCCAATGGATTTGATGGTGAAACACGGGTCCTAACTTCCCAGTCCGATGTGGGAGGCAGGACTCTCATCTGGGATGTAGGCACCAATTGAGAGGAGATCAGATGGCAGGAGTTGGGATGGGTCTCAGGGCTGGTGCAGGCAAGGGATAGGCAAGGGAGGGATGGGAATGCACTTGAGTGTCTTGGTGGGAGGGGGGAAGGTAGGGCTGCTGAAGGAGGGTGTCTCCTACAGAAAGAACAGTCTGTCCAGAGGTTCTTCCTGGGGAGAAGATGCAGCCTAGGTGAGGGAGGGAGGAGGAAGGAGGAAGGTAAGAAGCTAGTGTCTGGCTCTGCCCTTTCTGGTACCAGAAGTAGGAGGACAGGATGACCTTCATGCTGAAGGCTGGGAGAGGTTAGGTAGGTGATGGAAGGCGGGTTCCACAGTAAGGGCCTTGAGTGGGAGACATAACACCCAGAGCAGAGAACTCCCTCTCATGGGTTTCATGGACCTTCCTGGCTTATAGGGGTTTTTTTTCCCTCTGTGTGTGCATGCATATATGTGTGTATGTGCATGTGTGTACTGGGGCTTGAACTCAGGGCCTTATGCTCTTGCTTAGACTTTTCACCCAAAGCTTGAGTGACACCTCCATTTTTGACTTTTTGCTGCTTCTTTTGAGGTAAGAGTCTCAGGGATTTTTCTGGCCAGGCTGGCTTCAAATTGGGATCTTGAGATCTCAGCCTCTTGAGTAGCTAGGATTACAGGTGGGAGCTACCAGTGCCTGACCTTGCAGGGATTTTGAAAGGACACTGTGTGTCCTAGGGTCTCTGAGAGAGCCAGAAGTCATCTCTTGCTCTTCCACCGGTGGCCAGCTGGGATCCTGAGCCTGTGTTCATCACTTCTGCCTCCACTGCAGAAGCAAAAGGGTGCACCACCTGGGTCCCAAGCTCAGGAAATGGATTCTCTGAATGGGGGTGGCCCTGGCCTTTTGGTGGCCCTGGCAGCATGCCAGCTCTCTTTCATCGCCAGGAGCAGCTTGGCCTAATATCCTGGCATTCTTGGGGCTCTCTGCCCTATGGCACAGTCCCCCTCCCCCAGAGTTGGATGGAGGCCAATGCCTGCCTCCTGTAGGGCTCTGGGCTTCCGCTAGTGGCCAGGAACCCCCAGGAGCCACGGGGGAAACTGAGCAATAGCAAAAGTGAAACTGACTCAGCCGGTTTCCCACCCCCGCCCAGGGAAACGGGAGCAGCTTCGGCTGGACAACAACCAATTAGGCACTTTTTATTGCCCACGCTGTCATAATCCTCAGAGCTTGGCTGGGACGGACAAGAGGAAATGGAATAGGATGGAATTCCAAGATGCTTTCTGAGGATGCCCCAGCCACTTCTCTGTTTCGGGGCTGGGCAGTCCAGATGCTTGTATCCATAGAGAACTTCCCTTCAAGAGCACCCCATCCTGCATCTGCTTTATATAACAAGAGCCCATTGCTGTAGCAACTCAGGAAGCTGTACCATCTGTCCATTCCCACCCCAGGACTGGTGGTAGTGAGGCTCATAGGGCCATGAAAGTCTCTGTTACTACTGAGATCCTGGCATGGGAATTAGGAAATTCATTTTCAAGTGTAATTTGAGTCCTCTCTTAGACTAAGTGACTCCCAAAAGAGCTCCCTGCTGGCTCTTCCTCAGTGCTGGGAATGGAACCCCGGGGTCTTGAGCATTCTAGGAAACAACCATTGAACTACATCACCCACCCTTGGTTTTCTGAAGAGACCTCATTATTTAGCTCATGCTAGTCTTGAACTCATTAATTTTATTTTATTTTGCCAGTCCTGGGGCTTGAACTCAGGGCCTGGACATTGTCCCTGAGCTTCTTTTGCTCAAAGCTAGCAATCTACCACTTGGAGAACAGTGCCACTTCTGGCTTTTTCTGTTTACGTGTACTGAGGAATTGAACCCAGTGCTTCATACATGCTAGGCAAGCACTCTAGCACCAAGCCACATTTCTAGCCCATTGAACTCATTATTCTATAGCCTAGTTTTCCCTCAAACTGGAGATTCTCCTGCCTCTACCTCCCAAGTGCTGGGATTATAGGCATTTGTCACCTATCCAATAGGAAGGTGATCTTGTCTTCTTCCATTAGACTGAAAGCTCATTGGGAAGATAGTTTCCCTAGAGAGGACTATCTCTCTCTTGTTCCTTGCTCCCCCTTTAGATACACAGGGCAGAGCTTTGTCCATAATGCAATGGCTCATTCCTGCAGTCTATGAATGCTGGTTTGGAAGTTAAGAAATGCACCCCTCATTTGTTGGTGCTTCCATCCCCCCACTGTAAAATGCAGTGATAGGAGCTCCCCACCTCCAGTCTGAAGACCGAGTATGAAATTGTACATGAAAGTGTATATGTTTGGTCCACAGGAAGGGCTCAGTCAGTGAGCTCTTACTAGCTTTCAGGGGAGTTAGCAACAGAAAGTAGACCACCTGAGCAGCAACTCTCTGTCCCTCAGCAGCAGCCCCAGCTTAGAAGGGCTGCTTTCAGAGTGGGAGAGGCACAAGCCAGCCTGACAGCTCTCTGCAGGTCTCTGGCTGACAGCACTGTGGATAGGTCAAGTCCATTATCTGCAGGAGATGACAAAGAGAGCTGTGAACAACCTAGACACCCTCACTCAGCTCCAATGAAGAGGCAAAGTGGGGCACAGGAAGTATAGTACTGTGTACTGCTAGTAGGGAGGGGAGAGAGGGATCCTTTTATTATTATTATCATTGGTTGTAGGGCTTGAACTCAGGGCCTGGGCACTTAAGTTCTTCAACACAAGGCTAGTGCTCTACCACTTTGAGCCACAGAGCCACTTCCAGTTTTCTGGTAGTTAATTGGAGATAAGAGTCTCATGGAGCTGGGTGCCAGTGGCTCATGCCTGCAATCCTAGCTACTCAGAGGCTGAGATCTGAGGATCGCTGTTCAAAGCCAGCCCCAACAGGAAAGTCTGTGAGACTCTTATCTCCAATTAAGAATTAACCACCAGAAAAGAAAACTGGAAGTGGGACTGTAGCTTAAGTGGTAGAGCACTTGCCTTGAGCTGAATTACTTGGAGACAGCACCTGGGCCCAGAGTTCAAGCCCCACGAGTGACCAAAAAAAAAAAAAAAAAAAAAAAAGCCAGGTGCTAGTGGCCCACGTTTGTAATTCTAGCTACTCAGGAGGCTGAGAGCTGAGGATCAGGGCTCAAAGCCAGCCCAGGCAAGAAAGTGTGAGACTCTTATCTCCCAAAAAACAGAAAACCAGAAGTGGCACTGTGGCTCAGTGGTAGAGCACTCACCTTCAGCTGAAGAGCTAAGGGACAGCGCTCAGGCCCAGAGTTCAAGCCCATGACCACCATCACCACCACCACAACAAAAGAAGCTCATGGACTTTGCTGCTCGGGCTGGACTGTGATCCTCAGATCTCAGCCTCCTGAGTAGCTAGGATTATAGGTATGAGCCATCAGTGCCCAGCTAGTACATTTCTTTTTTGGACAATCATGACCTTTCCTTTCCTTTCCCCCTCCTGTTGCTGCCCACAAGTCATATAGTTCATTTTCCACATAATGTATATTGAATAGCATGATTGCTTCTGTACACCCAGGAGGCTTCCTCTTGCAGGAGGGGCTGGTGGTGGTCTCAAAAGCAACAGCGATGTTCATCCAGCTTGTTGGGGGCTGGGACAGAGGCAAGCAGGTGAATGCCATGACTTCTCCCAGACTGTGGATTCCAAAATCACCTGAAGGAGAAGAGAGGACAGAGGGAGGTGAAAACACACCCAAGGCAGGAAACACACCCACTTTCCACATCACAGGTAGAGACTTGTCCCTGGTTCACAGTGGTCCACAAATTGCTTTGACTACCAGTGGCTCTCCTCTGGGAGGGGAAGAGGTGGCTAAGGGAAGATGGGTGACTGCTGTAAGGAAGAAGAGGCACTGCCTGCCCAGCCGGTATAAGCCCTGAGTAAGGACCTGGGTGGAGCTGAGCAGGTTGACAGCGGGCATGGAGCCAGCCCTCTCAGGCAGGCAGAGGAGGCAATTGAGAGGAGGAGGCAGAAGCTATGCATTCCTTTAAAAGATGGGACAGGACAGGCTTCAGTGGCTCAAGCCTGTCAAGAGGCTGAGATCTGAAGATCATGGTTCAAAGCCAGCCAGGGGAGAAAAGTCCAGGAGACTCTTATTTCCAATAAACTACTTAGCTGGAAGTGGTGCTGTGGCTCAAGTGGTAGAGTGCTAGCCTTGAGCACAAACAGCCTCATGGATTGCATCCAGGTCCTGAGTTCAAACTCTAGGACCAGCCCCCCAAAAAAACCCCACACATGGGACAGATGGCTCCCCATCATCATCTTGAGCCTCCAAGAAAGAAGCAAGTGGGAATTGAACGGTGGAGCAGGAGGCAGAACTCTAAGCTGTCAGGAAAATCTTATACTACTTTCTCCTCCTGCACTGATGGCTACATATACTTATTTTTCTAGTCCTGGGGCTTGAACTCAGGGCCTAGGTGCTGTCCCTGACTCTACTATTTTTAGCCACAGCTCCACTTCTAGTTTCTGAGTGGTTAATTGGAGATAAGAGTTTCAAGGGGACTTTTCTGGGCTAGCTTGGAACTGTAATCATCAGATCTCAGCCTCTTCAGTAGCTAGGATTATAGGTGTGAGCCACTAGCACCAGGCTAAATTTTAATTGTCAAAGAAATTTACTGGGCTTGGAACGTGGCTTAGTGGTAGAGTGCTTGCCTAGCATGCATGAAGCCCTAAATTCAATTCCTCAGTACCACATAAACAGAAAAAGCCAGAAGTAATGCAGTGGCTCAAGTGGTAGAGCATTAGCCTTGTGCAAAAGAAGCTCAGGGACTGAGCTCAGTGCTTAGGCCCTGAGTTCAAGCCCCAGAACTGGCAAAAAAAAAAAAAAAAATTCACTGCAGCTGGGTGCCAGTGACTCATGCATATAATCCTAGCAACTCAGAAGGCTAAGGTCTGAGGCTGGCAGTTCAAAGCCAGCCTAGGCAGGAAAGTCCTTTGAGACTCTTATCTCCAATTAACCAACAGAAAAACCAGAAGTGATGCTGTGGCTCAAATGGTAGAGTGCTAGCTTTGAGCTGAAGAGCTCAGGGACAGTGCCCAGGCCCAGAGTTCAAGCCCCACAACTGATTTAAAAAAAGAAAGAAAGAAATTTACTGCAGTCCTAGGTACTCAGAAGGTTGAGGACCTGAGGATTGCAGTTCAAAACCAGCCCAGACAGAAAAGTTAGTGAGACTTTTATGTGCAGTTATCTAGCAGAAAGACAGAAGTGGAGGTGTGGCTCAAGTGGTACAGTGCCAGGCTTGAGCAACTAAGCCAAGCAAGAGGAAGAGGCCCTGAGTTCAAGTCACAGTACTGATGCAAATAATAATAATAAGGAGAAGAAGAAGAAGAAGAAGTCATCTAAGAAAGAAAAAAGGAGCAAGGGGAAGGGGGGAGGGAATTAGGAAAGAAGGGAGGGAATGAAGGATTGTAAAGCTCTCCCAGTGCTCCAAAAAATCTCATCTGAGACCCATTGTAACAATGAGATGTAGAAGATACTATGTTGAAAATGAACTTTACAACTTTGGGATGGAGAAGGGAGGAGTTGGGATGTGGGGTGGGAAGGGAGTGTAGGGGAAAAACAAAGGAGGGGGTAACAATCTTTGATAGGAAATGTACTCATTACCTTACTCATGTTACTGTAATCCCTCTGTACAGTATCTTTATAATAAAAAAAAATCTCACCTGACCCAGGCAAGGGTAGCTCATCCCTGTAATCCTAGCTACTCAGGAGGCTGAGATCTGAGGAGGATCACAGTTCAAAAAGCCAGCCTTGGTAGCAAAGTCTATTATATTATTATCTCCAATTAAGCACCCCAAAAGCCAGAAGTGGAGCTGTGGCTCAAATGTTAAGAGTACTAGCCTTGAGCACAAAAAGGTGCAAGGGACAGCACCCAGGCCCTGAATTCAAGCCCAAGAACTGGCACACAACACCCCCCAAAAAAACAAAAACAAAAACAAAAAAACAACCCTCACCTGAGTGGTGAAATGTTTGTTCCTTTCTCATTCTCCCTGCTGCTGACTTCCAGGCCAGCACACAGATTCCTGCACTCAGCGTGAGGACCCTTGCTGGAAGCAGGCTAGCAGCCTAGGGGAGGCGTGGCTCTTGACCACAGAGGTTTCTCAGTCTGAGGGGGAGGACAGCACATCTCTGATTCATCAGTGGAGACCAGAAAGTGGAGACCAGACAGCAGATGAATGGAATGCGTGAACAGTGCCAGCGGAGTGGAAAGAGAATCTGGGGCAGAGGGCTAAGGAGTTTGTTGGGGGAAGAGCTTCCTAGAGAATACAAAATAGATTCTGAGGGGAGAGGCTCCTGAATACCGCGGATCCCCAAACTATGTCTATGACCCAAAGAAGCAACAGCCTGAGACTTCAAAGCCGGGCTTCTAAATCTCTCTCCTCCCCAGGCTTGGGGCTGCCTGTGCTAGGACAAGGTGCCAATAATAAGGGAAGGGAGGGATGGTACAGCAGGGAGGGGAAGCGTGTCATATTGGTGAAGTTCCTCCCTGGCCCATAGATGACCCAAAGTCACTTAAATGGAAAAAAGAGACAGAGGCAAGTTGAGCAGGTCCCTGTCTGGGTCTGGCCACAGTGAGTCAGGGAGCCCGGCAGTCTGATCCCATGAGCCAAATCCCTGAATCTCTGGGCAATCTCTTGAAGGCTCCAAGTGTCCAGCCTCAAAGCCACTGACAGGTACAGATCTGCCCCTTCTTTGACCTCCTCCCCTCCCGGCCCTTTTGCTATCTTCTCACCTCTGACCCTGGGGGCTGACAGACTCATTTTCTCCTTAAGGCTAAGTTATTTCTCCTCTCCCCCGACCCCTTCACACTCTCAAAGATTTAGGAAAAACTTGGATAAAGGTGACAGAATAAAAGGCCTGTGTGGACAGGTACAGGGCAGGGCAGAAGGGACTGGAAGACCCTGGGAAGTTGGGGCCCCCACCGGGGGCCCCTCCCACAGCCACTGTGAAATCAGTCCTTTAGATTTGCCAAGGATGGGTGGGGGAGAAGGTGGAGGTAGAGAGAAAGAGAATTAACATGGGTCCCCAGAAACGCAGTTTATTGGGTATTAAGAAGAGTATAAGTAAGACATTTGCACACAGGGACAGGATATTCAGCTCTGGGTCCCACCTTTCAGGGACATCAGACAGATTCGTCAACTTCTAACTCGGGACTAGCCCAAGCCAGGTGGCCCAGAGGGTCTTCTCAGGGCCATCTCAAGGCAAGGCAAGGTAGCTGAATCATTTGACTTTGCTGTCTGAAGGAGCCCAAAGTAGCACCCAAGCCATCTTCCTGTCTCCAGGTACATGCATAGGGAGTGAGCTTCCTGGCAGCTCCAGGCAACAAAGAGTAGACCTGGCTCCCTCCTCTGCAGCGGTGTAAAGGACGGGAAGAGTCTCCTCAGCCCCTAGACTCCCCCAGCCACAAGAGCTGGCTCTGAAGGCCTAGAGGGGAAGGCCAGGAGTCTGGCTGAGCCCCAGTTTTAGTCAGGAGGGAACAGGGTGGCGAGGGGGTGGGATGTCTCTTCCGCCTGGTAGATTAGTGACTCTGAGACAGGAGAGGGCCTGTCACCGGGCCCATAAATAAAACAGCCGAGTCTCCCTCCATCTGTGTTTATCTGTCTGGCCTTGAGTTTCCGGGAGAGATGTCTCAGCAGCCCAGGCATCAAAAGCCAGGCTCTGGAGGGGAGGAGGGCCAGCCTCCCTCCCATTGCTTCACCTCCATTTCTGCTCCCCCTCCCCAAATCCTTTCCTCTCTGCCTTTCTCTTAGTAGAGGAGACACTGGCTCCAGGAGGCTTCTGGCCCTCAGAACAGGAGGCTCAGGAGGATTGTAGGGTCTTGGAGGGGGGTCTCTTTCATCTCTTCTCACTTCTGGACTCAGGAGAAAGTACTCTGGGACCTCCTGAGGGAGATGAAGAGCAGGAATGACCAGGGTCATTCCTGGTGAAGGACAGCACAAGACTGGCTCTGGAGAAAAGTATGCATACCACCTCCAGCCCTTCATCCCCACTGACTCTTCCAGGACTGAGTTTTCTGCTTCTCTAGGTCTGAAACTCTAGGCCTGAACTCTGGGCCTGGGCACTGTCCCTCAGCTCTTCAGCTCAAGGTTAGTGTTCTACCAAATGAGCCACAGCTCCACTTCTGGCCTTTTCTGTTTATGTGGTGCTGAGGAATCAAACCCAGGGCCTCGTGCATGCTAGGCAAGAACTCCACCAATAAGCCACATTCCCAGCACGAACTTGAGTTTTAAAGAGCATCCCAGGGACAACTGGACTCACTCAAGTTTGAGAAAGGCCAGTTGTGCTAAGTGAGGGCAGACACTCTTGTTCTCCATCTGGTCCTGCGCAGTGTCAGAAACATATACAGCAAGTCAGTGTTCAGTAATTGTCATTGATCAAATGCCTTCTTTCCTTCCTTCCTTTTCTTTTTCCTTCTTTATATATATTTTCTTTTTCTTTTTCTCGGTCATGGGGCTTGAACTCAGGGCCTGGGGCTGCTGTCTCTGAGCTTTTACACTTGAGGCTAGCCTTTTACCACTTTGAGCCACAGTGCCACTTCTTGTTTTCTGGTGGTTACTTGCATATAAGAGTCTCATGACTTTTTCCTGCCTACGCTAGCTTTGAACCAGATCCTCAGAGCTCAGCCTCCTCAGTAGTTACGATTACAGGCGTGAGCCATTGGTGCCCAGCTTTCTTTTTCTTTTTAATGGGGTCTCACTAAATGGTCCAGGTTGGCTCAAACTTAAAATCCTCCTTTCTTGATCTCCTGAGTGCAAAGTGCAATGAAGTGCACTTTCCACAGGGTCCATTCTCCTCTTACCTCGGGCCTTCCTCTGTGCCCTCTCCAACAACCCCAAATCTAGAAGATTCCAAGTTCTTATTTTCTGCTAGCATGTTAATAACACAATGTGTCAACTATCCCTCCCACCCCCCAGGGTCACATGTCTCCAAACAGAATGTGGAACTCACAGAGACCCTCTAATCACAGAAACTTGGGGTCCTAGGGCAAACTAATGGGGAGCTTCAGTGAGACCAGCAGGGCTCCTCAGCTCTGCTTAGATTCCAGGAAGAACTACCTCGACTCATCCTCAGGGAGTGTTGGTGGGTGCAGGTCTGTGTGGAGGGCAAGCAGTGACAGGAGCCAGGGAAGGGGGCTATCTTCATGAAGGAAAAAGATATTGAAACTGTGTGAAAGAAGATTCAGAGTTGGACAGGGCCAAAGGGCAAGGAGACAGCATTGCTGTTGCGCAACTCGGGTCAGTGGCCTCTGAAATGTTACAAAGAACCAGGCATTTCAGCCAGGAATGCACAAGTAGGTCATTTTTTTTTCTCTCTCTCTAAGCTTTAGTTTCCCTGTACATCTCTGGAGAAGGGGGGAAAAAAGGTTTCTTCAGGTGTAGAGTTCAGCACGAAGACCTTCCTGTGTTGCTTCTTTTTGCATCTGTTTGCATTACATTTGCACTAATTTGCTTGGGTTGGACCAGCAAAAGTAGCATGCAAATGAATGCTGCTCAGGTTAAAGGTAGGGATTTTTCCCTCAGGCAAAGACTGAGGAGGTGAGCAGCAGCAGCAGCAGAAGGAGGAGGAGGAGGAGGAGGAAGAGGAGGAGGAGGAGGAGGAGGAGGAGGAGGAGGAGGAGGAGGAGGGAAACACTTAGGGAAGCCCTATAGCTGGAACATGCCTCCAGGCTCCAGAGAGAAGAAATGCAGCAAAGACTTTAGGTTAGACAGCAATGCAGATCCCAGGAGGCCTAGGGCGGGGGCTGAGAAGCAAAGGACCCAGGTATTCTGGGGGTGGTGTAGGAAGATGAACAAGATTCTCAGGCCTCATCAGGTATCAGGGAGCCTGGGAGCCAACTCCAAGAGTGTACCATCTTAGTAGATTGCAAATGCTTACCTTGAGGCCTGAGCGGATGAGAGAGGCAGGATTGGGAAGAGGACAAGACAGGTATCAGACCAGAGTTTCCAAAGGAAGGAAGAGGCAGAAGAAAGAGGTGGCAAAAACTCCCTCCTCTAGCAGTGGTTGAGACCCAGCAAAAGGGTTGAGAAGGATGCTGAAAAAGGGGTCAATGAAAACCTGGTAGCTGTCCCTCTGTAGAATGACTCCTGGAACATCCAAGGGTGAGGCAGGTGGAGAAGGCACTGTCTTTAAGGCCATAGGAAAGTCCTAAAGTCCTCATCTGATGATGGAGACATTCCCACGTTGATGGGAACTCTTTGCTCTCAAAGAATCCAATAACTTAAAAAAAAAATGAAGAAGACACATCTCAGGAGACCTTGAGTCTAATGGAAAAGACCAGTTTGCCCCTGGTATGGGTGCAGGTGGGGACACAATGGATGTTGTACACATTTTCAAAGTTTCCTGGGAGCTGTTCCAGGAAGAAGATCAGCAAGGGCAAGCAGAGAAGAGGAGTAAGCCTTTCTTCCATGGAGAGGACCCTAACATAAAAGCGCAATCAGTCAGCAAGGTGAGGCTGGGTGGCTTCCTGGGGTGAATTTTGAGTGAGATTTTGAAAACAGACCAGATGAGGGGGCTCATCTTTGGTGCAGGGAGGGGCTGAGAGGGGCCATGAAATTTAACAACAACAACAAGCAATGCTAGGTAGCCCTTACTCAAAGAGAGGACTTCACATTTGGAAGATTCTTCCCCCTCCCCCCCCTACACCCAGATGCCCAGTGAAACTGAGGCTTAGAGAAAAAAAAGGGACTTGCCCAAGCTCACCTAGCAGGTTAAAGGCAAAGTTGAGACCAGAAAGGAGAGGAAGTCAGGAAGTTCTGCTCTAACCCCTCCCTGGTCTGGCATGCTTTGATAACCTAGGGCTGTTGTCAGAAGGTTTCAGGAGCCTATCATCCTCCAGGTGGGCTGTTAGAGTAGGGGAAAGTACCTTAATCTCTTCTAGGCCTCTTTTTCCCCATCTGTACTTTGGGCTCTTTCATCTACAGAAGGGAAAGTTCTTTCCAGGAAGAGCTCAAGTGAGTCCACGGTTGTTGGCAGGATTTGCTTGGTTTTCCTGTAAGGATCAGTGAATGGTCAAGTCCATGGGAAGGAAAAAAGCAAAGGCTGGTGGGTCTTCCCGCAGGTCAGGCTTGGGCTTCCATCAATTAAGCCTGATATGGGGGGGGGGGGGGAGGGAGTAGGAATTTTTTTTTTAAGGGACAAATGTATGTGTAATTTGCATATCAGTTGTGAGAATTCCAGGCCAAGAGCTCTGGAATCTCCCTGGCTCCAGCTTCCTCCACAATGGCTTTCTTGCCTACCTCGAGAGCCTCTCTAGATGACCATTTCTGTGGCCACAGATGGCCAAGGGGGTTCCAAAGTTGGGCACTGGGCTTCCCCAGGACCCAACAAAGCTCCTTCCGCCCTCTCCAGCCCGAGTCAGCGGCCCTCCTCACTCTCCTGCGGGGGAGCTGAGAAGGCCACCCGAGGCCTTGTGGGAGGCTCCAGGCTGGCTGGGGGCTAATCACCCCTAGGCCTCCTACGGCTCGGCCTTTCCCAAGCTTCAACTCCCCCCCCCCAAGGACAGCCCAACGGAGTCCCCCAGGGCCCTGCCCCTGCCCTGAAGGACGTGGGGGTGGGGGTGGGGGTGGTGAGAGTGGACCCTGCACCCCACCCTCTGCGCCCTCAGCCAGGCTGGGGTGTTCGGCTGCAGTGGGCCGGCGAAGGGCTGTCCCCTCCCACTGGAGCCAAATAATTGCCTCCTGCTTTGTTGTGTGGTGTCTGGGGCCCGGGGCCTCTCATTTGTGGGGACGTGCTGTGGCGAGAGCCTCCCTGCGTAATTACCCTCCTCCCCGTGGCCGCCGCCGCCGCCACTGAGCCTCCTGCGTCCGCTGGGCCTTACTCACCCCGCCCGGCCGGCAGCTCCCCCTCGGCCCAGACGCAAGGAGCTCCCTCCCCGGCCCGGCCCGGCCCAGCCCAGCTGTCTTCTCCCGGCAAACACACACTCTCCAGCTTGCTCTGATTCGGGGAGAGGGGCCTGAAGCAGGGTTTACACACACACACACACACACACACACGGTCCTGGGCCCGGGTGGGGATGGAGATTGAGTTCTGGACACGCGCCTGGCCATTGCACAACATCTGGACAGCAGTTGCACCTGTCTCGACTTGTTCCCAGTTGGGGTTGGGCCTACCTGCGACCCTGATACTTGAGAGAATATATCCCACTCTATTTCCCTTCCCCTTTTTGTTTCTTTGTTTTGTTTGCTTCTTTTTCTCAACCACCTGTTTACCTGTTAGCAGGGAGGGAAAGAAATGAGAAGGGAGAAAACAGAGAATGCTATTGTTGCTGAGACACATCGACAACCCAGGAAAGAGAAAGAAGGAAGGAAATGGAAAGAAAGAAACAGAGACTTCTTCAGGGGAGAAAAACGCATGGGTTAGTAAACCTAGCTACTCAGGAGGCTAAGATCTAAGGATCTTGGTTCAAAGCCAACTATGGGAAGGAAAATCTGTAAGACTCTTATCTCCAGTTATACTATCAAAA
This sequence comes from Dipodomys spectabilis, assembly GCF_019054845.1. Lineage (NCBI taxonomy): Eukaryota > Metazoa > Chordata > Mammalia > Rodentia > Heteromyidae > Dipodomys > Dipodomys spectabilis. Next base: position 14,529,278 of record NW_024870695.1, on the reverse strand, counting down.
AGCCAGCAATGGTGAAGTTCAGGGACAGTACCCAGGTCCTGAATTCAAGCCTTCAAGCCCTAGGACTAGCAGAGAGGTGTGTGGGGGAAGCAGAGAGAGGAGAGAAAAAGACATGGAAGCTGGGTGCTGGTGGCTCACACACCTGTAATCCTAGCTATTCGGGAAGCTGAGATCTGAGGATCATAATTGGAAACCAGCCCAGGCAGGAAAGTCTGTGAGACTCTTACATCTAATTAGCTGCCAAAATGCCAGAAATAGAACTGGCTCTAGTGGTAGAGTGTTAGTCCAGGCCCTGAGTTCAAGCCCCAGGACCAGCCCTGGGGCGGGGCGGGGGGGGGGGGGGGGCGGCGGTAGGAGGAGACAGAGAGAGAGAGAGAGAGAGACAGGACACAGGCTACCTGGAGAGACAGAGGCACAAAAACAAATGGAGAGAGAAGTAGATTTTTTCACTCCAATTCACTTTAACTCATCTATCTCTGTGCACTGAGGTTCGAACTCAAAATGTCACTCTACCACCTGAAACATGACTCCCCTCTCCCCGTCCATCAGTTCTCTCAAGTTGAAACAGACACAAAAGCAGATTTGAGTCCTAACCAAAGAAAGCAAAGCTCTTGTCCTTGTCTCATTTTATCAACTCCTGGATACCTCTTGGAGAAGGGAGCATTGAAGCTGAATGAAAGCTGAACATTGGAGGAGGGAGGGGACAGCAAGAGGGACTAGAATGAGCCAAGATTCTTACATTATGGTGAGGGTAAAAAAAAAAAAATCACGCTAGGTGCTGGTGGCTCATGCCTGTAATCCTAGCTACTCAGGAGGCTGAGATCTTGAGGATTGCAGGGCAAAACCAGCCCGGGCAGGAAAGACAGTGAGACTCCTATCGCCAATAAACCACCAGAATACCGGAAGTGGCACTGTAGCTCAAGTGGTATAGCACTCGCCTTGATCCAAAGAGCTAAGGGACTCGCCCAGGCCCAGAGTTCAAGCCCCATGACTGAACAAGAAAAATTTTGCAATGGTTTGTATGCAGTGGGTACTCAATAAGTGATGGGTGATTGGGAGCTGATGACCAAAACAATTGAAAACTTAAGACAGTGATACAGATGTAGGATCGACTTCTGGAAAGCAGGTGGTGGTGGGAGGAATCTTTCCAAGCAAAGAAACCATTTGTTCACCCACAAAGCATTTATAGAGTGCCTACTATGTGCCAGACACTCTTCTGGCTTACTATAAAATTAAAGAACAAGAACCAAGCCGGGTGCCAGTGGCTCATGCCTGTAATCCTACTCAGGAGGCTGAGATCTGAGGATCACGGTTCAAAGCCAGTCCAGGCACAAAAGTCTATGAGCCTCTTACCTCCAATAAACCATTCAGAAAACCTGAAGTGGCACTGTGGCTCAAGTGGTAGAGTGCTAGCCTTGAGCTGAAGAGCTGAGGGACAGTGCCCAGGCCCAGAGTTCAAGCCCCAGGACTGACAAAAAAAAAAAAAAGAACCAAAGGCTTCTGGAACACTTGTATACTTGTGAGGTTTATGGACTCCTCCTGCTAGAGTAAAGTCACTGAGAACAAATCCCTCTTCTCAGTGTGTTTAGGGGGGGCTACTAGGGCAGGATGAGTTCTGGGGGGACTGGAATTGGCCAGAAAATTAAGCTCTATACTCCAGGTTATGGAGCCTATCAAATTAGTAGAGATCAAGTCTCCTGAGGATCCTGTGCTAAAGTCGGAGTGGGAGGTAAGGGATCCTTTCTGAGGTCACACAGAGCAGGTAGAGTACTCAACGTGGTATGATCATGAGTTCTGGCATGCCAGCTAGAAAAAAACAGATATTTAAGATATGCAGAGTCTGAAGCATACAAATACCTCCATACTGAAGCAAACTGTATACAAATACCTCCAGGGCATTTATATTTGGGTGATGGGTTCTTTATTTTTGTTTTAAATTCTTCAGCTCAAGGCTAGTGCTCTACCACTTGAGCCATAGCACTACTTCTGGTTTTCTGGTACTTAATTGGAGATAAGGCTCTCACAGACTTTCTTGCCTGGGCTGGCTTTGAACCATGATCCTCAGATCTCAGCCTCCTGAGTAGCTAGGATTACAGGTGTGAGCCACCAATGCCCAGCTGGGTGATGGATTCTTTGTCACGTGAATCCAGCACATTTAGGACCCCCTCTGTCTCCAGACACATTAGTCTTCACAGCATCTTAGTTTGCCTGCCTTTCCTTCTTTCCTTCCTTCCTTCCTTCCTCCATTTGAGCCACAGCACCACTTCCAGCTTTTTCTATTTATGTGGTACTGAGAAATCAAGCCCAGGGCTTCATGCATGCTAGGCAGGCACTCTACCACTGAGCCACCTTCCCAGCTCAGCCTTGGCTTTTCTTTTCTCGGTCTCCCTAAGGGCTTCTTACCACCCCTGTTATCTATCATCTCAAAGCCACCTTCCTTAGTATAGCAGAGGCAAGCACTGCCCTGGCTCCTCTTCTTGGGTGGAGGAAGGACAAAGAAGCAGGATGTCATTAGAGAAGGTGGCTCCTACACAAACACCCCTACTCTTCACCTGTGTCTTTTAAGTCAGGCACTGGGGAAGGAGATGAAAGGGACAGAGCAGAGGAGAGGGAGAAAGAGAGGGTGGGACCCTGATTTGAAGGACAATGGGAGCAGGAATCCTGGTGATCTCATTGGTTCCCTTGGTGTCAAAGCATCATTGGCATTCAGCAGAGTAGGATAGGTAAGTGTGTGAATGCTGGGGTGAAGGTGGGAAATGAGATGCAGGTTCTTGTACCTATATTGACTGTACAATTTCATTCCCTCTGTTCTTACTCCTACCCCTATATAGTCAAGAAGTTCTCAAGCTGGAATGTAACTCAATGGAAAAGCACATGCTTAGGATGTGTAAGGCCCTGGGTTTGAGCCCAAGCACTATATAGGGGAAAAAACCACAAAAAAGAAAATCCCATGGCTAGGAATGTGGCTTAGTGGTAGAGTGCTTGCCCAGCAAGCATGAAACTCTGGGTTTGATTCCTCAGCACTACATGAGCAGAAAAAGCCTGAAGTGGTGGCTCAAGTGGTAGAGTGCTAGCCTTGAGCAAAAACAGCTCAGGGACAGTGCTCAGACCCTGATTCAAGTCCCAGGATTGGAAAAGAAAGAAAGGGAAAAAAGAAAGAAAGAGAAAGAGAGAAAGGAGGAGGGAGGGAGGGAGGGGAGGGAAGAAGGAAGGGAGGGGAGGGAGGGAGGAAGGGAGGGGAGGGAGGGAAGAAGGAAGAAAGGAAGGAAGGAAGGAAGGAAGGAAGGAAGGAAGGAAGGCAGGCAGGCAGGCAGGCAGGCTGGGTGCCGGTAGCTGATGCCTTTAATCCTAGCTACTCAGGAGGCTGAGAGCTGAGGATGGAGGTTCAAAGCCAGCCTAGGCAGGAAAGGCTGTGAGACTCTTCTACAATTGACCACCAGAAAACTGGAAAAAGAACTGTGACTCAAGTGGTAGAGTGCTAATCTTATGCAAAAGGAGCTCAAGGACAGTGTCCAGGCCCTGAGTTCAAGCCCCAGGAGTGGCACAAAAATAACTAAATAAATAAGAATCATCAAACAAAATCTTGGTTTGACCTGTAAAAATATTTTAACATCTATATATTGACCTAGGGTATGCATATGGAAAAGTGTCATAAGTCTATGATATAAGTAAATCCTTAATTATAAAACTTTAGGACAGGTATATGGTTCAATGGTAGAGCATGTGTTTAGCATGAGCAAGGCCCTAGATTCCATCCCAGCCACCCCCCTCCCAAAAAAAAGGAAACTCTAGATGAATTTTCACAAAATAGACACACCCAGATGCTAAGTACCACTCAACTCACAAAACCCAGCATTACCACTGCCCTCCAGCACCCTTGGTGGCCCCTCTGCTTGCTAACTCCCCAAGGAGAAGGAATCCCTATTCTGACTTCAAAGAGTTATAGATTAGGGTCTGGTTTTCCCCCTACTTTTGATCTTTCTATAACTGGAATCATGCACCGTGTTCACTCCTCTCTGGCCTTCTGCACTCTGCAGGTCTGTGAGGTTCACTCTTTCCGTGAGTTTGACCCTGGCCTGTGACTGGATGCGTGGGAACATCAGGGAATAACACCCTAAGATCTCAAACGCCTGCTTTCCTCAGAGGCCCCTTGCAGAGTTTGGTGTCAGCACCCCTCTCCCCTCCCTCCATGTTGCTGGCCCTCTAGACACCCAAGATCCCAAACAGGATGAACATTGGGACACCTTGTGCTCCTGGGGCTCCTATCCAAGTTGGAATCTGAGAACTGCTGGTCCCAGACCACACCCCTCCAAAGGGACTCCAGAGGGAGTCCCCGACCTGGGCGGGGTTAATTAGATGGCTGCTTTGAGATCTCAGGATGAAAGGACTGCCTAGGGCCATTGTCCTTGGCCTCCTGTCCAGCTTTGCGGAGGAGGGGAAGGAGCACCCTGTCCCTTTAGGCTCTAGGCATGGGACATCAGCTAATTGGGAGTAGCATTGCCAAGCTCTGGAGGACTCTGGGTTCTTAGAAGCTCCTGTCCAAAGAGCAGGAAGCCCTGGGCTGAGCTATTGGGGGAGTGGGAAGTCAAGGGCTTGCACCCCTGGGGTCTGCCTCCCCACCTCCCGGGCAGCACCCAGACAGCACGGCTCTGGTGCCTTGTGTGTGGTTTCAGGATAAGCTGCCTATGCCACCCAGAGCGCCCTGCTGACAGACAAGGATCTCACCTGCTTTCAAAGACGCCCTTTCATCTGCCAGGGCTAATTACACCTGCAGAGCGGAGGAGAGGGCACTGGAGCCAGCCCCCCCCTTCCCCTAGCCCAGCTCCCAAGCCCCCTGCCTCAGAAACCCTTCCTCTACTTGTTCCAAAACTCTGATAGCAGTCTCCCTTGTCTTTTGGGAGAGAAGAAGAAGAAGAAGAAGAAGATGATGATGATGATGATGATGATGATGATGAGAAAGCAGTGGGCTAGGCTAGATAGTGGGCATGAGGGTCAGGGCTGGAGGGTCAAGATAGCATCAATAGAACAGCTAAGATAATGCACCAATGAGCAGGTAAGGACCTCTCAAATGTGGAAGTCAAGTTGATGATTGAGGCCACATATAGTGGCCTTGATTCAGGCAGCTGGAGCTGGCTACTCATGGATGGATGTGGGAAGATCCAGGATCCCCACTTGGGTCAGACTCCTTAGCATTAGATCCTTAATGATGTCCCAGTTCTTAACATACTATTTTCTTTTTGTTGTTGGTGGTGCTAGTCATAGGGCTTGAACTCCAGACCTAGGCACTGTCCTTGAGCTCTTCAGCTCAAGGTTAGCGCTCTAGCACTTGATCCACAGGCCAATTCTGGTTTTCTGGTGGTTTATTGGAGATAAGAGTTTCACAGTCTTTCCTGCCTGGGCTGGCTTTGAACCGCAATCCTCAGTTCTCAGCCTTCTGAGTAGCTAGGATAACAGGTGTGAGCCACCAGTCCCCCGTTTAATATGCTACTTTCTAACCATCTACTCATGGGCTTCAGTCTCCCATCATCTTGCCAACATCTCCTAGGGGTGCCTTGTTCACCTATCTTTGTACTTGAATTTCAGCCAGCGTTCAGAACACTGTAGTTCAGTACACCAACTGCCCTGTGGGAGTGGAGGGTGTGTGACAAGGGTCCATGAGTGAAGGGGGCTTTGGCAATATGTGTGTGTGTGCCTGGATATACTCAGGTGCAGTATCAATAGCATCTTTTTTTTTTTTGGTTGTGGGGCTTGAACTCTGGGCCTGGGCACTGTCCCTCAGCTCTTCAGCTCAAGGCTAGAACTCTACCACTTGAGCTAGTGCCACTTCCAGTTTTCTGGTGGTTAATTGAAGGTAAGAGTCTCACAGACTTTCCTGCCTAGGATGGCTTTGAATCGTGATCCTCAGATCTTAGCCTCCTGAGTAGCTAGGATTACAGGCCTGAGCCACTGTCACCTGGCTGGAACTCAGGGCTTAGATGCTGTCCCTTCGCTTCTTTACTCAAGGCTGGAACTCCACCACTTGAGCCACAGCTCCACTTCAGACTTTTCAGTGGTTAATTGTAGATAAGAGTCTCACAGACTTTCATGCCCAGGCTGGCTTGGATCTCAGCCCCCTGAGTAGCTAGTAGGTATATGCCAATAGCACCTAGCCTAACATGAGAGTTTATTAAAATGGCCCAATGAAGGGGTATGCCTGGACTCTAGTGATTACTTTAGGGGATGTGAGGAACCAAGAATGATCACAAAATCTGTGGGCATTGGGGTCTGGATGAGCCTCTCTTTGGGTGCTGACCCTTGAGCATGTGTGCTGGGTGAAGGGTGTATGCATGCAGAGAATCTACATACGTGAGATGTGTTCCACGCTCAACTGGAGGAGCTTCATCTGTCATCGATGTCTGGGAGTGTGAGTGACTATGCCTGAGATACAGGCAAGTGGGGTTGTGTCTGTGGCCCTGACTTTGTTTCTAGTAGTGGGAAGATGTGTGGAAGTAGAGTTCTCAGATGGAATTCTTCCTCCCATGCTCCTTGCTCCAAGGCTAGGAGAGAAAATGCTGAGAGAGCTCATCTGCTCCCCAAAGTGGGGCAAGTAGGAAGTAGCTGTGCCCTACTCTCACTGTCATCCACGCCTCTCCTGGTCCAAGGAAACAAGGTATGTACAGTCCCCGGGTCAACTATCTCATCTGTGCCAGGATCTGACAAGAGAGGAGGCAGGACTAAGCTCAGCCTGGAGCACACAGAATGAGGACACACAAAGAGAGTCCTTTACCGTGGCTTCTTCCTTCTCCCCGCCCCCCTCCTCCTTCTTTTCTCCTCCTTCCTCCTCCTCCTCTTCCTCCCCAACTCCTTCTTTTCTTCTTCCTCCTCCTTCTTTTCTTCTTCTTCCCTCTTCCTCTCTTTCTTCTTCTTCTTCTTCTTCTTCTTCTTCTTCTTCTTCTTCTTCTTCTTCTTCTTCTTCTTCTTCTTCTTCTTCTTCTCCTCCTCCTCCTCCTCCTCCTCCTCCTCCTCCTCCTCCTCCTCCTCCTCCTCTTCTTCTTCTCCCTCTTCCCCCCTCTTCCTCTTCCTTCCCTCCTCCTCCTCCCCTTCTTCCTCCTCCTCTCCTCTCCTCCTCCTCCTTCTTTTCTTCCCTTTCCCCCTCCTCCTCTTCCTCCTCACCTCCTTTTCTTCTTCCCTCTTCCTCTCCTCCTCCTCCTCTTTCTTCTTCTTCCCTCTTTCCCCCCTTTCCTCTTTCTTCCCCGCTCCTCCTCCCTCTCCTCCTCCTCCTCCTTCCCTCCTCTCTTTCTCCGCCTTCTTTTTTTTTGGGGGGGTCCAGTTGTGGGGCCTGAACTAGGGGCCTGGGCGCTGTCCCTCAGCTCTTCAGCTCAAGGCTAGCACTCTACCATTTGAGCCACAGCGCCACTTCCGGCTTTTTTCTTTTTGCTTATGTGGTGCTGAGGAATCGAACCCAGGGCCTCATGCATGCAAGGCAAGTGCTCTACCACTGAGCCACCTTTCCAGCCCCCTCCTCCTTCTTCTTCTTCCTCTTCCCTCCTCCTCCTTCTCCTTCTCCTCCTCCGTCTCTGTCTCCTTCTCCTTCTCCTTTTATTTATGCATTTTTGTGACAGGGTTTTATTTTTACTAGGTAACTCACACAAGTTCTCCTAAGGCTCACTGTGTAGTTCAAGGCCTGGCCATGAACGCAGGATCCTCCCAGCTCAGCCTCCTGAGTGCTGGGATTACACTGTGAGCCATCATTTCTAACCTCCCAAAGAACTTTGCTTTGGGGGAAGCAGGACTATTAGTGGGCTGAGTGAAAGACCCCTCAACCAGTCCAGAAAGTCCGGAATCATGCCTCCCATGCAAGGCTAGACTGCCACTTAGGTATATAGCAGCATGGGGAGGGGTGGCCCTGGCCTCCCCCCCTCAGACTCCCATTGAAACCTGCCTCCTCCAGTGTCAGATCCTTAGACAGATGTACATAGTGGACCATGGGGACTCAAAGCTCTCAGATTGGGGTTCACTGATATCATGTTTTCCTCCCAAGGGGGCTCTGTTGATCCTGTCCATCTCTGGGAAAGGCCATTCCCTAGGTACTGCCTGACAAGCCAGGCTCTGTTTGGGGGCGGGGTGCCTAGGGACCCCACTGGAACAGTGCAGTGAGGCAGGGTCTGACGACCCTACTGAGGTCACAGGCCACTGAAGTACGTCAGTGGTGGGTGGGTGTGGCCCAGGCGGCCACACACCTCCCTTTCATCCTTTGTTCCTGCCAGCCCGGCCCATTCCCACCGCAGATTCTGATTCCCAGCGTGGCGTGTCCGATGAACAGGCGTCTTCGCCCGGACAGATCCTCTCTCGGCCCTGCCCTCTGCTTACCTCCTCCTCCCTGCCTCCCTCCCAGCCACTTTCAGTGTGGTGACTGCTTCCAGCCTCTTCTACCTTCATCTTGCCAAACCGCCAATGGCTACCCACTTTGCAGAGGGCTGTTCAGTGGATTGGTGGGAAACAGGACAGTGTGCTAAGAACTCAGAGGTGGGAAAGGTGACTTCTCCCGTCTGCCACTCACCCTCGGATGCCAACCCTGAGCCTGCATTCATGGCACATAGCTAGCTGCTCTGGTCCAGCAGCTTGTCTTCAACATTTCTCCATTCACCCTGGCTCGAAGCTGGGTTTCCACATCACTCAAAGGCTGTTTGTATTTGACTTTCCCAGTTCTCTCCCTTGTGTCTGGCAGGGATTTGACTTTCCGATCCTGGCTACCAGCCTCTTCCTAGGCATACCCATGCTGAGGATGAAGAGGTTCATCTTCTCCATTATATCCAAGAACTGTTCCGCTGCAAACACCTCCCCACATCTTTCTGCCCGTTTCCCCAGTGGTTCTCACAGCCTGCCGGGTCTCTCCTCATGTAACTTGGGTCTTGTGCTTAGTCAAGCCAGGTGTTCCCAAGGATGGAGTCTGCTTCCCCCTAACCCGATCAGAATCTCACCGGAGACAGGAAAATTGTATTTCCTACAGTCTCTAGTCCAGGAACCAGGACTAGAAGTGAGCAGTGGCCCTGAGCAATCCCCAGGGGGAGATGATGGAGTTAAAGTAAGAAGAAGAAATATGTCTCAGCCAGGCATCCATAATCCTAGCTACTCAAAAGGCTGAGATCTGAGGATCACGGTTCAAAGCCCCGGCAGGAAAGTCTATGAGATTCTTTATTTTTATTTATTTGTTGGTTGGTTGGTTGGTTGCTTGTGGAGCCTGAACTTGGCCTGGGTACTGTCCCTCAGCCTTCAGCTCAAGGTTAGTGCTGTACCAC